>NC_141386.1:16126151-16769519 GCF_017979445.1 Akebia trifoliata
TCTTTCCATCAATAATTGTACATCATCATGAGCCATCTAACCAAAATAAACTAACTCTCATTACTGACACATCAAGCCACGTCTATATTTTGGTACTATCTTTAATGTGATTCAACCATTTTAATTTAAAGAAAGGTCTGATCCATTGAATAGAATTGGTCAAAAAAAAAATTTAGTTGTCACATTTTGACCGATTCTATCTAATGGATTCAAAAAAATAATATATCATCTCATTGACATTTAATTGAACCAATTAACTTGATCAGCTCGTATATTGATCCAAAAGATCAACGTACCAATTGGGTTAATGGGTTGGAAAATGATTGGCCAACACAACTTTTCAATTACAATTATTAGGTTGGACCGATATTGCGAGTTCCATTTAAGCAGTGTGGATCGGTCCACCCACTTACCTTTTGGTTAGTTTAGAGAAAAGTAACCCGGGAGCACTTATGGTCGATTCGAGTCGTGGCCTAATAGGACCGCACCTAAGTTCTAGACTTTTTATATGATTGCGGTTAGGTTAGGACAAAACTTAGGTCACTTCAACCCGAAACACCGATATACTATTCCAGTTTTACCTAGTCAAGTAGTACGTGAAGCTCCAGTTTGATATACCCGAAAGTACTGTACTGAAGTTGTAGCATTCACGGGCATCCCCCGTGTCCCGAAGGATGAGGTTAGCTTAGATCCGACTATTGGGTTTATAAGGACATGATATGATGCAAATATGCGTATGCATGCTCGTGAGTGTGTGCAAAAGGACAAAGTACGCCTAGGCGTTTTTCACAAATATCCAACCATTCAAATTAAATACATTCAAACATCAAACCAATCAACAGAGATAAATAACTGAATATATCTAATCACATGCCAATGAAAGAAAGGACCAAATCTAGCCTAATCTAAGAGTCTCATTGAGTCAACTGGGTTGACTCGAGGAAAAAGTCAACTTAGGGATAGTCGTAGATCGGGTCAAGTTTGACCCTAAAGTCCTCAGTGGAGTCGCCATTGAAATCGCCTTGACCCCCGACCGTCCTCTAAATAGTGGATTAGGTGTCCGATCTACGTATCTCGGGGATTTTTAAAAGAAAAGGGAGTCGCCACCTAGTTTAGGTCTAGGAACCAAAATTAACTTCAAATGGATATCGGTCGGTCCGTGGATCAGAAAGATGGGTAAGGGGTCAGGTTACGTATTTCGGAAGGTGTTATGCACCGAACCCGTCTGATCAAGATGATCAGTCTCTATTACGATCCAAAAAATATCTTATGGTCAACATTCAAAGATTAAAAGTCAAATTAGGGTCCAATCATCATCAATTGCATCGAATTTACTAAACAAATCCTACGGTTAAAATAATTACATGATTTAATGAGGCATACATGGCACCAAAAATTAATAGATCAATTCGATCTTATTTTGAACAATATGAAATCGATTTTCAATGCCGTGTATATAAGATTAGTGAATTGGCTCATTGATGATATTTTATCAAAGAGATTCGATTTTTGAACCGTTACTTGCATTAAATTAGTGAGTTTTTGAATCCATAAATTTTAAATCTTGATTTTTGAAATGTCACGTGTATTAATATTAATGAGTTAACTCACATGCCCGATTTTATAGGAAATCTCAATTTGAAATATCCAATGCATACAAAAAATCAATGAATCATCATACGTCCATTTCGTGGGAAAACTCAGCTTTAGATTTCAATGTACACAAACTTAGTGATTCAACTCGATAATTTTGATTGAAGAAAATTTTTTAATTGTCACGTGCATCGAAATTAGTTAGTTAACTCACACATTTATTGATCAAAAGAATTTGATTTTTAAATTATCACGTGCATAAAATCAGTGGGTTAACTCATAAATTATTAATCAAAGAAATACGATTTTTGAGTTGCCACATGTCCTAAAATCAGTGGGTTAACTCACAAATTTTGAGTTGTCACGTATCCTAAAATCAGTGGGTTAACTCACTAATTTTGAGTTGTCACGCGTCCAAAAATCAATGGGTTAACACACAAATTTTGAGTTGCTATGTGTCCTAAAATCAGTGGGTTAACTCACAAAGTTTGAGTTGCCACGTATCCTGAAAATCAGTGGGTTAACTCACGAATTTTAAGTTGCCACGTGTCCTAAAATCAGTGGGTTAACACACAATTTTTGAGTTGCCACGTGTCCTAAAATCAGTGGGTTAACACACAAAGTTTGAGTTGCCACGTGTCCTAAAATCAGTGGGCCAACTCGTTCATTTTCATGGGAAATTTCAATTTCCAATGCACATGAAAATCAGTTAGTTGACTTATTGATTTTCCTTGAGAAAATCAATTTCTTAATTTGTCATGTATTCAAAATATCATGAGTGGATTAATTTCAATATTAATGAGTTAACCCAATTTAACATTAGTGAATTGAAAAAATCGATTTTTTTATTTTTCATGTATTCAAAAATTCATGAGTTGATCAATTTTAATATTTGCGAATTGACTAAAAAAATCGATGAATCTACTTGATAATATGAACACCCAATGAGCTGATCCACCAACATGATATATGCGAGTTAATTCAATCAATCTAAAAATGGACGAATCGCTCCATTAATATTTCGGAAACTTAAAAGTTGCCATTAATGCCGCATATACCCCAAAAATCCATGAATTAATTTGGAGGCATTTAAAGAATGAAATCGAGAATAAATAAATGAAATGAAAAATAATAAAAATAAAATAGAAATAAAAAAAAATTAATTACCTATTGATCGGAGAACGGTGAATCAATTCCTTCAGGTGGGATTTGAAGACTCGTGAACACTCGTTGCTATAGAGATCGGAGAGACGAGTGTAGAGAAAGATGTGTTCTTACCAACAATGGAGAACACTTAACTGGGTAAAATGTGAGAGAGAGTTAGGATTTCGATGATGAGGGCTGCATTTTAGGTTCAATGATGGAAGAAGAGAAAAAAAAAATAATAAATATATATATATTTGAAGGGCAGATGTATGTCAATTGAGGGAGATAATGGTGTTATTTTGGACCAAGATTGGGGCTGCTAATGGAGGATGGTTGGAGCTGTTAATGGAGATTGTAATGGTGTTGAAACTAAAGGTAAATGGGACTGCTAATGGAGGTGTTGATGATGGTAAATGGGACTGCTAATGGAGGTGTTGAGAATAATGGTAAATGGAATGGTAAATGGGGCTGCTAATGGAGGTGTTAATGATGCTGAGAATAATGGTAAATGGAATGGTAAATGGGACTGCTAATGGAGGTGTTGATGATGGTAAATGGGGCTACTAATGGAGGAGTTGATGATGCTGAGAATAATGGTAAATGAAATGGTAAATGGGGCTGCTAAAAAAAGTGATGAATGGGATGGTGAAGGGTTGTAAAAAACGTGGTGGAAGGGGTGAATGGAGAGCTGTAAATTAATGGAGAAGATGGGCTGTGTATGTATGCTTTAATGGAGTTGGGGGCAACAAGGTGTGCTGTTTGGAAAGTTGCAAAAAGAGATTTGAGGATGATTGGAAGAAGATGAAAAGTTGTAGAATTTTTAATGGGGAGGTTGCTGAATTTTTAATGGGGAAGGAGGAAGATGGAAAGTTGCAGGTTTTTTTGTTACGGAGGGTAGTAAAAAAAGGTTAGCTAAAGTCCCCTTCAATGGTCCCTTGTCTTTTCCTTTTATAGTGGTTCTCCCTAAAAGTCATGAGAGAGGAGAGAGGGAGAGATGGGAGAGATGGGAGATGGGAGAGATAGGAGAGTGAGAGGAGAACATGGGTAGTTATGAAGAGGAGTTAGAGACGTTGGAGAAGAAGATGGGGGAGTTGGAGAGTGCCCACGTTTTATTCTCTTTTTTTTTTTTTAATTTTTAATTTTTTTATTTTATTTTGGCGAAGGAGAGGTGGTGATCCTACGCTACTCGTACTACGGTAATTTCTCGCTAATGAGTTGTGATTGGTTGAATTTTATTATTATTTTTTGTTAAATTATGGATTCGTTGACATTTTGATTTAACTTTTATGTTTTAAATTAAATTTGAATTTGTGTTTGGTTTTAAATTTTGGATTAAAATTGTTAGATTAAAATTTAATTTGAATTTTGATTGTAATATTGGTTATTGGCGATTTGATTTTGTTTTGATTGGTTGATCGTTCAATTTTAATTTTATTTTTACATTTTAATTGGTTGAGTGATTTTCAATTTGATTTTAATTTGATTTTTAATTTTTTAATTTAAATTTAAGTATTAATTTAAATTTTGAACAGGTTGGTTAATTTGCGTTTTAATTTGAAATTTAAATTAATTTTAATTTTTAATTGGTCGGTTGATTAGATTTCGATTAGTTAAGTTTTGAGTTTTAATTTGATTTTAGATTGGGTTCGATTTTAAATTTTAAATTTATTGATAGAATTTGAGTTTTAATTTTGATGGTTGATTACTTGAAATTTTTATTTGGTTGATCAAATTTTTATTTTTATTATTTTTAATTTGAAAAATTTTTGATTGGATTTAATTGTTCGATTTTGATTTTAATTGTTGATTTAATTTTATTTTTTGGATTTTTTAATTTGAATTGTTTAATTTTTAATTTGAATTTAACTTTTAGTTCAAATTGTATTTCAATTTACATTGTCCTAGGGATTGGGATCTCTAAATTGTAGATTTAGATATTGAGGGGTATTTTGATCTTTTGGCGATTTTTACAGATTTTTCTCGAACTTTTTTTTTTCATCAATTTGGGTCTCGTTAGACTCGAAATCACATTCTGAGTGCAATGGAGGTACTTTCGAGATTTTTCGGAAGTCCGAGGTATATGAGGGGTATTTTTGTCATTTTGATGATTTTTTAAACAAATTTTTATAAATTTCTCTGTTTTCATCTATTTGGTCCCGTTAGACTTGAAATCACGTTCTGAGTGCAATGGAGGTACTTTCGAGACTTTTCAGACATCCAAAATTTATGAAGGGTATTTTCGTCATGAAGGGTATTTCGTCATTTTTGTGATTTTTATAGCTTTTTAGGGATTTCAGCGTGAGGTTTATTTCGGTCACTATGTGAGTATTTATAAGTTCTAAAGTTATATTTTTCTAGCGTAGCGAGGTCTCTAAATTATCGAATTGTGTAACGAACCTATGCGTATGTGCTTACTAAGTCAGGTGTAAGATGTAGCGATCGTAAGCGTGCGTAAACTTCTATGTCTAGTTGTGACGAGTAGGGGGATGAAAACAAACTAGAAATAGAAGAAATCAAGCAGTACTCACAAGCCTTCGAGTTCTTTTATATTCATCATTAGGAATCCACCAAAATTGGGTGACGAATTGTCGAATTAGGCAGATGAAAAAATGAGGTGTCTACAGCTATGCTATAACTCCAGAAACATAGAAATCATCATCTTGCAAACAAAAAGAAGTTTTACGATAAAAATCACTAAAAAATGATTAAATTACCAAAATACCCCTAACATCAAAACAACTCTAGAACCCACATTACGCTTAGGAAAACCCTTTCAAACACATAAAATAACAAATTGAAACCAAATAAATCATTTTATCAATTTTCACAAAATTTGTCAAAATAACAAAAATGCCTCTCATAAAGTTCACGACCATTTCACACAAAAAATTTCATAAATGACCCAAATCAATATTCTCATTGAATTCCTTATGAAAAATCGATTCTAAAACATCATAGAACATAAAAAATTGACTTGAAACGAAAAAGTCCTCCCCGAGGGAAAACAGAAATTTTACAATTTTTATAATTAAAATTTTTCAAAATTAATAAATAAAATATTAAATAATTAAAGTGAAACATTAATAAAATTAATTTAAAATTTTGAACCAAAAAAATCGATCAATCAGGCTCTTAGGCAAAATTGTTGATGGTTGCTAATATATTTACTCAAGGACCCCTCCATTTGGGGGTCCAAAGAATTAAAGATATAATAGAGGGGGGTTCTCAAAAAAATTAAACTCAATCAAGTAAGACTAAAGTCAAGATATTAAAGTCAATCAAGTAAGACTAAAGTCAAAATTAAAGTCAATCAAGTAAGACTAAAGTCAAAAATTCTAAAATCAATCAAATAAGACCAAAAGTTAAAACCCTAATAGAGTTCTAATTAAATAATAACTCTATTTAATAGAATTCTAACTAAAATATAACTCTACCTAAAATAATTCTAATTAAAATATAACTCTAACTAAAAGAATTATAATTAAACACTAAAAGAATCTATAAATAGGGGTCCTCACAACCTATTTTCGTATCCAAGAATAAACCCTAAGAAAAGTAGGTCAAAAAGCTTTCCTAACCTCTCATAAACCCTAATTTTGAAGCCCCAACTCCATACCTAACATGCATACCCCAACTTTAGATAAAAAAATACCCAAAAACCCTTCTAAAACACCTTTGAATCCATAAAAAATCAGAAAACTCACAGATCAAAGAAGAAGATACCTCAACTTGGAGATTAGAAATTAGATCTGACAACAGAACCAAGCGAGGAATACTGTACAAAGAGTTGTTTTATCACATCTGAGGGAACAAAGTCGTTGCATTCGGAAAAGGTGACTATTTTTTATTTTTTATTGTTATTTAGGTCTTGTTAGCAATGTAGTTTTATTTGAAAATTAGTAGAGACCGGCTTTTGTTAGGCGGGGTTGGTGCCTAACACCTTCCAACCCCGTAACGTGATCCTCGGACCCTTATTTTCTTTCGTAGATTAGTGTTATTTATCTTTTAAAGTCAATGTTTGATTCCTATACCGTAATAACTGGCGACTCCTAAACCTCAAAGGTTAAAAGCGGATCCGCGCACCTCGCGGATCAAGGGCGCTTTCAGTGACGACTTTGTTGGGGACTATTGAAGATCAGACTTGAAAAACCCCAAGTTGGGAGCATTGCTAAGATGACCTAGTTTTTTTTATTATTTAGTTCGATTTATTTTATTTATTTATTTATTTGTGTGGCTTGATTGTGGATGATTTTGGGTATTCCATTTTTGTCCAATTAAGGGTCACTTTTTAATGATCCTTAAATAATGAAATATTCAAATTGACATATGAAAATGATGGAATGATGAAGGTTGGGACAATAATGTTAAAACGTTTTTACAGAACATTCTAGTGAGAATTAAGTCTGACACCTATTAATAAAACGTATCGAGTAGATTAATTTAGAACCTGAGTTCACTCAATTTCATTATCGAGAGCCTTGGATATCTTCGATGCAAGTTCAATCTGTAAATCTGGAATTGTTGCTGAATGAAGGTTGAGACAGCAATTTTAAAACGTTTTTACAGAATATTTTAGTGAGAATTAAGTCTGGGCACCTATTAATAAAATGTAGATTTCATTAAGTAGATTAATTTAGAACCTGAGTTCACTCAATTTCGTTATCAGAAGCCTTAGATATCGTCAATGCAAGTTCAATCTGTAAATCTGAAATTATTGCTGAATGAAGGTTGGGACAACAATGTTAAAACGTTTTTTTACAAAACATTATAGTTAGAATTAGGTTTGGACACCTATTAATAAAACGTAGATCCCATTGAGTAGATTAATTTAGAATATGAATTCACTCGATTTCGTTATCGGGAGCCTTAAATATCATCGATGCAAGTTCGGATTATATTTTCCTAATTCACAGAAAATCCGAATTTATCTAGTGTTAGCATAATTAATGTTCCTGAAAGCGAGCTCATTTGGTACTAGGATCTTTCTCTTTGATTTTTTTTTTGATGTGTTTCTAGATTTTTCTTTATAATTAAAAAAAAGGGTTCATCGCTCCTCATCTCAATAATTATCATTCTATCATCAATGTTACATCTATTGGAATCTCGATTTATTTTGGATCACCCAAAAGTGATCATTGATTGGACCTCAAAACTTATAAAAATTATGCCTATTATAATGTTTGGGTTTGATCAATTTTTTTATGCCATGCTCATTAATTAATTTTCCATTGATCTTGATAAGATATATAGTTGATGTGCTTATTGGTGATCTTAATGATGTATTGGATTGGTATTTATTTTGGCTAATATTCATATAGTATCAATGTGTGATGGTATAATCAGGCCTATGGGCCCATTTGTTTGAAAAGGACCCGGGCACACCCCACCCTGTTTTGCACACACCACTAGCACGTTTATTTTATTGCTGTAGACACCCCATTTTTGCATCCGCCTGATTAATCAATCGTCAACCCGATCGCAAGGATCCCAATGATGGATGTGTATTCCGTTGCTTTATTTTGTTACCAGATGTGTTTCAGAAATCCGGATGAGGTATCTCGAACTGACAAAAACCTTAGAAATCACGACGCTAGGAAAACACGACCCCAGAAAAATAGAATCATCATCTTGCAGACTAAAAAGAAGCTTCACGATAAAAATCACTAAAAATTACCAAATTACCAAAATACCCTAACCTCAAAACAACCTTAGAGCCTACGTTACGCTTAGGAAAACATTCGAAAACATAAAATGACAAATCGGAACCAAATAAATCATTTCACCAATTTTAACAGAATTTGACAAAATTACGAAAATGCCCCTCATAAAGTTCACAACCATTTCACACAAAACATTTCATAAATAACACAAAACTAATATTTACATTAATTTCTTACGAAAAACCGATTCTAAAACATCCTAGAACATTAAAAAACCGACTTAAAATGTGAAAAGTCCTCTCCGGGGGCAAAACGGTAATTTCACAATTTTCATGATAAAAAATTTTGAAATTAATAAATAAAAACATTAAATTATTAAATTTAAACATTAATGAAATTAATTTAAAATTTTGAATCTAAAAAATCGATTCATCGGACTTTCGGGTAAAATTGTTGAGGGTTCGTGGGATATTTCTTTAAGGACCCCTCCATTTGGGGGTCCAAAGAATTAAATATATTTTAGAGGGGGGTTCTCCCAAAAATTAAAAGTAAATCAGCAAGACTGAAGTCAAGGTAAGTATTAAAGTCAATCAAGTGAAACTGAAGTCAGAATTAAAGTCAATTAAGCAAGACTAAAGTCAAAATTAAAGTCAAATTAACAAGACTGAAGTCAAAATATTAAAAGTCATCAATTAAGACTAAAATCAAAACATTAAAAGTCAATCAAATAAGACCAAAAGTCATAATAGAATTCTAATTGATTAATAACTCTATCTAATAGAGTTCTAACTTAAAAATAATTCTACCTAAAACAATTCTAATTAAAACATAATTCTACCTAAAACAAGTCAAACTAAAACACAACTCTAATTAAAAGATCTCTAATTAAACACTAACTCTATCCAAATCAACCCCTAAAAACATCTATAAATAGAGGTGCTCACACCCTATTTTCGTATAAAATCATAAACCCTAAGAGAAGTAGGTCTAGAAGCTCCCCTAACCCCCCATAAACCCTAGTTTTGGAGTCCCAACTCCTTAACTAACATCCATCCTTCAATTTTAGTCTAGAAAAAACACCCAAAAGCCTTCTAAAAACACCCCCAAATCCGCAACGAACTTGAAGAGTTCAGATTCAAAACAAGGAGATACCTTACCCTCGGAGATCCGAAGTCAAATCCGGAAACAGAACGAAGCAAGGAAGCACGGTACAAGGAGCTCTTTTTGTCAGATCTGAGAGAACCCAGTCCTTGCCATCGGAAAGGTAAATTTTTATTTTTATTTTATTTTCTATCTAGGTTTTAGCAATGTAATTTACTTGGGACTTTAGTAGAGATCGGCTTTGGCCGGGCGGGGTTGGTGCCTAACACCTTCCAACCCCGTAACTTGATTCCCGAATTCAGATTTTTTATGTTAGATTAGTTCTTTTATCCATTTAGAGTCAGTATGGTTCCTAGACCACAATAATTAGGTGGCGACTCCCAAACCTCAAGGGTCAAAAGCGGATCCGCGTACCCCGCGGATCGAGGGCGCTTTCAGTGGCGACTCCACTGGGGACTATTGAGGATCAGACTTGAAAAACCTCAAGTATGGGAAGCATTGCCAGTGGGACCTAGTTTTGATTTTGCTTTATTTTTAGTTATGTATTTATTATTTTTTTACCATTCTTTTGGCTCTATGGTTGATCATTGATTGGGATGTTGAATATTTTTGTTGGACACACCTTTGGTACGGTTCAATTTGAGGTCATTCATAATGACCCTAGATAATGCAAGATATCGAAAGATAATGACATGGGGAATGACCATTTTATATATTGGATTATTGGGTCTGTATTATCTTTTATTAACATCATTCAATTTGATTTTGAATGCCGTGATTCGGCATATGATTTCCTATGGTTCAACCAAGGATTATTCGAAAAGACCCCAAATAATATGAGATTCCAACATGGTTTTATTAAAGGAGGGGGTAGTGATTATTGGACCATATATTTTATTACGTGTGTAGATTATTTTGATTTATTTTTATTTTATTTTTTAGGTATGATTGATATGTGATTTGATAATTTAGAGAAAAAAAAAAAAGGGTTTGGGTTCTGTTAACAGCAAAGCCTAGTTGGGGGCAAGAATAAAAGTTTTTTTATTAGTTTTTTTAATTTTCTTCACGCCTCGTTAACAGCAGCAACGTGCTGATGTAATTGGTGTGTCATGAATAAAATGCTATTTGTTCTCCCCCCACATCATCTTCTTAAAAGGCTATGCACCTGGTTTCAGTGTTTTATCTCGATAGAGACTAAACCGGTCTTCTCTGTTGATCAAACCAAATCAGTCCGTTTGATTTGAAAATCCACAAAAAATCGCTGATTTCTTTAGATTTAGAGTGGAAATCTATTAGCTCTTCTTGAAACCGATTAGAGTCCAAATGATTTAATCAAGAGAAAAATCAATCTTTCTCTCGTTGTCGAAGAAAGAGTTCTAGTTGCTGTTTTGATTGGCGTTGGACTCATGATTCAGCGTAAAAGAATAGGATCTCAATCTTTTTTTTCTTGAAAAATAAAGAGAGAACACAAGATTTATGGATTTTCCATTGAAAATCTGATTTGTAAGTTCGAATCTGAACCAAGAACGTTGCTGTGTTTTGATCAAACATGGAAATTTTGTAATCGGTAATAAAGGTGAACGAAAACCGTGGCCAATGGATTGGGTTCCATGAATGCTTCTACGTCAATATCAAGCTCTAACAGAGCGTTAATGGTAGCTGTTTTTTTGTCTACGTGGAAAGGAGGCAGCAGAGAGATATTTTTGTTTCTATTCACCTGTGTGGAAGAGAGGCAGCAAAGAGAGATATCTCTCTCTCTATCTCTCCTTCATCTCTCAATCTCTCTCTCTCTCTCTCTCTCTCATCTCTCAATGTCTCACATTGTTCAAACCAGAATCCTTAACTCTAAAGAATGTGAGGCCTTCTCCTGCTTGTTTTCAAAATTTAGTTTAAAAGACATCTTTTAAGGTGGGTGTTTACTCACCAGATTAGCGGGATCCTGTTTTTGCAACAAGAAAAAAAAAAGAGTGAAAAAAAAGGGAGAATCACCCAACCAATGATCTAATTGTAAATGTTTCAAATTTGCTGGGAACCAATGCACATTGTCGCTGCATCCGCTTTGGAGAATGGGTTTCCAAATCAACGAGGTTTTCAAAAACCCATGTTGTTGTCATCCACTACCATAGCATGATTTGATTGCTGCGCCAAGATTCTGTTATGGTATGACCATCTACTTGATGTTGGTAAATAGGAGAATTCCAAACAAAAAAAATTAAAGCTTGCCTCCATTTATACCTTATTATTTTTTGTTTTTTTTTGTTTTTGTGTTGCAAAGAGCAAGCAAGAAGAGGTTTTAAGCACGTCACTCAAAAGTCTGAATTTCAATTGTGAAATTTGGACTAAATCAGTTGCCTTTATAGACTTGTCTCTAAAAAAAAGGGGAAAAAGGAATTTTCTTTGCAAGTTAGGCAAGTCCTTTATTGTGATTTTTATTCTAAAAGTCTATAGAGTTTTGTTACATAGACAAATCATGGTGAGGGACCCGCATTTTTTTTTAAAAAGGGATCAAATTGGCCTTGTCCACATGTAAAATGGGTGATTTTTTAGTATTTAAGATTTTCAACCTCCAAATTTGTTGATGTTGAAGTCAAAGGGTAAGGTTATCCTCACAAAGTTAGTGAGATTTTAAATCTTGCTAACATCTTTGACCTCACCACGTGGCAATATAAAAAGGAAAGAGAATTCATAACTCCTTATCTATAATTAGCAATCTAATCTCAATTCGATATTCATTTAAAATTTGAATTTGTTTGAGATCACCCAAATAACCCTTTGATTGGACCATATAAAAAAAAAATTCATTTGATTTGAAAAAAAAATTTGTGTGCTTGTTTCGATATTGGATTGGATCTGATTAATTATTCCATGTCATATTCATTGATTGGTTTGCCATAATCGTAGTTGATATATATTTCCTGATGTGTCTACTTTGATCTATATTATGAATTTTTGAATGATTTGATTAAGATTTCATGTGGTATCAATGTGTGATGGTATGATCAGGTCCATTGGTCCATTATTTGAAAAGGCCCCGGGCACACCCCACCTTGTTTTGCACACATCACATGCACGTTTACCGCTTTACTCACTTACACGTCCCATTTAGCCAACGTGGCACTAGTGCGTGGCCCGGTCTCTTCGGAGATGCGACGTCATTCATGAAACCCACAACTCCAGTCACGTACCTTAGGGTATATCAAACTGGGGCATCAATACCGTCTGATCAGGTGATTCTGAGAGACATATTGATGCACCCAGGCTGGGGCGACCTGAGCCTTTAACCTATTGTAAGCCACACAGTCACATGTCCCGATTGCCAACGTAGTACTAGTACGTGGTCGGTCCCCTCGTGGGATGCCAAACCATTTATGAAAGTTACAACTCTTGACTCGTACCCGTAGGTATAAAAGGTAATCTAAGTATATCAATTGCACTTCTTGGTCAAAATCGGTGCCTAAGTAAGATCTTGCCCCGCTGTTCCCTACTGTACGAGGGGGATAGACTACGTCTATTCTAGACGAGAGGTATTTAAGTGGGCCCTTGCTCAGCATTGTGCGCCACCTCTTAACTGGATATCAGACTGGCTGTTTTTGGCTTCAGAGAAGTGAATTGAGGTTTTAGATTATCACCTACACGGTATATCAAACCAAGTCACTACATATCGAAAGGTATATAGGTGTGCTTGGGCAAGGGTGGCTAGATGAAAATGCATTGCACGTAGTAAGCTTAGAGTCTAGAAACCTTCCCAGTAGGTCACGACTCGAACTTATCGTGGGTGTTCCGGGTTGTTTATTGAATGAATGCCTATTGTTGGATGAATGTTTGTGAGTGATGAATGATGAGATCAAAGTGTATGATTGTCCTCAAGGATCAAGAATTTATTTTCGAAAATTAAAATGGGTGCACCAACCCAATAAAGAACCCATCTTTTACAATAATGACCCAGTCCATCCCGATCCAACAGTCCTGATGGACCGGGCCATTTAAATCGAAATAGAAATCAAATTTTCAAAGAAGAAAAAATAGTTTACAAAGGCAAAGTATTTCCCCAAAAAAAATGTTTTCCAGAAAAAATGTTATTCTTTAGGAAAAAAAATATTTTCTAAGAAAAAACGTTTTCCAAAAAATATTTTTCATAAAAAAACAAGATTTTCCCAGAGAGAAAATGATTTTCAAAAAAAAAGTATTTTTCAGAGAAAAATGTTTTCCAGAAGAAAATATTTTCCAAAAGAAAAAGAAAATGAAGGAAAAGTGATTTACAAAAGATATATATTTGCATGAAAATTATTGAAATATATTTGAAGTTGTTATTCATGAAAACATTATTTGTCAATATTTTTCAAGAGTGCAGTAATTAAATAAATTCTTTTTCTTCTGAATAATCATTAAATGGATGAACTTTTTGAACTTTTTAATGGATTGGTGCACAAAATTCAATAAAATCTCAGGGTTCATTTAAAATGTTATCAGGGGGTGACACTGAAATTGGTTAAATTCATCTTCACAGAGGGTTTAAGGGTTATCATTGTATCTAAGCTCAATCGTCCATCGTCTAGGTAGGGTTGTAAATCCGATCAGTTAGAGTAAACGTCAATATCAAGTCAACAGTCAGAAATGACCTCAAAATTTCTCAACATCATCCAATTGTTCTTTGAAAATCATAGTGCTTCAATCCTACCGGTTGTAAGTAATGTCCCAGTTCTCATCAAGCTCGTTTTGGGTAGTCTTGAGTTTTCATGGGTCATTTGGGTTAGCTCGAGTCATTTTTTCTAGCAAGGTCATGTCTTCCTTAGATTGAGCCTACTCTTTTTTATTGAGTCAAGTTAGTTCGTCGAGTTTGTAGAAGTGTCTGTCGCCCCTTTTGAATTGATCGTACAAAAGAAATTTTTGAATATCTCGAGCGCATTAACGAATTAACTAATAATCTAGATTCAAGAAAGCAAAGGTCATTGACCTCGGAACAGAAATAAATTCCTAAAGAGATTCAAATAGAAACCATCTTATCTCTAGAGGAACACAAGGGGATAATGAATTTTTTCAGAAATTTCAAAAAGACTTGTTCGCGTGTGGGCCTATGAGGATATGTTAAGTGTAAGCTTGGGTTGTTGTCTTACACGGATTAGATATGAATTGATAAAATGATATCAAAGAAGATCTTACAAAATGTATCAGTGCTAGACTTTTCACATGGAATAGATACTCGTCTATATCAATGGAAGTAAGAAAAATGTTATAAAATGTATCAGCACTATCCTTACTACATCTTGAGTTGCAAATCACATATCATCAGCTGATATGGGGGTACCTTTTGAACTGATCTCTGATAATGGGTCGTACTTCAAAGCATAAATCATTACTCTATGTTTAAAGTTGAAGATCCGGAAGCACAAATCAATCCCCCCTACCGTCCTAAGATCAATGGAACGGTTGAAGCAGTTAGTAAGAGTATCAAGACTATCATCAGGAAAATGAGTCAATAACATTGACATTGGTCAGAAAAATTATCATTCACGCTGTGGGACATATCGAACTCTAATTCGATCTCTCATTTCCTCCTATTGGAGCTATTCTCTACTCCTTAGTGTATGCCATGGAATCAATCTTACCAGTTGAAATGAAAATTCCGTCTCTCAGGGTCTTGTTAGAAAAATCATTGCTAGAAACAGATTGGGTTCGTCAGCAGTATGAAGAATTAAACTTGATCGAAGAAAACGAGTTAAAGCCCTGTACCATGTGCAAACTTATCAAAGAAGAGTTGCTCGTGCGTGTAACAAAAAGATCAAGGCGCCGTCACGTACAAGTCAGAGATTTAGTACTCAAAGAGAATAGGGCACCTATTTTTATCCCGGGGAAAGTTCAAACCAAATTGGGGAAGTCCGTTCATCGTCAGGAAAAGCTGTCAGACTCAAGATCATGATGGAATCGAGTTACCAGAACCAACCAACCTTGACCAAATCAAACGTTACTACATTTAAGGAGGGCCATCTTTGGCGAATCAATCCTCATATTACCTAGTTACCCTGTTCAACATATCCTTTCTCAACCCTTTGTAGCCTTTTAAAAAAAAATGAATGATGTTTTTTTTCTTTCTCAGCCCGATCACTTAACCTAGGGGAGGGAACTTCGAACTATGTCTTGGTCTGATCCTAAAATTCTGGGGTACGTAGGCAACCTGAGAAGTTACTTCAGGCCCGACCACATCAAAATAAAAAAAATCTATTTCCCCACACAAAAAATCAAAAAAATAAAAAAAAAAAATTCAAAAGAGAAAGAAATATCATCCAAAATGGGGAAGAAAATTCAAGAAAAAAGTTTTAAATGAAATGCCACACAAGGGGCATTTGGGTTTTTGAGCCTCAAATCCATTTCTTTTTTATACCCAGTCCCTAAGCCTACCTATAAAAGTCCTCCTAAGTACCGTGCGAAAAGTCAAGGAAGATAGCAAAGCATGATCAGGCAGCAACTCCAGAAGTTCAGAGACAAAAAAAAAAAATAAAAAGATAAAAAATGATGAAGCCTGCTAAGTTGAAAACAGAAAAGGGCGACTTAGGCAAAAAATAAGGCAAGCTCGCAGGTTGAAAATCTGAAAGGACAACTTGGCAACAATCAGAGCCAAGAAGAAAAAAAAAAAAAAAAAAAGCTCGCTAGATCGAAAACCTGCAAGGCAATCTAGGCAAAAGCTAGAGCAAGCTCGCTAGATTGAAAACCTGAAAAGGCGATCTAGGCAAAAGTTAGAGCAATAAGAAAAATAGAAAAAGATCCCAAGCTGAGAGCGGTCCGAGCTGAAACATTAGAAATCCGAATAATCAAGTTCAATACTTAGCTTAAAACCCGGCATAGACTCAGAAAAGCCACAAGTATCTTGTCTACGATCGATCTGAAATGTTTACTTCCCTAAGTGAACCAATGGAGAGAAGGGTGAATTCTACGATGAAACTCGAAAGGAAATAATTTTGGTACTCTTGAGCCTGACTCAAAACCTTCAATAAAAATCAATCAAAATTAAAAAGTTGAGTTTTTATTGCGCTTGTGGTAATCAATTATTTCAAACCTTCATACAAGGGGCATTTTCTTTCTTTTTTAATGTAATTTTTCCCCCTTATACTAGGGGCATTTTTTTATGATGTGTTCAATTATTTTCAAGGCCATGGTCATTGTCAAACTAGAGGCATTTTGCTTTTGAGCAGTGTTAATCCTAAGAGATAATGACAACCCCAAATTTAAGGTAACCCTCTTGATAATAGTTTTTCAAAAAACTCTTGAGGTTCGAAAGAAATAAAAATTCAGGTTTAAAATTTTTGGATAAATCCTTGAGGTTCAAACAAAAGCATTTCGGATCTCACATAAGAGATATAACATTCTTTCAGTCTCCAGATTCTTCTCCAGATTCAATCATTCTTGGAATCAATCATTTCTCCGCCAGATTCATTATCTTCCAGATTTATTCGTTCTCCGATTGTTCTAGTCGGTTTTCTCCAAATTCGTTCATTCTTTCCAAAATTCATTCATCCCTCTACCAGTTTTGCTCAGTTCCGCCAAGGGTTATCTGGATTTGGCTCAGTTGGCCGCCAAGGGTTAACTTGGATTTTGCTCAGTTTCCGCAAAGGGTTATCTTGGATTTTGCTCAGTTGCCGCCAAGGGTTATCTTGGATTTTGCTCAGTCTCCGCCAAGGGTTATCTTGGATTTTGCTCAGATACCGCCGAGGGTTTTCTCGGAACTATGCTCAGATACCGCCGAGGGTTTTCTCGGAACTATGCTCAGATACCGTCGAGGGTTTTCTCGGAACTATGCTCAGTTACCGCCGAGGGTTTTCTCGGAACTATGCTCAGATACCGCCGAGGGTTTTCTCGGAACTATGCTCAGTTACCGCCGAGGGTTTTCTCGGAACTATGCTCAGATACCGCCGAGGGTTTTCTCGGAACTATGCTCAGGAACTATGTTCAGATTATATTCAAATTATGCTCAGTTTATATTCAAATTATGCTCAGTTTATACTCAGATTATGCTAAATTTATGCTCAGGTTTTACTCAGTTTCACACAGTGCACACACTTGCACATTTGCACTTTTTAGTCAGGGAGAATTCTCTAAAATCAAGGATCTGACACCGTCAGTGAGAGTTTGCGCTCAAGGACCTGACAACCTTTTGATTCGGGGAGAGCTTTATTCTCAAGGATCCGAACACCTTGACAAATTGCTTAAATCAGGCTGCAAAATGAACTGTCACTAGCTTTGGCATTCGGATATCGTACTAATCTACCAAGATAGATTTGCTATCTAGTTTGCTTCAACCCTCTGCCAAAGAGGGGCATCTGTAGACACCCCATTTTTGCATCCGCCTGATTAATCAACTCGTCAACCCGATCGCAATGATTCCCAATGATGGATGTGTATTCCATTGCTTTATTTTGTTACCAGATGTGTTTCAGAAATCCGGATGAGGTATCTCGAATTGACAAAACCTTAAAACCACGCTACGCTAGGAAAATACGACCCCAGAAACATAGAAATCATCATCTTGCAGACCAAAAAGAAACTTCACGATAAAAATCACTAAAAATTACCAAATTACCAAAATACCCCTAACCTCAAAACAACCCTAGAGCCTACGTTACGCTTAGGAAAACTCTCTCGAACACATAAAATAACAAATTGGAACCAAATAAATCATTTCGCCAATTTTAACAGATTTGATATAAAATTATGAAAATACCCCTCATAAAGTTCACAATCATTTCACATAAAAATTTTCATAAATGACACAAACCAACATTCACATTGAATTCCTTACGAAAAACCGATTCTAAAACATCATAGAACATTAAAAACCGACTTGAAACGTGAAAAGTCCTCTCCGGGGGTAAAACGGTAATTTCACAATTTTCATAATTAAAAATTTCGAAATTAATAAATAAAATATTAAATAATTAAAGTGAAACATTAATGAAATTAATTTAAAAATTTAAACCTAAAAAATCGATCAATCGGACTCTCAGGCAAAATTGTTGAGGGTTCGTGGGATATTTCTTTAAAGACCCCTCCATTTGGGGGTCCAAAGAATTAAAGATATTTTAGAGGGGGATTCTCCAAAAATGAAAAGTAAATCAAGGAAGACTGAAGTCAAGGTATTAAAGTCAATCAAGTGAGACTGAAGTCAAAATTAAAGTCAATTAAGCAAGACTAAAGTCAAGATATTAAAAGTCAAGGAATTAAGACTAAAGTCAAAACCTTAAAAGTCAATCAAATAAGACCAAAAGTCATAATAGAATTATAATTGATTAATAACTCTATCTAATAGAGTTCTAACTTAAAAATAAATTCTACCTAAAACAATTCTAATTAAAACATAATTCTACCTAAAACAAGTCAAACTAAAACACAACTCTAAATTAAAAGATCTCTAATTAAACACTAACTCTATCCAAATCAACCCTAAAAAACATCTATAAAATAGAGGTGCTCACACCCTATTTTCGTATAAAATCATAAACCCTAAGAGAAGTAGGTCTAGAAGCTCCCCTAACCCCCATAAACCCTAGTTTTGGAGCCCCAACTCCTTAACTAACATCCATCCTTCAATTTTAGTCTAGAAAACACCCAAAAGCCTTCTAAAAAACACCCCCAAATCCGCAACGAACTTGAAGAGTTCAGATTCAAAAACAAGGAGATACCTTACCTCGGAGATCCGAAGTCAAATCCGGAAACAGAACGAAGCAAGGGAGCACGGTACAAGGAGCTCTTTTTGTCAGATCTGAGGGAACCAAGTCCTTGCCATCGGAAAGGTAAATTTTTTTTTTATTTATTTCTATCTAGGTTTTAGCAATGTAATTTACTTGGGACTTTAGTAGAGACCGGCTTTGGTCGGGCGGGGTTGGTGCCTAACACCTTCCAACCCCGTAACTTGATTCCCGAATTCAGATTTTTTATGGTAGATTAGTTCTTTTTATCCATGTTAGAGTCAGTATGGTTCCTAGACCACAATAACTAGGTGGCGACTCCCAAACCTCAAGGGTCAAAAGCGGATCCACGTACCCCACGGATCGAGGGCGCTTTCAGTAACTGAGAATCACTAAAATAAGATGAAAAAATGATTTTCAAAAAATTGATTCGAGTGCCCATTCACACCCATTTCTAAAAAAGAATTGGTGGTGACTCCAAACCACGTAGCATTGAGGTTCGAAAATGAAATATCTCATGTCTAGAACTTGGCGACTCCACTTGGGAACCTTTCAGGTTCAAACCATGTTATTTGGCCATTTTTATAAAGTTTCACAAAAAATTTCAATAGGTGTTTACTAACTTCTTTAATTGTTTGTGTTTGTTTTGGGTATCTTGTTCTTATTCTTTGAGAGTGATTGTAATATTTTGTTTATCTTTTGTAGGTTGAATGCTTGTAAATGGGTTGATACTTGTTTTTAAAATGCACTTGTGCACTTACACGCTTGCATAGCTCATTACACAAACCTCCTTTACCAATAAAAGTTTAAACTTGGATACTTAGTAGTTTCATGAATTGAGATCGCTTATTTAGGGTACGGGGACGAACACATCCAACCCAATCACCAACTTAAGACGTGTGTATTTCGATATGCAGTGAGGTTTGAAGAATGGGTAACTGAAAGCGCCCTCGATCCGCGGGGTGCGCGGATCCGCTTTTTACCTTTGAGGTTTGGGAGTCGCCACCTAGTTATTATGGTCTAGGAACCGAACTTTGACTCTAAAGGCAAATAAACTAATTTACGAAAGAAAATACGGGTCCGGGGATCACGTTACGAGGTTGGAAGGTGTTAGGCACTAACCCCGCCCGCAAGTGCCGGTCTCTGCTTTTTCCCAAAAATCGATTACATTGCAAAATAGACTAAAAATAACAAATAATTATAATAAAAAATATAAACGAAAGTTACCTTACTGATTACAACGATTCCTTCAGCATTAGCAAAGAGTATCTACTTATGTATTTCCTTGCTATTCGCCCGTCACCGGATTTGATTTCTAATCTCCAAGTTGAGGTATTTTCTTCTTAGATCTGTGAGTTTTCTGATTTTTCTTATGGATTTAAAGGTGTTTTGGAAGGGGTTTGGGGTGTTTTTTGAGCTAAAGTTGAGGTATAGATGTTAGGTAAGGAGTTAGGACTTCAAAATTAGGATTTTTGGAAAGGTTGGGAAAGCTTTTTTACCTACTTTTTCTAGGGTTTATTATTTGATACGAAAATAGGGTGTGAGAACCCTTATTTATAGATTTTTTTAAGGGTTTGTTTAGATAGAATTAGTGTTTAATTATAATTCTTTTAGTTAGAGTTATATTTTAAATAGAATTGTTTTAGGTAGAGTTGTATTTTAATTAGAATTGTTTTGGGAAAAGTTATATTTTAGTTAGAATTCTATTAAGTAGAGTTATTATTTAATTAGAACTCTATTAGAGTTTTGACTTTTGGTCTTATTTGATTGACTTTAAAATTTTGACTTTAGTCTTAATTGATTAACTTTATATCTTGACTTTAGTCTTACTTAATTGACTTTAATTTTGACTTTAGTCTTACTTGATTGACTTTAATTTTTTGGAGAACCCCCCTCTATTATATCATTAATTATTTGGACCCCCAAATAGAGGGGTTCTTGAAGAAATATCTTGGCAACCTTCAACAATTTTGCCTAAGAGCCTGATTGATCGATTTTTTTAATTAAAATTTTAAACTAATTTTATAAATGTTTCACTTTAATTATTTAATTTTATTTTTTTTATTAATTTTCAAAAATTTTAATTATAAAAATTGTAAAATTACCATTTTACCCTCGGAGAGGACTTTTCACGTTTTAAGTCGATTTTTTATGTTTTAAGATGTTTTGGAATCAATTTTTCGTAAGGAATTCATGGAAATATTGGTTTGTATTATTTATGAAATTTTTTGTGTGAAATGGTCGTGAACTTCATGAGGGGTATTTTCATAATTTTATCAAATTTTGTGAAAATTGGCGAAATGATTTATTTA
The DNA here is from genome assembly GCF_017979445.1 of Akebia trifoliata. NCBI lineage: Eukaryota > Viridiplantae > Streptophyta > Magnoliopsida > Ranunculales > Lardizabalaceae > Akebia > Akebia trifoliata. The sequence continues at coordinate 16,147,641 of NC_141386.1, forward strand.
GTTTTGATTTATTATTTTATGTGTTTGAAGGTGTTTTCCTAAACATAATGTAGGTTCTAGGGATATTTTAAAATTAGGGGTATTTTGGTAATTTGATCATTTTTTAGTGATTTTTATCGTGAAACTTCTTTTTGTCTGAAAATTGATAATTTCTAAGCTTTTGGGGTCATATTTTCCTAGCGTAACGGGGTTTCTAAGGTTTTGTCAGTTCGAGATACCTCATCCGAATTTCTGAAACATATCTGATAACAAAATAAAGCATTGGAATAAACATCCATCATTGGGAATCGTTGCGATCAGGTTGACGAATTGATTAATCAGGCGAGTGCAAAAATGGGGTGTCTACAAATGCCCCTCTTTGGCAGAGGGTTGAAGCAAACTAAATAGCAAATCTATTTTGATAGATAGTGCGATATCCGAATGCCAAAGCTAATGACAGTTCATTTTGCAGCCTGATTTAGCAATTCGTCAGGGTGTTCGGATCCTTAAGCGTAAAACTCTCCCCGAACTAAAAGGTTGTCAAGTCATTGAGTGAGAACTCTCACTGACAGTATCAGATCCTTGAATTTTAAAGAATTCTCCTTGACTAAAAAGTGCAAGTGTGAGTGTGTGTATGTGTGAAACTGAGTAAAAACGTGTCAAGTCCTAGAGATCTTCTCTCACTGGTGAAAGCGCCCTCGATCCGCGGGGTACGCGGATCCGCTTTTGACCCTTGAGGTTTGGGAGTCGCCACCTAGTTATTGTGGTCTAGGAACCATACTGACTCTAACATGGATAAAAAGAACTAATCTACCATAAAAAATCTGAATTCGGGAATCAAGTTACGGGGTTGGAAGGTGTTAGGCACCAACCCCGCCCGGCCAAAGCCGGTCTCTACTAAAGTCCCAAGTAAATTACATTGCTAAAACCTAGATAGAAAATAAATAAAAATAAAAATTTACCTTTCGATGGCAAGGACTTGGTTCCCTCAGATCTGACAAAAAGAGCTCCTTGTACCGTGCTCCCTTGCTTCGTTCTGTTTCCGGATTTGACTTCGGATCTCCGAGGTAAGGTATCTCCTTGTTTTTGAATCTGAACTCTTCAAGTTCGTTGCGGATTTGGGGGTATTTTTAGAAGGCTTTTGGGTGTTTTCTAGACTAAAATTGAAGGATGGATGTTAGTTAAGGAGTTGGGGCTCCAAAACTAGGGTTTATGGGGGTTAGGGGAGCTTCTAGACCTACTTCTCTTAGGGTTTATGATTTTATACGAAAATAGGGTGTGAGCACCTCTATTTATAGATGTTTTTAAGGGTTGATTTGGATAGAGTTAGTGTTTAATCAGAGATCTTTTAATTTAGAGTTGTGTTTTAGTTTGACTTGTTTTAGGTAGAATTATGTTTTAATTAGAATTGTTTTAGGTAGAATTATTTTTAAGTTAGAACTCTATTAGATAGAGTTATTAATCAATTATAATTCTATTATGACTTTTGGTCTTATTTGATTGACTTTTAATGTTTTGACTTTAGTCTTAATTGATTGACTTTTAATATTTTGACTTCAGTCTTGCTTAATTGACTTTAATTTTGACTTCAGTCTCACTTGATTGACTTTAATACCTTGACTTCAGTCTTGCTTGATTTACTTTTAATTTTGGGAGAACCCCTCTCTAAAATATCTTTAATTCTTTGGACCCCCAAATGGAAGGGTCTTTAAAGAAATATCCCACGAACCTTCAACAATTTTACACGAAAGTCCGATTGATCGATTTTTTAGATTCAAAATTTTAAATTAATTTCATTAATGTTTAAATTTAATAATTTAATATTTTATTTATTATTTTAAAATTTTTTATCATGAAAATTGTGAAATTACCATTTTGCCCCCGGAGAAGACTTTTCACATTTTAAGTCGGTTTTTAATGTTCTAGGATGTTTTAGAATCGATTTTTCATAAGGAATTCAATGGAAATATTAGTTTTTGTTATTTATGAAATTTTTTGTGTGAAATGGTTGTGAACTTTATGAGGGGCATTTTCGTAATTTTGTCAAATTCTGTTAAAATTGTGGTGAAATGATTTATTTGGTTCTGATTTGTCATTTTATGTTTTCGAATGGGTTTTCCTAAGCGTAACGTAGGCTCTAAGGTTGTTTTGAGGTTAGGGGGTATTTGGTAATTTGGTAATTTTTAGTGATTTTTATCGTGAAGCTTCTTTTTGGTCTGCAAGATGATGATTTCTATGTTTCTGGGGTCGTGTTTTCCTAGCGTAGCGTGATTTCTAAGGTTTTGTCAGTTCGAGATACCTCATCCGGATTTCTGAAACACATCTGGTAACAAAATAAAGCAACGGAATACACATCCATCATTGGGAATCCTTGCGATCGGGTTGACGAGTTGATTAATCAGGCGGATGCAAAAATGGGGTGTCTACAGATGCCCCTCTTTGGCAGAGGGTTGAAGCAAACTAGATAGCAAATCTATTTTGGTAGATAGTGCGATATCCGAATGCCAAAGCTAGTGACAGTTCATTTTGCAGCCTGATTCAGCAATTCGTCAGGGTGTTCGGATCCTTGAGGATAAAGCTCTCCCCGAATTAAAAGGTTGTCAGGTCCTTGAGCGCAAACTCTCACTGACAGTGTCAGATCCTCGAATTTTAGAGAATTCTCCCTGACTAAAAAGTGCAAATGTGCAAGTGTGTGCATTGTGAAAATTGAGTAAAACCTGAGCATAAATTGAGCATAGACTGAGCATAAACTGGGCATAATTTGAGTAAAATTTCGAGAAAACTCTCGACGATAACTGAGCAAAATCCAAGATAACCCTTGGCGGCATCTGAGCAAAATCCAAGATAGCCCTTGGCGGAAACTGAGCAAAATCCAAGATAACCCTTGGCGGAAACTGAGCAAAATCCAAGATAACCCTTGGCGGAGACTGAGCCAAATCCAAGATAACCTTGGCGGAAACTGAGCAAAATCCAAGATAACCCTTGGCGGAACTGAGCAAAATCCAAGATAACCCTTGGCGGCAACTGAGCAAAATCCAAGATAACCCTTGGCGGAGAATGAGCAAAATCCAAGATAACCCTTGGCGGCAACTGAGCAAAATCCAAGATAACCCTTGGCGGAGACTGAGCAAAATCCAAGATAACCCCTGGCGGAGACTGAGCAAAATCCAAGATAACCCTTGGCGGCAACTGAGCAAAATCCAAGATAACCCTTGGCGGAGACTGAGCAAAATCCAAGATAACCCTTGGCAGCAACTGAGCAAAATTCAAGATAACCCTTGGCGGAGACTGAGCAAAATCCAAGATAACCCTTGGCGGAGACTGAGCAAAATCCAAGATAACCCTTGGCGGAGACTGAGCAAAATCCAAGATAAACCTTGGCGGCAACTGAGCAAAATCCAAGATAACCCTTGGCAGAGACTGAGCAAAATCCAAGATAACCCTTGGCGGCAACTAAGCAAAATCCAAGATAACCCTTGGCGGAAACTGAGCAAAATCCAAGATAACCCTTAGCGGCAACTGAGCAAAATCCAAGATAACCCTTGGCGGAGACTGAGCAAAACTGGCAAAGGAATGAATGAATTTTGGAGAAAACTGATTAGAACGAATCGGAGAACGAATAAATCTGGAAGATAATGAATCCGGAAGAGAAATGATTGATTCCAAGAATGATTGAATCTGGAAAAGAATCTGGAGAACGAAAGAATGTTATATCTCCTATGTGAGATCCAATATGCTTTTTTTTGAACCTCAAGGATTTATCAAAAAGTTTTATGAATTTAAAACCTGAGTTTTTATTTCTCTTGAACCTCAAAAGTTTTTTCGAAAGAACTGTTATCAAGAGGGTAACCTTACTTTGGGGTTCCTATTATTTTTTTAGGATTAACATTGCTCGAAGACAAAATGCCCCTAGTTTGACAATGACCATGGCCTTGAAAATAATTGAACAGATCATAAAAAAAATGCCCCTAGTATAAGGGAGAAAAGTTACATTAACAAAAGAAGGAAAATGCCCCTTGTATGAAGGTTTGAAATAATTGATTACCACAAGCGCAATAAAGACTTAACTTTTAATTTTGATTAATTTTATTGAAGGTTTTGAGTCAGGCTTAAGAGTACAAAATTATTTCCTTTCGAGACTCATCATAGAATTCACCCTTATCTCCCTTGGTTCACTTTGGGTAGTAAACATTTTCAGATCGATCGTAGACAAGATACTTGGGGCTTCTGAGTCTATGCCTGGTTTAAGCTAAGTATTGAACTTGATTATTCAGACTTCTGATGTTTCAGCTCGGACCGCTCTCAGCTTGGGATTTTCTTCTATTTTTCTTTGTTGCTCTAACTTTTGCCTAGATCGCCTTTTCAGGTTTTCAATCTAGCGAGCTTGCTCTAACTTTTGCCTAGATCGCCTCTTCAGGTTTTCAATCTAGCGAGCTCTTCATCATTTTTTATCTTTTTATTTTTTTTTTGTCTCTGAACTTCTGGAGTTGCTGCCTGATCATGCTTTGCTATCTTCCTTGACTTTTCGCACGGTACTTAGGAGGACTTTTATAGGCAGGCTTAGGACTGGGTATAAAAAAGAAAGGAATTTTGAGGCTCAAAAACCCAAATGCCCCTTGTGTGGCATTTCATTTAAAATTTTTTCTTGAACTTTCTTCCCCATTTTGGATGATATTTCTTTTTCTTTAAATTTTTTTCTTGATTTTTTCCTTGTTAGGGAATATAGACTTTTTTTATTGATGTGGTCGAGCCTGAAGTAATTTCTCAGGTTGCCTACGTACCCCAGAATTTTGGGATCAGACCAAAACGTAGTTCGAATCTTCCCTCCCCTAAGTTAGGTGATCGGGCTGAGAAAGAAAAAAGGCATCATTCATTTTTTTTTTGAAAAGGCTACAAAGGGTTGAGAAAGGATATGTTGAACAGGGTAACTGGGTAATATGATGATTGATTCGGCCAAAGAGGCCTCCTTAAATGTAGTACCGCTTGATTTGGTCAAGGTTGGTTCTTTGGTAGTTCACCTCCATCATGATCTTGAAGTCTGACGACTTTTCCAGACAGTATTTTCTTAATGAATGAATTTCTCCAATTTAGACTTTCTCTTATAGTCGATGAGGAGTGTTCAATTTTCTTTGAAGTCTGATAGTTAAATCTTTGACTTGTAAATGATGAGCTTTGACCTTCTTCTCAAATGCACAGGTGACTCTTCTTAGATAAGCTTGCACCTGGTACAGGGCTTTAACTCGTTTTCTTCGATCAAGTTTAATTCTTCATACCTGACGAACCCAATCTGTTTCTAACAAATGATTTTCCAATAAGACCCTGAGAGACGGAATTTTCATTTCAACTGGCAAGACTGCTTCCATGCCATACACTAAAGAGTAGGGAGTAGCTCCAATAGAGGATCGAATTAGGGTTCGATATGTCCACAGCGTGAATGATAATTTTTCTGACCAATCTCGATGTTATTGACTCATTTTCCTGATGATAGTCTTGATACTCTTACTAACTGCTTCAATCGTTCCATTGATCTGAGGACGGTAGGAGGATGATTTGTGATTCCGGATCTTCAACTTTGAACACGGAGTAATGATTTAAGCTTTGAAGTACGACCCATTATCAGAGATCAGTTCAAAAGGTATCCCCATATCGATTGATAATATGTGATTTGCAACTCAAGATGTAGTAAGGATAGTGCTGATGTATTTTATAACATCTTCTTTGATTCCATCGATATAGACGAGTCAATATATAATCCGTGTTAGACAACACCCAAACTTGCACCTAACATATCCTCATAGGCCCACGTGAACAAGTTTTCGAAATTTCTAAGAAAATTCATTATCCCCTTGTGTTCTTCTGGAGATAAGATGGTTTCTATTTGAATCTCTTTAGGAATTTATTTCTGTTCCGAGGTCAATAACCTTTGCTTTCTTGAGCCCGACTCTTATCTTCTTGTCTTTGAATCTAGATTATTAGTTAATTCGTTAATGCGCTCGAGATATTCAAAAATTTTCTTTATCCGATCAATTTTAGATGGGGCAACAGACACCTCTATAGACTCAACGAACTAACTTGACTCAATAGGAAAGAGTAGGCTCAATCTAAGGAAGACATGAACTTGCTGGAAAAAAGGACTCGAGCTAACCCAAATGACTCATGAAAACTCAAGACAAGTACCCATACAAGTTTGATTAGGGCTGAGGAATGAGATATTGCTTACAACCGGTAGGATTGAGCACTATGATCTTCAAAGAACAATTGGATGATGTTGAGAAAATTTGAGGTCATTTCTGACTGTTGACTTGATATTGACGTTTACTCTAACTGACCGGATTTACAACCCTAGATAGACGATGGACGACTGAGCTTAGATACAATGATAACCCTTAAACCTCTTTGAAGGTGAATTTAACCAATTTCAGTGTCACCCCCTTGATAACATTTTAAATGAACCCTGAGATTTTATTGAATTTGGTGCACCAATCCATTAAAAAATTCATCCATTCAATGATTATTCAGAAGAAAAATAATTATGTTGCACTCTTGAAAAATATTGGAAAATAATGTTTTTATTTCACAAATCTGATTATTTTTTGCAACATTTTTTGGTAGTTTTCCAAGGTCCATAAAAACTTTTCATGCAAAAATAGATCTTTTGCAAATTTTTCCTTTTTTTCTTTTCTTTTGGAAAACATTTTCTTCTGGAAAACATTTTTTTTTTAGAAAATATTTTTTTTAGAGAATAACACTTTTTCTGGAAAACACTTCTTTTGGAAAATACTTTATTCTGGAAAATATATTTTCTGAAAAATGTTTCTTCTAAAGAAGCCTTCTTTTGGAAAATAATCTCCTTTTTTTTTTTGAAAAATATTTTCTTTTTCTTCTTTGAAAATTCGATTTCCATTTTGATTTACTGGCCCGGTCCATCATGATTGTTGGATCGGGATGGACTGGGTCATTATTGTAAAAGAATGGACTCTTTACTGGGTCGGTGCACCCATTTTAATTTTCAAAAATAAAATTTCTTTGATCCTTGAGGACAATCATGCACTTTGATCTCAACATTCATATCACTCACAAACATTCATCCAACAACAGGCATTCATTCAATAAACAACCCGGGAACACCCACGATAAGTTCGAGTCGTGACCTATGGGGAAGGTTTCTAGACTCTAGGCTTACTACGTGCAATGCATTTTTACCTGGCCACCCTTGCCCAAGCACACCTATATACCTTTCGATACGTGGTGACTTGGTTTGATATACCGTATAGGTGATAATCTAAAACCTCAATTCACTTCTCTGAAGCCAAAAACAGCCAGTTTGATCTCCAGTTGAGAGGTGGCGCACAATGCTGAGCAAGGGTCCACTTAAATACCTCTCGTCTAGAATAGACGTAGTCTATCCCCCTCGTACAGTAGGGTACAGCGGGGCAAGATCTTGCTTAGGCACCGGTTTTGACCAAGAAGTGCAATTGATATACTTAGATTACCTTTTATACCTACGGGTACGAGTCAAGAGTTGTAGCTTTCATAAATGGTTTGGCATCCCACGAGGGGACCGACCACGTACTAGTACTACGTTGGCAATCGGGACATGTGACTGTGTGGCTTACAATAGGTTAAAGGCTCAGGTCGCCCCAGCCTGGGTGCATCAATATGTCTCTCAGAATCACCTGATCAGACGGTATTGATGCCCCAGTTTGATATACCCTAAGGTACGTGACTGGAGTTGTGGGTTTCATGAATGACGTCGCATCTCCGAAGAGACCGGGCCACGCACTAGTGCCACGTTGGCTAAATGGGACGTGTAAGTGAGTAAAGCGGTAAACGTGCATGTGATGTGTGCAAAACAAGGTGGGGTGTCCCCGGGGCCTTTTCAAATAAATGGACCAATGGACCTGATCATACCATCACACATTGATACCACATGAAATCTTAATCAAATCATTCAAAATTCATAATATAGATCAAAGTAGACACATCAGAAATATATATCAACTACGATTATGGCAAACCAATCAATGAATATGACATGGAATAATTAATCAGATCCAATCCAATATCGAAACAAGCACACAAATTTTTTTTCAAATCAAATGAATTTTTTTTATATGGTCCAATCAAAGGGTTATTTTGGGTGATCTCAAACAAATTCAAATTTTAAATGAATATCGAATTGAGATTAGATTGCTAATTATAAGATAAGGAGTTATGAACTCTCTTTCCTTTTTATATTGCCACGTGGTGAGGTCAAAGATGTTAGCAAGATTTAAAATCTCACTAACTTTGTGAGGATAACCTTACCCTTTGACTTCAACAAATTTTGAGGTTGAAAATCTTAAATACTAAAAAATCACCCATTTTACATGTGGACAAGGCCAATTTGATCCCTTTTTAAAAAAAAATGCGGGTCCCTCACCATGATTTGTCTATGTAACAAAACTCTATAGACTTTTAGAATAAAAATCACAATAAAGGACTTGCCTAACTTGCAAAGAAAATTCCTTTTTTTTTTTATATATATATATGTTGTTGGCAGCAACACCACAAATCCTTTTTCCCCTTTTTTTTAGAGACAAGTCTATAAAGGCAACTGATTTAGTCCAAATTTCACAATTGAAATTCAGACTTTTGAGTGACGTGCTTAAAACCTCTTCTTGCTTGCTCTTTGCAACACCAAAAACAAAAAAAAAACAAAAAAATAATAAGGTATAAATGGAGGCAAGCTTTAATTTTTTTTGTTTGGAATTCTCCTATTTACCAACATCTAAGTAGATGGTCATACCATAACAGAAGCTTGGCGCAGCAATCAAATCAATGCTATGGTAGTGGATGACAACAACATGGGTTTTTGAAAACCTCGTTGATTTGGAAAACCCATTCTCCAAAGCGGATGCAGCGACAATGTGCATTGGTGTCTAGCAAATTTGAAACATTTACAATTAGATCATTGGTTGGGTGATTCTCCCTTTTTTCACTCTTTTTTTTTTCTTGTTGCAAAAACAGGATCCCGCTAATCTGGTGAGTAAACACCCACCTTAAAAGATGTCTTTTAAACTAAATTTTGAAAACAAGCAGGAGAAGGCCTCACATTCTTTAGAGTTAAGGATTCTGGTTTGAACAATGTGAGACATTGAGAGATGAGAGAGAGAGAGAGAGAGAGAGAGAGAGAGAGATTGAGAGATGAAGGAGAGATAGAGAGAGAGAGAGAGAGAGATATCTCTCTTTGCTACCTCTCTTCCACACAGGTGAACAGAAACAAAAATGTCTCTCTGCTGCCTCCTTTCCACGTAGACAAAAAAACAGCTACCATTAACGCTCTGTTAGAGCTTGATATTGACGTAGAAGCATTCATGGAACCCAATCCATTGGCCACGATTTTCGTTCACCTCTATTATCGATTACAAAATTTCCATGTTTGATCAAAACACAGCAACGTTCTTGGTTCAGATTCGAAACTTACAAATCAGATTTTCAATGGAAAATCCATAAATCTTGTGTTCTCTTATTTTTTCAAGAAAAAAAAGATTGAGATCCTATTCTTTTACGCTGAATCATGAGTCCAACGCCAATCAAAACAGCAACCTAGAACTCTTTCTTCGACAACGAGAGAAAGATCGATTTTTCTCTTGATTAAATCATTTGGACTCTAATCGGTTTCAAGAAGAGCTAATAGATTTCCACTCTAAATCTAAAGAAATCAGCGATTTTTTGTGGATTTTCAAATCAAACGGACTGATTTGGTTTGATCAACAGAGAAGACCAGTTTAGTCTCTATCGAGATAAAACACTGAAACCAGGTGCATAGCCTTTTAAGAAGATGATGTGGGGGGAGAACAAATAGCATTTTATTCATGACACACCAATTACATCAGCACGTTGCTGCTGTTAACGAGGCGTGAAGAAAATTAAAAAAACTAATAAAAAAACTTTTATTCTTGCCCCCAACTAGGCTTTGCTGTTAACAGAACCCAAACCCTTTTTTTTTTCTTTCTAAATTATCAAATCACATATCAATCATACCTAAAAAATAAAAATAAAAATAAATCAAAATAATCTACACACGTAATAAAATATATGGTCCAATAATCACTACCCCTTCCTTAATAAAACCATGTTGGAATCTCATATTATTTGGGGTCTTTTCGAATAATCCTTGGTTGAACCATAGGAAATCATATGCCGAATCACGGCATTCAAAATCAAATTGAATGATGTTAATAAAAGATAATACAGACCCAATAATCCAAATAATATAAATGGGTCATTCCCCATGTCATTATCTTTCGATATCTTGCATTATCTAGGGTCATTATGAATGACCTCAAATTGAACCGTACCAAAGGTGTGTCCAACAAAAATATTCAACATCCCAATCAATGATCAACCATAGAGCCAAAAGAATGGTAAAAAATAATAATAAATACATAACTAAAAATAAAGCAAAATCAAAACTAGGTCCCACTGGCAATGCTTCCCATACTTGAGGTTTTTCAAGTCTGATCCTCAATAGTCCCCAGTGGAGTCGCCACTGAAAGCGCCCTCGATCCGCGGGGTACGCGGATCCGCTTTTGACCCTTGAGGTTTGGGAGTCGCCACCTAGTTATTGTGGTTTAGGAACCATACTGACTCTAACATGGATAAAAAGAACTAATCTACCATAAAAAATCTGAATTCGGGAATCAAGTTACGGGGTTGGAAGGTGTTAGGCACCAACCCCGCCCGGCCAAAGCCAGTCTCTACTAAAGTCCCAAGTAAATTACATTGCTAAAACCTAGATAGAAAATAAATAAAAATAAAAATTTACCTTTCCGATGGCAAGGACTTGGTTCCCTCAGATCTGACAAAAAGAGCTCCTTGTACCGTGCTCCCTTACTTCGTTCTGTTTCCGGATTTGACTTTGGATCTCCGAGGTAAGGTATCTCCTTGTTTTTGAATCTGAACTTTTCAAGTTCGTTGCGGATTTGGGGGTGTTTTTAGAAGGCTTTTGGGTGTTTTCTAGACTAAAATTGAAGGATGGATGTTAGTTAAGGAGTTGGGGCTCCAAAACTAGGGTTTATGGGGGGTTAGGGGAGCTTCTAGACCTACTTCTCTTAGGGTTTATGATTTTATACGAAAATAGGGTGTAAGCACCTCTATTTATAGATGTTTTTAGGGGTTGATTTGTATAGAGTTAGTATTTAATTAGAGATCTTTTAATTAGAGTTGTGTTTTAATTTGACTTGTTTTAGGTAGAATTGTGTTTTAATTAGAATTGTTTTAGGTAGAATTATTTTTAAGTTAGAACTCTATTAGATAGAGTTATTAATCAATTATAATTCTATTATGACTTTTGGTCTTATTTGATTGACTTTTAATGTTTTGACTTTAGTCTTATTTGATTGACTTTTAATATCTTGACTTCAGTCTTGCTTAATTGACTTTAATTTTGACTTCAGTCTCACTTGATTGACTTTAATACCTTGACTTCAGTCTTGCTTGATTTACTTTTAATTTTTGGAGAACCCCCCTCTAAAATATCTTTAATTCTTTGGACCCCCAAATGGAGGGGTCTTTAAAGAAATATCCCACGAACCCTCAACAATTTTGCCTGAGAGTCCGATTGATCGATTTTTTAGGTTCAAATTTTTAAATTAATTTCATTAATGTTTCACTTTAATTATTTAATATTTTATTTATTAATTTCGAAATTTTTAATTATGAAAATTGTGAAATTACCGTTTTACCCCCGGAGAGGACTTTTCACGTTTCAAGTCTGTTTTTAATGTTCTAGGATGTTTTAGAATCGGTTTTTCGTAAGGAATTCAATGTGAATGTTGGTTTGTGTCATTTATGAAAATTTTTATGTGAAATGATTGTGAACTTTATAAGGGGTATTTTCATAATTTTATCAAATTCTGTTAAAATTGGCGAAATGATTTATTTGGTTCCAATTTGTTATTTTATGTGTTCGAGAGAGTTTTCCTAAGCGTAACGTAGGCTCTAGGGTTGTTTTGAGGTTAGGGGTATTTTGGTAATTTGGTAATTTTTAGTGATTTTTATCGTGAAGTTTCTTTTTGGTCTGCAAGATGATGATTTCTATGTTTCTGGGGTCGTATTTTCCTAGCGTAGCGTGGTTTCTAAGATTTTGTCAATTCGAGATACCTCATCCAGATTTTTGAAACACATCTGGTAACAAAATAAAGCAATGGAATACACATCCATCATTGGGAATCATTGCGATCGGGTTGACGAGTTGATTAATCAGGCGGATGCAAAAATGGGGTGTTTACAATTGCATTGCACGTTGCATGTCCCTTATAATCAACGTGGCACTAGTGCATGGCCCGATCTCCTCGGAGATGCGATGTCATTCATGAAAATCACAACTCCAGTCAAGTACCTTAGGGTATATCAAACTGGGGCATCAGTACCATCTGATCAGGTGACACTGAAAGGTATATTGATGCACCCAGGCTGGAGTGACCTGAGCCTTTAACCTATTGTAAGCCACACAGTCACATGTCCCAATTGCCAAAGTAGTACTAGTACGTGGTCGGTCCCCTTGTGGGATGCTAAACCATCTATGAAAGCTACAACCCTAAACTCGTACATATACGATATATCAAGATAATCTTAGTTCACCAATTGCACTTCTTGGTCAAAATTAGTGCCTAAGCGAGATCCTGCCCCGATGTGCCCTACTGTACGAGGGGTATAGACTACGTCTATTCTGAACGAGAGGTATTTAAGAAGGCCCTTCCTCAGCATCGCGCACCACCTTTCAACTGATGGTCAAACTGACTATTTTTGACTTCAAAGAAGTGAGTTGGAGTTTTAGATTATCACCTATATGGTATATCAAACCAAGTCACCACGTACCGTCTAATTGAGTACGCTCGAGAGGTATATAGGTACACTTGGGCAAGGGTGGCCAGATAAATTGCATTGCACGTAGTAAACCTAGAGTCTAGAAGCCTTCCTGTAGGTCACGACCTGAATTAACTATGGGTGTTCCCGGGTTGCTCAATTTAATCCAACCAACAGGTAAGTGGTTGAAATGATCTAGACTATTAAACTAAACCCACTATATCGGTCCGACCCAATCGGTGAAATGTACCGATCAATTTGAACCAATTAAACCAGTTGGCCCAATTAACAAATGGATCAAACTGATTAATACCAAATCAGTTGGACTAATTGGTTTCACTTTTAAAGATCCAGACCACTTTATATAGAAAGATTCGATCTTAAGACCAAATTAATTTGTCTGATCAAAGGTTCAATCCCAATCAGGGGTAGACCCGTAACTAATCTTTTTCACATTCTTGGTCATTATAGACTCATAGTGTATTTGGATTCGATATTTCCCACCGAAGGGCAAATTTATATCAAATTTTAATCATGTGGTTAATAGTCAAACCTTCATAATCGATGGTTAATCTTAGGGGCCCCTAAACATTCTAAACCCTCATCTATGTCATTTTGGATCCGTCAAAAGAGTCGTCTAGTCAAAATACTAATGTCAAGTCTAAGTAGTCCATCCACTCAGAATGACCTTTTATTTTTGTAGATAATTGTCCCTGAGTTTTCTTTGAGTTTCAATCCAATTTTCGTCAGTCTTTAACTCCAGTTAGTTGTTTCAGTTACGTTAGTCTTTCTTTAACTTTCAAGTTTCAGTCGAGTTTGTCAGTCTATATTTTTCAATTACAATAAAATATAAAAACTTCTAATTATTATGCGTGTAATAATGATTTGAGCATAATATCTAATATGAGGATTGACTTAGAGCTCACTAATCAAACTTAATAAATATTAGAATTAAAGAGTACACTCAAGAAGTGCAAATTGGTGATACATTATCCTAAGGGAACATGAGAGAATAATAAACTTACTTGAGAAATTCAACAATGTTCCTTAATGGTCTCAAGAGGATATATTGATAGATTTCACCCAAATAAATCAAGGCATAAAGTCGAAGGTGAACTTTAAAGTCAAAGATCGTCAAAAATGATATAGCTGAAAGCATTGACAAAGACGCTAAGACCTACAAGTGGATCTACCATGTTTTTTACTCCAAAGAGGAGAATTTTCGTTCATTAGAAAATAAAAAATTTTCTCAAACTTTTAAAAGAATTGAATAGTCAAAAAACTCGATCATACTCGATTTAACAAAAGAAGACTGAAGAATATTCAATCTCAAAAGAATACCTTACTCGACAGAGCAATCCAGATATCGAATTTTTGAAATTTTGACCAAGTCGAGCAGCATTCACCAAAGGAAGCCTTCTTTGGTCGATCCATTTCCCTGTCTTACCAAAATAAAATAAAATAAAAAAACTTTTTTTAGCCCCTCACAGCCTCTAAAAAAATCAAATAGCCCGTTTCTTTCTAAAACCAAACCAACCAACCTCGGGAGGGAAGTTTAAGTATGAACTACGTTTTGACCTGATCCCAAAAGAAAAATAAATATTTGGGGTACGTAGGCAACCTGAGAAGTTACTTCAGGCCCGGTTACGCAAAGAATAAGTGTATTCTCTTAAGAAAAGTGTCATCTAAAAGGAAAATCCCCTATTGAAAGGTTCAAAAGAAAAGAATGCTAAACTAAGGGCATTAGAAAAAAGAAGAAAAAAAATTGATAAAAAGAAAAGAATGTCAAACTCGGAGCATTTAGAAAAAATCAAAATAATTGACAGAAAAGAGAGAATATCAAACTAGGGGCATTTTGGGAAGTTGAGCCTTGTATCTTTTCTTTCTAAACCATATCCTAAGCCCACCTATTAAGTCCTCTTGAATGCTAATTGACTCGGTTAAGGTGCAGGGAACCAAGAAGTTGTCGAGTTGGTTATTCAAGAACATCAAGAAAAAAGAGAAACCCGCTAAGTGAAAAATTCAAAAAGGCGACTTAGGCAAAATTTAGGGCATAACCATAAAAATGAAAGTCTACTATGTTGGAAACCTGAAAAGGCGACCTAGGCAAAAATCAAGGCATCATCAGAAAAAAAAATCAAAGCCCGCTAGATTGAAAACCTGAAAAGGCGATCTTGGCAAAAATTAGGACATAATCAAATGGGAGAAAATGTCCCATCAAGAAGAAAAATTCAGAAGGAAGCTTGTGCAGAAACTAGAAAATACAGAACCATTGAAGCCACAATATTCGTTTTTAAGCCAAGAGCTCACATTCGACGAAGACAATGTTGAAGTTGAAAAAATCAAAAGTCATCTTGAACATTGTAGGATCTTCAACTACTTTGAAAAGAAAGATCTTCTATTATAATATTTATCAAGATTTTTTAAGTCCAGCTCAAACATTTTTCAAAAGAAATTCGAAAGAAAATTATCAATCCCTTATTGCACATATGATAACCTTAAGAGTCTTAAATTTAAGGGAATGTCAGTTCTTCTATCTGTTATACATCAAAGTCCATATTTTTCAAGCGTAATCCATTCCATCAGGGCCATTTTTTGAAAGTCATTTAATTTCAAAGTTTTGTTCTTAATCACATGATAAAAAGAAAAATCTTATTTAAAAGTTTGATGAAGTCCAATGAAAATTATGAATCCAGATACATGATAAGCTAATAAAGGCCCGATCTTTCAAACTTTGAGCTCGATTAGTAGGATTGTTTAAGTTCCAATAAATCTAAGCCCGAGAAACGTGGCTTAGTAAGTTCGAGTCCGAGAAACGAGACTCCAACTTTTTGAATCATAGAATGAATAGGCTTTTTGAAGTGCCTACAAACCTAAGTTCGAGTCCGAGAAATGAGACTCCAACTTTTTGAATAATAGAATGAATAGGCTTTTTGAAGTGCCTACAAACCTAAGTTCGAGTCCGAGAAATGAGACTCCAATTTTTTGAATCATAGAATGACTGGACTTTTTGAAGTACCGATAAACCCAAGTTCGAGTCCGAGAAATGAGACTCTAACTTTTTAAATCATAGAATGAATAGGCTTTTTGAAGTGCCTATAAACCTAAATTCGAGTTCGAGAAACGAGACTCCAACTTTTTGAATCATAGAATGAGTAGGCTTTTTGAAGTGTCTACAAACCTAAGTTTGAGTCCGAGAAACGAGACTCAAACTTTTTGAATTATAGAATGAATAGGCTTTTTGAAGTGCTTATAAATCTAAGTTCGAGTCCGAGAAACAAGACTATAACTTTTTGACTCATAGAATGAGTAGGCTTTTTGAAGTGCTTACAAACCTAATTGCGAGTCCGAAAAACGAGACTGCAACTTTTTGAATTATAGAATAAGTAGGTTTTTTGAAGTGCCTACAAACCTAGATTTGAGTCCGAGAAGCGAGACTCCAACTTTTTGAATCATAGAATGAATAGATTTTTTGAAGTGCTTATAAACCTTAGTTTGAGTCTGAGAAACGAGACTCCAATTTTAATAGGATTGTTTAAGTTCCTGTAAACCTTAGTTAGAGTCTGAGAAACAAGACTCCATCTTTATTTGAATCATATTGAATTAACATGATTGTTTAAGTTCTTTAACCCGAGAAGCGTGGATATAATAGGTTTGAGTCCGATAAACGAGACTCAAACTTTTTCAAACTCTAAAAAGGAATTTCAAATAGGGTTTAACGAAGTTCCTACAATGTTATGACTCCAATTACCTCATTGTTCAACCTTGCCATGATTGCTTTCGTTGTATAAGTACATTTCAATTTTGAATCATTATTGTCAATGAGAGAAGATCTCTTGGACCTAACACATTTTTACTCAGTAATCATCACACCATTGCACACACGTGCACTTTTGCATTAGTTAAGGAGAATTTTCTAAAATTCAAGGATCTAATACTGTCAGTGAGAGTTCTCGCTCGATGACCTAACAACCTTTTAGTTCGGGGAGAATTTTACGCTCAAGGATCCGAACACCCTGACGAATTGCTAAATCAGACTGCAAAATGAACTGTTACTAGCTTTGGCATTCGGATATCGCACTATCTATCAAAATAGATTTGCTATCTAGTTTGCTTCAACCCTCTGCCAAAGAGAGGCATCTATAGACACCCCATTTTTGCACTTGCCTGATTAATCAACTCATCAACCTGATCGTAATGGTTCCCAATGATGGATGTTTATTCCAATGCTTTATTTTGTTACCAGATATATTTCAAAAATCTGGATGAGGTATCTCGAACTGACAAAACTATAGAAACTACGCTATGCTAGGAAAATATAACCCCAGAAATATAAAAATCATCATCTTGCAGACAAAAAGAAGTTTTACGATAAAAATCACTAAAAAATGATTAAATTACCAAAATACCCCTAACATCAAAACAACCCTAGAGCCTACATTACGCTTAGGAAAATCTTTTCAAACACATAAAACAACAAATCGAAAACAAATAAATCATTTTGCCAGTTTTCACAAAATTTGACAAAATTATGAAAATGCCCCTCATAAAGTTCACGACCATTTCACATAAAAAATTTCATAAATAACACAAATCAATATTCTCATTGAATTCCTTACGAAAAATCGATTCTAAAACATCCTAGAACATCAAAAACTGACTTGAAACGCAAAAGTCCTCCCAGAGAGTAAAACGGTAATTTTATAATTTTTATAATTAAAAATTTTAAAATTAATAAATAAAAAAATTAAATAATTAAAGTAAAACATTAATAAAATTAATTTAAAATTTTGAACCAAAAAAATCGATCAATCAGGCTCTCAGGCAAAATTGTTGATGGTTGCCAAAATATTTATTTAGGGACCCCTCTATTTGGGGGCCAAAGAATTAAAGATATAATAGGGGGGTTCTCCAAAAAATTAAAGTCAATCAAATAAGACTAAATTCAAGATATTAAAGTCAATCAAGTAAGACTAAAGTCAAAATTAAAGTTAATCAAGTAAGACTAAAATCAAGATATTAAAGTCAATCAAGTAAGACTAAAGTCAAAATCTTAAAATCAATCAAATAAGACCAAAAGTCAAAATCCTAATAGAGTTCTAATTAAATAATAATTCTATTTAACAATCCTAATTAAATAATAACTCTATTTAATAGAATTCTAACTAAAATATAACTCCACCTAAAATAATTATAATTAAAATATAACTGTAACTAAAAGAATTATAATTAAACACTAATTCTATCTAAACAAACACTTAAAGAATCTATAAATAGGGGTCCTCACAACCTATTTTCGTATCCAAGAATAAATCCCAAGAAAAGTAGGTCAAAAAGCTTTCCTAGCCTCCTATAAACCCTAATTTTGAAGCCCCAACTCCTTACCTAACATCCATACCCCAACTTTAGATAAAAAAAAACACCCAAAAATCCTTCTAAAATACCTTTAAATCCATAAAAAATCAGAAAACTCACAGATTCAAGAAGAAGATACCTCAACTTGGAGATCAGAAATCAGATCTGACAACAGAACGAAGCGAGGAGTACTGTACAAAGAGTGGTTCTATCAGATTTGAGGGAACAAAGCCGTTGCATTTGGAAAAGGTGATTATTTTTATTTTTTATTGTTATTTAGGTCTTGTAAACACGCGATCTCGTCATTACGATAATCACATCTACTAAGGTTAAGAGTCGCCACTATTCATTTTTGTAAGTTGGTGTAAATGGTCACCCGATGTGCATTTTTTTGAAAAAGTGACATTGTCGGCTTTTAATGACTCTTGATGGGTATGAACTAATCGAACCTTGAGATTCAGAGTAAGTGACTCGATTGGAGAAAAGGGAAGGTGTTATGCACCCTTTTCTCCCCACTAAATAGTGGTAACCTCAACTCAACTCGATCATTTTAATCGAAAATACAAGAATAAAAACGAAGTGCCACGTGTTGATAATGTGTACCCTAAGTAGGGATTTATTTTTGGCTTAATTATAGGATCATCTCATTGAATGGGATGATCCTTATAAACCTTTGCCTTGAGAAGAGATGAGGAGATAATAGAAGAGGGAGGAGGAGAGGGTGTAGAAGAGAAGGGGGTTATTTTGTTGCACCCACCTTGTATCTTCGATCTTCTTTTCTTCTTCTTCTTTAAATCTTCTTGAGTCCTTAGTGATTTAAGAAAATACAACTCCTGTATGGTTGAAGGAGTAGAGAAGAGATGATGAGAGAGATGAATGGAGTATAGTAATTTTTTTTGTGAGACTTAGGGGAGAAAATTGATAGTATTTTTGTGGTGAGAATTGGGAATAGTGGTTAGTAGTAAGAGTTGGGGGGAGAATTTTTGTAGTAAAAAGTTGGGGTTTTTTTTGGGAAGATGAGGAGGGTATTTATAGATGTTGAGGGGTTATTTTAGGGATATAATGGGGTGAAATGAAGAAAAGTGGTAGAATGGTGTGGGATTTAAGAGAAAAGTGGGGGTAAATTAGAGATGATTGAAGGGCATTTATGTAAGAAGGGTAAATGGATTGTTTTACAACCCAAATAGGTTGGATCTTTCAACCCATTTGGGTTGAGTATTAGATGGAATAAAATAAATGAGAGTGGTTGAGAGAATGGGATTGTGTAAGAGAGTAATTAATTGGTGAAGTGAGTTGAGGAGATAAGATTTTAATTAAAAGAAGGGTTCTGTAAGAGGGTGGTTGATGATATTTTGGGAGGGTGTGGGAGATGATGCCATGTGTTAAAATAGGTGAAAATGAAGGGTTGAGATGGGTTGATGGGAGAGGTTGAGTGTTTGACTTGAGAGGATGGGTGTAGGTTTAGGTTGTAGATGTGAATTTTGTAGGGAATGATGATGGTAGATTAGATATAGGTTAGGGGTATGGGTAGATTAGTTTTTTTTAGAGAAAAGGTGATGGGTTGATGTGGGTAGATTAGGGGAGGTATAGGTTAGGGGTATGGGTAGATGTGTTTGATTTGAGAGAAAAGGTGATGGGTTGATGTGTGGGTAAATGAGGTTTAAAGAAAATTAATGGGATAGGTAGTTGGATGAGAGAGGTGAGATGGGGTGATGACATGTGTCACCTTTTGATGATAAAAATAGTGATTGGTTGATGTGGGTAGTGGTTTGTGGGTTAAGATTATGGGTTGGATAATGAATTGGGTATGGATAGTGGTTTGTGGGCTTTTAGTGTATTGGGCTTGGGTTTTAGGAGGGTTGTGGGTTATTTTGGCTTGGATGGGATTTGTTTTGGATTGGATTTTTGGGGGTAGGTTCATTTTAGGGTTTTGGTGATATGGGATCGATTTTAGGTTGAGGGTAAGGTGAGAAATTAATTTGGAAAAGAGTTGAAGGCTTGTGAGCTTTGAATGGGCTTAAGGTGTTTGTGGATTCGGAGGTGGAGTGGTGGAAGTAGAGGAGGGGTAGGCATCCTAAGTCTCACATTTTGTAATTTATTATTTTTTTTTGAGATTTTTGACAATCATTGATTTGATCACAAAAAATGCCACGTGTTGGCAAATCGGGCTTTTTAGGCCCGTAGGAGAATTTTATTGAGCATTCGGGTATTCTTGGATACAAAGGGGAGCGGTGAGGGTTGGACAAGTGGAGGATAGGTCAAACCCCTTTAGTGGGTTCTTTAGACCATTGGGAGGTCTCAAGGGCCTCGATTCTATCAAAATGTCATTTTTCAATGACTTGGGCCCTTGAGGCCCGTTGGCCCATTTATTTGAAAAATCTGTATTTTTGGACCCTTTCGAGTAGTGGTCCGTTCAAATTGAGGTGTCTACAGCTGTCCTTCTTTGCAGGAATTGCATGCAAAGAATAGACTAAACCTCTATTTGTACGGGCCAGAAAAATTCTGTAAAAACGTGATCTTGAATTACCGATTGTATTGAAGATTTTTGTGGAAAATGACTACTCAAGTACGGGGTCTGACAGAGTTTTGCCTTATTAATTCCTTGATCTCGATGGCGCGGAGCTCGTGTGAGATCTTGGATTTTATGAAATTTTGATGAGTTTAGAAATTTAGATATTTCTTCAGTCGCATTTTAACAAATTGGAATTGAGTGCAACTCGAAAGGTTTTTGAAGTTTTTTATTTATTTATTTTTTTTTATTTTTTTAAATCCCTCTTCATTGCCTTCTTTTGTTGATTTTGCTATATTTCTATCATAAGATAATCTTCCCAATTCATGCATTGTCCCTTGTAATGATACCTTTGATCCTTTCAACGATGCGAGCACTGAGGTTGTTTTAGCAATCGCCACAAATCCAAAAGAGAGTTTTGCAGTTGGAACCGAATCGACCAAAATCTGGAATGCGACAGTCAATAGAGATCCACCAGACCCAACTTCAGTAATTCTACCTCTATTTACTGTTAGCCCATCAGGGAGTATAGCAAAACCAAGGAGAAGGAGTGCTACACAGTCTGGGTCTCCCCCATTTAGAACCACGTTCATTGCAACAATATCAACAGGAGCATAGATTACAAAAGATCCCGTTGTATCGGTGCTACTCTCTTGTAATATCAACATGTTGTTCTGGCTGGAATTTGGAGTATTAACTCGCAGTAGAGAGACACAGTTACCAAGATCTCTGCCATTAGCAATATGTGTTTATTTCTTGAACAACACCGCCATTAGAAAGAATATCCTACTCACTTCTAAAGTTCTTATCGCGAAGGAAATTGAAAACTCTCTTTGGTGGGACTTGAAATTCTGCTGTCATCACTTGAAGGGCTCCTTTATAGTTTTCTGCTAGCCGGTTGATATGACCTCAAGAGTCATTGCTTTTGAAACAATGCTAGAAAATACGGTGGACCACTAATTCACATCCATAAGGATCTCAACAAGGTTAATGTTATTCATGATAACAATGGTAGTTTCTCGAGAAGCTTCTGATTTCAATCCAAATGGTTTTGGTCCAATTCCCCTCGGGAATGTTTGCATGTTCTCATCTTCACTTAGAATCTCATAAGCATGATCAAGACTATGCACTTACAACGGTTTCTCTAGTTGGGCCATTCTTATAAACTCTTTCATTGCTGTAACTATGAGTTCGATGATTAATGGTTTATCTGCCTTAGTAGGTCCGGAAAGTGATTTCAGGAGGGGCTTTCTCGGGGTCCCTGCTTCGATGCCTTCGCGTCTTGTCTAGTGAGTCATGATGTTAAAAAATTGATGATGAGTCGGGCTGCCCGGATCCATGCTTTGTAGGAACGCCTTGACTCTTTTTTTTCATGATGTTTGATTGATTGCGTTGTATCATTATCTGAATGTATGCAAAATGTTGAAAGATTAATACAAAGAAAATAGGTTTTGTACTTACTTAGTCTCAGGTGTATCTAATGCTTTGAAAACTTGAAGTTTGAATAAGTCCTAGATTCTTCATCATCGGCCAAAATAGTAGTTTTTCTTTTTTTGAAATTTTATGAAATATCTTTATCAAATGAGTACGATAAATTCAGAGTTTGTAAAATCTTTAGTTGCGACGATCTTGGTGTTTTTGCCAACCACAGAGGATATAAACGTCAATTGCTCTTTTGATTCCTTTAGAGTCATTCCCAGTGCCCTGGTATTGTCTGTTTGTGTCTCGGGATTTTGGAGAGATTTTACCATTCACAGTTTATACTCTTGTGGGCCAGGAGTTTTTTTTTTTTTGTTAACCTTTATTGCCCCTGATGCCAGTTACGGTTTTCATCAAACCCGATTTCCACATTTTTACGCATCGACGTCCTTTTTGGGATTTTCATCGTGCTAGTGGCTTTGATCTTGCCATAGTCTGATTCTTTTACTCATAGCGCCCTTTCAGGTTTTCACTATGCCCTTTCAGACCATGCTTGTATTTTTCTAGATTTTTCATTACAATTCTGCTTGGAGTCTCTGTGTCTTTGTGGCTTGGTGACTCAAGTTGAGTTGCGAGATCGGTGACTCTACTCTTGTAGTGGCACTCTTTCTTGAGTAATAGATCTAGATTCCCCTCTCAAGTTTGTTGACGACTATTCGTGGTTCGGCAACTCAAGTTGAGCTGCAAGATCGGCTACTCTACACTTCGAGTACTCTTTTTTTTTTCGAATATCCGATCTGGATTCCCCTCTCGAATCTTCCAACGACTAATAAGGCTTTGAGGTCCGGACCAAGTCGCAAGATCATTGGTGCTGCCACTGTCATTATGTTGCCCTAGAACATTTCCTGATCAAAAAGGACTTTTGGTGGGACGAAACGTTGGCTTGGGCTAATGGTAGTGGAAGGATACAAGAGGTTAAGGTCTGGGTATTAGTTTATCTAAAGTGAGATAGACATGGGGTTCGTCTATTTTATTTTGAAAAGGTGATTTATGTCTCCTCCCAACGTCTCTCGAACTTGTTTAGGTTGGAGATTTGGGTCGAGCTTAGATCAAGTGTCCGAGTTTTTGACTTTTTTTTATTTTTTTTTTGTATTTTTAACCGTTCACAGTTTATCCTCATGCAGGCTAGGCGTATTTCGATGTTTTTGCTTTTTCTATTTCTTTGATTTTCTTTTCGTTTGTCACCTTTTTTTTTTTGTATCATTTCGTAGTTGTTGACTTGCCCCAGCCTTAGGTTAAGAAATGAACGTGATGGCTCAAAAGGGTTGACTAAGGTTGATAGTTGGTTTAGAATAGCGAAGATGGCCTTTCGTCGTCTCAAGATCAGTTTTAGGAATAGTATTTCTTGATAGTATCAGCATTGATTGGTTGCGGGAAGACTTGTCCGTCCATTTCTATGAGAATCAGAGCTCCTTCCGTCATTACCTTCTGCACGATGAATGCTCCCTCGTAGTTTGGTTAAAACTTTCCCCTAGCGTCTTCTTGGATTAGCAAAATTTTCTTTAAGACCATGTCTCCTGGCGAGAAATCCCTAGGCTTGATTTTCTTATTATAGGCACGAGCTATTCGTTGTTGATAGATCTGTCCATGGAAAATGGCTGTAAGGCGTTTCTCTTCAATCAGATTCAACTGATCAAACCGAGCTTGAATCCATTCAGTTTCATTTAACTCTGCTTCTTTTAAGATTTGGAGGGAGGGAATCTCAACCTCTACGGGTAAGACTGCTTCCATTCCGTAGACCAATGAATATGGAGTTGCCCCAGTCGAAGTTCTGAACGAGGTTCGATAAGTGTGTAGTACAAAGGACAACATGTGGTGCCAATCTTTGTTGGCTGCCTCGACTGCTCCATTCATCTTAGGTCTGTAGGGTACAGAGTTCTGATGAATGATCTGAAAGTCTTCGCACATTTTGATTATATCTTTGTTCTTGAATTTCTTGGCATTGTTAGTTACCAATCCGCTTAGAAGTCCATACCGGCAAATGATGTTGTTCTTAACAAATTTCATGACGTTGCTCTTAGTGACATTGGCGTATGAAGCCGCTTCTACCCACTTGGTGAAGTAATCGATAGCAACAAGGATGAAATGATGCCCGTTTGCAGCTTTTGGCGAGATCTACCTAATGACGTCCATGCCCCAGAGTGAGAAGGGCCAATGAGTGGTCATATTATGTAGTTCTGAAGGTGGGGAATTAATCTTGTTGGCATATATTTGGCATAAATGGCATTTGCGGACATACTGATAGTAGTCATTCTCCATTGTCGACCAATAGTATCCCATCCTCATGATCTTCTTAGCAAGTATATGACCATTCATGTAAGGTCCGCAGACTCCCCCATGTACAGTCTCAATTAGTCATTTCGCTTCTGTTTCTGCCACACACCTAAGTAAGATCTCATGGTGCGACTTCTTGTACAGAATACTGTTGCTCAAGAAAAATTGTCCTGTTAGCTTCTGAATGGTCCTTCTATCATTTGGCGTTGCATCTGAGGGGAGCGTTCGATCTTCGAGATATGCCTTGATGTCTGAGTACCATGACTTTTCCTCGGATTCTTCTACTTCGATAGGTAGACAGTAAGCCGGTTCATCTTGAATTCCAATCTTGATAGGGTCGATGATTAAGTCTTCCGAGATACTGATCATAGAAGCAAGTGTAGCTAGTGCATCTGCAAACTCATTCTTAGCTCTTGGTATGTATGTGAATGAAATCCTATCAAAGCGTGAGCTTAGTTCTTCTAGATACTCGTGATAAGGGACCAGTCTCTGCTCTCAGGTCTTCCATTCTCCAGTCGTCTGATAGACTACTAAGCTTGAATCTCCAAAAACATCGATCTCATCTACCTCGAGATCCAGTGTTGCCTTCAACCCTGCTATGCATGCTTCGTATTCATTCTCATTGTTGGAACATTGAAATTTTAGTCTGATTACGATTGGCACGTGGGATCCATCTAATTTGATCAGAACTGCCCCTATTCCATTTTCTTTCTGGTTGGCTGCTCCGTCGAAGTACATTTTTCAACTTGGCTTCTCATTATCGTCTTCAACCTTAGTGATTGTAGACCCCATTTTTGCATCCGCCTGATTAATCAACTCGTCAATCCGATCGCAATGATTCCTAATGATGGATGTGTATTCCATTGCTTTATGTTGTTACCAGATGTGTTTCAGAAATCCGGATGAGGTATCTCGAACTGACAAAACCTTAGAAACCACGCTACGCTAGGAAAATACGACCCCAGAAACATAGAAATCATCATCTTGCAGACCAGAAAGAAACTTCACGATAAAAATCACTAAAAAACTACCAAATTACCAAAATACCCTAAACCCAAAACAACCCTAGAGCCTACGTTACGCTTAGGAAAACTCTTTCAAACACATAAAATAACAAATCGAAATCAAATAAATTATTTCGCCAATTTTAACAGAATTTGACAAAATTACGAAAATGCCCCTCATAAAGTTCATAACCATTTCACACAAAAATTTTCATAAATGACACAAACTAATATTTCCATTGAATTCCTTACGAAAAATCGATTCTAAAACATCCTAGAACATTAAAAATCGACTTGAAATGTGAAAAGTCCTCTCCGGGGGCAAAACGGTAATTTCACAATTTTCATAATTAAAATTTTGAAATTAATAAATAAAACATTAATAATTAAAGTGAAACATTGATGACATTAATTTAAAATTTTGAATTAAAAAAAATCGATCAATCGGGCTTTCAAGTAAAATTGTTGAGGGTTCGTGGGATATTTCTTTAAGGACCCCTCCATTTGGGGGTCCAAAGAATTAAAGAAATAATGGAGGAGGGGTCTCCAAAAATTAAAAATAAATCAAGTAAGACTAAAGTCAAGGTATTAAAATCAATCAAGTGAGACTAAAGTCAAAATTAAAGTCAATCAAGCAAGACTGAAGTCAAAATATTAAAAGTCAATCAATTAAGACTAAAGTCAAAATATTAAAAGTCAATCAAATAAGATCAAAAGTCAAAATCATAATAGAGTTTTAATTAAAAAATAACTCTATCTAATAGAGTTCTAACTAAAAAATAATTCTACCTAAAATAATTCTAATTAAAACACAATTCTACCTAAAACAAGTATAACTAAAACACAACTCTAATTAAAAGAACTCTAATTAAACACTAACTCTATCCAAATCGACCCCTAAAAACATCTATAAATAGAGGTGCTCACACCCTATTTTCGTATCAAATCATAAACCTTAAGAGAAGTAGGTCTAAAAGCCCCCCTAGCCTCCCATAAACCCTAGTTTTGGAGTCCCAACTCCTTACCTAATATCCCTCCTTCGATTTTAGCCTAAAGAACACCTAAAAGCCTTCTAAAAACACTTCAAAATCCATAATAAACTCGAAGAGTTTAGATCCAAAAATAAGGAGATACCTTGTCTCGGAGATCCGAAATCAAATTCGAAGACAGAACGAAACAAGGGAGTACGATACAAGGAGCTATTTTTGTCGGATCTGAGGGAATAAAGTTTGCTATCGGAAAGGTATAACCTTTTTTATTTTATTTATTTATTATTATCTAGGTTGTTAGCAATGTAATTTATTTGGGAAGTTAGTAGAGACTGGCTTTGGCCGGGCGGGGTTGGTGCCTAACACCTTCCAATCCTGTAACATGATCTCCGAATTCAGCTTTGTTGGTTTTAGATTAGTTTTTTTTTATCCGTTTAGAGTCATTGATCGGTTCCTAGACCGTAATAACTAGGTGGCGACTCCCAAACCTCAAAGGTCAAAAGTGGATCCGCACACCCCGCGGATCGAGGGCGCTTTCAGTGATCAGTATGGCTTCATTGGGAAAGTTTGTCTTTAATGACTCGTAATCAGGCAATGGGTGCTCGGCGAGGTGATCGACGATGGCTTGCCCTTTGATGGCCTTCTAAGTGACATAGGTGATGTCAAACTTAGATAATAATAATTGCCACTTCACCGTACGACCTGTTAATGTCGGTTTCTCAGAAAGGTACTTCAGGGGGTCCATTCTAGCAATAAGCATAGTTGAGTAACTAAGCAAATAGTGACGTAGTCGTTGAGATGCCCAGACTAATGCACAACAAGTCTTCTCAAGTGTCGAATATTTTACTTCATACTAGGTAAATTTCTTGCTGAGATAGTAAATGGCCTGTTCCTTCCGTCCCGATTCATCGTGTTGCCCCAGTACACACCCCATTGATGTTTCTTGCATTGAGATGTACATAAGTAGGGGTCACCCTGGAGTAGGAGGGACTAGGACTGGTGGATTGAGTAGATATTGCTTGATCTTATCGAATGCTTCCTGACAGTCTTTGTTCCACTTCTTCGGCATATCTTTCCTGAGTAGCTTGAAGACTGGCTCACAGATAGGCGTAAGCTGAGCAATGAAATGGCTAATATACTCTATTCTTCCCAAGAATGCCCGAACATCTCTCTCTGAAATGGGTGCTTTCATCTCGAGAATATACTTGGTTTTTGCCGGATCTATCTCGATGCCTCTTCTGCTAACGATGAAACCCAGTAGTTTGCCCGATGTTGTCCCGAATACACATTTGATAGGATTTAGCCTTAAACTGTACTTCCTCAGCCTGTCGAACAACTTCTTTAGATTCACCAGATGATCTTCTTCAATGCCAGATTTAACAATCATGTCGTCTACGTAGACCTCCATTTCTTTGTGGATCATATCGTGGAATAGTGCTGTCATCTCCCATTGGTAAGTCGCCCCTGCGTTCTTCAGTCAGAATGGCATGACTTTGTAGTGAAAAGTACCCCATGGTGTGATAAATGCAGTCTTTTCCTGGTCTTCTTCCGCCATTTTTATCTGGTTATAGCCTGAAATGCCGTCTATGAACGAGAACATGCTGTGCCCTGCTATACTATCGACTAGAGTATC
Source organism: Akebia trifoliata (assembly GCF_017979445.1). Lineage (NCBI taxonomy): Eukaryota > Viridiplantae > Streptophyta > Magnoliopsida > Ranunculales > Lardizabalaceae > Akebia > Akebia trifoliata. Next base: position 16,175,715 of record NC_141386.1, read on the forward strand.
GATGTGTGGAAGTAGGAAATCATCCTTAGGACTGGCTTTGTTCAGGTCCCGATAGTCAACACACATGCGTACCTTCCCATCTTTCTTGGGTACTAGGATGACATTAGCCAACCACTCAGGGTACGTAAAGACTACAAGAAATTTGGTTTCGAACTATTTCATGACCTCGTCTTTGACCTTGAGGGTCCATTCTGGCTTTAATCTTCTCAATTTCTGCTTGATCGGCTTGCTGTCGGAGGTAATTGGTAGCTTGTGCACAACAAGATGTGTGTCCAATCCCGACATATCCCTGTACGTCCATGCAAAAACGTCTTAATAGTTTCGTAAGAATTCGACCATTTCTTCTTTTTGTTGCAACATTAATAAGGCTCCGATCTTGACAATTCGTGGGTCCTCTTCGGTACCAAGATTAATTGAATCTGTATCCTCAATGTTTGGTTGAACACCTTTCTCGTGACGTTCTACCAAGTCTTTGATTTCTTTAGGCGGGTATTCCATTTCGTTCTCAGACTCTTCTTCGATCCCCATGAGGTCAAAGTCGAGTTCAAGATTGAAATCATACTCGTCCCTTTCAAATTCTGTGTTATCTGGATACTCATTTGATTGAGACAGATCCCTTGAAAACTCTTTTTTTGACTTTTGAAAAATATCTATTTTTTTGTAATTTTGAAAACTTTTTGATTTTTTTGTCTTTTGAGAAATTTTTGATTTTTTTTGCTTTATGAGGAATATTTATTTTTTTGTTGCTTTTCGAATACCTAAAATAAGAAGAACAATCATGCAAATTCATTAATAAAGATAGGGAGCCCTCAAAACAATCTTTACCCGAGGACGAGGGCTCGCTATGATCCTCGGGCAAACTAGATTCGTTTAACGACATTTTTTTTGGAGGCCCTAACAGCCTCAAGGGTTCATGGGAATTCTTCCCAATTGTTCAGAACTTCCCCTTCTCTGAGGGGGCGGATGAGATGTGAAGGTGATTTGTTGGATGATTTGATTGGTGGTTTGGAGATGACCATGATCTCCGATTGATTATTGTCAGATTGGGGCATAGTCCCTCCCAAGCTTAGTGGGATGACGACTGATGCCCAGTCGATGCCAGTGGGGAAGGGTGAGTCTTCCTTTTGGTTGGTAGTGATCTCCACGTTGGTGGATTCTTGAGCCGTTTCTGATAGACTTTCATCGGAATCCCCATTGAATAGAACATCAATGCCTTCTACGAAGGATGATTGGGACTCAACAACTGAGTCTTCATGAATGTACACCGGTGTGAAATTTACCATTTTTGGCATTTTTGTTATTGGTGGTTCTGATAAGTTGTCGGGGCTGATATGTGATTTTGGGAAGCTAACGCTGATATGTGGAACTCTGCTTAAATTCCAGATATTCGGTTCACGATTTTGCCTTCTTGCTAGTCGAAGCTTTTTTTTCTTGTCATTCATTTCTACAATATCCCTTTTTGTGGGCCTAAACCCCAGACCAAAGTAAGGATCGTGTTTTTTCGCTTCGACTGATGTAGCTCTCCCTCTTCCTCCCGGCCCCAACCCTTGCGTGGGTCGGTAACCTATTTTTTTCATGACCCGACCAACCATCAGATTTGTTCTCGATAGCTTTGCCTTTATCTTCTCTTCCCCCTTTTCAACGTGATCCTTCGTCATCTCAATGTCGATGAATGGCACGTCCGTAGCTCTCCCTACTGGGATAAGATTTTCTGCAAGCACTGATATCATTCTCTGTCCTATGATAAATTTTACTCTTTGGTGTAATGAAGATGGTACAGCCCCTGCTATATGGATCTAAGGCCTGTCCAGCAGCAAGTTGAAGGTTGTCGGTATTTCCATGACTTCGAATGTTACCTCGAAGGTGCAAGGACCTATTGTGATCGATAAATCCACTTCTCCCAAGGAATCTCTTCTTGAACTGTCGAAGCCTCAGACAACCTTGTTGTTTGGCTTGACATGTGACCAATCAGCGTTGAGTTTCCGGAAGGTCTCTAGCGGACAAACGTTAAGTGTTGAGCCATTATCAATCAGTACCCTAGCAACCATCATGCCCTTGCATATGACCATAATATTTAGTGGCTCGATGTGCCCCGTTCCTTCAGGCACAAATTCATTTTCAGTGAAAATAATGGGATTGGGGGCCATGATCTGGCTAACCGTTTGCTCCAACTGTGCCGGCGAAGTGGTTGCAGGTACGTGTGACTTTCCCAAGACTCTCAACAGTACCTCTTGATGTTCCTCAGATTTTTGTAAGAGATCCAGAATGCTGATCTGAGTAGGCTGCTTGTTGAGTTGGTCCACAATATTATGCTCACTCTTCCGAATAAGCTTAATGAAGTCTGCTGCTTCCTTATCTGTTACTTTTCCTTCTGTCTTATCATCTTCATCTATCTTGCCTTTCCCCTTTTCCCTTCTTTTCTTTTCATCATCCATACCCTTTACTGTTTCTTTTACCTCTTCTCTAATGCTTACCCCTTTTCCTGGCAATTTTTGGCACCTTCCTGCCTTTGTCATATGGCCAATGTCAGCTACCATTGCTTTCTTCATGGTCTCGTAGCTCCAAGGAATTGCTTGGTCGGAGCTATAGGGGAGTGGTTTAGGTGAGCGGATGGTCATTGGAGGTGGGTCAGGTTTTACACTGAGAATGAGAGGTGGTGGTGATGATTTGGATATGGTGATGATAGGAGGAGTTGCGTGAGGAGTTGATGGCATGTATGGAATGGCGAGCGGTGGACGTGAGGGTGAAGTATATGGTATATGAAGGGGGGGTCGGGTTGATTCCTGAGAAGTTGATAGTGTGTAGGGTATAATAAGAGGAGGTCGGGTCGAATTTTGATGGCTTGGTGGTCCGTAAGCTATAACTAAAGGTGGTTGGGTAGTAATATTTTGATGAGTGGGGTGGATAGTGAGGTCAGACAATCTGAGAGGTGGTAGTGAATTTTGGGATGAGTTTGTTGTGTGGTGGTCGACTGTGTTAACCGTAGGTGTTTTTGATTCCTTTGTTAAGTGGACCTTGATTTTTGCTCCGATAGGCGCTATTAAATCTGAAGGATTGAAGTCGAGTTCTCCACATACAACATTTACCCTGTGCCCACTCCCCTCTCCATTGTGAGTAGGTATGGGGTTTTGATTGATATTCTGTTGTTGGGGCAGGTTGGCAGGTCCATCCAGGATGAGAGCTTTCTTATCGATCAAATTTTGTATTTGATGTTTGAGTTGCCAGCATTGGTCTGTGGAGTGCCCTGGTGCACCCATGTGAAATTCACATAACAGATTAGGGTTGTACCCTGGCCTTTTGACAGCCTCGGGGTTTGGCGGACGTTTTAGCAGTAATTCTGATAGTGTCATGGGCAATCTGGTAAACACTCTATTTACTCTGTTAGGCCGTGCCTGCTGATTTTGCCCATACTGTGGTGCTACTGGTGGAGGATTTGCCTTGAACTGGTTCTGAGGTACGGGGTTCCAAACTAGCGGATGCACCGGAGCCCAAGAAGTTGACAGAGCTCGTGGTCTCAGTGCTGGTGCTGGAATGAAGAGGGGTTGGTTTGGTTGTATATTGTTGACCTGCGTCTCTTCTCTCTTCTTCGCTACCGGCACTGGTTTCCTCTTAGAAGCGATCCCCACTACTGTCCCTAAGCTTGTAAAATCAAATATCAGACCAGTTCGGATCCCGTCCTCGACTCGGTCTGCTACCTGTACCAGATTTGAAAATGTGTCCGTAGTGTGTCCCACCAGATGAGTATAGAAGGCGTGCCCTAGTGTTGAGATAAACGTGGTGTTCATCTCTTGTTCGGTCATTGCAGGCCTTACTTATGAAGCTGACTCTCTCCATCTCTGGGCATAATCCTTTATTGTTTCCCTCTGTTTTCGTGTCATCTTGGCCATGTCATTTCGATCTAATCCCACATCCGTATTGAATCGGTAATTGTGCCAGAACATTTCTGCCAAGTCTTGCCAATTCTTAATGAGAGTGTGGTCCAACCCAGAAAACAATGAGTGCCGGTCCCGTCAAACTCCTCTGAAACAACTGCACTAACAACCTGTCATACTCGCCATACTGGCACATGGATCCACAATATAACTTTAGATGCGACAGTGGGCACCCTACTCCATTATACTTTTTGAATTCCGGACACTTAAACTTGGCCGGTAGTTGAGCATTGGGGTAGAAACAGAGGTTCTTGTACCAAGTTCCCCTCATCGTGTTGAGGCCCTTCATTCTTCTCATCTCTTCCTGGAGAGACTCGATTTGTTGAGCTAGTCTTTCATCTGTTGCGCATTTGGCCTCTGTGGCCATGTACTCACATTCGTCATTAGGAATGACCACAGGGGGTGGTCGATTCTATGGAATATAAAGCGGGGGCCCCTGGTATTCAGGCACTGCAGGCGGCATGATGGTCTATGGTCTTGGGGAGGTTGCTCGGGTAAATCCTAATTTGATCCAGACGTATGTTGCTGTATTATTTGAGCTTGTATGACGCTGGCGTTGGCCAACACAGCACTTACTATTTTTTCTTGCCTCTCGATTATTTTCAATAATGCTGCGATTTGTGGATCGATGCCTGTCGTTTCGGCCACCGTGGGTTGTGCCGGTTCGGAGGAACTCATGGTGACGGTGGAAGATCTGAGAAAATACGGAGGTTCCTCTGGCTGCTTATATTTATTTCGTTTGGCCACCTTTGGGTACAGAAGACCAAGCATTACTATCTTGTTTACAAAAAGAAAAAATGCATGACATTTTATTAGGTCGGGTAAAGTTATTTATTTTAAAGTAAATGAGTTTTAAAGAAAAGAGTTTTTCGGCTCGGAGCCGACATTAATGCGAAGTTGGCATCAACACGGGACTGGCAAAATATTTTGAAAAAGAATTACATCAGCCGGAGCTGGCATCGACACGGAGCCGATAAAAAGATTTCATCAGCACGGAGCTGGCATCGACACGAAGTCGATAAAAAGATTTCATCAGCATGGAGTTGGCATCGACATTGAGTCGGTAAAAAAGATTTTGAAAAAGAATTACATCAGCCGGAGCTGGCATTGACACGGAACTGGCATCGACATTGAGTAAGTAAAATTTAAAAACGATTACATCAGCACGAAGCTGGCATTGACACAGAGTCGGTTAAAGTTAAAACGATTTCATCAGCACGGAGCTGGCATCGACACGGAGTCGGTAAAACATTTTTAAAAAGAAATTTCAACAGCACGGAGCTAGCATCGACACGGAGTCGATAAAATATTTTGAAAAAGAAATTTCATCAGCACGGAGCTAGCATCGACACGGAGTCAGTAAAATTAAAAAGATTTTATCAGCACGGAGCTGGCATCGACATGGAGTCGGTAAAAATTAAAACGATTACATCAGCACGAAGCTGGCATCGACACGGAGTCGGTAAAATTTAAAAATGATTTCCTCAGCACGGAGCTGGCATCAACACAGAGTCGATAAAATATTTTGAAAAATAAATTTCATCAGCACGGGGCTGGCATCGACATTGAGTCAGTAAAATATTTTAAAAAAGAAATTTCATCAGCATGGGACTGGCATCGACATGGAGTCGGTAAACCATTTTAAAAAGAAAATTTCATCAGCATGGGACTGGCATCGACATGGAGTCGGTAAGACATTTTGAAAAAGAAGATTACATTTTGAATTTTGTACACCAACCCATTAAACAATTCATTTATGCAATGATTATCCACAAAGAAACTAAAAGAAATTTTATCGAACTATTAAAAATTGTTTGACAAATATGATTTTCATTGAATAACAACTTTCAATAACTCTGACTTACATTTTTTTACATGGACGCTTGGATTTGTTTTGATCGTCATCAGGATTGTTAGGACAAGTAGACTTGCTTCTCTTGGTTCTAACGACTAGCTCTTTGAACTCTGCTGGTCCATCTAGATACCCAAAGGTGTGCTTGTTCCAAGCCTTCTCAATGACATGCACTAACTTTTCAGTCAATGGTTCGGGAGAAAAGAATTGTTTGTGTTGAGGTAGCGAAAACTCTATAGGTACTCTGTACTGTTCTGGGATCAAGGCAGGTTGGTAAAAAGATGTCTCCTCCAGTCCAATTAAACGGACATAATAGGATCCTTTAGTACCTAAAACAGGGTGGTCCGTCATCCACCAAGGGCATCTCAAATCAATATGACAGGCAAGGCGAGAATCCAACCATTTGCTCCAAGCTTTAACTGAGTTGTGACACACTAACATGTTTCTTTGGGAAAAGTGCTCAGACCTATACTTGAGGGTTGAAGGAATGTCCACAATTTTAAGACGATCGCAAAGCCACATATAAAGTAGGTGAGGGCTTCCTTTCAAATCCCTTCCCTCACCATTTTTTATGGCATCCAAACCTGAGAAGGTTTCAGCTAGAATGAGAGGTACAGGGTTGGCTTTTCTAGAGAGCTGGGAAGCTATGTCTATGAAAGACTCAGGAATAATTTGACCCTCACTTTTGGAGGTCAGTATGTATTGGGCTAAGATTCCTAAACACAATCGATAGTCTCTAGTGGCTCTCCAAGCTTCTGGTTTTAAATTAATGGGATGACTACGAGAGTGGTATGGACTCAATAAGGGTACTAAATCCAATCTCCCGTTACAGACTAAGGCCTTGACTTATTCCTTTGAAATGTTTAGGCCTGCGACGAGGTCACCAGAATATCCTGTCTTCAATGAAGGCCTGATTAGAGGACCAGAAGTAGATATCCCCATGATGCCACAATAGTCTTCATGAGTAGGACACAAGTGCATATGTCCAATGTGGAAGATGTGAAGATAAGGGTTCCAACGCTTAGCCATAGCGCGCAAAAGGTTCCAATCTATCTCAAACTCATGGAAGAACAGGGCGCTTCTCAACATGAATTTTCCAAAGTTGAATTTCTCTACGGTGTGCATCCCTGTGATGGTTGTTTTGACCAACTGGTCGATTGGGTTATTGCTTGCAGCTAGCATCCTGAGTTGACACAAAAGAATAGTTCAGTATATTTCCAAGGTCCATGTAAAATTACTTTTCTTTTGAAAATTTTTTGTTCTTATGGAAAACACCTTCTTGAAAATACTTTTCTTTTTTAAAAATATTTTTTCCTAGAGAACACTCCTTTTGGAAAACCTACTTTCTGGAAAATATTTTTTTTTTGTAAACCACTTTTGTTTTTTGAAAATTTGATTTCCATTTTGATTTAAATGGCCCAGTCTTTCATGATTATTGGATCGAGATGGACTGGGTCATTATTGAATTTTTGCAAGAAATGGATCTTTATTGGGTCGGTGCACCCATTTTAATTTCTGAAAACAAAATTTTGATCCTTGAGGACAATCATAAACTTTGGTCTCATCATTCACATACATCAATCATTAGGTTCCATTCAATGAACAACTTGGGAACACCCACGATAAGTTCGAGTCGTGACTTACAGGGAAGGTTTCTAAACTCTAAGCTTACTACGTGCAATGCATTTTTATCTAGCCACCCTTGCCCAAGCACACCTATATACCTCTCAAGCATACTCAATCAGACGGTACATGGTGACTTGATTTGATATACCGTATAGGTGATAATCTAAAACTTCAATTCACTTCTCTGAAGCTAAAAATAGCTAGTTTGATCCCCAGTTGAGAGGTGACTCACGATGCTGAGCAAGGGCCCACTTAAGTACCTCTCGTCTAGAATAGACGTAGTCTATCCCCCTCGTACAGTAGGGTACAGCGGGACAGGATCTTGCTTAGGCATTGGTTTTGATCAAGAAGTGCAATTGATGTACTTGGATTATCTTTTATATACCTACAGGTACGAGTCAAGAGTTGTACCTTTCATAAATGATTTTCGCATCCCGCGAGGGGACCGACCACGTACTAGTACTACGTTGACAATCGGGACATGTGACCGTGCGGCTTACAATAGGACAAAGGCTCAAGTCGCTCCAACATGGGTGTATTAATATACCTTTCAGAATCACTCGATCAAACGGTATTGATGCCCCAGTTTTATATACCTTACGGTACGTGATTGAAGTTATAGTTTTCATGAAGGACGTCGCATCTCCAAGGAAACCGGGCCACGCACTAGTGCCATGTTGGCTATTAGGGACATGCAAGCGTGCAATGCAGTAAAGTAAACGTGCTAGTGGTGTGTGCAAATAGGATAGGGTGTGCCCGGGGCATTTTCCAGATGAGTGGGCCTGTTGGCCAGATCAAATCATTTCTACATTGATACCACATAGCTCAAAGAGTACCAAATCTATTACATCCACATTACAATCATGTAGACACATTAAAATATACCTATAGAGACCATGACCTTTTAGATAATCAGTCCACAAGGATAGCACATTCATGGTTACGCATCAACCAATCGATTTTTTTTTCATCATTTTTTTTCCATTTCTTTTAACGAATGAACTAATAACAAAATGACTTCTCTTTTTATTTTTATATTTTTTATGGTCCAATCGATGATCGCTTTGAATTTTCATTTTGATCAATTAAATAGTGGCGAGCGGTACGCCCTGAGTTTAAAAAAAATGATCCGTTTGATCTTTTGAAGCTTTAAAACTTAAAAAAAAAATAAATTCCAAGAGGAAAGTTTCCAAGACTAACGTAAGGCACAAGCTGAGCAAAAAAAAAAATTTTTAATTAATTTTTTTTATTAATTTTTTTGTGTGCTCATTTTGAGGCACATTGCCTCTGATTTTTGGCTTGGGCCAAAATTTTTATTTTATTTTTTTTATGCTCTTTTTTCCTACTCATTTTATATCCCGACGAGACGTCAAACAGAAATGCTAGCGTAAACGATTGTAAATGAGCTCAAAAATCGATTATGACTTGAGAAATCCTTCTTCCCTCTTTGTTCTCTTGTCCAAGACTCCCTTAATGTAAAGCTCTTAGTCTCTTCTCTTATATTTTTATATTTTTATCTTCTAGTTATTTTCTTTTTGGCTAAACAGTCTTGTAAGAAGTAGAAGAAGAAAAATGTGTAAGTTTCTCCATGAATGAAGAAAAGTTCTTTCATCTCTTATCTTTCCTCTCTTATAATGACATTAGGTTAAGCTCCCCTCCATTGAAGAGTGAAAAAGTCTAGAGCAAGTTCTTGTGTTGTTTCTAGTTTCATTCCTTTCTTTTATCTAAAATGCTTATGAGTTCTCTTTAAAACATTTTGCACCTTCTATTCTTAATATAGAGTTCAAAGAATTCTACTTTGTTTATGTTCTCTCATTTGATTTCATTTGCTAAACTTTCAAATCTAATGAGCTAACACCAAGCCCTTACGATTGAGTTATAAAAAAGCTAGAGACTAGGAATTGCTCATCAACATGGTCTAGGTAGATCCACCTCCAATGGTGCTTTAATTTCATAAGTTTACTTGCTTTTAACTTCATTTACTTTGGTTAATTTTCTAACAACTTTAAATCTTCTTGGTAAGTTCAAAAATACAAAGAAAAATAGTTTTAATTTCTTTTGATTAATTTGAATTTTATCTTCTTAGCTTAACTCTACTCCCCCTTTCTCTTGGGTTCAAACCCCTACTTGTCCCACAAGTAAGGTAAAAGTAAGATTAATATTAACTCCGGTGGGAAGAAAAACGAGATTAACACCATTAACATCTAGAATTGTGCTAGGACACATTGTGTCTGTAAAAGGGATTAAAGTAAATGAAGAGAAGGTTGGTTTAATTGAAAAGTTTCCATCTCCTAAAATTATCAAAGAAATTAGTTCATTCTTAAGGCTATGCATGTTTCTACCGTAGATTCATTAAAGATTTCGAGAAAATCTTGAAGCCTTTATGTGAACTATTAGGCAAGGATGTTCCTTTCAATTTCTTAGAGTCATGTCTTTTTGCATTTAACAAGTTTAAGTTTGAGTTAACCTCAGCACCCATCATTCAACCTCCAAATTAGAATGTTCCATTTGAGGTTATATATGATGCTTTAGACTATGCAATATGCATTGTTTTGGGTCAGTAAATCGATAAACATCCTCACATTATCCAATACGCCAGTAAACCCTCAGTGATACTCAACTTAACTACTCTACAATATAGAAGGAAATACTAGCAATGGTCTCTACCATTGATAAATTCCACTCCTACCTAATAAGATCGAAAGTCGTGGTTTACATAGACCATACTACTTTGACGTACCTTCTATCTAAGAAGGACGTTAAAATATGATTAATCCATTGGATTTTGATTTTGTAAGAGTTTGATCTCGAAATTCGAAATAAAAAGGGTGCAAAGAATGGTATAGTAATAACATATCTAGGATTGTTACTAAGTCATCTGAGGAATCTTTATCCATTTCTAAATCCTTTCTTGATGAGCAACTTATGCAAATCTCTAAGTTTAACACTCTGTGATATGCTGACATTGTTAGCTACCTAGTTACAGGTCAATTGCTAGTCTCAATGATTGAGAAGAGAAACTATGTCTCCTTTCAAAATCAAATGATATTTCTAGGACGAACCATACTTATTCAAGTATTGTCCCAACCAAATTATTAAATGTTGTCTTCCAATCTATGAGCAAGCCAATATTTTAAAGTTTTGTCATAATCATACTTATAGAGGGCACTTCAGTGGTAACAAAATTGCTGCAAAACTCTTACAGTGCGGTTTTTTCTAGCAAATCATTTTCTGAAATACTCATGATTTTAACAAATCTTGTAGTCGATGTCAAAAGTTGGGAAATTTTTCTAAGAGAAATAAAATGTTTTCGAATCCTATTCTGATCATCGAAATTTTTTACGTTTGAGACATAAATTTTATGGGACTCTTTCCTATCTCCTAGGGTTTCCAATATTTTCTCGTTGCAGTTGATTACGTATCCAAATGGGTAGAAGTTGTGGCATGTAAAATGAAGGATCACAAGGTAGTGATCCACTTTGTCAAGGAGACCATCTTATCAGGATTCAGTACTCTACGAGCTATCATAAATGATAGTGGCTCACATTTCTACAATAAAATTGTTGTTTAGAAAATACCTCATAACTCATAAAATTTCAACACCTTACCATCCACAAAACATGAGAACAGGTAAAGATTTCTAACAAAGAAATCAAGACCATTCTAGAAAAAATAGTCAATCCTTCATGGAAAGATTGGTCTTTGAGATTAAATGACGGATTATGGGCTTATCAAACTGCTTTCAAAACACCAATAAGGATGTCTCCCTACCCGTTAGTTTTTGACAAGGCCTGTCATCTCCCTGTAGAACTTGAGCATCGAGCATATTAGGCGATCAAGCGCATCAACTTTGATCTTGATAAAGTCGGTAAACATCGCAAATTACAAGTTGATGAATTAGAAAAGATCAGAAATAACTCTTATGATTGTGTTAAACGTTACAAAAAGCGTAGAAAATTGTATCATGACAAGCACATTCTTCGACCAAATTTCAAACCTAGTCAAAAAGTTTTATTATACAATACTCCACATTTTTTCAAAAAATCTCAAATCTTGTTGGACTAAGTCATTTTATCATCCAAATAGTTTACCACAATGGTACTGTTAAAGTTCTTAATCCTAAGGACGGATCCATTTTCAAAGTGAATAGCTAGCATCTCAAACCGTATCTCGAGTGTGTACCTTCAGAGGAAGTTTTGCTCATCGATGAACCGATTTGTCAAGTTTAATAGCGTTTTCGTCTGGCTGAAGACGTTAAAATTAGCATTTCTGATAGGCAACACACTCTTTTTATTTTAGTTTTTGGTAGATTTGGAAGTTTTTGGATGAAGACTGTAATTTCTCATTTTAGTTAGGCCTAAAACTATGCCATTTCCCTCATCAGGAACAGTTACCAGTTAGGAACCAAAGTGGTAGGTTCTAAACGAAAAATCATAATTGGCCTCATATTTTTAAGGTTGCACACAACTTAGTAAAAAAGAATGGTCTACCTATCGATAGGTTTTTCCCTTGCTGGTCTTCTTAAAATAGTCATCGATGAATCAAGATGGCATACCCAATGCACCCAAGCTCTACATGCTAAAAAGTGACGAGCTGATCCCTTATCACATTAAGCGATATTCTTAGCTACCTTCCTATCCAAACTTGTAGGAACTAGTAATTTTTTTAGTATTTTCTTTAATTAGATTCTTTCTTAGTAACTAATTAGTGCTTATTTCATTTTAGAATTTTCTTTCGATTCAAAGGTAAGTGGAATTTCCCATCAACCCTAACATCAAATAACAAGCCTTAATCTTTAACTCGTCTTCTCCATTTTCCATTTCCAAATTTGTCCAAATTAACATTCATAAAAGATCCACTTTACAAATCTCTTTTCTTAGTTGTGTTCATGCAAATATGAGGTGATCAACGCAATCAACATCAAGTTGCGATCAGATCATAGTCATTACGCTTGCAGATTCGCCACCTTCACTACGTCATAGTCAATCTTCTCTGCATCGCAATCATCCTCTTACCAATCATTACCAGATTTCAGAAAATCGATCATTTTTCCCTCTTGATTGTAATAGTACCTATGGCTTCATCCAAACAAACTATTTTTTAAGAGTCTATTTGTGATCCCTACTTTCAAGGTACCAACAGATCGTAATTTCATGAGACCATCGCCAAACAAGGGTGGAGCAATTTGCTCTACATCGATTCTAAAGTTTATTACAAGGAATTAGTGAGAGAATTTTATGCTTCCATAGTTCAGGCAATCCCGTCGTTTCGCCGGTAACAATTGAGTTCTATGGCATCACACTTTCCATTGGTTTAGAAGACATCAACACAATCTTAAGAATTACAGAGGTAGAGAATGTAACTTGCCAGATGCATTATCTGTTTGAATTTTTTGTCACACGATTGGGTCTTGAGTCACAACACATCAACAAGATGAGTGGAGGATTATTATCGAAAAGATTTGAGCTAATCAGTATCTCTATTGGTGATGGGTGGCATTTAACATCTTAGGGACGCAGAATAATACTTTGCTTTTCGTAAAGCACATGTACATCATGCATGCGATCCAGACTAAGGATCTGATGTTTTAAGTATCCCGTCTCATCTTAGAAACTCTAATCGATGCCTATGTTAAGCCGAAGAAGGGTCGTTCGTTAGTTTTCCCACACTTAGTCTATCAGATTCTTGAGAGGCTAATGGGAGTGCCAATGGCTATACTAGCACCCCAAGACGAGATGGTCCAACTTTCAGAATTCAAGGGTGAATTGCTTTTGGCAAAGTGTGCCCTGGGTTTATGGTAACCGATACCAGAGCACTTCGAGGAATATGAAACCCCTCATGGTTATGAATGCCCACGACGAGAATTTGATGAAGTTGGAGCAAGCGAAGCTAGGTCATCTAGTCTACATTTTGAGGACACGTCCCCTTTGGATGATGTCAAACAACGTCCCCTGCAAAAGGCATTTACAAAAAATTTCAAAGGGATGGGTAAGTTGTATAGAGGGTAGAAGACTTTAGAGCGACGACTCAATGCATAAACAACGCGAGAGAGTAAGAGAATTCCATATAGCCATTGCTAAAGGCAGATCTCGAAGGAATTAGACACATGATTAGATATTTCCATTAAGAGTTTTTATTATGCTATTAGGTTTACTTTGCCTTCTTAAGTAGCTGTTTTTATGTTATCTAAATACTATACTATCCATGTTTTGTTCTAAAAATAGTTTTTATTTGTAGTATCTTTCATAAATTATTTTCTTTTTTATAATTATTTTTGTCTTGGGCTAGTTTATACAGTGTAGGTTGAAAATACTGGTGTGTGTTTTTTCGACATAGCTTAGGAACCAATTACCTAGACTATGATCACAGTATCTTTCGGTATACTTCTGGCATCATACAACATGATCACGATTAATACGATAGATATAATCGACGTTACGATAGTGGTGAGTGGTGTGTTGTCTCATTTCAGGAGACATTGTGTTAACATCACAAGATTATAAGATCATTTTCAGGTACTACCCAACCCACTTCATTTCTTTTTTTTCAATTTCAATTTTGCATTTGCATGTGCATACTACAATATTGAGGACAATATTATGTTTAAGTTTAGAGGTGTGGGTTGGATTTCCACCTATTTTCTTTCATTTTCTATTAAAAAAACATAAAAAAAAAATTAAAATTTTAAATATTTGAAAAAGATATTTTGGCAACTTTGTTATATTTCATTTAAAATCTTAGCTTATATTTTTAAGCACTTAGTTAAAAGCATTAAGCACTAAATTAGTCTTTGGTTGGAAGCCTTGATTTGGAGTCTCCATTCATGTTTTTCTTAGGCAAAAGTTAAAAAAAAGTTACCTTTTGTTTATAGTTACTTCTAATAAGATTACCAAGAGTCTAGGTTGAATTGAGTGAACTTGATACCTTCTTTCTACCTAGAGTATAAGGAAAAATTGGGGTTTGATGAACTTTGACTTCCTTGTTCATTTGGTTAGCTGATTATAAGAAAAATAGAAATGGGTTGAATATGTCTTGAATAGCAATCATTGAACTAAACTGGGTACCTTGAAAAGGGCTACCTCTTTTTCTTAGAAAAAATAGTGAAAAAGAAGTAGAAAAGAAAAAGATCCCTTGAAATGAAAAAGAAATAGTCAAAAGAATAAAAATAGAAAAGTTTGGAGTTTCAATAGGGTAAAAACCATCAAATGTAAGAACATGAGTACACTAGATATCATAGATAAAGCCCTTTAGCGATATTAGAGTGAACATCAACATTTCTCACTATCCTGGACGGGATGCTAAGTTTAGAATTAAACCCTAAGTTAATTCAATTACTCAGGATTAGTTAGAAGGTTAAAACTCACTCTAGGAAACCAAATCTCTAAAAATTTCTAAGTTAGAATCACTATATCTTAAAAGATCACCCTAAGTTTAAGTTTAGTCATAGAGAAATAAGAGTTGAGACTCCATACCAAGTATTACTTCCAAATGATTAACAAATCTTAAAAAAAAACTTGTGCTTTTAGATATAAGTTTTGATTTTGACTATTATTACTTCATAAGTTGGTTCGAATTTTGTGAGTATATTTTCTACCAACCCTCACGAGTAAAACTCATCTGCTAAGGGTAACATAATAGTTTAAAGGCTTGCTGAATTAACTAAATGCAGTCAAGATACTTGTGAAAGTGACAATTTTATTTTCTAAGGGACTAGAAAAAGATAAGTTTACGTGTGTGATCAGTGTCTCAAAACACAAATTTATCAGCACTTTTCCCGTGCATTTGTCTCTTTTTCATTCTTATTTCACTAGATTAGATAAATAAGTATGTTAAACCTCAATTTATCACATTTCATGTTATACTATGTTAATTAGGCTTAATTGCACAAAATAATTGTAAATATCAAAAAATTGATCATGTATGTTTATTGTACATGTCAATGATCAATTCATCCAGATGGACACCACATCCCTTAAGCAAGAGTGCAATGCAATCAGGAAGTCAAATCAAACAACCAGTCAAAAGTTGTAAAACACCGAGTTTTCCATTCGTATCTCGAGGAAAAATAAATAATATAATTTTGAGAAAATCCTAAAAGTGGGACTTAGGGTAAAACTATAGGATTTTGTTCTGGTCATTTTTTAATTAAATATGACCTCACTATTGGATTCAAAATGATCGAAAAATATACTTTAACCTGTAAGCATGCTCAAATGCGAGTCCAAACAGAAAAGTTGCAAAATTCTCGATTACCGAGTAGGACCTAACTAAAATAATAAATTTTTTCTAGAGAAAAAATTGTTAAGATTTAATCATACCATTGGATTCATAATGAAAAATTATAAAAAAATGGATTATTTACTTATCAATTTCGAAACCCAAAAAGTTGAATTATCATCAAAAATGAAAATGACGTCAATTTTAGGGTCTCATCGAGCCAAAAATGTAAATTTTTATTAGAGATAGAATTTGTATAATTGATTACACCATTAGATCTAGAATGAAAAATTATACAAAATAGAATATTCACTCATTATTTTTAGAGCAAAGACGATCGAGTTATCATCGAACGAAACAATAGGTAAAATATCGAAATTATCCCAAAATTTTATATAAATAAATTTTTTAAATTTTTTTTACTATTCATCTTCATTTTAAGCAACTCAAAACCAGCCAATTGATTTTTAAAAAAATTATTTTTTTCAAATTTTCAAACTCAGATCCGTCGCGAACGAACTATCGTCAACTTCCGCAGTAAAAGGGAAAAAGGTCCACAGCCTCGACATCTACAAAATCCACCCAATTTCTTTTCGTTTCATCTTCTCTTTCACCTCATATGATCAAAAATCAGTCGTATATATATATGAAGGTTTCGTAACTTCGACCTCGGATTTCGCCTATTTTGGGATCAAATCGTCCTCCGTCGTAGAAAGGAGAAAAGACGACGACGTCGAGATCTTCGAAATTACTGGGTCAAATTCAAAAATTAGCCATCTTGAAATTTGATCTACCTCGATTTTTACACCAATCATCTCGATTTCTGTGCACGCACTTCAATCCTTTCGCACAAAGATTGTAAGAACTCTCAATCTCTATCGGTAATCGTAAATTTATGAAAATTGCATTTAGAATTTTATTAGAAATTTATTATATATTTTTAAAATATAGAATTCTTTGTTGTTTCAAATTCATGCTAGAACTTGCATATTTGATATATTTAATTATATTTTATAACGAATTATACGTGGGTAAGATATTTCACCGGGTTATTTCCGTCAGTTGGGTCCTGTGCACCGCTCGGACCTCGTTGTGATCTTAGTTTTGTACTTTTTTAATGTTATTGATAAAAATAAATTTTATGGTTGAAAAAATGATTTAATATTCAATGAACTCATATTGAGTTGATGAATATTAGAAAGTGAATATTTTATTTGAGAGATTGAAAACTGTAAAAATTGAAAAAAGGGAAAATGGGTATGAAACAGTAAAATGTCATAGTCACACTAGAGAGGTGATGTCTGCATTTTACATTGTTGTGTTGTATGTAGGTTGGTGAATAGATATCCAGGGATAATATTACGGGTTGCATGTTTATTTACTTTCTGTTAGCGCGAGGCATTGTTTACTTTTTCGTTCCGTTATTTATTTTAGGTCGGGTGGCCACAGTTGCATGGTAGGAAACTGGATATCCATTATTAACCTTGTATTGTTAATTTCTCTTTTGTTTTCAAATGAAAATAATATATATATATGGGAAATGTTCGACACCAAACATTTTTCAAAACATGGGTTAGAAGTTTTGGAATTGACTGATTTTTGGTGAGGATGATTTCTACGGTGAGAAGATCATCATCACCAAAAATTAACCCATTCCAAAACTTCTAATCCCATCAAAAATGGTTTACAAAAAATGGACTGTCCACGATTTTTCAACTTGTAAACATGGTGCTAGAAGTTTTGGAATGGGATGATTTTTGGTGAGGATGATCTCCTCACCGTAGAGATCATCCTCACCAAAAATTAGCCCATTCCAAAACTTCTAACCCATGTAGGACAAAAATGGTTGGCTAAAATGTTGGCAAAAATGTTTGGTGTTGAATGGGACCCTATATATATAGTTATTTTGTGAGTTGTTAAAGAGTCTATGAATGCCTGAAGGGATAGTGCGCCATATCATCCGGAGTGGTGTACTATCTTGGGATGTATGGTAGGAACCAGCAAGCTCATACATGGTATAGGACGCGTATGAGATGGGAGTCACAACTAGAATCTGGGTTTATTCCTCTTTATCTTTATCAATAAACTTGTAATGTAAAGGTAGTCGTATACGAATGATTTGTATATTTGGGAATCACATGCACACCTAATAGGCATATACGAAGATGATTAGTAAGTGATCACTAACAATCTATGGTAGTCGAACGTTCTAACACATAAAAAAAAACCCATTGCTTACGGTCACATCAAACGGTCAGTCTGAGCCAAATAAATGGTCAACCAAGCATGATAAGTGCAGGGACCGACCATAAAATCAAGAACTAAAAGTCAATAAGGAATTGTATAACATCATGTCCCGACTGGGAGTGATTTAGTCTTGAATCTCAACTCTCTAATTCTACTACTCCACTACTGTGTATTATGTATCTGTTGTCTTATTTTTATATATAAAATGAAATGCACGTTTAATGTTTTCATTTGGTCAATTAAAGTTGTATAAAAAGAAAATATTATAGTGAGTATTGTTGATTGATGTAATGTCAGTTTTAAAATATTTAGTTGATCATCCCTGGTTATATGTACCAGTTAATCGTAATTTGTTCTATAAAACTGTGCATATGTTAAAATGATTTAGTATGTTTATTCGTTCATGTTAGGAGAGATTATTGGCAAAAATTATTTGCTTCTCTACTGGATAACCATTGTTACTCATCCTTTCGTTCTCCATTTTTTTTAATTTCAGATCCTGAGCTTGGCAAGGCAGATATAGAACACGAGTGAGGACTATCTGATAGGTCAGATAGACAACCAGAGTCCGTTACCTAGTGAGTATTGGGACTATACCCCCTAGTGGTATCAGTTTATCCAGGTAGTCTTAAGGATTTTTTCTTGAGTGTTAGGACTTCTATTAAAGTGAAAAGTTTTATATAATCTTGTATTTTGTTTGTCCTTTCGCACTCTGATCTATCGTATGTTATCAGATTTATATAGGCTTTTGCTAGTTATTCTATTTTATATGTATACATACAGGATATAGTATATCTCGTTTATTAGGTGTAGATATTCAACGCCTTGGAATGCATATAAATAGAGGAGATCATACCGAAATTTTGAGGCGCCACCTAGTGTCTCGAGATCTGACATGGGATTTTGTGTTAGCATTTGGCAGGATGCCATAAAAGTTGAGACCTGAAGGTCTCCAGAGCAATGCGACGTAGTCAATCCTCAATGTGGTGCAGTCCACTTCGATTGAATCACCCTAGAATTTCTTCATTTTGCTTTGTACGTGAGTTTAAACGTAAAAGTGGTGGCGATTATATTTGGATCATTCGAGAATCCCTCAAGTCTATAAATAAATCATTTTCCCAATTAGGAAAGGTTCTTAGGCTCTTGTCCCTTCTCTTCTTCTCCTCCAATGCCCTTAGCATTTTTTCTGTAATTTTCATTTTTTTAGTTAAGTTTGAATTTAACAACTTCTATAATTTCTCAAAGAGATATGATGAGTGTCTCTAAACACTCAATTATACACACATTTTTTGAATATTTATCTTGATTTTTGTACCTATTTTTTCATATTAAGGTAATAATCATGATAAGTCTCAAAACACCATGTTGCATGTTAATTAGACTTAAATATATATATAAATAAATTTATTTACTAGATAAATCTAATTACGTGTGTTTCTTGTGCAGAAAATCAACTATTTGAAATCAAAAACTCAAGGCAAAAGCATTTGGGCCCACTTTGGAATGCCCTAATCCTTAACTCATATTCTCCTCTTTTATCTTTTTGTGCAAAGAAAAGTGGAGGCTACTTTTAGACTCTTCTACACACATTTTTCTCTATAAATAGAGTCTCAAACTCTAGAGAAAGGGTCCCATCTTGGTTCCCTTGTCCAAGACTCCTTTAATCTAAGGCTCTTAGCCTATTCTCTTATTTTTTGTATTTTCATTTTCTTGTTATTTTCTTTTGGCTAAATAGTCTTGTAAGAAGTAAAAGAAGAAGAAGTTGTAAGTTTCTCCATGAAATGAAGAAAAGTTATTTCATTTCTTATCTTCCCTCTCTTGCAATGACATTAGGCTAAGTTTCCCTCCATTGGAGAATGGAAAAGCCTAGAGTAAGTTCTTGTGTTATTTCTAATTTCATGTCGTTCTTTTATTTAAAAAATGCTTATGAGTTCTCTTTAAGTTTCTTGCACCTTTTATTCTTAATATAGATACTTTATGCTTAGATTAGATCAAGATAAAGTATGCTTAAATTTGATAATTGGTAGTAGGAAGTTTTCAAAGAATTCTACTTTGTTTATGTTCCATTATTTCATTTCATTTGCAAAACTTTCCGATCAAAGGAGCAAACACTAAGCCCTTACGATTGAGTTATAAAAAGGCTAGAAACTAAGAATTGCTCATCAACATGTTCTAGGTAGATCCACTTCCAATGGTGTTTTAATTTCATAAGTTTACTTACTTTTAATTTCATTTATTTTAGTTTATTTTCTAACAGTTTTACATCTTCTTAGTTTATTTTCTCGGAATTATGCTTAATTTATGCTCAAAGTATACTCAGATCATGCTCAATTATGCTCAGTTATGCTCAAATTATGCTCAGTTTATGCTCAATTTATATTCATTTTATGCTCAGATTTTTCTCAATTCCAACTTAAACTTTTTGAAATTTATCTCAGATTTGAAGTGCACACACTTGCACAGTTGTTACATTAGTTAAGGCGAATTTTTCAAAATTCAAGGATCTGACACTATCAGTAATAGTTCTCACTTGATGACCTGACAACCTTTTAGTTCGGGGAGAGTTTTACACTCAAGGACCCAAACATCCCGACGAATTGCTAAATCAGGCTGTAAAATGAACTGTCACTAACTTTGGCATTCGGATATCGCACTATCTACCAAAATAGATTTGCTATCTAGTTTGCTTCAACCCTCAGCCAAAGAGGGGCATCTGTAGACACCCCATTTTTACATCGCCTGATTAATCAACTCGTCAACCCGATCGCAACGATTCCCAATGATGGATGTTTATTTCATTGCTTTATTTTATTACTAGATGTGTTTCAGAAATCTGGATGAGGTATCTCGAACTGACAAAACTGTAGAAACCACGTTACGCTGGGAAAATACGACCCTAGAAACATAAAAATCATCACCTTACAGACAAAAAGAAGTTTTACGATAAAAATCACTAAAAAATGATCAAATTACCAAAATACCCCTAACTTTAAAACATCCCTAGAGCCTACGTTACACTTAGGAAAACCCATTCAAATACATAAAACAGCAAATAAAAACTAAATAAATCATTTTGCCAATTTTCACAGAATTTGACAAAATTACGAAAATACCCCTCATAAAGTTCACGATCATTCCACACAAGCCAATATTTTCATTGAATTCCTTACGAAAAATCGATTCTAAAACATCCTAGAACATTGAAAAACGACTTAAAACGCAAAAAGTCCTCTCCGAAGGCAAAACAGTAATTTTATATTTTTAATAATTAAAAATTTTGAAATTAATAAATAAAATATTAAATAATGTAAAGTGAAACATTAATAAAATTAATTAAAAATTTTAAACCAAAAAAATCGATCAATCAGGCTTTCAGGCAAAATTGTTGATGGTTGCCAGGATATTTATTCAAGGACCACTCCATCTGGGGGTCCAAAGAATTAAAGATATAATAAAAGGGGACTCTCCAAAAATTAAAGTCAATCAAATAAGACTAAAGTCAATCTTAAAGTCAATGAACTAAGACTAAAAATCAACCGAGAAAGACTAAAGTCAAAGTGTTAAAGTCAATCTAATAAGACTAAAGTCAAAACCCTAATCTAAACTAATCAAGTCAATCTCATAAGACTAAAGTCAAAATCCTAATCTAAACTAATCAAGTCAATCTCATAAGACTAAAGTTAAAATCCTAAATTAAAACCCTAAAGACTAAGTCAATCTCATAAGACTAAAGTCGAAACCCTAATTAAAACCCTAAAAGAAACCCTAATCAAACCCTAATTCTTCTAAAAAATTTTATAAATAGGAGCCTCCACACCCTATTTTCGTATCAAAAAAGAAACCTTAGAAAAAATAGGTCAAAAAACTTCCCTAGCTTCCCATAAACCCTAATTTTGAAGTCCCAACTCCTTACCTAACATCCATACCACTACTTTAGCTCAAAAAATACTTAAAAGCTCTTCAAAAACACCTAGAAATCTAGAAAAAAAATCAGAAAATTCAGTTCTAAGAAGAAAGTACCTCGTTTTGGAGATCCGAAACGAATCTGGTGATAGAACGAAGCGATGAATGTTGTACAAGGAGCTATTCTACAAGATCTGAGGGAACAAAACCGTTGCGTTCGTGAAAGGTAATTTTATTTATTTATTTATTTATTTTTATTTAGGTCTTTTTAGCAATGTAATTTATTTGGGAATTAGTAGAGACCAGCGTTTGCCGGGCGGGGTTGGTGCCTAACACCTTACAACCCTGTAATGTGATCCCCGGACTCAGTATTTTCTTTCGTAGATTAGTTATCCTTTTTTTAGAGTCAATGATCGATTCCTAGACCGCAATAACTAGGTGGCGACTCCCAAACCTCAAAGTTCAAAAGCTGATCCACGCACCCCACGGATCGAGGGCGCTTTCAACTATATGGGACATGCAAGATTGTAAAGCAATAAACGTGCCAGTGGTGTATGCAAAATAGGGTGGGGTGTGCCGGGGCCTTTTTCAAACAAATGAGCCCATGGGCCTGATCAAACCATCAATGGGCCACAAACAAGCATTGTAAAATTATCAAGATCAAAATCATAGCATGCAAATTAAAATCAATCAATCGAATAAAAACCAATCAATTAATTAGAATCATACAATCAACATGTTAGACTTAATGGTTAGAGCAATCGAGATATCCAAGGGATATAATTATATCAATTGGGTATCAAAAAGGAAACCATGCACCCCATTCACATGTGGATTTATTGAGTTAACTCATCTCATAGCATTCAACATCATAGAATATGAGAAAATATCACATGAAGCATCATCATTAAGTATTAATGGAATATATGAGAACAAACAATATATTGCATGAGACCAATAAATTCAAACGAGTTGACTTGACTTATTACGTTCGAAATTGGGTATCATGGCAATACATTATGATAAAATCACACAAATAAAATTAAAATAAATAGCACACACTTAGTTCCTCACGTGATGTAAGACAAGTTCAACTGGGTTGACTCACCTAAAAAAAAATCACCTCCATGGTTGATTTTCGAAATCCAACCTTTTATTTTATTCTTTTAATGGTCCAATTAAAGATCACTCTGGGTGACCCTAAACAAATCGAGATTCTCAAAGAATATTGAATTGGGGATAGCATGGTAGTTGTTGAGATAAGGAGTAATCGACTATTTTTATTTTTATTTTTTTTTTTTTTTTAAATGAGCTAAACCAAAAAAATTTCTTCTTTTAAAAAAAAAACAAAATTGAGCAAAACAAAAGGACTCTTTTTTTTTTTAAAACGAAAAAAAAAAACAAATTAAAAGAAAACTATTACTAATTGTTAAAGGAACCTAAACAAAACTGCCCAAAAAGAAAAAAAATCTATTGCCACACCAATTTATAAGTTTGAAAACAATACCAACACTTTGATGATGTGTTATAGGTAAAAATCGGTGTAGTATAAAGAAAAAAAATATCTCTTTAACACCATTGCAACAGAGAGGTTATAGTAACCAATAAGTCCATCCTTTTTTTTTTTGTTTTTCAAAATTACATTGCTGCCAGCAACACTCATGACCAAAAAAAAAAAAAAACCATTTTTTTCACACCCCTATTTTTTGGTACATGTTGCTACCCCACTTTAATAATTATCCATTATAAGCAACCAGAGACAAAAAATCTCAAACACCCATATCAATCCAATCCAAAGGCCATAAAATATCAATTTTATACTGCCCAACAACATAGCAAGTATAAGCCCACCATAAAACAATATCAGAAACAGTCCCTTCATTCTTTAAAAACGATGCTCGGCTCCATTAACAGAACTCTTATAAACGTTGACCTGAAGATTACACTCTCCAACAGAAAAAAAAATTGGACTCATTATTTTCTAGGTTTTGATCATTTCTTTAAACACATTAAAGTTATGAACTTCCCAACTGAACTTACCACTCAAAACATCAGAAATCAATCTAGTAAATCACCACAGAAGATGATAATGACGATTGCAACTCGTTATGATTCAAGATAACGAAATAGATGCATTTAAGATCAAAATATCAGTCATAATACGAAGTGAATCGATATTGAATAAGAATCCAGCTTTGGGATCAAGAATTGTCGAAAAAGGTATGAAATCACACTAACTATGAGATTCCTTCTTGGTTGAGAATCGATTGCCGAAATCTCTGAATCAATCTCAACTCGTCGACTGATGATTTGAGAAATAATCCCATTCTTTCTTTCTCTATTGTCTCATCTCATAAAAAAACTCTAAAACCATCCATCAGATTAGGGTCGCCAAATGTTAGGACAGAAATCAATTTTCGAGCTCTAGATTAATAGAAACTCTTGAAATCGGTTTATGGAGAAGCAAGAATGGATTTAAGTTGGAAAATCTGACTCTATGAACCTGGATCAATTTAGATCTTTCTTTGATAGATCCAATGATTTCAGTCGATCGATCAATCGAAACCTTAAAATCTCTAAGTGTACAACAAACCTTTAAAAAATATTCAAAATTTATAAGAGAGAGAGAAAGAGAGATGAAGATGGCATTTTTTTTTCTGTTTTTTCGTCCTCTTCTTTGTGGAGAAGAAGATAGAAACAGCAGAAACGGATTTCTGCTAACGACACACCAAAAACAAAATCTTTTTTTTTTATACTTTTTTCTGATTTTTTTCTTGGAATCCTCTCCTCATCATGAACAACATTAAAAAAGACAATTTTTTTGTTTCTTAGTGCATCACTCACAAATACTTTTTTTCTATTACTCGCCGCCTATACCTAGTAACGTGCTAAAAAAAATCATCCAAATTTAAAAAAAAAAAAAAAATCCATAATTCACATCCCAACCACCATCATTCTATCCTCAATTTATGTCAATTTGAATCTTTAATTGTTTAGGATCATCCCAAAATGACCCTAGATTGAATCATAAAAAGGGATACTCCAAAATGACATACCCAAAATCAATCCAAATAATGCCAAGAAAAGATAATACGACCCAAAAATATAAAATAAACCAAACAATGAGAATGGTTCAACAACCATTTTTTTCACACTATTATCCTCTTGACATCCTGCATTATTTAGGTCATTCCGAATGATCATAGATTGAACCATGAAAATGTGCCAAAATAAAGTATTCGAAATCCAAACAAATGATCCATAATTAAGCCAAAAATAATGATAAAAATAAATAAAATAAACAAATAACTAAATATCAAATAAAAAAAGGTCCTACTAGCAATGCATCCAACACTTAGGACTTTTCAAGTCTGATCCTCAATGATCCCCAGTGGAATCGCCACTAAAAGCGCCCTAGATCTGCGAGGTGCGCGGATCCGCTTTTGACCTTTGAGGTTTAGGAGTCACCACCTAGTTATTACGGTCTAGGAATCGAATATTGACGCTGAAAGGCAAATAATACTAATCCATGAAAAATAAAAAACTAAGTCTGGGGATCACGTTACGGGATTGGAAGGTGTTAGGCACCAATCCCCTCCGGTTAACGTCGGTCTCTACTAATTCTCAAATAAAATTACATTGCTAAACATACCTAGATAGAAAATAAAAAAAAATATAGTTACCTTTACGAACGCAACGGTTTTGTTTCCTCAGATCTGATAGAACAGCTCCTTGTACAGCACTCCTCGCTTCGTTCTGTCATCGGATTCACTTCAGATCTCCAAGACAAGGTATTTTCTTCTTAGATTTGAATTTTCTAACTTTTTCTAAATTTCTAAGTATTTTTGAAGAGTTTCTAGGTATTTTTTTAGCTAAAGTTGGGGTATGGGTGTTAGGTAAGGAGTTAAGATTTCAAAATTAGGGTTTATGGGAGGTTAGGGAAGCTTTTTGACCTACTTTTTCTAGGATTTATTTTTTCATACAAATATAGGTTGCAGGGACCCCTATTTATAGATTCTTTTAAGTGCTTGTTTTGATAAAGTTAGTGTTTAATTATAATTCTTTTAGAGAGAGTTATTGTTTAATTAGAATTGTTTTAAAAAGAGTTATAATTTAATTAAAATTATTTTAGGTAAAGTTATAGTTTAATTAGAATTGTTTTAAATAGAGTTATAATTTAATTACAATTTTTTTAGGTAGAATTATTATTTAATTAGAATTGTTTTAAATTCTATTAGGGTTTTGACTGTTAGTCTTACTTGGTTGACTTTAAGATTTTAACTTGAGTCTTATTTGATTGACTTTAAGATTTTGACTTTAGTCTTACTTGATTGACTTTAATTTTAATTAGGATTTTACTTTACATTAATTAATATTTTAATTATTACTTTCAGAATTTTTAATTATTAAAATTGTAAAATTACCGTTTTGCCTTCGAAGAAGACTTTTTACATTTTAAATTAGTTTTCGATGTTCAAGGATGTTTCGGAATCAATTTTTTGTAAGGAATTCAATGGGAATATTGGTTTTTGTTATTTATGAATTTTTTTGCATGAAATGGTCGTGAACTTTAGGAGGGGCATTTCATAATATTGTCGAATTTGATAAAAATTGGTGAAATGGTTTATTTGATTTTAATTTGTTATTTTATGTGTTTGAAAGAGTTTTCCTAAGAGTAACATAGGCTCTAGGGATGTTTTAAGGTTAGGGGTATTTTGATAATTTGTCATTTTTTAGTGATTTTCATCGTAAAGTTTTTCTTGTCTAAAAAATGATGATTTCTATGTTTTTTGGGTTATATTTTCCTACCGTAGTGTGGTTTCTATAATTTTGTCAGTACGAGATACCTCATCCAGATTTCTGAAACATATCTGGTAACAAAATAAAGCATTGGAATAAACATCCATCATTGGGAACCGTTGCAATCGGGTTGACGAGTTGATTAATCAGGCGAATGCAAAAATGAGGTGTCTATAATAACCACTTGGAGCATTATCTAAATCGTAGGAGAGTCGTTGATTGTCGTTGAAAGAGAAAGGATACCTTCAAAGAGGGTTTCACAAACCACTCGATCGTTAGTACCCGAGTTCAACCAATTTTGAAACTTCAAACCGTCGAACATTGACCATTTGTGTTGGTTCATCACCATTGACAACCACAAACCAAGTAATGGACTCTCGATTTTTATTAATAACCATAAATTTCAGAAAATTACATGTAAGGATGTTTCAAAACTTATTGTGTTTTATAATTGTAGAATATTGTTATAATTGTTTCAAATTCATGTTAGAACTAAAATATTTTATGTATTTTATCATGATTTAAATATTGGATCTCTGGGTGGTTATTAGAATAAAAAATGAGTGAAAAACTCAAATAAAAGATATAAAAAAATGAAAAAAATCGACATTTTCAATGTTCTAACAGTTCCACCATGAACCGTTGTGCTCTAGTCACGGTGCCACCGTGACACCTTGAAAATCAAAAGTTGTCCGAAAATTTTTTCTGATATTTTTTTTTGATTCCTCATGCTTTTAATATACCAAAAAAACTATTTATGGGCCCCGTAACTCTTTCAAATGAGTCAGGAAAAAAATAAATAAAATTTCCTCACGACAGGAATGTTTCAAGAATTCGTGTGATACCTTTTGCATTACTTTGAATTAAATTATAAAATTTTATAGCCCTTCTCATGTTTTCAAGGGCCTTCATTTATAAAAAAAAGTTTTCAATTTCGACAACTTTGAAAAATCGAGTTTCCGACACTTGGCCAAATTTTCATCATTTTTTTCCAGTTTTGGCAGTTTGCCTTCACATACCTATCAGGACGCCGTTTTAACAAAAATTGGATAATTTTTCGATCGAATAATCAAAGTGAATTTACAAGCTTGAAAACAGAAATATTTGGTTTGAGAAATCGAGAAGTATAAACATGGTAGAATGGGAAAGGGATGAATCGGTAAAATGTCAAAATCACACCGAGGGGTGATGTCATCATTTTACATTGTATGTTACGTGTAGACTGGTAAAGGGATATCCAGGGATAATGAAAAGGTTGCATGTTTATTTAAATTTATGTTGGTGTTGAGGCTCCGAGTACTGTTGTTTATTGTAACACTCCGTGTTTTAACTCGTATCTCGAAAAGATCAGATAGTGTTAATTCAAGGAATATTTTGAAAAGATAACTTAGAGTAAAGTACCTGGATTATGCTATGTTCATTTTTGTTGAAAACCGACTTCGCCATTAATTTTGCGATGATAGTAATATATACTTTAGCCTGTAAGCAAGTTCAAATTCAAGTTCGGGTGGAAAAGTTAACCAATCCTCGAATTTCATGTTGAATTGGACCCAAAATAGAAAATTTTCGTTACAGGGAGAATCAGGAAGATTCGACCACACCATTAAGATCGCAACGAAAAATTATTCGAAACGGTATACTCGTTTGTCATTTTTCGAGTCCGGATAGTCAAGTTACGGTCGAAACTAGAAATAATAAAAAAATTACAAGTATGCCCTCACCTTGGTTATAAAAGAAAGTCGATTCTCTTTTACTTCATTCACTTTCTTCTCCAAAGTATCCAAACTCAACTGAATATTCCAAATCTAGGGTTCCACTATTTTCACCGCAATATTCGTTGAAAACGAAAGACCGTTGAACTCAGACAAAGAAGACAAAGTTGTTGGCTACGACGATAGCTACAACCTCACCCTCCTTATTAACTCATTCTCATTTGTTTTCCCCATCCTTCATTAAAACCAAGTCGTGTGGTTCGAGTGAATCTTAACACATTTTCACCGAGAGTTTCATTGAGTAAGAGTTAGGTCTACCCTTCATTGTGGAAGCGAATGAGAGCACCCTCGTCTAATGCTTGGTAAAATCTTTGATCATTTCGCACTCAAATCAGCCCAACATTGACTCTCTTGCCACCAACCTTGATCCTTGTATGAGTTCATCACCTTTAGTGTCCACAAACCAAGTAAGGGACTTTCGATTCCTATTGGTAACTTTAGATTTCGAAATGTGCATTTAGGTTGTTTTAATAAAACTTATTGTTTGTTTTAAATCGTAGGAATCTTTGTTTGAATTGAAACTCATGCTAGAAATAAAGATTTGATGTGTTTTATTTATGTTTTAAGTATTGAATTCGTAGGTGGGTTGAAGGGTTTGAAGAACGGAACAAAGATCCAAAGAAGGGATCGAAAAACCCAAAAATCACGAGGAAGTTCAGTGCTGTCGGCAGAACCATCAGTCTCACCGACACCAACCGATGACCATTCTGTCAGTTCCACTGACAGAATGAAGCTTCTGCAGTCAATAATAATCTTCTGTTGGCAGGAACTTTCGGTTCCACCCACAGAACAAGCTTATGTAGCCGACAGTACCTTTCAGAGTCAGAAACAGACACTAACTCTTGTTTTGCCCTCCTCATTGCCTATACTAGATTTTTCACCCTTTATTTCATTAAAAACATTTTCATTTACTTTAAGTTCTTTAATGAAATTAATGTTTTACCCCCCATTTCGGAACAATGAAAATGGTTTCGAGATCTGAATCTCAAAGGATAAAAATCCAAATTTTGGTTTCAAGAACAAAACGTAGATTTCGACGTTTTTGATAATTTTTCAAAATGTAATAACTTTCGCATTACTTTGAATTTGATTACAAAAATTATATGGTGTCGAATCTCACGACCAAGGCTTTCATTTCCAAAAATCCATTTTCAATTTTGGGAACTTTGAAAAATTGAGTTTCTGACACTTAGCCAAATTTTCACCAGCTTTCCTTGTTTTTAATAACTTTGCTCTCATGCATCGTCGGGATCTTATTTTGAATAAACCTTGATGATTTTCAATGAAAAGATTAAAAATAATTTTGAAAGATTGGAAATGAATGGTTTGACTTGAAGAGATGAAAAGTGAGAATGTCGAGAGAATGAACGGTAAGATGTCAGAATCACAACCAAGGGGTGATGTCTGCATTTTACATTGTATGTTGTGTGTAGGTTGACGAAAGAATATCCATGTTATTAATGAAAGGGTTGCATGTTTATTTAAGATTATTTTAGTGCGTGCGCTGAATACTATTATTTATTTTAGGCGAGGGGACTATAGTTACATTGTAGGAATTGGATATCCATTCTCAACCCTATTCTGTTAAATTTTCTTTTGTTTTAAATGAAAAATCATATATATACATAGTTATTTTGCGAGCTGTTAAAGGGTTCGTGAATGCCTGAATGAATAGTGCGTCACATCATCCGGAGGGGTACATTATCCTGAGATGTACAGTAGGGACTACCAAGCTTATACGTGGTATGGGACGCGTATGAGAGTGGAGTCACAATTGGAATCCAGGTTCATTCCTTTCTTATCTTTACCAGTGAAAGTGTATTGTAAAGGTGGTCGTATATGAGTGGAGTGTTATTTTGGGAATCACATGCACGCCTGATAGGCATAGACGAAGATGATTGGTCAGTGATCACTGACAATCTACTAGTAGTCCAACGTTCTGACACATCGAAAAGAGACCCATTGCTTACAGTCACGTCAAACAGCCCACCTGAGCCGGATAAATGGTCACCAGTGTGGTAAGCGCAGCGACCGGCTACAAAATCAGGAATTAAAAGTCAGATTTACGTTGTAACATCATGTCCCGACTGGGAGTGATCCAGTCGTGAATCCCAACGCTCAAATTCCATTACTCCACTACTTGTACTATGTATCTGTGTTATATTTCGAATTATAAACTGAAGAGCATGTCTACTATTTCAATGATATCAACTGTATTTGCATAAAATGGAAAATGTATAATGAGTATGGATGATTGATGTTATATGTAATTTTTAAACTGTTTAGTTGCTCATCCCTAGCTATATGTACCAGTTAATCGTAGTTTCAATTGTAAAACTTGCATGTTTTGGAATGATGCAGTATGATTATTCAATCACGTTAAGTTATGTTATTAGTAAAAATTGTTTCTGGACCTATTGAGTAATCATTGTTACACAACCTTTCCTTCCATATTTTTTTTAGCTGCAGAGCCTTCGATTTGTGAAGCGGGTGTTGAGCCATTAGCCGAGGAACATCTGGTTGGTCAAATCGACGACCAGAGTCCGTTATCCGGTGAGCATCATGACTACTTCTACTAGTAGTCTGTTCATCCTAGGAAAGGTCTATGTTTTTGGGGCCGAGTGCTAGGTCTATGTTAGAATGAGGAAAATTTTGTAATCCTGTATACCTTTATTCCTTTTTGCGCAACTCTGACCACGCTTTATGTTATTCATAAAATTCTCCGTTTTCCGTTTCTTATTCATTGTGGATATGTTGTTTTATACAGGATTGTTTGGATTTGGTTTATCAGGTTTGAGTTCCGTGAAACGCTAACATAAACAGAGGAGAGCATGCCGAAATTTCGAGGTGTCACCTAGTACCTCGAGACGGCCTTGGGATTTGTATTAGCGTTTGGCGGGGCGCCACATTTATTTTAGGCCGGATGGCCACAATTGCATAGTAAGAAACTGGATATCCATTCTCAACCCTGTTTTGTTAATTTCTCTTTTGTTTTGAAATAAAAATGATATATATATATATATATAGCTATTTTGTGAGCTATTAAAGAGTTTGTGAATGCCTGAAGGGATAGTGCATCATATCATCCGGAGTAGTGTACTATCCTAGGATGTATGGTAGGGACCACCAAGCTCATACGTGGTATGGGATGCATATGAGAGTGGAGTCACAACTAGAATCCGAGTCCATTCCCTTCTATCTTTACCAGTGAACATGTATTGTAAAGGTGGTCGTGTACAAATGGAATGTTTATTTTGAGAATCACATGTATGCCTGATAAGTATAGACGAAGATGATTAGTCAGTGATCACTAACAATCTAGTAGTAGTCAAACATTCTGACACATCGAAAAGAGACCTATTACTTACGGTCACATCAAACGGCCAACCTGAGCCGGATAAATAGTCCCGCAAGCTTGGTAAACAGCGACCAGCCACAAAATCAGGAACTACGATTTTATTGTGGAACATCATGTCCCAACTGGGAGCGATCCAGTCGTGAATCCCAACTCTCTAATTCTATTACTCCATCATTATGTATTATGTACATGTCACTTTATTTTAATTTATAAACTGAAAAGCATGTCTTCTATTTGAATGTTGTTATTTAAATTTATATAAAATGGAAATGTATAATGAGTACTGACGATTAATGATATGTGATTCTTTTAAAATGCTTAGCTGCTCATCCCTAGCTATACGTACTAGTTAATCATATTTTATTTTGTAAAGATTTGCATGTATTAAAATGTTCAGTATACTTATTCGATCATGTTTAGGAGAGGTTTTTAGTAGGAATTGGTTGTGGACTTACTGGGTAACCATCATTACTCACCCTTTACTTCCATTTTTTTGAGCTTCAGATCTTGTAGTCGGAGAAACAGCCATAGAACCATCTAGTGAGGATCATCTGGTGGGTTATACCGGCGATCAGGGTTCGTTATCCGTTGAGCATCTAGATTACATCTACTAGGAGGTTGTTCGTCCCAAGAGATGTATATAGTTTTTGGGGTTGAGTAATTAGATTCACATTAGAGTAAAAGTTTTTTGTAATCGTGTATATTGTAAATTTTCGTACTCTGATATACTCACGTGTTAGATATTTTCAGTCTTCCACTATTATTTTCCGTGTTGCCTTTTTATATAGTTAGAATTTGTGGTATATTAGATTATGATGCTTTCGAGTTCCTGGAATGCTAACATAAATAGGAAAAAGCCATGTCTGAATTTCGAGGTGACCTTGGGATTTGTGTTAGCGTTTGGCGGGGCGCCACAAATTACTTCTTGCACTGTTCCCACCACTTTCAAAGTTGTAAAGTTCATTCAAAAAATATTATCAGCCATTATAGAATATATTCTGATTTTATATTGAATAATGGTTTGCACTTTAAAGTTGAGGTTATAACTTTGTGCTCAAAATTCAAAATCAAGCATCACAAGTCGTCTCTTCATCATCCTCAGACTAATGGAGCAGTTGAAGCGGGCAACAAGAACATTAAGACCATCATTAAAAAGATGTATCAAACTCATCGTGAATGGTCTAAGGAATTACATTTTTCCCTCTAGGCATATTGCGCCTCAATTCAATCTTCTATTGTAGCTACTTCGTACTCTCTAGTATATGGTGTGGAAACAATCTTGCCAACTAGATAAGTCGCATGCGAAGATTAGAAACATGCAAGTCGAAGATTTGGATTTAAATGAAAATAGGGCATCCATCTAGTAATACCCCAGATTTTTAATTCATATCTCGAAGAAGCCAAATGGTGATATTTTGAGAAAAATATCGAAGAAGAAAATTAGAATAAAACACTCGGATATTATTCCGTTCATTTTTAATGAAAACCGACTCTATCGTTGGATTTAAAGAGATCAAAATATATACTTTAGTCTATAAGCAAGTTTGAATTCGAGTTCGGATGAAAAAGTTATAAAATCCTCGAATTTCGAGTTAAGTGGGATCAGTGAAATTTTGTTAGAACGAGAATAAAAAAAATTTGACTACACCATGAGGTCCGCAACGAAAAATTATTCGAAATGAAATACTCATGTGTCATTTTTCGAGTTCGAATGGTCAAGATTTCGTCGAAATTAGAAAACAAAAGAGAAATACAAAAATGCCTTCCAACTTTTGTTATAAATAGAAACAACTCATTTCTTTTATTCACTTTCTACTCTCCAACTCACAAAAGTTCAGCCCATTCTCCAAACCTAGGGTTTCAACCCTTCCCATCAAGATCTATTGCAAACGAGTCCGAGTTGAACCTCGACGAAGAAGGAAAAATATTCAGCATTGTCGAGCTCCACGTTCTCATCCCATCCAACCTCCATTTTCTTTCCTTTTTCTTAGGCTCCCACTAAAAACTAGAAATAGGGATTTTGATTTTAATCACTTGGAGTTCCACATAGTTTGAAGAAGAGTGATCCATCGTTGTTGAGAGAGGAGGGACACCTCCATCGAGGGTTTCGCAATCAAACCGATTCGTTTGGCATTCAAGTTCCATCAACTTCGATGTTCCAGACCGCCACTCCTTTATTTCCAAGCTAGCTTATCGTGTCCAATAACCACAAGAGTAAGGGACTCTCGATTCTTATTAATAACCGTAGATTTCGAAAAATTGCATTTAGGGATGTTTCGAAACTTGTGTATGTTTCAAATTTATAGAATGTCGCTTAAATTATTTGAAATTCATGCTAGAAATCTAATGATGTGTTTTATTGTAGTTTTAATATTTAATTCGTGGGTGGGTTATTAGAATCGAAAACGAGTGAAAAATGAAGAAAAAAATTAGTGAATTTCCAACGTTCTGACAGTGCCACCATGCTCTAGTCATCGTGCCATCGTTAACCACCGGGAAAACTAAAAAGTGCCCAATTTTTTTTTCTGATATTGTTTTTGGATTTCTCATACTTTTAACATGCCAAAACGACTATTCATAGCCCCCGTAACTCCTTCAAACGAAGCAAAAAAAAAAAAAAAATTTCGTTACGATGGGAATGTTTTAAGTATTAGCGTGATATCTTTTGCATTACTGGCCCTGTAATGACCTGAAAATCCTAAAATGTATCTCGAGGAAAGAATTTTAGATCCGTGCATTGATTTAAAAGTTATCAAATCCTCGAGTTTCGCGTTAGATATTTTACAATAGGTAAATGACACCTTAGAGATGTAATTTGAGGAAACCGATCATATCATTAGATTCGTGTCGAAAAATCACCCGAAATAGAGTATAAGTTTGTCCAATTCGGCATTTGGAAAAAATATTTTCCAAAATGACAAGTATATCCCAACTTAAGTGATATAAATATCTAAATTCTATTAGAAAAATCAGATTTTTCTTATTCTCCTCTCTAAACAAATCTCAATCATTTTCCTTCAATATTTGAAGCTCAGATCTACACTAAACGAGAACTATCCGAGCTTAGGCGCAAGATGGAAAGGTGTTCCTCTCGTCGAGGGTTACGCGTGGACGCAAAGAAATCCAATTTTCGCAGGAAGAAAAATTTGGAGATTGGCCGGAGGCAATTTTAAATTCTGTTCAACCGTTGAAAATAGCTTAAAGTAGGTTGCCTTCCCTTCTACTTTCTAGTTATGCGATAATTTCATAGAAAATCCATATAATTGTTGATAAATCAATTATTTCATTAAGTTTATACATATTTGAACGATTTGAATCATGTTTACATGCTTATTTATGATTGGTTTTAGTTCATTTGATGTAATATAAGCATTTTATAGTTAATATGATATTTTGATCGAGTTTGGTCGAGTTTCGACGAAAAATCAGTAATTCGGAAAAGTATCCGAATGTTGAGTTTGGTTCAAATTTGTTTTGTGTTGCTTCCATATAGTATGTATACCCATTTCCTACATTTATTTCATTAAAAACAATTATTTTCAACACTTAGTTAAATTTTCATAGATTTTCAACTTTTATGTCTTATGGTTTTATCTTTGTTTTCGAGTCTCTCGACTCAACAAAAACCATCGAATGGAATTGGTTGATGCTTTATGAATTTCGAATTGCTTTAAAAGTAAAATTACTTTAATAGATATGTAGGAAATTAGATGATAGATTGATTGATTTAATCGATGGATGGATAAAGAGAACGTATGTTCTCGACTGATTGATGGGATAGTGCCTCCAGTTTTACGTAGTGGCCATGCCACGTAAAACGTGATAGATGGATAGAGGGATGAGATGGTTGATGGATGGATATGACAGATAACTGTCACTGGAGGGTACTACCAGATTTTGTTTGTATTTTCGATTAAAAGAAATGATATATTATATATAAAATAAATTATTTTGTTTACTAGTAAAGGTTTGTAGAAAACCCATAAAGAGTGATGCGTTGCTGTGTATCTGGAAGCGGCGAGTCAATCTAGGATAACACTAGATGTCATATGCTCCTCGGTAGTATGGGATACCTTAGAGCATATTACAGCTTATGAAATCCAGGAATTTCTCCTACTTATTTTCTGGGGAACGTTGTGTGTAAAGGCGGTCTCTGTATAGTGTAGAGCTAAGCGGGGTTCACATGCATTGCCTCTTGATAGGCTTCGACGTGAGGGGTCTCCTGGACTAGTTAGTGATCACTATTAGTCTGTAGTCATCAAACGGTCAATCTCACCGTTAGTTGAACTCAGTATTGGGTTCTTGGTTAACGGCCAGGCCAGTCTGAGCCAGATAAAAGGTCATCCAACCGTGGTATGCTAGACCGGCCACAAAATCAGATTATAATGATGGGATTCCACATCGGAGGTTAAGTTTGGAATATCGTATTGCCATAGCCGAGGTGGTTATATCAGCGTGTTCCTCTGCTCTCTTATCGATTACACCGCCGTGTTCTTATTATGTATCTTTTTCTTATTTTGTAATGATTGATAGATGTTTTCATTTAAAAGATGCATATGTTACTTTAAATGATAGAAATGATAGGTTGAAATTATTTAATTGTTTATTGAATATGCTTAGACATTTATCGTATGTTACATTATGAAAAACTTACATTATTTAACTGTTCAACTGATTACTCGTGCAAGTATGACTCGTTGTTAGAACGACGTTCATTCTGTTGAGTAACATTCCCCTGTTACTCACCCTATCCTTCCCCTTTCAGATTATTTAACTTTTGAAGAACCGTTCTTTGAGGAGTCTTTTGAGGAGGTCCTCGAGGAGGATTAGATTGATGTCTTGCCGCCGCCATGTCTTTGAGGACTAGTAGAGGATCTTAGCGGTTTTTAGTTGTAGATAAGAAACATGGTAGTTTAGAAATTTTTGTAACCTGATGAAGTACAAGATTAAAGATCTTGACTTATATCAGTGTCTGTCGATTTCTTCTGTTTACTCTAGACTCTCGTATAGATGTTAATTAACTGTTTATTCCGCTGCATATATTTTCTTTTCATAAGTATTATTATTTATGAATGTTCTGTCAGATTGTGTGATTGATTACCTCACACCTCGAGATTCTGACTGATGAATCATAGGGATTCGTGTTGGGATTTCGGGGCGTGACAGGCCCTTCTTATGTTGTCGAGGGCCTTCAATTATGAAAATTCATTTTCAATTTCGACAACTTTAAAAAATCGAGTTTCCGACACTTAGCCAAATTTTCACCGATTTTTCTAGTTTTGGCAGTTTGCTTTCACATACCTGTTGGAATCTCGTTTTGAATAAACGTTGATGGCTTTCGATGGAAAGACCAAAAAATGACTTTTAAATATTAAAAATGGATGATTTCTTTTGAAATGACGAAAAGTGAGAATGTCGAAAGAATGGAAAAAGGGATGAATTGGTAAAATGTCAGAGTCACACCCGAGGGGTGATGTTTGCATTTTACATTGTATGTTGTATGTAGGTTGGTGAAAGGATATTCAGGTTATTAATGAAAGGCTTGCATGTTTATTTAAATTTATATTGGCGTAGAAGCTCCGAGTACTGTTGTTTATTTTAGGTCGGGTGGCCACAGTTGCATGGTAGGAACTGAATATCCATTCTCAACCCTGTTTTGTTAATTTCTCTTTTGTTTTGAAATAAAAATGATATATATACGTAGCTATTTTGTGAGCTGTTAAAGTGTCTATGAATGCCTAAAGGGATAATGCATCATATCATTCGGAGTGGTGTACTATCCTGGGATGTACGGTAGGGACTACCAAGCTCATACGTGGTATGGGACACGTATGAGAGTGGATTCACAATTGGAATCCGGGTCCATTCCCTTCTATCTTTATCAGTAAATGTGTATTGTAAAGGTGGTTGTATAAGAATAGAGTGTTTATTTTGTGAATCACATGCATGCCTAATAGGCATAGATGAAGATGATTAGTCAATGATCACTAACAATCTAGTAGTAGTCGAACGTTCTGACACATCGTAAAGAGACCCATTGCTTACGGTCACGTCAAATGGCCAGCCTGAGCCGGATAAATGGTCCCGCATGCGTAGTAAGCAGCGGCCAGCCACAAAATCAGGAACTACGATGTTATTGAGGAATATCATGTCCCAACTGGGAGTGATCCAGTCGTGAATCCCAACTCTCTAATTCTACTACTCCACCATTATGTGTTATGTACTTATTGCTTTGTGTTGAGTTATAAACTGAAAAGCATGTTTACTATTCCAATATTGTTATTTAGATTTGTGTAAAAAAATGAAAATGTATAATGAGTACTGATGATTGATATGATGTAAACTTTTAAATTGTTTAGCTGCTCATCCCTGGTTATATGTACCAGTTAATCGTATTTTCTCTTGTAAAACTTTGCATATGTTAAACTGTTCAGTATGCTTACTCGATACTCACCCTTTACTTCCATTTTGTTTAGTTTCAGAGCTTGCAGTCGGAGTAGTAGTCGTAGAGCCGTCGAGTGAGTATCATCTGGTGGATCATACTGTAGACACCCCATTTTTGCACTCGCCTGATTAATCAACTCGTCAACCCGATCGCAATGATTCCCAATGATGGATGTTTACTCAATTACTTTATTTTGTTACCAGAAATATTTCAGAAATCCGGATGAGGTATCTCGAATTGACAAAACTGTAGAAACCACGCTACGCTAGGAAAATATAACCTCAGAAGCTTAGAAATCATCATTTTCAGATAAAAAGAAGCTTCACGATAAATATCACTAAAAAATTACCAAATTACCCCTAATCTTAAAATATCCCTAGAGCCTACATTACGCTTAGGAAAACCCATTCAAACACATAAAATAACAAATCGAAATCAAGTAAATTATTTCGCCAATTTTTACAGAATTTGACAAAATTATGAAAATGCCCCTCATAAAGTTCACGATCATTTCACACAAAAAACTTCATAAATGAAAAAAACCAATATTTCCATTGAATTCCTTATGAAAAATAGATTCTAAAACATCTTAGAACATTAAAAACTGACTTAAAACGCAAAAAGTCCTCTCCGATGGCAAAATGGTAATTTTATAATTTTCATAATTAAAATTTTCGAAATTAATAAATAAAATATTAAATAATTAAAGTGAAACGTTAGAAAAATTAATTTAAAAATTTAAACTAAAAAAATCGATCAATCAGGCTCTCAGGCAAAACTGTTGAGGGTTGCCATTATATTTATTCAAGGACCCCCTCCATTTGGGAGTCCAAAGAATTAAAGATATAATAGAGGGGGGTTCTCCAAAAAATTAAATTCAACCAAGCAAGACTAAAGTCAAGGTATTAAAAGTCAATCAAGTAAGACTAAATTCAAAATTAAAGTCAATTAAGCAAGACTAAAGTCAAAATCATAAAGTCAATAAAGTAAGACTAAAGTCAAGGTATTAAAGTCAATCAAATAATACCAAAAGTCAAAATCCTAATAAAGTTCTAATTAAATAATAACTCTATTTAATAGAGTTCTAACTAAAATATAACTCTACCTAAAACAATTCTAATTAAAATACAACTCTACCTAAATCAATTCTAACTAAAATACAACTCTAACTAAAAGAATTCTAATTAAACACTAATTCTATTTAAATCAACCCTTAAAAAAATCTATAAATAGGGGTCCTTACACCCTATTTTCGTATCAAAACATAAACCCTAAGAGAAGTAGGTCAAAAAACCTCCCTAACTTCCCATAAACCCTAATTTTGGAGTCCCAACTCCTTACTTAACACCCATATCTCAATTTTAGCTTAAAAACACTTAGAAGCCCTTCAAAAACACCACAAAATCCATAACAAATTCGAAGAATCCAGATCCAAGAAAGAGATACCTTGCCTCGGAGATCAGAAATTAGATCCGGAGACAAAACAAAGCAAGGAGTACGGTACAAGGAGTAATTTTTGTCAGATCTGAGGGAATAAGATATTTGCGTATCGAAGGTAAAATTTTTGTTATTTTTCTTATCTAGGTTTTGTTGTTAGCAATGTAGTCTTATTTGGGATAAGTAGAGACCGGCATTGGCCAGGCAGGGTTGGTGCCTAACACCTTCCAACCCCGTAATATGATCCCCGGACCCGTATTTTTCTTTCGTAGATTAGTTTATTTTCCTTTTATAGTCAAAGTTAAGTTCCTAGACCGTAATAACTAGGGGGCGACTCCCAAACTTCAAAAGTTAAAAGCGGATCCGCGCACCAAGTGGATCGAGGGCGCTTTCAGTGGCGACTCCACTGGGGACCATTGAGGATCAGACTTGAAAAACCCCAAGTATGGGAGCATTGCTAAAACGATCTAGTTTTTTTTAGTTGTTAGTTTATCTGGTCATTTATTTATTTACTTGTTTTTTATTTTTTATTTTTCTTTTTTCTTTTTCTCTTCTCATCCTTTTGTTCAATATTTGATCATGTGTTTAGATCATGAATATTCTGCCCTTGCATGTTCGTATTATTTTATTATTTATGGTCCAATCGAGGGTTATTTAGAACGATCCTAAATGATTAAAAAGATCAAGAAGTTTAATTGAGGACGGAGAGATGACTAATGAATCATGTAGGTTTGTTTTTTTTTTTTTTTGTTCTAAGGTTCTATTCTTAAGTAACGTTTTTTTTTTTAAATAATAATAAAGTTTTTAGTGGGCGATGTATCCTTCAGCAATTTTTTATTTTATTTTATTGTATTTGTATTTTATTTTTTAGGTTCCATTAATAATGAAAATGGGCTGGGGAAGTTTAAAAAAAAAAATTTAAGGTGCTGTCTACAACAATGTGGGGGCTAGTGTATAAAAAAAAATCGATTTAAAAAAAAAAATTTGTTTTTTTTTTGGGTTCTGTTTACAGCAACAATTAAGTGGTGTGTAATAAACAAAATCTCGTTTTTCTATTACCACATCATCTTCTTAAAAGATCCAAGTGGTTTCATTCTTTCCAATAGAGACCGATCTAAGCTCCAACCGATCGGCTGAAATCTCAGCCCGATCGAATTCGTCATTTTAAAGAGTTAGGCTCTCTAAAAAATCGATTTGATTTTGGGCGTTTTTAATCTTTCTACTACCACATCGTATTCTTAAAATATCCAAGTGGTTTCATTCTTTCCAACAAAGACCGATCTAAGCTCCAACCGATCGGCTGAAATCTCAGCCCAATCGATCGAAGTCATCGTTTTCCCTTTGTAAAAATCAAACCTTGAAGATTCGGTCTCTCTCAAGAATAGATGTGATCTTGGGTGTTTTAATCAACCTTTCTGTTGGTTGTCAAGGAGTGTTTGAAGGTTGCTGGTCATCGTCGATCTCTCCCAAAGAAGCAAAGTTTTTGAAAAAAAAAGAGAAAGAAACTAAATCGGTGTTGTTTTAAAAAACAAAAAAAAAATTATTCTACCGAAGTTTTTTGTAGATTCATCTATGTGCCATCGACACATCGCTGTCGATTTTGGTTGATCTTGTTTGGTTGTTAATGTTCTTCAAACTTCATATATCAGATCGATAATATGAACATGAACTCGACTAAAGAGCGTTGAAATCCTGGGTTTTGTTTTGGTTGCTTTTAAACGGTGGCTCGAAGAGGTGCAAAAATCTCTTGGATTTGGAACGGACTGCTATCAGTTGATCCATTTTCATAAAATTAGATTCTATTTTTTTTGAACTCTTGTTTTTGTTTAGGAATTTGCAGAGAACATCAACATGCTATTGAGATTGATAACAACATCAGAATCAATCTATTTGATTTTGGACCCTTTTCAATGTTTCATGTTTATTTCTTAAAATTTCTGGGATCAAAACCATTGGATCAGACGAGAAATTGCAACTAAATAAGCAAATTTTTATGAAATAATTGTTTAATTTAACTGGTGAAAATCGTGGCTGTTTAGTTCATGTCAAGCTATTATTAACACACCATTATTCGCTCGTGACACATCAATCCATATGTGAACAATTATTTATTTTTCTAAAGAATTGATGTGTTATAAATAATGGTTTGCTAATATGCCTCAATGATGTGTAATTAACTCGGTAATTTACACAAAAATTGGTGTGGTACCAATAAAAGTGATATGATAATCATTTGTTCAGTTTTTTTTAGGACTTTGTTAGTTGTTTTTTTTTAAAAGGGAAAATTCTGTCGATTTTGTAAAAAAAAAATCTTTAATCCTTTTATAAAAAAGGGGGGGGGGGGGTTGTTTCTTAAATCCTCCAATAATCATTCTTATTCTCAATATTAACGTTCATCGAAATCCCATTTTGAGATCACCTAGAATGACCCTTGACTGGACTATGAAAATTACAAAATTGTGCCTATTGCAATGAGCGAATCTAATTGATTATCATATGCCATATTCATTGATTAATTTGCCATGATTGATGTATGAAGGTGATGTGCATGTTTAAATTTTAAATAGTACCATATGAATATGTTTCTGATCGATGTATGCCTTTACCTATATGATTTAATACGTTTGCCTGTACGATTTAATTAAGCCCTTGGACCCATGTTGTTTGGAAAAGGCCTCGGGCACACCCCACCCTGTTTTGCACACATCACATGCACGTTTATTGTTTTACCCACTTACACGTCCCATATAGCCAACGTGGCACTAGTGCGTGGCCCGATCTCTTCGGAGATGCGACATCATTCATGAAAACCACAACTCTAGTCACGTACCTTAGGGTATATCAAACTGGGGCATCAATACTGTCTGATCAGGTGATTCTGAGAGGTATATTGATGCACCCAGGCTGGAGTGCCCTGAGCCTTTGACCTATTGTGAGCCACTTAGTCACATGTCCCGATTGCCAACGTAGTACTAGCACGTGGTCGGTCCCCTCGTGGGATGCCAAACCATTTATAAAAGCTACAACTCTTGACCCATACCTATAGGTATATAAAAGATAATCTAAGTATATCAATTGCACTTCTTGTCAAAATCGGTGCCTAAGCGAGATCTTGCCCCGATGTACCCTACTGTATGAGGGGGATAGACTACGTCTATTCTAGACGAGAGGTATTTAAGTGGGCCCTTGCTCAGCATCGTGTGCCACCTCTCAACTGGAGATCAAACTGACTATTTTTGGCTTCAAAGAAGTGAGTTGAGATTTTAGATTATCACCTATACGGTATATCAAACCAAGTCACCACGTATCGAGAGGTATATATGTATGCTTGGGCAATGGTGGCCAGATAAAAATGCATTGCACGTAGTAAGCTTAGAGTCTAGAAACCTTCCTTGTAGGTCACGACTCGAACTTATCGTGGTTGTTCCGGGGTTGTTCATTGAATGGAACCGTATGAGTGTATGTGAATGATGAGATCAGAGTGTATGATTGTCCTCAAGAGTCAAAAATTTTGTTTTTAGAAATCAAAATGGGTGCACCGACCTAATAAAGAATCCATTTCTTGCAAAAATTCAATAATGACCCAATCCATCTCGATCCAACAATCATGATGGACTGGGCCATTTAAATGGAAATCAAATTTTCAAAAGAAGAAAAATAGTTTACAGAAGGAGAATATTTTCCAGAAAAAAATGTTTTCCAAAAGAAGTGTTCTCTAGAAAAAATGTTTTCTAAGAAAAAATATTTTTCAAACAATGTTTTCCATAAGAACAAGATTTTCTGAAAGGAAAATATTTTTTAAAGAAAATTGATATTTTACATGAACCTTGAAAGAGTACTAAAATATCCTTTTGTGTCAAACCAGGATGTTAACCGCTGGTAATAACCTGATCGACCAGTTAGTCAAAACAACCGTCATAGGGATACACCCTGTAGAGAAAATCAATTTTGGAAGATTCATGTTGAGGAGTGCTCTTTATTTCTACGAATTTGAGATAGACTGGAACCTCTTACGTGCTATGGCTAAGCGATGGAACTCATATCTTCATATATTCCACATGGGGTACATGCATTTGTGCCCCACTCACGAGGATTATTGTTGCATCATGGGGATATCCACTTCAGGCCCTCTAGTCAGGCCCTTATTGAAGACCGGATATTCTAGTGAACTCGCCATAGGACTAAACATTTCCAAGGAAGAAGCCAAGGCCTTAGTCCATAACGGGAAAGTAGACTTAGTACCTTTATTGGGCCCATATCGCTCCCGCAGTCATCCTATCACTGTAAAACCCGAAGCCTGGCGAGCCACTAGAGATTATCGATTGTGTCTAGGAGTCTTAGCCCAATACATACTGACCTCTAATAGTAATGGCCAAACTGTCCCTGAGTCCTTCATAGATATAGCCTCTCAACTATCAAGGAAAGCCAACCCAGTACCTCTTATCCTAGCTGAAACTTTCTCAGGTCTAAATGCCATCAAAAATGGTGAACAGAAAAGCTTTAAAGGAAGTCCCTACTTACTTTATATGTGGCTTTGTGATCGTCTCAAAATTGTAGATGTTCCTTCAAACCTCGAGTATGGGCCAGAGCACTTTTCCAAAAGAAACCTATTAGTTCGTCACAACTCAGTCAAGGCTTGGAGCAAATGGTTAGACTCTCGTCATGCCCGTCATATCGGTTTAAGATGCCCTTGGTGGATGATCGATCCCCCTGTTTTAGGAACCAAAGGTTCTTACTATGTTCGTCTGATCGATTTAGAAAAAACATCTTTTTGCCATCCTAATTTGATCCCAGAACAGTACGACGTACCTATATTGTTATCTTTACCTCAGCACAAAGCTTTCTTTCCCCCCGGGCCTTTGACTGAAAAGTTAGTGCACCTCATTGAGAAAACTTGGAATAAGCGCACCTTAGGGTATCCAGACGAACCAGTAGAATTCAAAGAGCGAGTTGTTAGAGCCAAGAGGGTCAAGCTTGACAGCAATCCTGATGACCATCAAGACAAAGCCAAGCGTCCATGTAAAAATAGTTCAAGTCAAATTTGTTGAAAGATGTTTTTAATAAGAACATATTCTTTGTCAATCATTTTCAATAAAACTATCTTTCTTTTTGAATAAATATTTATTTCCTTTTCGAATACTCATTGTGTGAATGGATTAATTAAGGGATTGGTGCACAAACCTCAATAAAATGATTCTTTAAAATGTTATCAAGGGGGTAATGCTGAAATTGACTAAATCTACCTTTGATGGGGTCATATATGATTATCATTGCGCCCAAACTCAAGCGTTCACCTCCTAGTTG
This sequence comes from Akebia trifoliata, assembly GCF_017979445.1. Classification (NCBI taxonomy): domain Eukaryota; kingdom Viridiplantae; phylum Streptophyta; class Magnoliopsida; order Ranunculales; family Lardizabalaceae; genus Akebia; species Akebia trifoliata. The sequence goes on from NC_141386.1 coordinate 16,220,608, forward strand.
GAGTCGTAAATTCAGTCGGTTAGAACGAACCACAGTACCAATTCAACAAGCAGAAATGACGTCAAAATCTGAGCTCACAGAGATCTGTAAGATCTTGGTAGCCTTTGCCAATGATATCAACAGTATAAAAGGCAAAGTGGAAGTGTTAGAACAGACCTCAGAATCGACGGGTAATCCTCTAGATGACCCAAAGGGAAAAAAGGTAGAAGAGAAACGTCCACGTAAAGTCTTCGAACTCGACGGAGACGAAGAGTATGTTGATGAAAATCTGACGTTATCTAACAGAATGTCTCAATTGGAGTCAGCTATGAAGAGTATAAAGGGTATTGATGAAATTGCTACAGGCATTGAAACTCTAAACCACATCCCTAGAATCCATTTGCCAGAGAAGTTTGTGAAGCCTGAAATGGACAAGTTCAGTGGGACAAGGTGTGCGAAAACACATCTTAAGGTGTATGTTACCAACACACGCACTATGGGGCTTAACAACGAATAGATGACGTTACTGTTTCAAAGAACTTTATCAGGATCAGCACTACGTTGACTGATGTCTCAAGATCCAGTTACTGTGGGTACATGGGAGAACATATCAAAGGCCTTCTGGCATCAGTATAAGTACAGTACCGAGATTGAGACTTCAAGAAGGGATTTGGAAGCAACTAAACAGAAAAATGGGGAAACATTCATTGATTTCATTGGTCGCTGGAGGGCCAAGGCTACTCAAATGTGGGATAGACTTTCGAAGAAGGAACAAGTAGCGATTATCCTAAAGAACCTCTCACAAGGATATGCTCAGCACTTAGTGGCCCAATATCTCCCTACGTTTGAGTCCTTACTACAAGCTGGAAGCCAACTCGAGAATGCATTTGCCTCTGGGGTTCTTTCTAACCCCTCAGATAACAAGTCTAAGAAACCTTATGTTCCCAAACCTAGTACCAACCACGTCTACATAGCCAACACGTCAACTACCCCAGCTCAACTCCCAGCCCGGACTAATAACCAGGTTCACCCAAGTCAACCTCGAACTCCGCATCAATTTACCAATCTAGGGATGAGTCTCACTGTAGCGCTTCACAAATTGATGAAAAAAGGGCTTCTTACCCCTATCCAACCCCGACCTTTACCTAATCCCTTGCCAGTTGGACACAATTCTAACTTGTTCTGCGAGTTCCATCAAAACCCTGGCCATCACACGGATCAATGTATCACCTTGCGCCATGCCATTCAAAACCTTATTGACAACAAAAAGGTCACAATCCCTAGCCCACCAAATGTCACCACTAATCCACTACCCACCTATCAACCTCCACCAACCCTGAACATGGTTTCTCACACCCCATTGCCATTCAACCCCGTCTCTCTTATCCATCCAATCCAAGTCAAACCGCCTAGTTACCCCCTTGTCGGGATAACTTTCACTGATGAGGTTTTCACTACGAACTATGAGCCATTTGAGTTAATCTCAGATGATACATATTGTTTATCCCCGCCTTGCTACAGTAGTCCCGCATTCACTAGCCCTTCTCCTTCTCCTATGATGAAGTTAGACATATGACTCGAGGGGGAAGAGTTTATAAGCCACACGAATTCTGTGTTGATAATCCTGCAACCCTTGCAAGAAAAGAAAGAGAAAATCCCATCAAAGAAAGCATCGAAGAAAATAACTCTGTTATCAAGCAGTTGAAGAAATCAGGGGCCAATATCTCAGTATGGGGTTTACTTATGACTTCTACTGCTCATAGGGAAGCTGTTCTCAAAGCACTAAACACAGTCCAAGTCTCCCTTGATACTTATCCAGATCAGCTGACCTGTATAGTAGGGGCAACTTACGTGGAGAATATCTTATCTTTCTCGGACTCAGATCTCCTAAAAAAAGGGGCAAGCCACACTAAGCCGTTGTACATTATAGTTGACTGTAACGGGATGAGGGTACCTCTGGTTTTGATTGATAACGGGAGTGCACTGAATGTCTGCCCCTTGAAGACGACTACTTGTCTCGGGTTTAAGGTTGAAGACCTCAAACCCACTAATCAAGGCGTTAGGGCCTATGATAACACCAAGAGGGATGTACTGGGAATTTTGCACCTTCGATTGTCCACAGGCATAGTAGAATTTCCTGTGGAATTTCAAGTCATTGGTATCCAGTCTTCTTTCAATTTACTGTTAGGAAAACCATAGTTACACCAGATCAAAGCCATCCCTTCTACGCTACACCAGAAGGTCAAGTTTATCAAGGATGCGCTAGTCATTACTCTTCATGGAGATGCTGAAATTATAGGGATCGTAAATAGTACTAAGGCCAAGAATGAGCCACTGCTTGAGATTCATCCAGAACAATAAGGGATAGAACTTAGTGGGTTCGAATTCGAGAAAATCTGCTCAGTTCAATGGGATCATTCAGTGAAAGAATATTTTCCTATTGAGAACACCTCTAACTGTAATATGACCAATATGTTCAAAAAAATGAGATTTTTCCCAGGTATGGGCCTAGGTCGCAAGCAACAAGGTATCAAAGAGGCACCAGTAATTAAAGAAGTCGTTGGCACACTCGGGCTAGGATATAAGCCTACTAAGGAAGATTGGGCCCAATACTGGAAGACAAAGCGGGACAAGGCAATTGCAAAAAAGCAAAGACGCACCACGGATCTCATTAAAATGAAGTCTTATCGAAAGACCCTCAATGGCTATTTTGTGAAAGAATGAGAAGACTTTCGTTACTGTGGGTTCCTAGAGCCGTTCATTGATCACATCACAGGTACTCGTCTGTCGGGGTTTGAAATCTTCTTTGGCATGGATGGCCTGAAAAGGAAGTAGTAAAGAAGTTAAAGAGAAGAAAGTTGAAGACTAGCAGTTCGATCTGGACTCCCTGAACAGTGATCAACTATTCATTGAAGATCACAATGTCCTAGTGTTGTCAATTGAGAAGGGGATCTCAAATCCTTAGTTTGTAATCAAACCCGGTGTTGGGTGTCTCTTTAACTATCATATAATTAGTCCTATGTTGCACGTCAAGGCTGGGTCTGTCAGTCCCATTAGTCCTATTCAGTCTGACATGCCGGTTGAGTCCTTTACTTCTATTGAGTCGAATAAGTTAGTTGTTTCTGCTGAGTCTGTTATTTCTAGTGAGTCTATTTTTCCTGTTGAGTCAAGTGAGTCTGTTGAGTCTGCAATGAGTCCTGTTACCCCATCACTTTTCAATGAAATGAAAGAAATTTTTGATTACCCCGAGCGCAATAATAATTTAACTAATAATCTGGCTTCGAAGGAAGAACTTTCTCCTGAAATAATCAAATTACTTGAACAAGAAAATGAACGTCGGACTCAACCTCTAATAGAGGAAGTAGAGGTTATCAACCTCGAAACAAAAGAAAGTCCTCAAGAAATTCGGATTGGGGTCACTATATCTCCCAATGAACGCAAAGGGATAGTAGACTTGCTCAGAAATTTTAAAGACGTGTTCGCGTGGTCTTACGAGGATATGCCGTGAGTAAGTAAAGATATTGTTCAACATCAGATTCTGTTATATCCTAATGCTCAACCAATCAAACAGAAACTTCAACGTATGAAGCCGGAATGGACTTTGAAAATTAAAGAAGAAGTTACGAAGCAGATTAACGTTGGATTTTTGAAAGTAGTAGAATACCCTAAGTGGATTGCCAATATCGTCCCGGTGCTGAAAAAGGATGGAAAAGTCAGGATGTGTGTAGACTTTAGAGACCTAAACAAAGCAAGCCCAAAAGACAGTTTTCCTTTACCACACATAGATATTCTAGTAAATAGTACAGCAGGGCACGCTTTGTTGTCCTTCATGGATGGATTTTCAAGGTACAATCAGATAAAAATGGATCCTCGAGATATGCAAAAAATGTCGTTCATCACACAGTAGGGAACCTTTTGCTACAAGGTTATGCCTTTTGGTTTGAAGAATGCTGGAGCTACCTATCAAAGAGCAGTCACGACTTTACTACATGACATGACACACAAGGAAGTCGAAGTCTATGTAGATGAGATGATAGTCAAATCTAATGAACGACTGGGGCATGTTACTGCGTTAGAAAAGTTTCTCACAAGGATTCAAAAGTACCAACTCCACCTCAACTCGTAGAAATACGTATTTGGAGTAACTTCTGGAAAACTATTGAGATTTGTGGTCAGTCAGAGTAGGATCGAAGTAGACCCTATGAAGATTAAAGCTATCCAAGAGATGCCGCCGCCTAAGACTGAAAAGCAGATTCGAGGTTTTCTGGGTAGAATCCAGTATGTTAACAGATTCAGTACTCAACTCACCAACGTCTGTGAACCTATTTTCAAGCTTCTGAAAAAGAATGAACCAACAGTTTGGAATGAGCAATGTCAAAAGGCTTTCGACCAAGTCAAGGAGTATCTATTAAACCCACATATTTTGATTCCACCTACACCGGGTGAACCGCTTCTTCTTTATCTGTCAGTCACAGAATAAGCTATGGGATGCATGCTTGCACAGTATGACAAAGATACTCACAAAGAGAGGGTTATATACTACATCGTAAAAAGATGTTAGAGTATGAACGAAAGTATTCGGCCCTCGAAAAAATTTGCCTAGCACTGGTATGGGCTACTCAGAGACTCCGGCACTATATGCTGTCTCATTCAATTATCATGTTATCTTGGATGGATCCTCTCAAGTATCTTTTCGAGAAGCCGGCGTTGACATGGAGAACCGCGCGATAGTTATTATTGCTATCAAAGTTTGACATCACGCATGTTACACAAAAATCTATCAAGGGGAGAGCTGTAGCAGAATACTTGGCAGATCACCCTGTAGTAGAAGGAATAAGGCATGTCGATCAATTCCCAGATGAGAACATCTTGCACGTTAAAGAAGAACTGCAGAACCAAACATGACAGTTGTACTTTGATGGAGCCGCCAATCAAAATGGGTATGGAATAGGGGCAGTCCTGTTTTCTCCAGAAGGATGCCACATTCCTATCGCTATTAAATTAGCCTTTTCAAACACTATTAACACGGTTAAATACAAGGCATGCATCGCGGGGCTTGAAGCTGCTTTGAACCTGTGCATTACAAAAATTGAAGTTTTTCGGGATTCAGCCTTGGTCATACATCAGTCATTGGAAGAATGGAAGACTAGGGATGAAAAGTTGAAACCTTATCATGAGTATTTGTTAAACTTAGTCAGTAAGTTTAAAGTTATCTTGTTCCGACACTTGTAAGGGAAGATAACAGATTTGCTGACTCCTTAGCAACTTTATCTTCAATGATACATTTGCCCCCTGGCATGGAATTGAGGCCGATCACTATTGAAGTCAAAGACAAACCCGCATACTGTCATCAGATCAACATTGCTACTCGACTATCCGATGGAAAGTCATGGTACACAGATATAAAGAGAGTGTTAGAAAAATAAGAATTCCCGGAAGAAGCATCGAGGAAGGAACGACAAACCCTACTGAGATTAGCATCTCAATTCATCCTGTGCGCAGGAAGTTTATACAAAAGGTCTTATGATGGGATTCATTTGTCATGTGTTGATGAATATCAAGTTGAACAGATAATGGTTGAACTACATTCAGGAGAATGTGGCCCACACATGAGTGGGAAAATGTTAGCTAAGAAAATTATGAGACAAGGGTATTACTGGCCCACGATGGAAACAAATTGTCACCAGATAATCAAGAGCTGTCATAAATACCGAATACATGGGAACCTTATACATGTGCCACCATCTCAATTAGTTGGTCTGACTTCACCATGGCCATTCTCAGTTTGGGAAATTAACATTATTGATAAAGTATCGCCTAAGGCATCAAACGGGTGAAAGCGCCATCGATCCGCGGGGTGCGCGGATCCACTTTTGACCCTTGAGGTTTGGGAGTCGTCACCTAGTTATTACGGTCTAAGAACCGGATATTGACCCTAAACGGATAAAAAAAACTAATCTACTGAAGAAAAACTGAATCCGGGGATCATATTAGGGGCTTAGAAGGTGTTAGGCACCAACCCCACCCGCTTAATGCCGGTCTCTACTTATCCCAAATAAGATTACATTACTAACAAAAAACCTACATAAAAAATAAAAGAAATTTCACCTTCGATACACAAAGATTTTATTCCCTCAGATCTAATAAAACTGCTCCTTGTACCGTACTCCTTGCTTCTTTCTATCTCCGGATCTGATTTCTGATCTCCGAGGCAAGGTATCTCTTTCTTGGATCTGGATTCTTTGAACCTGTTATGGATTTTGGGGTATTTTTGAAGGGCTTCTAAGTGTTTTTCACTCTAAAATCGAAGTATGGGTGTTAGGTAAGGAGTTGGGACTCCAAAACTAGGGTTTATGGGTGGCTAGGGGTACTTTTTGACCTACTTCTCCAAGGGTATATCATTTGATATGAAAATAGGGTGTGGAGGCTCCTATTTATAAAGTTTTTTAGAAGAATTAGGATTTCTTTTAGGATTTTAATTAGGGTTTTGATTTTAATCTTATGAGATTGACTTGATTAGTTTAGATTAGGATTTTGACTTTAGTCTTATGAGATTGACTTTAATACTTTGACTTTAGTCTTTCTTTGTTGACTTTTAATATCTTGACTTTAGCCTTACTTGATTGACTTTAAGATTGAGTTTAATTTTTAGAGAACCCCCTTTTATTATATCTTTAATTCTTTGGGCCCTCAGATGGAGGGGTCCTTGAATAAATATCCTGACAACCATCAACAATTTTGCCTGAAAGCCTGATTGATCGATTTTTTGGTTCAAAATTTTAAATTAATTTTATTAATGTTTCACTTTACATTATTTAATGGTTTATTTATTAATTTTAAAATTTTTAATAATTAAAATTGTAAAATTACCGTTTTACCCTCAAAGAGGATTTTTTACGTTTTAATTCATTTTTCAATTTTTCAGGATGTTTTGGAATCAGTTTTTCATAAGGAATTCAATGAGAATGTTGGTTTTTGTTATTTATAAAATTTTTGTATGAAATAGTCATGAACTTTGTGAGGGGCATTTTCGTAATTTTGTCAAATTCTGTGAAAATTGTCAAATAATTTATTTGGTTTCGATTTGTTATTTTATGTGTTTGAATGAGTTTTCCTAAGCGTAACGTAGGCTCTAGGGTTGTTTTGATGTTAGGGGTATTTTGGTAATTTGATCATTTTTAGTGATTTTTATCTTTAAGTTTCTTTTTGTCTGCAAAATGATGATTTCTATGTTTCTAGGGTCATATTTTTCTAGCGTAGCGTGGTTTCTAAGGTTTTGTCAGTTCGAGATACCTCATCCAGATTTTTGAAATATATCTGGTTACAAAATAAAGTATTGGAATAAACATCCATCATTGGGAACCGTTGCGATCGAGTTGACGAGTTGATTAATCAGGCAAATGCAAAAATGGGGTGTCTACAGATGCCCCTCTTTGGCAGATGGTTGAAGCAAACTAGATAGCAAATCTATTTTGGTAGATAGTGCGATATCCGAATGCCAAAGCTAGTGACAGTTCATTTTGCAACATGATTTAGCAATTCGTCGGGGTGTTCGGATCCTTGAGCGTAAAACTCTCTTCGAACTAAAAGGTTGTCAGGTCATTGAGCAAAAACTCTCATTGACAGTGTCAGATCCTTGAATTTTAAAGAATTCTCTTTAACTAAAAAGTGCAAGTATGAGTGTATGTACTGTGTGAAACTGAGTAAAAATGTGTCAGGTCCTAGAGATCTTCTCTCATTGACAATAATGATTCAAAATTGAACTGTGCTTATGCAACGAAAGCAATCATGGCAAGGTTGAACAATGAGGTAATTGGAGTCATAACAATGTAAGAACTTCGTTAAATCATATTTGAAATTCTTTTTTAGAGTTCGAAAAAGTATGAGTTTCATTTATCGAACTCAAATCTATTGTAGCCACGCTTCCCGGGCTAAAGAACTTAAATATTCCTGTTAATTCAATATGATTCAAACAAAGCTGGAGTCTCGTTTCTCGGACTCTGACTAAGGTTTAGAGGAACTTAAACAATCCTATTAAACATGGAGTCTCATTTCTCGGACTCGAACTTAGGTTTATAGGTACTTCAAAAAACCTATTCATTATATGATTCAAAAAGTTGGAGTCTCATTTCTCGGACTCGAACTTAAGTTTGTAGGCACTTCAAAAAGTCTATTCATTCTATGATTCAAAAAGTTGGAGTCTCGTTTCTCGGACTCGAACTTAGGTTTATAGGCACTTCAAAAAGCCTATTCATTCTATGATTCAAAAAGTTGGAGTCTCGTTTCTCGGACTTGAACTTAGGTTTGTAGGCACTTCAAAAAGCTCACTCATTCTATGATTCAAAAAGTTGGAATCTCGTTTCTCGGGCTCAAACTTAGGTTTGTAGGCACTTCAAAAAGCCTATTCATTCTATGATTCAAAAAGTTGAAGTCTCGTTTCTCAGACTCGAACTTAGGTTTGTAGGCACTTCAAGAAGCCAATTCATTCTATGATTTAAAAAGTTGGAGTCTCGTTTCTCGGACTCGAACTTAGGTTTGTAGGCACTTCAAAAAGTCTATTCATTCTATGATTCAAAAAATTGAGTCTCGTTTTTCAAACTCGAAGTTACTAAGTCATGTTTATCGAGCTTAGATTTATAGAAACTTAAACAATCCTATTAATTCATTCTATGATTCAAAATCGAGCTCAAAGTTTGAATGATTGGGCCTTTATTGGCTTATCATGCATCTGGATTCATAATTATCATTGGACTTCATCGGACTTCTAAGTAAGATTTTTCTTTTTATCATGTGATTAAGAACAAAACTTTAGAATTAAATGACTTTCAAAAATGCCCCTAGTTTCAAGGTTGGCTTTAACTGAAACTTGACTACGAGACTATGGAATGGATTACGCTTGAAAAATATGGACTCTGATGTATGACAAATAGAAGAACTGACATTCCTTTAAATTAAGACTTTTAAGGTTATCATATTTGCAATAAGGGATTGATCATTTTCTTTCGAATTTCTTTTGAAAAATGCTTGAGCTGAACTTAAAAAAATATTAATAAATATTAGAATAGAAAATCTTTCTCTTCAAAGTGATTGATGGTTCTACATCTTCCATTAGCGAACACTTGAACAAGTAAACATACTCTTGAAGATCCTACAATGTTCAAGATGACTTCTGATTTTTTCGACTTCAACATTGTCTTCGACAGATGTGAATTCTTGGCTGAAAAACGAATATTGTGGCTTGAATGGTTCTGCATTTTCTAGTTTCTGCACAAGCTTCCTTCTGAATTTTTCTTCTTGACGGGACATTTCCTCCTATTTGATGATACCCTAATTTTTGCCTAGATCGCCTCTTCAAATTTTCAATCTAGCGGGCTTTGTTTTTCTTTTTCTGATGATGCCTTGATTTTTGCCTAGGTCGCCTTTTCAGGTTTTCAACTTAGCAGACTTTCTTTTTTTATGGTTATGCCATAAATTTTGCCTAAGTCGTCTTTCGGATTTTCAACTTAGCGGGCTTCTCTTTTTTTTTCTTAATGATCTTGAATAACCAACTCGACAACTTCTTGGTTCTCTGCACTTTCACCGAGTCAATTAGCATTTAGGATGACTTAATAGGTGGGCTTAAGATATGATTTGAAAAGAAAAGATATAAGGCTCAACTTTCCAAAATGTCCCTAGTTTGATAGTATCTATTTTCTGTCAATTATTTTTATTTTTTCTAAATGCCCATAGTTTGGCATTCTTTTCTTTTTATCAATTCTTTTGATTTTTTTTCTAATACCCTTAGTTTGGCATTCTTTTCTTTTGAACCTTTCAATAGGGGATTTTCCTTTTAGATGGCACTTTTCTTAAGAGAATACACTTATTCTTTGCGTAACCAGGCTTGAAGTAACTTCTCAGGTTGCCTATGTACCCAAAATATTTCTTTTTCTTTTGGGATCAGGTCAAAACGTAGTTCATACTTAGACTTCCCTCCCGAGGTTGGTTGGTGTGGTTTAGAAAGAAGAGACTATTTATTTTTTATTTTTTTTAAAAGCTGCGAGGGGCTAGAAAGTTATCTTTTCTTGGTAAGACAGGAAAATGATTCGACCAAAGAAGGCCTCCTTTGGTGCATACTGCTCGACTTGGTCAAAGTTTCAGGAATTCGATATCTGGATTGCTCTCTCGAGTAAGGTCTTCTTTTGAGAATAAATATTCTTCAGCCTTCTTTTGTGAAATCGAGTATGATCGAGTTTTCTGACTATTCAATTCTTTTAAAACTTCGAGAAAATCTTTTATTTTCTTATGAATGAAAACTCTCCTCTTTTGAGTGAAAAACATGGTAGATCCACTTGTAAGTCTTAGCGTCTTTGTCAATGCTTTCAGCTATATCATTTTTGACCAATAATCTTTGACTTTGAAATCACTCTTGACTTTATGTCTTAATCTATATTTTTATGCGATTCATCCATATATCCTTATAAGACCATGCAAGAAACATTGTTGAATTTCTCAAGTAAGTTTACTATTCTCTCATGTTCTCCTGAGGATAATGTATCACCAATTTGCACTTCTTGAGTGTACTCTTTAATTCCAATATTTATCAAATTTGATTAGTGAGCTTTAAGTCATTTCTCATGTTAGATTTTATGTTCACATCATTATTGCACATAGGATAATCAAAAGTTTCTTTATTTATTAGAATTGAAAAGAACATAGACTGACAAACCTTACTAAAACCCAAAACTAAAGATGACTAACTGAATTCAAAGACTTACGCAACTGAAACTAAAGAAAACTAAGAAGACTTAAAAGATGAAATTATTTTGAATGGAGGGATACAATTCTAGAGTCTATGCCACTTCGGCTATCTTCGATGGATGACTTGAACTTGCTTGCTTTTACTATCTCTTCATATTCTGATTCAAGCCTATCATATGCGGGACAACCCATTACTTCAATAATTTCTCTATTCTTCAGTTCTGTCACTGCCTTATTGAGCTCATTCTGGCATGGAGCGAATGCACTATTAAGATCAATTGGGTGAATGAAGGAAATTGGGTCAATTGATTCGGGTTTGGATATGGATATTAGGTTTAGAGTAGGAGGGGGTTGATTTTGAAAGGTAGGCAAAGGGTTAGTCTTAACATTGGGTGCGTTAGGAGTACGTATGGTAACCTTTCCTTGTTCAATCAAGTCTTGGATAGTATGACGGAAAGTAATACACCAGTCAAGAACATGACCAGGCATCTGATGGAATTCACAGAATTGTCCATTATCCGTGTTTGGGGGAAGAGGATTAGGTAAAGGCTTAGGTTGTAAAGGTGTCAACAATCTCCTTTTCATTAATTTTTGATAAGAAACACTAAGGGACATTCCAAGATTGGTAAACTGTCTCCTAAGCTTAGCTTGTAAAGGCTGAGTAGCTTGAGGAGATAGTGCAAAAGAGGTGTTGGCCACTTGTAAGGAATTGACATTAGGTTTGAAATGTTTGGGTTTTGAATTAGACGAGTTACCAAAAAGTCCCGAAGAGTAGGCATTCTCAACTTGATTTTCAGCCTCAAGGAGGGATTGAAAAGTAGGAAGGTACTGAGGCATCAAGTACTTGGCATAATTTGGAGTGAGATTCTTGAGGATAATCTTGACTTTTTTCTTTTCTTGAGGTCGGTCCCATAATTGAACGGCTTTAGCTCTCCATCGAGCAATGAACTCAGTGAAAGTTTCTCCGGGTTTCTATTTAGTAGTTTCTAGGTCTCTTCTTGTGAGTTCAATATCCATGTGGAATGAATATCGACCAATAAATTCTTTTATCAATACATGCCATGTTCTTACTCGAGATGAGTCCAATGACATTAACCTGCGTAGGGCAGGACCTGTAAGGATTCTTTGAAAAAGTTGAGCCATCTGTTCTTCACTCAGACCCTGAGATTGCATTATGCCGACATATACTTTTAAGTGAATCCTAGGGCATCCAATATCGTCAAACTTCTCTATATCTGGCGTTGTGAACTTCTCTGGTAGACAGATCGTAGGAAACAAGGTCATTGCCCCTAATCCAAGAGTAAGACCATCGAGATCTTTAATATTATTCAAAGCAGTTTCAACCTGAGTTATTCGATGAGCTAGGACAGGGTCGACGTGTAACTGATCATCTTCTTGGTTTTCAACGAGGTCAAACACATCCTGAGGTTCTATAGCTTTATCTTTACCCTTTTCAATTTTCATTGATTCGATTTTTGTTTGGACAAAAGTAATAATCTATACTTGAAAAGATTCTAAAATCTGACGGAGCGTAGCTTCATCCATGGTACTCATTTCTTCTTGTGGCAAAGACTGACTACTTGGCAATGGTACTCTAGAAAGATAGCTTTTTTCACGGATCCAAAGTGGTACAGATGGAGATTTAGAAACGTTTGGGACCAATTATCACTTGATTGGAAGTAAACCAAGGTTAACCATTGACTTTAAAGGTTGGACTCTTAACACATGATTAAAGTTTCGATATAGAATAGCCCAAGTCCGGTGGAAAATATCGAATCCAAATGCAATATAAGTCTATAGTGACCAAGAAAGTGAGAAACGTTAGACGCGAGTCTACTCCTGATTGGGATTGAACCTTTGATTAGACAAATTAATTTGATCCTAAGATCGAATCTTTCTATACAAAGTAGTCTGAATCTTTAAAAGTGAAACCAATTAGTCCAACTAATTTGGTATTGATCAGTTTGATCCATTTGTCAGTTGGGCCAACTGGTTTAATTGGTTCAAATTGATCGATACACTTCACCGATTGGGTCGGACCGATATAGTGGGTCTAGTTTGAACGGCCTGGATAGGTCCGCCCACTTACCTGTTGGTTGGATTGATTAGAGCAATCCGGGAACACCCATAGTCAGTTCAGGTAGTGACCTAGAGGAAAGCTTCTAGACTCTAGGTTTACTACGTGCAATGCAATTTATCTGGCCACCCTTCCCCAAGCACACCTATATACCTCTCGATACGTGGTGACTTGGTTTGATATACCGTATAGGTGATAATCTAAAACCTCAACTCACTTCTCTGAAGCCAAAAATAGCCAGTTTGATCTCTAGTTGAGAGGTGGCGCACAATGCTGAGCAAGGGCCCACTTAAATACCTCTCGTCTAGAATAGACGTAGTCTATCCCCCTCATACAATAGGGTACAGAGGGGCAGGATCTCGCTTAGGCACCGATTTTGATCAAAAAGTACAATTGATATACTTGGATTATCTTTTATATACCTACGGGTACGAGTCAAGAGTTGTAGCTTTCATAAATGGTTTGGCATCCCACGAGGGGATCGACCACATACTAGTACTACGTTGGCAATCGGGACATGTGACTGTGTGGCTCACAATAGGTTAAAGGCTCAGGTCGCTCCAGCCTGGTGCATCAATATACCTCTCAAAATCACCTGATCAGACGGTATTGATGCCCCAGTTTGATATACCCTAAGGTACGTGACTGGAGTTGTGGTTTTCATGAATGACGTCGCATCTCCGAAAAGATCGGGCCACGCACTAGTGCCACGTTGGCTATATAGGACGTGTAAGTGTGCAAAGCAATAATATAAACATGCTAGTGGTGTGTGCAAAACATGGTGGGGTATGCCCGGGTGTCACAGCCCTATTCTTTCAAAGCGGGGTCGTGCGACGCAAGGGGGTCAAATCCACTTGCAAACTTGTAAAATGATCGTACACTACACACACGTAGCCAACAAACGAGGCAACACGAGGCAAAGCCCGGAGGCAACTTTGTTGATATAATATTGAATTACACGGTGCAACACGTTACAAAAGCAATAGATGCGTTACAAGCAAATGATGATCCTATGACACGCGGGACTTCCACGGAGCTGGGCTTCAAGGGCTTCAACAACGTGGGTGTAGGCCGGGGATTGGGATAGCACTGACACCCTTCCTACAAAGTGTATGCTAAGTCTTTACTAGATTTCTAGAAGGGAACATCAAAAGTAGAGGCCGGTCATACTCCCTTATTACTAAAATGCCACTAAGCTAACAAGGATGCCCTGGCACGGGGCTGACATGTACCCTAAGCTAACAGATATGCCCTGGTACAGGGGCTGACATGGCTTCATAACGAGCCTTACATAGTATTACATGGGTGCTCCCGGGTGACTCTGGGGCGAGACACACCTAAACTCTAGGTGTCAGAGTACATGGCCGTTACAGTCTCCCCCACCTATTCTGCAGACGTCCTCGTCACATTGTCCCTGACAAACTCTTCAATCTTCTGCTTGAATGGTTGTAGGTTCTCTGCTCTCTCCCAGGTGGCTTCACATTCTGGCAAGTTCTTCCATGTGACAAAGTACTCCATGTGCTGCTGCTTGCTTGAACTGCTGCTAACTTGACGCTCGGCGAGAACTTGGTCGACAACACGTTCCGGCTAGATTGTTGAACGAGAAGGTGAACGTGTTGGAATGCTGCGTGCTGGATCTGCATGGAATGGCTTGAGACAGCTGGCATGGAAGACAGGGTGAATGTTGTGTAACCAGTGCGGTAACTTCAGCTTGTAGGAGACCTTTCCAACTTGAGAGAGGATGAGCATTGGACCTTCATAACGCTGTAGTAGTCCCCTGTGTGCTCGTTGTACTCGATTGAACCTTCTCAACTGATTTGTCTTGAGTAGAACTAAGTCACCAACTTTGAAACGATCTGGTCGACGATGTTCATCAGCCCATTTCTTCATCCGCTTCGAGGCTTTTTCAAGGTAAGATCTGGCAATTTCATTGTTGTCTTACCAAAACTTAGCAAACCTGTACGCCCTTGGACACTGTCCCTGATATCCTGAAACAATAGTATGAGGAGTTAAAGGTTGTTGGCCAGTAATAAGTTCAAAAGGACTCTTGTTGGAGGAAGAGCTCTTCTGAAGGTTAAAACAGAACTGTGCGACATCAAGTAGATTCGCCCAATCCTTTTGGTTGGCAGTGACAAAATGCCTAAGATATTCCTCCAACATGGCATTAAATCTTTCAGTCTGCCCATCTGTTTGAGGATGTCCGCTGGTCGAAAAGTCAAGCTGAGACCCAAGTAATCTGAACAATTCGATCCAGAATCTCCCTGTAAATCTTGAATCTCTATCGCTGACAATGTTCTTGGGCACACCCCAATACTTGATGACATGCTTGAGGAACAAGTGCGCTGTTTCTTCTGCTGAGCAATATGTCGAGGTCGGTATAAATGTAGCATATTTGGAGAAACGGTCCACAACCACAAGGATGGACCCATATTCTGCAACCTTCGGCAAACCTGAAACAAAGTCCATAGAAACACTTTCCCAAGGCCTTTGGGGGACTGGAAGCGGTTCCAGCAGCCCAATTGGTTTGTCACACTTGATCTTGTCTTGCTGGCAAATGAGGCAGGTCCTCACATAGTCTAACACATCATCACGGATGTTCGGCCAGTAGTATCCTCGCTCCAAGAGAGCTAATGTGAGGCGCCAGCCCGGATGGCCAGCCCATGGAGTGTCGTGACACTCTCTCATTAGTTCTCGTCTTAGCCCGTCCGCACGTGGAACAAACATGCGGCTCTTGGTGGTGTATAACAACCCATCACGAATCCAGAAACGGCATGCTTTCCCCTTCTGTACCATATCCCATATGGCCTTTGCTTGGGGATCACTATTCAAACCATCATGAATTCTCTGTTGTAAAATGCTGGTAACCTGAAAAACTTGTCGTTGAAGTGTTGCGAGCTCTGTTTTACGACTCAAGGCATCGGCCACGCTGTTGTTCTTTCCTAGCTTGTAATCCAAGGCCAAGTCAAACTCTGCGAAGAATTCTTGCCAACGAGTCTGTTTCGGTGTCAACTTCTTCTGAGTTAGGAAATGGCTCACTACCACATTATCGGTCTTCACATGAACTTGTGATCCCAACAAATAATGTCTCCAAACTCTCAAACAGTGGACGACGGCTAACAACTCTTTCTCCTGTGCGGTATAGCGTCTCTCAGCATCATTGAGCTTCCGACTTTCATAAGCAAGCGGATACTCATCCTGTAACAACACTCCTCCAATAGCAAAGTCAGATGCATCTGTCTGAAATTCAAACGGCTTTGTGATGTCAGGTAGAGCTAAGACTGGGTCTTGCATAACAACAAGCTTGAGATCTTCAAACGCCTCATGACACTTGTTCAACCAGGACCAAGTGTGATCTTTCTTCAATAGGTCTGTCAGAGGTGCGGCTCTTTTGGAATAACCTTGGATGAAACGTCTATAATAGTTCACAAGACCGAGGAATGACCTGAGTTCTGTGATAGTAGAAGGGATTTTCCATTCATCAATAGCTCGCACTTTCTCCATGTCCATCCGGATCTGTCCATTACCCACTACGTGGCCAAGAAACATAATCTGCTCTTGAGCGAATGAACACTTCTCTAGCTTAACATACAACTGATTGTCGCGAAGCACTTGGAATACCTTGCGTAAATGTTGAACATGCTCTTCTAAGGTAGAACTGTATACTAAGATATCATCAAGATATACCACAACAAACTTGTCGAGGTATGGTCTGAAGAGGTCGTTCATCAAGGTGCAGAATGTCGCAGGTACATTCGTAAGGCCGAATGGCATGACTAAGAATTCATAAGCACCATACCTGGTAGAACAGGTAGTTTTCGGCTCATCTCCATCTGCAACCCGTACTTGACAGTACCCTGATCTCAAATCCAACTTGAAAAAGTACTTGGCTGCCCTAAGTTGATCAAACAAATTGGCATTCAGTGGAATCGGATACTTACTCTTGACGGTAACCTTGTTCAGCGCTCGGTAGTCTACACAAAGTCGCAATGACCCATCATGCTTCTTCTGGAATAAAACAGGCGCCCCATAAGGTGCCTTCGAAGGTCTGATAAATCCAGACTCCAGAAGTCCATCAAGTTGCTTGCGTAGCTCAGCTAGTTCCGGAGGACTCATCCTGTATGGCCCCTTTGCAGGAGGCTTGGCACCAGGTATTAGTTCGATTTGATGATCAATCGGCCTACGTGGCGGTAGGGTCTTCGGAAGCTCTTCCGGCATAACATCATCAAATTCAGTCAAAACCTATTTTACTAATGGGGGAGTTGAACTATGGTCCTGATCATCAGGTTCAACTCGCAAGGTAGCAAGAAACGTTTGCTCACCTTTCTTCAACCATTTCTTCAGCTGAAGGGCTGAGATCATCTTTCCCTCTTCTTTACCTGTAGAAAGAGGAATGAAGCTTGGACTTTCACCTAGCAAGCCCAAAGTGTTGGCAAATGGCATCGGAACGGCCTTGTTCTGTCGCAGAAAGTCCATCCCAATGATAACTCGGAACTCATCGAGTGGAACTACAAGAAGATCTAGCTTACCCTTCCATGGGCCTATCTTGATGGCCACGGACTTGGCCGACCCTTGTATAGGAGTGGCCTCGGAGTTAACAGCTTTCATACGGCTTGAATCCTTTTCGAGCCGGATATTGAGGCGTTTCGCCTCTGCAGGGGCAATGAAGCTATGTGTAGCTCCCGTATCAACCATTGCCTGGGTAGTCTTACCACCAATCTCCATATCAACATACATGAGACCCTTACGCTGACGGATCGTCTTAGTCTCAAAGGTCTGTTTCATTGCATTCAACAGATGCATAGCTCCCATATGAGAAGATTCATCCTCATCTTTCTGACTTGAACTCTCGTGACTAGGGTCACTCTGGGAAGCTAACAGTGCATTCAACTTGCTTCTCTGCGGGCAATTGAACGTCTTATGAAGACCATCACACAAGTAACACTGAATCTTATTGCGGTGATTGTTGGACTGGGTACCGGTGTTCTTCGAAGGGGAGGAATCCCGGTGGGATCTCCTGCTTGGACTGTGTCTAGATCCTCCATTTTTACCTTTGGAAGACCCATTTGTGCGATCACTCACTCTGCTGAGAGTACCCTTTCGACTGATTGGATACCTTCTTTTCTTCTTCCCATCCCGGGAGAATAATCCGTCAACCGCTCAACTGCAGCGATAGCAGTCGTGAGGTCTTGCACACGTTGCCTCTGTAGTTCTGTCTGAACCCAAGGCTTAAGCCCTTCTGTAAACGAGAACAGCTTGTCTTTCTTTAACATATCACGGATATCAAGCATCAACGCGGAAAATTGCTTGACGTAGTCGTGCATGGTACCAGTATGTTGGAGTTGCCTCAACTTCTTGCGGGCAATAAACTCCACATTCTCGGGTAGGAACTGATTCTTCAGCTCCCTTTTGAGGTCTTCCCATGTATCGATGGAGCATTGGCCACTCTCCATCTCGGTATACTTTGTTCGCCACCATAGCTTAGCGTCACCTGCAAGATACATAGAAGCAGTTGTTACTTTTACCTCTTCTGAATCCGGACGAGCTGCACGGAAGTATTATTCCATATCAAACAGGAAGTTCTCGAGCTCTTTCGCATCGCGGGCACCACTGAAGGCTCGTGGCTCGGGGACTCGCAAGCGCGAGGGAGAAGCTTCACTACCGATAGGCCGCTCGTTACCAACGACTCTTACCAGGAGGCCTACCTTAGTAGTGAGCTCCGTAATCTGTTCCTGTAACATGGCTATGGATCCTCGAGTGTCTTCCTCGAGGTCAGTCATTCTGGTTCTGAACGTCTCGATTCTTTCCTCCAGCGTGTTCTGGCGATCATCTATTCGCGTAATACCATCAACTATACCGGGGAGCATGGCTATCTTCTCCTCCAATACCTCAATGCGTTCCTTGTTTGTACGTGGTGTTGATGTGTTTGGAGCGGATTGGTCCGCAGTACTAGTAGTTCCTCTTACCATCGTTCGCGTGAACTAAATGGAATCTCAGGGGAAGAGCTAGGGGGAAACCAACTGTGCTCAAACAACTATAGCTCTGATACCAACTGTCACGGCCCTATTCTTTCGAAGCGGATTCGTGCGGCACAAGGGGGTCAAATCTACTTGCAAGCCTGTAAAATGATCGTATACCACACACACGTAGCCAGCAAACAAGTAAATGAGGCAACACGAGGCAAAGCCCGGAGGCAACTTTGTTAATATAATATTGAATTACACAGTGCAACGCGTTACAAAAGCAATAGATGCGTTACAAGCAAATGATGATCCTATTACACGCGGGACTTCTACGGAGCTGGGCTTCAACAACGTGGGTGTAGGCCGGGGATTGGGATAGCACTGACACCCTTCCTACAAAGTGTATGCTAAGTCTTTACTAGATTTCTAGAAGGGAACATCAAAAGTAGAGGTCGGTCATACTCCCTTATTACTAAAATGCCACTAAGTTAACAAGGATGCCTTGGCACGAGGCTGACATGTACCCCAAGCTAACAGATATGCCCTGGTACGGGGGCTGACATGGCTTCATAACGAGCCTTACATAGTATTACATGGGTGCTCCCGGGTGACTCCGGGGCGAGACACACCTAAACTCTAGGTGTCAGAGTACATGGCCGGCCTTTTCCAAACAAATGGGCCCATGGGCCTGATCATACCATCACACATTGATACCATATGAATATTAGCCAAAACAAATACTAGTCCAATAAAATCATTAAGATCACCAATAAGCACATCAACTATATATCTGATCAAGATCAATGGCAAATCAATTAATGAGCATACCATATAATAATTGATCAAACAAACATTGTAATAGGCATAATTTTTATAATTTTTAAGGTCCAATCTATGATCACTTTTAGGTGATCCAAAATAAATTGAGATTCCAATAGATGTTACATTGATGATAGGATGATAATTGTTGAGATTAGCTCGCTCTCAGGAACATTAACTATGCTAACACTAGATAGATTTGGATTTTCTGTGAATTAGGAAAATATAATTCAAACTTGCATCGATGATATCTAAGGCTCCTGATAATGAAATCGAGTGAATTCAGGTCCTAAATTAATCTACTCGATAGGATCTACGTTTTATTAATAAGTACCCAGACCTAATTCTAACTAGAATGTTCCGTAAAAACGTTTTAACATTGCTGTCCCAATCTTCATTCAGCAACAATTCCAGATTTACAGATTGAGCTTACATCGATGATATCTATGGCTTCCGATAATGAAATTGAGTGAACGTAGGTTCTAAATTAATATACTCGATGAGATCTACATTTTATTAGTAGGTGCCCAGACTTAATTTTCATTAGAATGTTCTATAAAAACGTTTTGACATTGTTGTCCCAACCTTCATTCAGCAACAATTCCAGATTTATAGATTGAACTTGCATCGATGATATCCAAGGCTCCAAATAACGAAATTGAGTGAACTCAAGTTCTAAATTAATCTACTTGATGAGATCTACGTTTTATTAAAGGTTCCCAGACTTAATTCTCACTAGAATGTTCTGTAAAAATATTTTAACATTACTGTCCCAACCTTCATTCAGCAACAATTCCAAAATTACAGATTGAACTTGCATCGATGATATCCAAAGCTCCCGATAACGAAATTGAGTGAACTTAAGTTCTAAATTAATCTACTCGATGAGATCTACATTTTATTAATAGGTTCCTAGACTTAATTTTTACTAAAATATTTTGTAAAAATATTTTAACATTGTTGTCCCAACCTTCATTCAGCAACAATTCCAGATTTACAGATTGAACTTGCATCGATGATATCCACGGCTCCCGATAACGAAATTGACTAAACTCAAATTCTAAATTAATCTACTCGATGAGATCTACATTTTATTAATAGGTTCTCAGACTTAATTCTCACTAAAATATTCTGTAAAAACATTTTAACATTGTTGTCCCAACCTTCATCATTCCATCATTTTCATATGTCAATTTGAATCTTTCATTATTTAGGGGTCATCAAAAAGTGATCCTTAATTGGACAAAAATGCAATACCCAAAATCATCCACAATCAAGCCACAAAAAGAAATAAATAAATAAATAAATAAATAAAATAAATTGAACTAAATAATAAAAAAAACTAGGTCATCATTGCAATGCTCCCATACTTGGGGTTTTTCAAGTCTGATCCTCAATAGTCCCCAGTGGAGTCGCCACTGAAAGCGTCCTCGATCCGCGGGGTGCACGGATCCACTTTTGATCCTTGAGGTTTGGGAGTCGCCACCTAGTTATTACAGTCTAGGAATCGGATATTGACCCTAAACGGATAAAAAAACAAATTTACTGAAGAAAAACTAAATCCGGAGATCACATTACGGGGTTGGAAGGTGTTAGGCACCAACCCCGCCTGGCTAATGCCGGTCTCTACTTATCCCAAATAAGATTACATTGCTAACAAAAAATCTACATAAAAAAAAATAAAAGAAATTTCACCTTCGATACGCAAAGATTTTATTCCCTCAGATCTAATAAAACTGCTCCTTGTACCGTACTCCTTGCTTCGTTTTGTCTTCGGATCTGATTTCTGATCTCCAAGGCAAGGTATCTCTTTCTTGGATCTGGATTCTTCAAACTTGTTATGGATTTTGGGGTATTTTTGAAAGACTTCTAAGTGTTTGTCACTCTAAAATTGAAGTATGGGTGTTAGGTAAGGAGTTGGGGCTCCAAAACTAAGGTTTATGGGTGGCTAAGGGGACTTTTTGACCTATTTCTCCTAGGGTTTATCATTTGATACGAAAATAGGGTGTGGAGGCTACTATTTATAAAGTTTTTAAGAAGAATTAGGGTTTTTTTTAGGGTTTTAATTAGGATTTTGACTTTAGTCTTATGAGATTGACTTAGTCTTTAGGATTTTAATTTAGGATTTTGACTTTAGTGTTATGAGATTGACTTTATGAGTTTAGATTAGGGTTTTGATTTAGGGTTTTGACTTTAGTCTTATGAGATTGACTTGATTAGTTTAGATTAGGGTTTTGACTTTAGTCTTTCTTGGCTGACTTTTAATATCTTGACTTTAGCCTTACTTGATTTACTTTAAGATTGACTTTAATTTTTGGAGAACCCCCCTTTTATTATATCTTTAATTCTTTGGGCCCCTAAATGGAGGGGTCCTTGAATAAATATCCTAGCAACCATCAACAATTTTGCCTGAAAGCCTGATTGATCGATTTTTTGATTCAAATTTTTAAATTAATTTTATTAATGTTTTACTTTACATTATTTAATGGTTTATTTATTAATTTCAAAATTTTTAATTATTAAAATTATAAAATTATCGTTTTGCCCTCGGAGAGGATTTTTTACGTTTTAAGTCATTTTTCAATGTTCCAAGATGTTTTGGAATCAATTTTTCATAAGAAATTTAATAGGAATGTTGGTTTTTGTCATTTATGAAGTTTTTTGTATGAAATGGTCGTGAACTTTATGAGGGGCATTTTCGTAATTTTGTTGAATTCTGTGAAAATTGGCAAAATGATTTGTTTGGTTTCGATATGTTATTTTATGTGTTTGAATGAGTTTTCCTAAGCGTAAGGTAGGCTCTAGTGTTGTTTTGATGTTAGGGGTATTTTGGTAATTTGGTCATTTTTAGTGATTTTTATCGTGAAGCTTCTTTTTGTTTGCAAGATGATGATTTCTATGTTTCTGGGGTCATATTTTCCTAGCGTAGCGTGGTTTCTAAGTTTTGTCAGTTCGAGATACCTCATCTGGATTTTTGAAACATATCTGGTAACAAAATAAAGTATTGGAATAAACATCCATCATTGGGAACCGTTGCGATAGGGTTGACGAGTTGATTAATTAGGCGAGTGCAAAAATGGGGTGTCTACAACGGGCATGAATACATTCTAGTTGCTATCGATTATTTTACTAAGTGGGTCGAAGCTACCTCTTATGCTGTCCTTACTGCGTCTCGAGTTGCAAAGTTTATCCAAACAAACATCATCAGTAGATACGGGATACCTTCAGAGTTGATTTCCGATAACGGGTCACACTTCAAAGCTGAGGTCGTTAAATTGTGTTCAAAGTTCAAAATCTCACACCACAAATCATCTCCTTACCGCCCTCAGACTAATGGAACAGTCGAAGCAGCTAACAATAATCTTAAGACTATCATCAGGAAAATGTGCCAATCACATCGAGATTGGTCAGAAAAATCGCCATTTGCACTATGGGCATATCGAACTACAATTCGATCCTCTACTGGAGCTATTCCCTACTCTTTAGTGTATGGCATGGAAGTAGTCTTGCCAGTTGAAATGGAAATTCTGTCTCTCAGGGTCTTGTTAGAAAGTCAGTTGTCAAAAGCAGATTGGATTCGTCAACGTTATGAAGAATTGAATTTGATCAAAGAAAATTGACTAAAAGTGATTTATCACGTGCAAGCTTATCAAAGAAGAGTCGCCCGTGCGTTTGACAAAAAAATCAAGGCCCGTCACTTACAAGTCGGGGATTTAGTACTCAAAGAGAATCAGGCACCTATCTTTGACCCTAGAGGGAAGTTCAAACCAAATTGGGGAGGTCCGTTCATTATCAAGGAAAGATTACCAGGAAAAGCTGTTAGGCTTCAAGATCATGATGGAATCGAATTACTAGAACCAACTAATATTGACCAAATCAAACGGTACTACATTTAAGGAGCCATCTTTGGCCGAATCAATCCTTATATTACCCAGTTACCTAGTTCAACATATCCTTTCTCAACCTCTTTGCAGCCTTTTCAAAAAGAAAAATTATGCCTTTTTCTTTCTCAGCCCGATCACCTAACCTAGGGGAGGGAAGATTCGAACTAAGTTTTGGTCTGATCCCAAAATTCTAGGGTACGTAGGCAACTTGAGAAGTTACTTCAGACCCGACCACATCAAAATAAAATAAAAAATCTATTTCCCCACACAATAAAAAATCAAGAAAAAATTCAAAAGAAAAGAAAAATATCTTCAAAATGGGGAAGAAAATTTAAGGCAAAATAAAAGAAATGCCACATAAGGGACATTCAGGTTTTTGAGCCTCAAAATCCCTTTCTTTTTATACCAAGCTTACCTATAAAAGTCCTCCTAAGTACCATGTGAAAAGTCAAGGAAAATACAAAACATGATCAGACAGTAATTCCATAAGGAAGAAAATAAAAAAACCTGCTAGGTTGAAAACCCGAAAATGGCGACTTAGGCAAAAATTAAGGCAAGCTCGTAAGGTTGAAAATCTGAAAGGACAACTTTGGCAACAATCAGAGCAAAAAAAAAAAAAAAAGGGGCTCGCTAGATTGAAAACCTGAAAAGGCGATCTAGGCAAAAGTTAGAGCAAGCTCGCTAGATTGAAAACCTGAAAAAGTAATCTAGGCAAAAATTAGAGCAACAAAGAAAAATAGAAGAAAATCTTCGGAGAGTTAAAAGCTAAGAGCGGTCCGAGAAGTCCGAGTAATCAAGTTCAATACTTAGCTTAAATCAGGCACAGACTCGGAAGCCACAACTATCTTGTCTACGATCAATCTGAAATTTTTTACTCTCCCAAGTGAACCAGGGGAGATAAGGGGGAATTCTATGATGAGTCTCGAAAGGAAATAATTTTGATCTCTTGCGCCTGACTCAAAACCTTCAATAAAATTAATCAAAATTAAAAGTTGAGTCTTTATTGCGCTTGTGGTAATCAAATATTTCAAACCTTCATACAAGGCGCATTTTCTTTCTTCTTTAATGTAACTTTTCCCCTTATACTAGGGGCATTTTTTTTTAATTTTTGCATGATGTGTTCAATTATCTTCAATGCCATGTTCATTGTCAAACTAGGGGCATTTTGTTTTTGAGCAATGTTAATCCTAAAAGATAATGAGAATCCCAAACTTAAGGTTACCCTCTTGATAACAGTTTTTTGAAAAACTCTTGAGGTTCAAAAATATTAAAACTCAAGTTTTAAATTCATAAAACTTTTGGACAAATCCTTGATGTTCAAACAAAAGCATTTTGGATCTCACATAGGAGATAGGGAATTCATTCTGTCCCAGATCTATTCATTTCCAGATTCATTTTCAATCGTTCTTTTCCAGATTTATTCCTTTAATCTCAGTTTTACTCAGCCAGATACCGCCGAGGGTTTTCTCGAAATTATGCTCAGATGCCACCGAGGGCTTTCTCGAAATTATGCCTAGATGCCGTCGAGGGCTTTCTCGGAATTATACTCAGATGTCGCCGAGGGTTTTCTCATAACTATGCTCAGATGCCGCCGAGGGCTTTTTTGAAATTATGCTCAGTTACCGTCGAGGGTTTTCTCAGAATTATGCTCAGATGTCGTCGAGGGTTTTCTCGAAACGATGCTCAGATGCCGCCGAGGGTTTTCTCGGAACTATGCTCAGATGTCGCAGAGGGTTTTCTCGGAATTATGTTTAGATGCCGCCGAGGGTTTTCTCGGAATTATGCTCAGTTACCGTCGAGGGTTTTCTTGGAACTATGCTCAGATGCCGTCGAGGATTTTCTCGGAATTATGCTCAGATGCCGCTGAGGGTTTTCTCGGAATTATGCTCAGTTATCGTCGAGGGTTTTCTCGGAATTATGCTCAGTTTATGCTCAGTTTATGTTCAAATTATGCTCAGATTATGCTCAGTTTATGCTCAGTCTATGCTCAGCTATGCTCAATTTATGCTCAGTTTATGCCTAATTTATATCCACTTTGTGCTTAGATTTTACTCAAACTCTTTGAAATTTATCTCAGATTTTAAGTCCACACACTTGCACAGTTGTTACATTAGTCAAAGAGAATTTTTTAAAATTCAAGGATCTGACACTATCAATGAGAGTTCTCACTCGATGACCTAACAACCTTTTTATTCGGGGAGAGCTTTACCCTCAACGATCCGAACACCTCGACGAATAGCTAAATCAGGCTGTAAAATCAACTGTCACTAGCTTTGGCATTCAGATATCGCACTATCTACCAAAATAGATTTGCTATCTAGTTTGCTTCAACCTTCTGCCAAAGAGGGGCATCTGTAGACACCCCATTTTTACACTCGCCTGATTAATCAACTCGTCAACCCTATCACAATGATTCCCAATGATGGATGTTTATTCCATTGCTTTATTTTGTTACCAGAAATGTTTCAGAAATCCGGATGAGGTATCTCGAACTGACAAAACTGTAGAAATGACGCTACGCTAGGAAAATATAACCCCAGAAGCTTATAAATCATCATTTTCAGACAAAAAGAAGTTTCACGATAAAAATCACTAAAAAATTATCAAATTACCAAAATACCCCTAACCTTAAAATATCCCTAGAGCTTACGTTACACTTAGGAAAACCCATTCAAACACATAAAATAACAAGTAAATTATTTTGCCACTTTTCACAGAATTTGACAAAATTATGAAAATGCCCCTCATAAAGTTCACGATCATTTCACACAAAAAAATTCATAAATGACACAAACCAATATTTTCATTGAATTCCTTACGAAAAATTGATTCTAAAACATCTTAGAACATTAAAAACCGACTTAAAATGCGAAAAGTGAAACATTAGAAAAATTAATTTAAAATTTTAAACTAAAAAAATCGATCAATCAGGCTCTCAGGCAAAATTGTTGAGGGTTGCCAAGATATCTATTCAAGGACCCCCTCCATTTGGGGGTCCAAAGAATTAAAGATATAATAGAGGGGGGTCTCTAAAAAATTAAAGTCAACCAAGCAAGACTAAAGTCAAGGTATTAAAAGTCAATCAAGTAAGACTAAATTCAAAATTAAAGTCAATTAAGCAAGACTAAAGTCAAAATCATAAAGTCAATAAAGTAAGACTAAAGTCAAGGTATTAAAGTCAATCAAATAAGATCAAAAGTCAAAATTCTAATAAACTTCTAATTAAATAATGACTCTATTTAATAGAGTTCTAACTAAAATATAACTCTATCTAAAACAATTCTAATTAAAATACAACTCTACCTAAAATAATTCTAACTAAAATATAACTCTAACTAAAAGAATTCTAATTAAACACTAATTCTATCTAAATCAACCCTTAAAAAAATTTATAAATAGGGGTCCTCACACCCTATTTTCGTATCAAAACATAAACCCTAAGAGAAGTAGGTCAAAAAGCCCCCTAGCCTTCCATAAACCCTAATTTTGGAGCCCCAACTCCTTACCTAACACCCATACCTCAATTTTAGCTTAAAAAACACTTAGAAGCCCTTAAAAAACACCCAAAAATTCTTAACAAATTCGAAGAATCCAGATCCAAGAAAGAGATACCTTGCCTCGGAGATCAGAAATTAGATCCGGAGACAGAACAAAGCAAGAAGTACGGTACAAGGAGCAGTTTTTGTCAGATCTGAGGGAATAAGATCTTTGCGTATCGAAGGTAAAATTTTTGTTATTTTTCTTATCTAGGTTTTGTTGTTAGCAATGTAGTCTTATTTGGGATAAGTAGAGACCAGCATTGGTCGGGCGGGGTTGGTGCCTAACACCTTCTAACCCCGTAATGTGATCCCCGGACCCGTATTTTTCTTTCGTAGATTAGTTTATTTGCCTTTTAGAGTCAAAGTTAGGTTCCTAGACCGTAATAACTAGGTGGCGACTCCCAAACCTCAAAGGCCAAAAGCGGATCCGCGCATCCCGCGGATCGAGGGCTCTTTTACATATCGACGACCAGGATCCGTTATCCGGTGAGCATTGAAACGACATCCACTAGGAGTCTGTTCATCCCAGGAGATGTATATAGTTTTGGGGTTAAGTAATTAGTTTTACGTTAGAGTGAAAGTTTTTTTTTTGTAAACTTCCGCACTCTGATATACTCATGTGTTAGATATTTTCAATATTCCGCTATTATTTCCGTGTTGCCTTTATATAGTCAGAATTTTGTGGTATATTAGATTGCAATGCTTTCGAGTTCCGTGGAATGTTAACATAAATAGGGGGAGCTATGTCTGAATTTCGAGGTGACCTTGGGATTTGTGTTAGCGTTTGGCGGGGCGCCACACATCTTTGATCCTTCGGAGAAGTTCAAACCTAATTGGGACAGTCTCTACATCATTAAAGAGATATTGTTTGGTAAAACAATCAAATTTCATGGTCACAACAAAATCAAACTATCAAAACCAATAAATCTTGACCTGATTAAGCGATACTACATTTGAGGAGGTCATCTTCGGTCGAACTATATTCCTAAAGACCTAAGTCATTTTTACATTTTTAGCATTTTGCTGCATATCAAAAAAATAAAAAATAAATAAAACTGTATTTTCTTTCTTAGCCCAATCACTTAACCTAAGGGAAAGGGTATACTTGAACTATGTTTTGGTATGATCCAAACAAAATCTAAGGTACGTATGCAATCTGAGAAGTTACTTCAGACCCAACCACATCAAAAGATATTTGAAAAAATATATCCTTCCTAAAAAAAAGTGGAGAATACAAAACCAAAGGAAAAAAGAGAAAATTTCAAGAAAAGTCTCACACAAGAAGAATTTTTTGGGTTTTGGGTCTTATACCCTTCTTTTTTAAATCTTATCCTAAGCCCACCTATAAAAGTCCTCATCGATATCGCAAATGAAGGTGGAGAAAGGTAATGGTATACTACCAAACAGTATTTCTCAAATGCTTAGAATAAATAGCGTCTTTCGTCGCTCAAATAATATCCTTAACACCTAGAAAGATATTGAAGACAAAGAATAAAAGAAAATAAAAGCTCGCCAAATTGAAATCCCAAATGGCAGTTTAAGAAAAAGTTAAAGCAAGAAAAAAAAAATGTAGAGCTCGTTAGGTTGAAAATCTGAAAGGGAAACCTAAGCAAAAAAATCAAAGCAATCAAAAGTTCCCATCTCCCAAGTTGAAAACCCGAAAGGATGGTCTATGCAAACATGACAAGATTTTTAGAGCTTTAGAGTCCAATCAAGGATCCATCGATTTCAACTAAACTATCAATCACCAACTTGGATGAATTCTTAACCCAAGCCAAATAAAAGATTTAGATAATCAAGTTTCTTATTTACAAGCATTTGGACATTTTCACTTCAGTGAATGAACTTATGTGACAAGAAGAATCGTTAATGAATTTCAAAAGAAAATACTTTTCACTCCAATTTTTTTGAGTCTGGCTTAAAAATATTCAAATTAATGCCAAGGATATAAGTTGGTCTTTATTTCACTTCTGATAATCTAAAGTTTCTCAACGTATTTAATATCCTTCTGAGGTCATTCTTGGTCAAGGAGCTCATAATTTTTCCTTTACACTAAGGGTATATTTATCTTTGGTCACAAAATTCCTAAGTTAGGTTTCTTCGACCTCAAATGATAGGGTTAACCCGAATTAGGATTCACCCTCTTAAAAGCAAACATAGAACCCCTTAGATTTAAAAAAAGTCAAAATATTGGCTTGAAACCAATATTGATTTGTTATCTAGTTTTCTTACATCCTCTATCAAAGATGGGCATCTATAAACATCCCGTTTTGTGTTCGTCTGATCCGACTTATGGTTTCGTAATGATGAACGCATAATATATGCGAAAAGTCAAAAGGTTGTGAGAGGTTACCCTCCAATTTTTTCAATTCCTTTCTATTCTTTATTTTTTTTGTACACTAAACTTAGAAATTACACATGCTTAGAATCACCGTCATTTTATACTTAACTTAGTAAGTATGTACACTCAGGATCTTCACATGTTTCAATAATCTTGAAACCCTGCAATGCTAGAAAATTAAAACCTTAAAACTTAGAAATAATCATATCATATGACCAAACGAAATTTCTTACCAAAATTTAGACAAATTGATAAAATGACAAAAATATCCCTCGTGAGTCTTACATTTTCGTAATATCTCAAAAGTACTGTCATATTCTCGGAATTAGATTTCAAGTCTAATAAGACTAAAATCTGTGAAAATTTAGATAATTATGAAAAATTACAAAAATGACCAAAGTACTACTAACGTTCAACTCTTACTTAGAAATCTCAATTCCTAGGAAAATGTAACTTTGAGACCAAGAATGAGTTTTTCAACAATACTTATGCAAATCAATAAATTTAAGGAACTCCCACACTTACTAAGACATCAAATTTTTACATGAAATGATAAAAAAATCTCACAAAAAATGATGACTTTTATTTAAAATGACAGATCGATCACATAAAATGACAATTTTCATTTCATGAAATGATGAATTTTCACATAAAATGACAATTCATGTGGAACGACAACCCTCAATCACATAGAATGATAAAATTTAAATCACAAGTGAAAATCAAAACCCAATTTGAAGAAGAAAATTTAAAAGATTGAAATTAGTTAATAAGTCTTAACTTGTGAAATATTTTGACTTTTATTTGTTATACCCAAATTCAAAACGTGAAATAAATGGATGAGACTAAATGAAGTTGGGGTGCCAATAGTATTCCTTTAAAATAAAATATAATTACTCATTACTCGCAAATCATAATTACTCATTAATGTAAACTTCAAATTAATCTAAAAATCAAATCATTAATGACAAATTAAAAATGATCGAACCAATCATAAAAATTTTCATCCAATCCTCGATTCATAAATAATCAATCAATCAATACAAATCCTTAATCAATTACCAACCTTGAACAAACAAACTTGGCTCAATCTCAATTGAAAGTAAGGTCCTTACTAAACACTTGTGATCTATGGGATCAATACCCGTTATGAGACCCTACACATTTTTAATTAGTTCTATCAATTAATAAATGAAAAAAATAAAAAATAAAAATAGAAATTTCCACAAGGAATCACAAGTCCATGAGGAGTCTAAGTTAAGATTGGACTCCTAAAAATTATGAAAACTCTCTCAGTCATGTAAGAATTAAAAAAATAGATACGAGATTTATCTAGTAGAATTCTCCAAAAGGGACTCTAAGACATGTCGTGACCAATTGATGTAAAATATAAAGAGAAAAGAAAGAGAATCCAAAATGGAGTCCATATTTATGATCATTTATAAAAGTTCTCACGCCCCACATCAAGGAGAGAAGAGGATAAATGTAGAAAAATTGAGAAAAAAATATCAAAAATTTTGAAAAAAAATACAAAGAAAAAAAGAAGGAGAAAAAAAAGGAAAAAAATTAATTTATCTGTCATCACCATCTCATTCTTCGAGTCATGACCTCCATTAAGGCTCTTGAATCATACCTCCATCACTCCATTTATCACGTCCAAACAACACCACCATTATCACTCTATTCATTTTCCACACAACACCTTCATTTTTGCCTTCGTCCCATCTCGATTTTTTCTCTATTAACACCTTACTTTTCTCACTCACATCTTTCCTTAGTCATTTTTGGTAGCACCCACACAACACCCCTTCAAATCCTTTCACTATCTTCGTCAAACCACATCTCTACCATTGACTCCTTCTTTCTCACAACACCACCTCCATTAAATCTCAACACTATTCCTTCTTCATCTTATTTTTCAGTCCCCACAACACCCCATTCACCTAGTTTTTCAACCCTTAATACCCTCATTCATATCATTTTTATTCCCTTAGCACAGACCCTTCTCCAACTCATTTTTTTCAATACCCCATAATACTCTTTCACTTTTGTTTCAACATCAAATTGAACCTCATTCACACCTAAATAACCAAATCTTCACTCATCCCAGAACCTTGCTCTCAAACCTTATTAAAGTTACAACCTTACCTTCACCCTCATACCCTCATTTCTTAACCTCTCTTGATTGGACAACATCTATTGCATCACTGTCTTTCACGTTTGGGCAGTGAGTAGTAAAATAGTCATGAAGGAATCATAACAATCACCCTATATTACATAGGTGAGATTTTTTTATGTCTTCATCACGTGTTTTGCGACAAATTTCATTAATGGTTCAGGTAAATTCATTCTAGCATATATCAAATTAGTTATGATTTTTGAGTAGTGGTTCGATTTGTTGAATTTTTTAGATAACTAAATTGGAATCCCTTCATTAAGATCAATCAAACTCATTATTTTTTTAGATGACTTAGGTTCAAATTAGATTTTTTAATAAAAATAAAGTAATCCGATTTATTTTTGGGATCACAAAGTAATAATTTTTTAATGCAATATGTTCGCCAATTCATTTTTCTCTTGTGTCCATACTAATGTCGATTCTTTGTAAGGAATAACTATGTTAACTTAGGGAACATAATAAACCAAAAAGGATTTCCATTTTTTTAGTTCATTATTTTATCTTATCCTTGGGATTTCAATTTTATGTCAGATATAGAGGAATCAATTTGATTTAACTTCATCAAATTTAACGAGTTGGCTCACTAATTTTATTGGTTAATGGGTTAAATTGATTTGATTTTGATTTCACAAGACTAGGTGAGTTGAATTGCTGATTTTTTTAATACATGGCTTAATCAAATTTGAATTTTAAAGTTTGCAGGTTGACCCACCAATTCACCTGGTTCAAGTCATAGATCGATTATTATTATTTTTACAAAAACAATGGGTAAGCACGTTGATTTTGGATCCTTGGATCGATTAAATTAAAGAAAAAAGTTATCTTTTCAAGAATGATTAAATCAACTGGTTAATTGTAAAGATATGAAT
This sequence comes from Akebia trifoliata, assembly GCF_017979445.1. Lineage (NCBI taxonomy): Eukaryota > Viridiplantae > Streptophyta > Magnoliopsida > Ranunculales > Lardizabalaceae > Akebia > Akebia trifoliata. Next base: position 16,252,992 of record NC_141386.1, read on the forward strand.
ATGATAAGCAATTTTGGATATGTATTGTAATTTTCACCACGTGAAATTTACAATATTGATTAATAATTTAAATTTTTTTATAATAATCTTTTTAATGTACAGAATTCAAGGAATTTATGTGGTGAAAATTATTCTAAGCCCTAGGATCTAATTGGTTAGCTTGACATAAGATGATAATGATTCAAACCCTTAAACTTGAACTTTGACTTAGATTTCCTTCAATTTTGGTCTTACGTTGACCTTGAATTTAGTCTCATTAATTGACTTTAGGATACATTAATCATTATTTTGACTTTAGTCTCCACCTATTGACCATAGGTTAGTCTTGGGTCGTAGTAGAGACTGATCACATCAATCAGGCAAGTTTGGTGTCTAATACCTTCTGAAACTCATAATTCGGCCCCTTATCATATTATTGTGGCGTCCCGCCAAACGTTAACACCAAACCCCAGGTCAGATCTCGAGGCACAAGGTGGTACCTCGAAATTTCGGCATGGTCTCTTCTATTTATGTTAGCATTCCAAGGCGTTCAACCTGTACCTAATAAACGACATACAATCCTGCATATATATATATATATATATATATACAAAATATAATACTAGCGAAGCTTATATACATCTAATAACGTACGATAGATCAAAGTGCAAAAGAAGAAATTTATATACAAGATTATACAAAAATTCCTCACTCTAACAAAATTCCTAGCACTCAATACAGAATCCAAAATACCTCTAAACGAACTAACATTACTAGCAAGTATAGCCCCAGTACCCACCAAGTAACAGACTCTGGTCGTCTATGTGACCCACCAGATGGTCTCCACTCGCCGGTTCTACGCCCGCCTCACCAACTGCAGGCTTTAAAGCTAAAACAAAATAGGAAGGAATGGGTGAGTGAAAGCGCCCTCGATCCGCGGGTTACGCGGATCCGCTTTTGACCCTTGAGGTTTGGGAGTCGCCTCTTAGTTATTGCGGTCTAGGAGCCAAACTGACTCTAAAATGGATAAAAAAATAATCTACTATAGAAAAAACTGAATCTGGGGATCACATTACGGGGTTGGAAGGTGTTAGGCACCAACCCCGTCCGGCCAATGCCGGTCTCTACTTATCCCAAATAAGACTACATTGCTAATGACAAAACCTAGATAAAAATATAACATAAATGTTACCTTCAATACGCAAAGGTTCTATTCCCTCAGATCTGGTGAAACTGCTCCTTGTATCGTACTCCTTGCTTCGTTCTGTCTCCAAATTTGATTTCTGATCTCCGAGGCAAGGTGTCTCCTTCTTGGATCTGGATTCTTCAAATTTTTTGTGGATTCTGAGGTGTTTTTGAAAGGCTTTTAGGTGTTTTTAAGCTAAAATCAAAGCATGGGTGTTAGGTAAGAAGTTGGGACTTCAAAATTAAGGTTTTGGGGAGGTTGTGGAGGCTTCTTCACCTACTTTTTCTAGGATTTTTCTTTGATACAAAAATAGGGTGTGGAGACTCCTATTTATAAAGTTTTTTAAAAGCATTAGGGTTTGATTAGGGTTTCTTTTAGATTTTTAATTAGGGTTTTGACTTTAGTCTTATGAGATTGACTTAGTCTTTAGGGTTTCAATTTAGGATTTTGACTTTAGTCTTATGAGATTGACTTGATTAGTTTAGATTAAGGTTTTGATTTAGGGTTTTGACTTTATTCTTATGAGTTTGACTTGATTAGTTTAGATTAGGGTTTGATTTAGGGTTTTGACTTTAGTCTTTTTTGGTTGACTTTTAGTATCTTGACTTTAGTCTTACTTGATTGACTTTAATGTTTCACTTTACATTATTTAATGATTTGTTTATTAATTTCAAAAATTTTAATTATTAAAGTTGTAAAATTACCGTTTTGCCCTCGGAGAGGATTTTTTACGTTTTAAGTCGTTTTCCAATGTTTCAGGATGTTTTGAAATCATTTTTTTGTAATAAATTCAAGAGGAGTATTGGTTTTTGTCATTTATGAAATTTTTTGTGTGAAATGGTCGTGAACTTTATGAGGGGTATTTTCGTAATTTTGTCGAATTTTGTAAAAATTGACGAAGTGGTTTATTTGGTTTCGATTTGTTGTTTTATGTGTTTGAATTAGTTTTCGTAATTGTAACATAGGCTCTAAGGTTGTTTTGATGTTAGGGGTATTTTGGTAATTTGGTTATTTTTAGTGATTTTTATCGTGAAGCTTCTTTTTGTTTGCAAGATGATGATTTCTATGTTTCTGGGATCGTATTTTCCTAGCGTAGCGTGGTTTCTAAGTTTTGTCAGTTCGAGATACCTCATCCGGATTTCTAAAACATATCTAGTAACAAAATAAAGCATTGGAATAAACATCCATCATTGGGAACCGTTGCGATCGGGTTGACGAGTTGATTAATCAGGCGAGTGTAAAAATGGGGTGTCTACAGTAAGTGACAATGGTTACCCAGTAAGGAAAAAAACAATTTCTTCCAATAATATCTTCTAGCATGAACGAATAAACATACTAAATCATTTTAACAATACATAGTTTTACAGAATAAACTACGATTAACTGGTACATATAGCCAGGGATGAGCAACTAAACATTTTAAAACTCATACTACATCGATCAGCAGTACTCACTATAACATTCTCTTTTTATACAAATCTAATTGATCAAATGGAAATATTAAACATGCATTTCATTTTATACATCAAAATAAGGAAACAGATACATAATATAGAATGGTGGAGTATTGGAATTAGAGAGTTGGGATTCACGACTGGATCGCTCCCAGTCGGGACATGATGCTATAATTCATAATTCTTCTCTGGCTTTTAGTTCTTGATTTTGTGGTCGGTCGCTGCACTTACCATTCTTAGTTGACCATTTATCCAACTTAGGCTGGTCGTTTGACGTGACCGTAAGCAATGGGTCTCTTTTCGATGTGTCAGAAAGTTCGACTACTATAGATTGTTAGTGGTCATTGACTAATCATCTTCGTCTATACCTATCAGACATGCATGTGATTCCCAAATATACAAACCATTCATATACGATCACCTTTATATTACAAGTTCACTGGTAAAGATAGAGAGGAATAACCTGAATTCCAATTGTGACTCTACTCTCATACGCGTCCCATACCACGTATGAGCATGGTGGTTCCTACCGTACATCCCAGGATAGTACACCACTCCGGATGATATGACGCATTATCCCTTCAGGCATTCATAGACTTTTTAACAGCTCACAAAATAGCTACACATATATATTATTTTCATTTAAAAATAAAAGATAAATTAACAATACAAGGTTGAGAATGGATATCCAGTTTCCTACTATGCAAATGTGGCCACCCAACCTAAAATAAATAACATAATAGAAAAGTAAACAACGCCTCACACTAACAGAAAGTAAATAAACATGCAATCAGTAACATTATCCCTGGATATCCGTTCACCAACCTACACACAACACAACAATGTAAAATGCAGACATCACCCCTCGGGCTTGATTCTGACATTTTACCGTTTCATACCCTTTTTTCCTTTTTGCAATTTTTATAATTTTCAATCTCTCAAATAAAATATTAATTTTCTAAGATTCATCAACTCAATATGAGTTCATTGAATATTAAATCATATTTTTCAAGTATAGAATTTATTTTTATCAATAATATTGCAAAATAACAAAATTTATATCAAAACGGGGTCCGAGCAGTGCACAGGACCCAACTGATGGAAATAACCCGTTGAAATATCCTACCCACGTATAATTTATTATAAAATACAATTAAACATATCAAATATGCAAATTTTGGTGTGAATTTGAAATAACCAATTGAATTCTATATTTTTGGAAACTTATCACAAATTTTTAATAAAATCCTAAATGCAATTTTCACAATCTACGATTACTAATAGAAATTGAGAGTTCCTTACAATCTCTGTGCAAAATGATCGAAGCGCGTACGCGAAAATCGAGACAAACGGCATGAAAATCAAGATGGGCCAAACTTCGAGGTGGTTGATTTTTAAATCTGACCCGGTGATTTTAAAGATCTCGATGTCTTCTTCCTTTCTCTCTTCTGTGACAGAGGACGGTTTGATCCCAAAACGAATGAAATCTGAGGTCGAAATTTTAAAACTTCTGTATATAAATACGACTGATTTTTGACGATACGGGGTGAAAGAAGAGATAAAATGAAGAGATTTTGGGTAAGTTTTGTAGAGAACACGATTGCGGATATTTCTCCATTCCACGTTAATCAACGACGGTGAACCGTTGTCGTGAATCGGAAGTTGAAATTCAAAGAAAAAAATGATTTTTTTAAATGGATTGGCTGGTTTCTGTCGTTTAAAATGGAAGTGAATATTGAAAAAATTAAAAAAATCTATTTATATAAATCTTGGGACAAAATCGATATTTTACCTATTGTTTCGATCGACAATAATTTGACCATCTGGACTCCAAAAATGACAAATGAATACTCTATTTCGTCTAATTTTTCATTCTGAATCTAATAGTGTGGTAAATTTCTAAAAATTCTATCTCTAACAAAAATTTACATTTTTAGCCTGAGGTGACCCCTAAAATTGACGTCATTTTCATCTTTTACGATAATTCGACTTTCTATGCCCCAAAAATAATAAATAAATAGTCCATATTCAATAATTTTTTGTTATGAATCCAATGGTATAATTAAATCTTAATAATTCTTACTCTAGCAAAAAGTCAATATTTTAACTTAGTCCGACTCGATAATCGAGGATTTTGTAACTTTTATGTTCGGACTTGCATTTAAGCGTGCTTATAAGCTAAAGTATATTTTTCAATAATTTTGAATCCATTGGTAAGGTCAAATTTCATTAAAAATTATCAGAAATATCCTAAAGTTTTACCCCTAAGTCCCACTTTCAAGATTTTCTCAAAATTTCACTATTTATTTTCCTCAAGATACGAATTAAAAACTCGGGATTTTACATTTTCCCCCCTTAATAAAAATTTCGTCCTTGAAATTAAAATCATATCTTATCGAGTTTTGTCACGATTCCACTAACACGACATGTATAATAAATAACACTTATTTTCGATTACCATCTATTCTTAGTCCTAAGCCAATCTCATTCATAACTCGTAGACTTATATCTCCCATATTCCGTCAATCCAACACATTCATTAATTAATCATTTTAATTGAAACTCATACTCCAACTAATCCATTATTTGTATAACCCTAAGATAACAATCAATTCATTTTGTATCACTTTCCTACCATTGTCAATCAACAACAATCCTCACATTTTCTCTATTCTTTATGTTTATTTCTCTCATCAATTACACCGTCTATTATGTTTTACTCCTACTTTCATGAATTTTACTCCTCAATGGATAGTTTTATTGTATAACCAAGGGCATTTTGTGACTTGCTTATGAAAAGCCAATATTTAATCGGACCATGCGTGTGTTTTTTATTTTTTTCCTTCTCGTCTAAAAATTGCTCGTATAAACAAATGTACCTTACCTTATAAGAAGGGTATGTCTTGATTGTAGACTTTCTCTCCTTAGGATGGATGTGGGCACAGGCAGGTGGTAGCCGCTCTTCTACGGAGTCATAATCTTTACTTACAGCACTTTCGTTTCGAGAAGTGAAAAGGAGCCACGATCGAAGTCTCGAAGTGAGCGCTTATCTGTAGAAGGCATTGATCACATAACGAGAACGATAATAATGAATTCCTCTACTGAAAAACGATCGTGAAAGGAGAAGGCAAAAGAAGAGTTAGAGCCGACATCGAGGATAAAAAGATGAAAGGGAAAGGATGATCTATCTTTTTAAATGAGGAGAATCGATTCAAGAAGTCATAAAGAAAGAGCTGCTTCATTTAATAGTTCAGTCATTAGGCCCCCCAAAGTTAAGCCATCTTCAATCGAAAGAAAAGATACGCAACTCCTTACGTTGATATTCGAGGAAGTAGCTCTCGAACTGAAGGATATACAAGAAACACCTACTTATCTACTAGTGTAATATACGGAATAATTGGCTAGACTACTGATATAAAGACTAGCGTACCAATTGAACAGCATTTGACGGAACTACAACTAGAAATCAATCGGAGTTAACTAGTTGAGACGGAATTGACAAAACAGAATGACACTTTACATGACCTGCTTTGAATCGTTTTATCGCTCTCTATCTAAGCTAATAGCTAACGTAAGGCTTGACATTTCTTACTTTTATCTACTAATGTCACTATAGTTTTCCTTTACGTTGCCTACTGATACTATGCACTAAGCTAATAAGCTTGAGTTATGAGTTCTCGTCTCTTAGGAAGTAGTAGTTCTTGTTATATTTTAGTAGTTGTATGAGCTGTTTAGATGTTCTTTGTCTTATCTACACTTTAGCCTATTAACTATTAGCTGTAGTTAGCCTTTTATAGTTGTTAAAGTAAATAATATGTGTCCCACCTACCCACACGCGTACATGTTAACGATCTTGTCTTTGTAGATTTCTCTAAAGTATGCAGTTGGTAAATTGGAGCCTGCATGCTCTGAACCTACCTTGTTGGTTCCTTTTGCCCTATTAGCATCATTAGAGCTCCAACTACTCTATAACTCAGTGATGGGAGAACTCTACAACTTTATGGAGGTGGAGTTTTATATTGTGGATGCATTGATCTGGGGAAGATTGGCCTCTAATACATCGGCCTTTTGGCTAGATCTGATCTGGGACGAAAAGAAATCTAAGGTCTACTAATTTACCTCCTGGAGGTCTGTAACTCTATTTTCCCTCGTTCTATCCTCTAAGTTCAATTTATCGTATCTCTATAATTGGTAGTCTCAATCATTGACCTCCTGACCTTTAGGTAGGATTATAGTCCACTAAAGAATCTATGGCCTCCTACAGATCTGTCAAGATAAGCTTGGGCGCATATCGTGACAACCTAGTGAACGTCATATCTTAGTCTTTGTAATTGATAGATTACCTTGCACTAATCTCAAAAACTCCTAGTGCTTGATTTCTTGAGCAATTTCATATATAAATTAATCGAGAAATATCTTCTCGAAGTCTACCCACTCAAACGATCCATCTCTCAATACATTCATCTCAAAACGTTACTAATAATTGGCATCCTCGTCCAACTAGAATGTAATCACCGTCACCCACTGATCTCTTGGGCATTACATGGCACTCAAAATCTTTCAGGTCTTCAAAGCCCACTCATTGACCTCAATCGAATCGAAAAACAACCCAAATCTCGGTGGATGTAATCGTTGAAAATTCTACAATCACATATTTGGATTTTCCTATCCTTTGGACTGAGGAATTTTCTCATTTTTCAAATACATGACCTGTGGTAGTGGTCCCAGAGGTGGAATAGTATTTATCTCTTGTGAAGAAGTCCAATGCTCTCTCATTTCTTGGATTTAGTGGTGCACCTTGCAATTGTGGTAAGTTTTATACCATTTATGACTTTCGATCGCTAGTCTTATTTGTTTGGGTGGCATGAGTACGTTATTAACTTTTTTAAAATCTAGTGGCCTTATTGTCTCCTGAATTAGTTTGTCTAACATCTTTTTAAGCCACTCATCCTTAATCGATTGACGTCGACCCGAACATTACTCTCTTTTATGTCCCAATTTGCCATATTCGTAATATACTACAACTTTTTCTTTCAATTGATTTAGTAGTACATATTACTGTTTCTTATAAAATTTTCCATCTCTTGCGTTGGTATGTTTATAATATCACTACTCATGTATTGTTATTTTTCCTATGAATTTACTAGTTTCGTAATTGTTTGTATTTTATTAGATACTAAATGCCTTCCTTTCATTTGGTTTTAAGGTAGTGATGGTTGTATTATTCATATTTCCTCTCTGGACTTCATATGAGACTTAACCATCTGTCCCATGAATGACATTGGTTGTGTTATCGGGTCAGTGGTTTGATCCAGAATCTGTTTCGTCTCTGTTACGTTTCAGCCGCTGCTTCGTCCACTCCTTTCGCTTGTGTTTATCCGTAACAATACACTTATCAGAATAAGGCCAAAACCGCTCTTACGTAACTATGAATTACTATCATAGCTTGGAACTCAATAATGGACTCTATTTCCATTACTAACAGAATAAACTTATAATCCTATCTTAGGCTTACAAGGCTCCATAAACTTCTAGACACGCAAGAACTCGTAATTCCAATACGGAACTACTAATGAGCTTGGATACCCAATTCCTAGTGACACTCTATTATTACCGATCTAACATCTGTGGTATCAGCCCACTCTCCAAAACATAGCATATCAGTATCCCATACGAATCTAATACTATGCTCTGATACCATCTGTGGCGCCCCGCCAAACGCTAACACCAAACCCCATGTCAGATCTCAAGGCACAAGGTGGCACCTCGAAATTTCGGCATCGTCTCCTCTATTTATGTTAGCATTCCAAAGCGTTTAACTTGCACTTAATAAACGACATACAATCCTGCATATATATACAAAATATAATACTAGCGAAAGCCTATATACATCTGATAACGTACGATAGATCAGAGTGCGGAAGAAAAAATTTATATACAGGATTATACAGAAATTCCTCACTCTAACAAAATTCCTAACACTCAATACAGAACCCAAAATACCTCTAGACGAACTGACACCACTAGGGTGTATAGCCCCAGTACTCACCAAGTAACGGACTCTTGTCGTCTATTTGACCCCCAGATGGTCCCCACTCACTGGTTCTACGCCTGCCTCACCAACTACAAGCACTGAAACTAAAAAAAATATGAAGGAATGGGTGAGTAACAATGGTTACCCAGTAAGGAAATAAACAATTTCTACCAATAACCTTTTCTACCATGAACGAATAAGCATACTAAATCATTTTAACAATACAAAGTTTTACAGAATAAACTACGATTAACTGGTACATTAGCCAGGGATGAGGACCTAAACATTTTACAACTCACATTACATCGATCGGCAGTACTCACTATAACATTCTCTTTCTATACAAATCTAATTGACCAAATGAAAATATTAAACATGCATTTCATTTTATACATCAAAATAAGGAAACAGATACATAATACACTATGGTGGAGTATTGAAATTAGAGAGTTGAGATTCACGACTGGATCGCTCCCAGTCGGGACATGATGTTACAATTCTTCTCTGACTTTTAATTCTTGATTTTGTGGTCGGTCGCTGCACTTACCACGCTTGATTGACCATTTATCCGGCTCAGGCTGGTCGTTTGACATGACCGTAAGCAATGGGTCTCTTTTCGATGTGTCTTAATGTTTGACTACATAGATTGTTAGTGATCACTGACTAATCATCTTCGTCTATACCTATCATGCGTGCATGTGATTCCCAAATATACAAATCATTCGTATACGACCACCTTCACATTAAAAGTTCACTGGTAAAGATAGAGAGGAATAACCCAGATTCCAGTTGTGACTTCACTCTCATACGCATCCCATACCACGTATGAGCTTGGTGGTCCCTATCATACATCCCAGGATAGTACACCACTCCGGATGATATGACGCACTATCCCTTCAGGCATTCATAGACTATTTAATAGCTCACAAAATAGCTACATATATATATTATTTTCATTTAAAAATAAAAAAGAAATTAACAATACAAGGTTGAGAATGGATATCTAATTTCCTACCATGCAAGTGTGACCACCCAGCCTAAAATAAATAAGAGAATGGTAAAGTAAACAGCACCTCCCGCTAACAGAAAATAAATAAACATGCAATCAGTAACATTATCCCTGGATATCCGTTCACCAACCAACACACAACATAACAATGTAAAATGCAGACATCACCCCTCGGGCGTGATTCTGACATTTTACCGTTTCATACCTTTTTTCCTTTTTTAAATTTTTACAATTTTCAATCTCTCAAATAAAATATCAATTTTCTGATATTCATCAATTCAATATGAGTTCATTGAATATTAAATCATATTTTTCAACTATAGAATTTATTTTTATCAATAATATTGTAAAAGAAAAAAATTTATATCAAAACGGGGTCTGAGCAGTGGACAGGACCCAACTGATGGAAATAAACCGTTGAAATATCCTACCCACGTATAATTTGTTATAAAATACAATTAAATATATCAAATATGCAAGTTTGACATGAATTTAAAATAACCAATTGAATTTTACATTTTTGGAAACTCATCACAAATTTTTAATAAAATCCTAAATATAATTTTCACAATCTATGATTACTAATAGAAATTGAGAGTTCCTTACAATCCTGTGCGAAATGATCGAAGCGCGTCCACAAAAATCAAGACGAACGGCACAAAAATTGAGACGGGCCAAACTTCGAGATGGCTAATTTTTTAATCTGACCCGGTAGTTTCGAGTATCTCAATGCCGTCATCCTTTCTCTCTGTTGCGACAAAGGACCGTTTGATCCCGAAATGGATGAAATCCGAGGTCGAAGTTTCAAAATCCCCGTATATAAATACGGCTGATTTTTGCCGATACGGGGTGAAAGAGGAGATAAAATGAAGAGATCTTGGGTGAGTTTTGTAGAGAACACGACTGCGGACGTTTCTCCCTTCTGCGTCGATCGACGACGACGAGCCGTTTTTCGTGAATCGAAGGTTGAAATTCGAAGCAAAAATATTTTTTTTTAAATGGATTAGCTGGTTTGTGTCGTTTAAAACGAAAGTGACTATTGAAAAAATTAAAAAAATTTATTTATATAAATCTTGGGTCGAAAGCGATATTTTGCCTATTATTTCGATTGACGATAACTTGATCATCTGGACTCCAAAAATGACGAATGAATATACTATTTCATCTAATTTTTCATTCTGGATCTAATGGTGTGATTAATTTCTAAAAATTCTGTCTTTAACAAAAATTTACATTTTTGACCTGAGGTGACCCCTAAAATTGACATCATTTTCATTTTTTAAGATAATTCGACTTTTTATGCTCAAAAAATAATAAATAAATAGTCCATATTCAATAATTTTTTGTTACAAATCCAATGGTATAATCAAGTCTTAATAATTCTTGCTCTAGCAAAAATTCACTATTTTAGCCTGGTCTGATTCAGTAATCGAGGATTTTACAACTTTTAGGTTCGTACTCGCATTTAAGCGTGCTTACAGGCTAAAGTATGTTTTTCGATCATTTTGAATCCAATGATAAAGTCAAATTTCATTAAAAATGATTAGAAATATCCTAAAGTTTTACCCCTAAGTCCCACTTTCAAGATTTTTTTTAAAATTCCACTATTAATTATCCTCGAGATACGAATTGAAAACTTGGGGGTTTTACAATTCTCTTACTTTTGGATCGATTTGATTCTATTTTGGTGTAGTTATGTTATGATTCATAAAGTTAAACTAGGTGGCGACTCCCAATTACTAGAAAATCCCCCCAATTTAGTTACAATTTTTGTTTGAAAAAATTGTTGAAGCGCTTTACAAAGAAAAGTGATATTTTGATTTAAACGAAAGATTCATATATGTGATCTTTATTCTTGATGACAATAGTTGACCAAATTTCTTTAATCTTATGCTCAAATTCTTAGAATCTTCTCTCCAAAAGCAACTACCTTCTGGTTTTACAATGAGATGTTCTCTTTTGAATATAAAAAATGCATGACTGAGAATGTAATGTGCATTTGACCGTTCTTCTCCTTTATATTCTTCATTTATGGTTCTCCTCGAGATACATCTCATGTGATAGTGAGTTGGTGTGTAAGGTCCTCCTTGATACAACGTTTTTAGCCCATCAAACTTGCTTGTTGAGTTTCTTCTTTCCAATCATCACCAATTTGCATTTTTACCATCCAAAATGATTTTCTTTCTCGTTAATTTGGTGTAATGCTCCCCTTTGAGTTTCTCTGGTAGACAAGCATCAAGGAGATTTTATTGTTATACCCCATAATGGGCCTACTCACAATTCAAGTCTTAATATAAGTATTCTAATTGAGTGCCAGTGCAGTTGATCAGAGCTTCATAAATTCAATAGTGTGACAATTTGATAGATTTGAAGATTGTAAAGTCATGAATCAAGATAATTGGAGAGATGAAGACTAAAAATTCAAAATAAGCAAAATCACAAAGTAACGATTTTTTGTTTATATGATTTCTGATTACTATCCAAATAATAACCAAAGTAGATAACGATTTCGGATCATTATACCATATATAGTGATTCGAAATCTGGTTTAGTTCGTTGAACCACAATGGGCTGATCAATTCAAGTTATGGTCATTTTTGTAATTTTTCTTCCCTTTGTTATTCTATAAATAAAAGGAAAAATTCTGATTGAAATGAATTTTTTTTAGATTCAATAGAATTTTCGTTCCCTTTGATTTTTTTTTTTTTATCCATCTTTAGTCTCCTAAGGAGAATTTTTTTTTTTTTAGGGTGGGGATCCTGGATAGGGAGAGAGTTTCAAGGAGATTTCAAACCTCCTATTGAGGATCCTAAAGAAGTCTAGAGAAACAAAAGAAAATTCAAAGCCTGAAATTATTTAGATCTTGGGAAAGTTTTTCCCCAAATCATTGTAAAATTATTGTAAGAATGAAATTTCAGTTTAAAGAAACAATAAAATAAAAAATTTGTTCAGATTTGAGAATTACATGTAAATGATTATGAGTAAGATTAAGTTTATGTTAGATTCATTGATTTTGATTTTAATTTATTTAAAATCTGAGTTTTATCGTAGATTTAGCTTATTTATTATTTAATTAAAATAAATTTCTCAATCGTTAAATTTTATGCTTAATGATTGATTTTGATCTTTTTTTACAAAACTTAATTTCTCAATTTCAACAAGTCTCTCAATTAGATTGGAAATTCTGATTTAGATATGATCGAGATGTTATTTTAGTTGTAATTTCAAGTTTTAGAAAATCTCTAAAATACAGAGTAAAACTGATCACCTCGCTACATTGCGGGATTAGACCCCAGTCATTCTCCTTGTAATGGGGACAAAATCAGCCAAGGACTCATCACTATCCTCCTCAAATCATATCCCTATTTATCACGACCACCACTCATGTGACTCCATTCCACTTCATTATTTTCATCTATTTCACTTTAACATCACTTTTAGAGGGGGAACCAATTGGTTTAATGACTAGAAAATTCATATTGGTTGAATTGATTTAATTTTAGATTAAATTTATTGGTTATGATTTAATTAATTTTAATTTTTCGTATTAAGGTTTTAATGAAGGTTTTAACTTTTGAATTTTGTCATTCTATATGATCAGATATGTGTCATTCCATGTAATGAGAATTGTCATTTTATGTGATGCAAATTTGTCATTTCATGTGTAAATAATTATTTTTCTAAGTGTATGAATCTCTAACTTACATTGATTTGTGCGAATGTTATCAAAAATATTTATTTTTATCCTAGAGTTATCATTTCGATGTATCGAAATCACATTTTCTTAGTGAAGCATGATTTCTAAGTGTGAGTTGAATGTTAGGGATTTTTTGGAAATTTTGTCAATTTGTGTGAATATTGATGAGAGACTTCATCTAGTTTACAGTGATTATATATATCCTAATGTTGCATGTACCTAACGTAGCCATGTCTTTAGGGTTATCAAAACGTGTAGTGACCCTAAGCGTACATATTTGCTAAATCGAATGTATAAGTATGACGAGGATCCTAAGCATGGATAATCTCTATGTTGAGTGTGCCAAAAAAGAAGATAACGAAATCATAGGGAACATTGGAAATTTAAGAACTGATAAAAATTGAAGAAAATCGAGAGAGGCCTCTCACAAACTTTGGATCTTTCGAATCCATTTTGTATTCATCAATAGGAATCCATAACAACCAGGTGACGGGTTATCGAATCAAGTAGATGCAAATGGGGTGTCTATAATATCGTGGAATGTGGATGAAACTGGATGAGTAAGAAGTGCGATTGACTGAACTCGAGATTCTTCAATGATAAGGTATATTAGAACTTTAGTTGTTATTTATGTTGTCCTTATATTCTTTTTTATATGAATTATTTGGGCATTTCTTGATGTTACACTTTTTTGTTGGTGTAGATTTGTCGGATAAGTAACCTTATTTATACTATAGACTATCATATTATTTGATATGTATTTGTGGGATTATTAATTGGCATTATAATTTTAGAAATTTCATATTATTTTAATAATGTTTAATTAATTTTTTAAGAAATAGAAATAATACATCCAATGATTAGGACACTACAAGGAAAGAAAATATTGATAGTTTTAATATTGATATTCTAATTACATGAAAATCAACGAATGTATCATTGCTTACCAGTGAAGAATTTGTAAATGAACTTTTAGAAGGTCCTTCGTCAAATTGTTATAAGTTGTTGAAGATTGATAATAGTGCATTCATTTATCTATATCAACTATTTCAAGATCAAGGATGACTTTATAAAAATCATAATTGTCGATATCAATTAGTTACAATCGATTTCAACATTCATTGTAAATCATCTAAAAGTATTTTCAAAGTTTTATTGGTTATGTTGTATTTTTAAAAAGAATGATTGTTCTTTCATCCATTGAACAATCAATGAAAAAAATTCGATTGAGGAATTATTATGTTGACCTACTTTCTTATTTAGTTTTTAAAAAATATTAAAATAAATTATGATATTGTCGATCTAAAATAAGTATTTACTAGAATGACAATTTGATAAAGGAAATGTAGAATTCGATGAACCTTATCATAATTATGATTGAAGAATTAGAACATTTAATTAAAGTAGATAAAATTTAAAATTTTATATGAAATTCTTTTTATCAAACAAACATTATCGTTGAGAACAAAAGCATCGAAAAACATAGTTTAAACTGGAAGCATGCTTAAATCTGAGTTTAATCTGATAAGTTATCAAAATATTAATTTTATCAAGAAAATTTAGGGCATAAAAGGTATTTAGTCAATAGAGAAAAATCGATGATGAATTTCAAAAATTCGAGATGCACAGTTTAAATTGGTTTAATGCCACGAACATAACTGAGAAAAGAAAAATATATGAAAAAATAATATTATTTAATTATTATTTTTATAAAATTATATTTAATTATAATTATTTATATAAAATGATAGATTTGAAATTATTGAAATATTAAAAGGGTAAGGTGTAATTAACACAAATATAAATATTATTATATAATATAATATAATATTACAACATATTATAAGTTATAATGTGTTAACAGATTAGATATCCAAGTGTATTAATTTTATATGTTATAAAATAATATAATATATTATTATATATTATAATATAAGTTAATGGTCATTCATACTATAAGAGAAAAACAAAAACAAAGATGAGTGGATTCGTTTACGTTACAGTCAATCAAAATTTAAACGTGTTTCAGACGTGAATTAAGATCCAACATTGAAAAATTAAATATACACGACGTCTACTTAATCATTGAATTATTTTGTCGAATTGTCAAGAAAATTAGGTAGAAAAATCATTTTAATTATGTAAGGATGCGTTAAATCCAATTGCGAAATTAGGAAATTTATAATTTCAAATTCGTAGTATAATTTTCAATGAAATCAATTTATTTTAATTTTGATAGTTAATTTCAAAATTATTATTGATTTAAATTCGAAATTTATGTATCGAATTGTTGAATAATTAATTTTATATAATATTTCTCGAATATTTTAAAGTTGTGGAATAAAAATAAATGAATTTATGTGAGTGTAACCAGAAAATCAATTTGTTTAACAAATTAATTTTCATAGAATATTCATTTAAAAAAATAGTTAAGACGCTATGTTTTGAAAGTGTGTTTTCATTGGATAATAATCTATAAAAAATAAGGAAATGTTTAAGTATAAAATAAAATCGAGAATGAAATTGTCAATTGTTTAAAATTGATAACGGGATTTTCAGTTGTATGTGCTTGTGTTGATGAATTTTTAGGTTTAGAGTATTTTTTAAAATTATGTAATATAACGTGGAATGCAATTAAGATGGTAATCGTGGGATAGTGTTCTTACAGGTTTACTATTTTATGATTTATTACTTTTGATATACTGCTACAAGTTTATAATTTTAGAATATCTAGGAATATCATCACACTTGTAAATTTATTTTAATTTATTTTAATTTATTTCAAATAAATTTTGAAAAATATAATTATTATTTTTGTTATCTATTAAAAGGATAATGAATACTTATAAGATTAATTGGTATCTATTTCCAGAAGTAACCAATTAATTTAGAATAATAGGGGTTTAATATTCTTTCCGATAATATGGGATACCACTTGAGAATACCATTGTACCTACTATTTGAAAAATTCCTATCTTCTCTATATTGGAAAATAATAAATTATACTACAAATATGATATGTAGATGACTAGATTGATTGAAGACACATGCATAGTACAGAGGTACAATGAAGTTGACTTGTCAACTGATCATTTACAACCTAAATTGGAAAACATGATAAATCAATTATGGCAAATTGTCAAATTAATCATAAAATCAAGAACTAATGGTAAGTTTCACATTGATTATGTACTAGAGCATCGATATACAAATCAATACTTTTATATCGGTTGTGTAGCTCGTTATTCATATCAAATACACCACCAAGACTAATATTCTTATAACATATTTATGTTTATTTTATTTTATTATAAGATGGAGATATTTTGTTACTATTTTATTAAAGATTAACATGTTTCGAGTGTTATTCATTTTTGTTTACTTATTTAGAAACCTACATTGTTTATAATAGACTAACTTATTTATCCATTCATATTGGGACTATTAATTTGAAATCTGAGTTTACTATTGAGTAACTTCCCTTGTTAGTTATCCTACCAATAAAATATTACAAATATCCAACTACTAAGATTCCTACTTCTAATGGAGAACATTATATAAAGAGATTGCAAGATTAGGATGATAAATACTATTTCTATTATATGTGAGTTAAGATTGAAATTTAGTATAACTACTTTGTGTATTGTGTATATTTATATGTATATGTCTAGAGAATGAAAGTTAATGTTTATGACATGGACAATTGTTGATCAATATGAGATGTGTAGTTGATATATATACACTTTTGAGTTATAATTATAGTTATATTTTTTTAAAGTGATATATATTTGTTATGATATGATGGTTGGAATGTAGTGGATATATAGATTTTGATTCTATAGATATATTTCTACAGGTAAAAAAATTTCATAAGTCCATTTTTTTAGAAAAATTCTATTGAAATTATTTAGAAGAAATCTATATCGCATTTAAACTTTGAAGATCTTTGTGGACACGGGATTTTTTATTTTCGAATATCTCAACCACTTTTGGGGGTTTTGGAGTCGCCACCATTCGGTTTTTGGTAAAAGGGTGTGAATGGTCACCCGTGATATTTTTTTTGAAAAATCATTTGTTTTGGCATTTAGTGACTCTTGTACGGATAAGGTCTATTGATCCAACTTTTGATTCTAGGTAAAGGGTCCATATTAGGGAGTAGAGAAGGTGTTAGGCACCCTACTCCCTCCATCATTAGTGATAATCTCGGATTCGATCGATTTTGAAAGGGAAAAAAAGAAAGTCAGATAAATTCGATTTGTGCTCCCAAGGGATTTTGATGTTGGCTTAAACCACCCTTATTGAAAAAGGGGCTCTTCGATGATTCAAACCTTTAATAGTGTGTGTGTGTGTGTGTGTAGGTATAGAGAAAAGGGAGAAGTAGATGAGGATGAATTGGAGAGGAGAAAAAGGAGGTGTTCTTTGTCCAAAACCCACATTGATCTTCTTGACTTTCTTTTGACCTTCAAGGTGATAAGTCTTCCTTGAATTTTCTTTAATGGATGATAGAAGATTGATAAAAGATGATGCTTGACTTAGTAATGAGTTGGGAGTTGAGGGTTTAGTAGTAAGTTGAAAGTAGAGGGTTGAGAGTGAGATAGTATTTTTCTTGATTTTTCATTAGGTGAGAATTGTGTTGAGGATTAGAGCATTTTATAGGATTTGGAAGGTAATTTTCAGGAATTTAATTGGGTAAATTGATGAGAATGAGTAGAATGGTTTGGGATTTGTAAAAGGAGGTGGGTGAATTGAAAGATATGGAAGGCCATTTGTGTAAGGAGGGTTAAATGGATTATTTATAATCCAAATGGATTCGATCTTTTAACCCATTTTGGTTGAGTGTTAGGTAGAATGAAATGAGTGGTGTTTGGTTGAGAGAATGGTGTTGTAAGATGGTGGTTGATTGATTGAGTGTTTGGTGAGTTGAGGGGAGTAGATTTTAATTAAAAGAATGGGTTGTGTAAGAGGGTAATTACTTAGGTTTTTGGGAGGGTGGAGGAGGTGGTGACATGTGTCAAAGGGGTGTGAGTTTGGAGTGTTAAATAAGTTGATTAGAGAGAATGAGTATTTAATTTAAAAGGAGGGGTGTGGGTTTAGAGTGTTAAATGACTTGATTAGAGAGAATGAGTGTTTGATTTGAAAGGAGTGGTGTGGGTTTGCTTGTGTGAATGGGTTTGTAGGGTATGATTAGGGTAGGTTAGAGTAGGATAATAGATTGATGTGTGGGTAGATGATGTTTTTAGAGAAAAGGTGATGGGGATTGGTAATTAGATGAGGGAGGTGAGTTGGGGTGGTAACATGTATTACACCTTGATAATCTTGGGTGATTGGTTGTGATGTTCGACTTGGGTTGAGAATTGGGCTTGGGTAGGATAATTGGGTAGTGGGTGAATAGTAATGGATGATTGGTTGAGTCCCATGAGCTTAGATGGTAGGCTGGGCTTGGGTTGAGTTGAATTGAATTTGGGGTGGGGGGTGGATTGAGCAGTGTAGATGATGAGGTAGGTTTGGGTCCATAGGCCAAATGGGTAGGGCCATTTATTAAAAGAAATTAGAGATTTTATGAAGGTTTTGTTTTGAGGGTCCATTCTGACTTTTATGAATTTTAGGCATTTTACGTCGAGAGCCCGGTCAAAATTTGGGTGTCTACAACTACCCCTTTTGTAGGAATTGCATGCAAAGAATAGATGAAACCCCGATTTGTATGGGCTCGAAGATTTTGCTCAGACAAGTTTTGAAAACACCAATTTAGTTTGACAGATTTGATGATAAGAAATGGTTACCTAAGCACAGGGTCTGACAAGGTGAGCCTTTTCATTTCCTCGACCTCGTGGCGTGGAGCTCGTGTGAGATCTCGAATTTTTGATTGTTTGGTGAAAAACTTTGAAACGGGAGTTTTCTAATGAGTCTTGGGCAATTTGAATTCCGTTTCTCCTAACATGCTATTTTTTTATTTTTTTATTTTTTTGATTTTTGATTCATTTATTTTTTTTTATTTTCTTTTATGTTTTTTTGTTTTTATTTTTTTTAATTGATGATCAGGACCCGTGCATGCATTAGTTTAAGCACAATGCAAAACATGAACATATTGGTCTGTGCATAAAGCACGGACTGTGCAAATTTTGATCGATTCGTGCTCCATTCCCGAACTGTTTGGATTATACCTAGTCCGTACATAGAATACGGGACTTAAATTATTTTCTTCAGTCCGTGTTTTATGTGTGGACCAGAACCTTCTTTTCTCAGTTTTTTTACCCGACAGAACCTCATTTGTTCTCTTCATTCACGATTTTAAGTTTTTCACCCATTCTAAGGCATCAATGGAGCTCACTCATGCTTTGGGGATTTCAACCAACTTCGATCTCGCAGTCGAAAGCTCATCTCCCATTCTTGAAGGTGGTCATAATCTTCCAAATCTCAAAAGATACGTCGTTGTAGATCCATTTTCACATCAATGGCTTAATTCTATGACTCATGAAGAGAGGGTTAGGTGGGACTCCAATAAGCTTGGGTTCACACTCTCTTTATCGAAAGTTACCATAATGTGGGACTTGATAGAGACTCTTATGGGATTTTGGATTCTAGGGTTCAATTTGTTTTGTTTCGGCAACAAGGAAATGACTCCTGTGATTGAAGAGTTTGAACGCATCTTCGGCCTTTGCCAATCGTCTCAGGTAGTCGTACCACTCTTACGTGAAAGCAATAGAAAAAAGGTTATCAGGATTCCTTAGGATTCTAAAACAATAATTAGAGCGAATCGATGGAAATTCGAATCTTCTCAAGGTTTTAAAGGTATTTTTGCTTCGATGGCTTGAGGACATGGATTCCCCATCTCGATTTGACATTTTGACTCTAGTGGTGATGAATCAACTCTTGTTCTCTCAAAACGATGAGTATGTGAACCTGGCTTTGATAAGCATACTCGACCAAGTTCGACAAGGTTTAAGATTGGCTCCTATACTCGTAGGGGAATCATAATTGTCTCTTACGGCTTGTTCGAATGGGAGAGAGTAGTTGTATCATGGGTGCGCTTCATTGTTGCAGGTGGGATCCTCATCTTGTTTATTTTGAAACATCGTGATTAAAGTTGAAGTTCTTATTTTATCCATTTTAAATTTTGAAGCATTGTAATTGAAGTTGACTTCCCTTTTTGTGTAGCTTTGGTTCTTTGATTACTTAGCTTCGATTACGACTATTAGTCGTTGTTTTAACGTCCAAGCCAATCTAGTGGTTTTGATGAACAAAAGGAAGCTCCCTGTCCGTTCTAGTGGCAAGTTGGTTGGTTCGGAGGTTTGTAAGATATGATAGATGATGAGGTACGTTGGTTAGACACCTTCCACCCTTCGGCTTCACCCATTCTTTCCTTTTCCCGAAGTTGTTTTTCCATATTGATTGGTTTGACTGGGGCTACTTACTACATCCCTCTTCGTGTGCTGAGGCTGTTTGGTGAAGAACAGGGCATAGTGACTCATGGAGATTTTGGAGAGTTGGTCGGGTCATTTTCTCCTTCTCCTCATTCCTAGCAATTACATAATCAATTAGAGAAAGCTTTGAAGAACGTGGTGACCCTCGACCATCCTATATTTCTTGGCTATTCTTTTCCGAATTATTAGTTTTGGATACAACAACAGATTCTTGAGAGGGCTCGTGCCATGCCTTCGACTCAATGAAGATCTTCTGGTTCTCTTTTCTTCGACCACCTTGATTGATTAGAGGAGATGAGGATGTCTCACAAACGGATTGAGAAGATTTGGCTGCATTCTGATAATGATCTGAAGGCCTAGATAGCTCATCTTGAGTCCTTAAGGATTGAGGAATCTGCCGTCTTAAGGGCTGAGATTGATAATCTGTGGAAAAGGCTTGCTCAAGGTCCCTACTTCGATGCCTTTGCATCTTACTTGGTGGGTCATGATGCTTCTGATGCTAAGGTGGTGATAATGGGGCAAGCTATTGGAATTCGTGCCTTGGAAGAGTGACTTGATTATTTTTTCATTTCTTGTCGAGACGTATAATTGGCACCATATATTTTTGTATTTTCTTTGTGTTAGAAAAAATGTAATGTGTAACATTTTGAAATGAAAAGAAAAATAGGTTTTTTATTTACTTGGCCTCAAATATATCTATTGCTTTGAAAAACTGAAGTTGAGTAAGTCCTAGATTTTTCATCATTTGCCAAAATAGTTGTTTTGAAAACATTTGAATTTGTGTGATTTGTTTTTGTCAAATAAATATTGTAGATACAAAATATGAACACTTTTGAAAAACCTTTGTTACTTCGATGATTTATGTGTTTTTGCCTACTACTAAGGATATGGATGTCAGTAGCTCTTAGGCTCTTTTTAGAGTCATCCCCAGTGCCCCAGTACTGGGTGAATATCGATTGAACGAGGGATTTGGGATTTCAGGAACTTTTCGTCGTTCACAGTTTATACTCATGCGGGCCAGGAGTTCTTTTTTTTTTATTTTTTTCTTTATTGCCCCTAGTGCCAATTACGGTTTTCACTAGATCTGATTTCCACATTTTTGCGCATCAACGCCATTTCAGATTTTCATCGTACCGGTGGTTTTGATCTTGCCATAGTCTAATTTTTTTACTCATGACG
The DNA here is from genome assembly GCF_017979445.1 of Akebia trifoliata. Lineage (NCBI taxonomy): Eukaryota > Viridiplantae > Streptophyta > Magnoliopsida > Ranunculales > Lardizabalaceae > Akebia > Akebia trifoliata. The sequence goes on from NC_141386.1 coordinate 16,274,951, forward strand.
CCATTTCAGATTTTCACTATCCCTTTCAGACTATGCTTATATTTTGTTTAGATTTTTACATTACAATTCCTACTTGGAGCCTATGTGTCTTTATGGCTTGGTGACTCTAGTTAAACTACGAAATCGATGACTCTACTCTTATAGTGGCACTCTTTCTTGAATGATCAATCTAAATTCTCCTCTCGAGTTTGCTGACGATTATTCGTGGTTCGAAAATTCAAGTTTAGTCGCAAGATCGTCTACTCTACACTTCAAGTACTCTTTTTTTGGATGTAGACACCCCATTTTTGCACTCGCCTGATTAATCAACTCGTCAACACGATTGCAACGGTCCCCAATGATGGATGATTATTCCAATGCTTTATTTTGTTACTAGATATGTTTCAGAAATCTGGATCAGGTATCTCAAATTAACAAAACTGTAGAAAGCACGCTACGTTAGGAAAATATGACCCTAGAAACGTAGAAATCATCATTTTGCAGACAAAAAGAAGCTCCACGATAAAAATCACTAAAAAATGACCAAATTACCAAAATACCCATAATCTTAAAATATCCCTAGAGCCTACGTTACGCTTACGAAAACTCATTCAAGCACATAAAACAACAAATCGAAACCAAATAAATCATTTCGCCAATTTTCATAGAATTTGACAAAATTACTAAAATATCCCTCATAAAGTTCACGATCATTCCACACAAAAATTTTCATAAATGATAAAAACCAACATTTTCACTGAATTCCTTACGAAAAATCGATTCTAAAACATCTTGGAACATTGAAAAATGACTTAAAATGCAAAAAGTCCTCTCTGAGGGCAAAACGGTAATTTTAAAATTTTCATAATTAAAATTTTAAAATTAATAAATAAAATATTAAATAATTAAAGAGAAACATTAATAAAATTAATTTAAAATTTTAAACTAAAAAAATCGATCAATCAGGCTTTCAGGCAAAATTGTTAAGGGTTGCCAAGATATTTCTTCAAGGACCCCTCCATTTTGGGGTCCAAAGAATTAAAGATATAATAGAGGGGGGTTCTGCAAAAAATAAAGTCAATCAAGCAAGACTAAAGTCAAAATTTTAAAGTCAATCAAGTAAGACTAAAGTCAAAATTAAAGGTCATTAAGACTAAAGTCAAGATATTAAAGTCAATCAATTAAAGAAAGTCAAAATCTTAAAGTCAACCAAATAAGACCAAAAGTCAAAATCCTAATAGAGTTCTAATTAAATAATAACTATTTAATATAATTCTAACTAAATATAACTCGACCTAAAACATTCTAACTAAAATACAACTCTAACTAAAAGAATTCTAATTAAACATTAATTCTATCTAAATCAAACCCTTAAAAAAATCTATAATAGGGGTCTTTTTATACCCTATTTTCGTATCAAATCATAAACCCTAGGAAAAGTAGGTCAAAAAGCCTCCCCAACCTTCCCAAAACCCTAATTTTGAAGTCCTAACTCCTTACCTAACATCCATACCTCAACTTTAGCTCAAAAATACCTAAAAATCCTTCCAAAACACCTTCAAATCCATAAGAAAAATCAGAAAACTCACAGATCTAAGAAGAAGATACATCAACTTGAAGATCAAAAATCAAATCCGGTGACGGACGAATAGCAAGGAAATACATACGTAGATACTCTTCGCTGGTGCTGAGGGAATCGTTGTAATCGGCAAGGTAACTTTCTTTTATATTTTTTTATTATTATTATAATTATTTATTATTTTTGGTCTATTTTGCAATGTAACCGATTTTTAGGAAGAAGTAAAGACCGGCACTTGCCAGGCGTGGTTGGTGCCTAACACCTTCCAACCCCGTAACGTGATCCCCGGACCCGTATTTTCTTTCGTAGATTAGTTGTTTTTATTTTTAAAGTCAATGATCGGTTCCTAGACCGTAATAACAAGGTGGCGACTCCCAAACCGCAAAGGTCAAAAGCATATCCGCGCATCCCGCGGATCGAGGGCGCTTTCAGTGGCGACTCCACTGGGGACCTTTGAGGATCAGACTTGAAAAACCCCAAGTATGGGAACCATTGCCAGTAGGACCTAGTTTTTTATTTTATTTTATTTGTAGTTATTTATTTTTTTTATTTTGATATTTATCATTCTTTTGGCTCTATTGTTGATCATTGATTGGGATGTTGAATATTTTTGTTTGGCACATCCTTGTTATGGTTCAATTTGGGATTATTCATAATGACCCTAAATAATGTAGGATATCAAAAGTTAATGACATTAGATTATTTCCGGGTTTATATTATCTTTTATTGAAAGCCTTTGGTTTAATTTTGGATATTTTGGATTTGGCATATAATTTTTTTCTGTTTGGTTCAATCGAGGGTCATTTAGAATGATCCTAAATAATGAAAGATTTAAATTGACATAATTGAGGATGGAATAATGGTGGTTGAGATGAGAGTTATGATTATTTAAAAAAAAAAATTGGATGAATTTTTACTTTTTTCGGTGCGTTACTAGGCATATGCGATGAGTTGTGAAAAAAAAATTATTTCTGAGTAATGCACTAAGAAACGAAAAAATTCCTTTTTTAATGTTGTTCGCGATGAGGAGAGGATTTCAAAAAAAAAAATCAGAAAAAAATCGCAAAAAAGTTATTTTTTTTAAGCGTGGTGTGCCATTAGCATAAATCAGTTTTTGCTGTTTTATCTCCTTCTTCAATAGAAAAAAACGAAAAACAGCAGGTAAAAAAAAAACGTCTCAGCACTTCCGTCCTCTCTCTCTCTCTCTCTCTCTCTCTCTCTCTACGAAAGCTGAAACTAGTCACCATGTCCATCATCAATCCCTCTCTTGTCGCCCCCAAATTAAAATCCCTTATACTACCTATTAGATTTCTTCATGAACTTTTAATTAACAACGATTTCCAACAATTTCATGGCGGTTTTTTCAAACTAAAGTGCCCTACCTTTTTTCTTTCTTCTATGAAATTATGATTTTTGATGGAACTAAGGAATATTTGTTCTGTTTTTCTTTTTTATTTATTTATTTTAGTTTGTGATTTTTTTGTGACTCAGATCTTTTCTCAGAAAAGAATCAAAGGAGTTATTGTTTTATTCATAAATAAATAAATAAATAAATAAAAGTGGATATTCCTATTTTTTATTAGGTTTTTAAGAAGATTTCGCTGTTTTGATTGCAAAGTTCAAGAAACAAAGAGGGAAAAAATCGAAAGGTGATGTTTTTATTTTTAATCTTTTAGAGAGAAAAAGAGAGTTGCAGCGCAGCCATGGCGTCTCTGTTCTCTTCTTCGTGTAGGGTCTCATGAAATGTCGCAGTAGCACACAATAGAGAGAACAAGAGCTTCTTTGTCTCTCGACATCCTCTCCTCTTTCCATATTTTTCCTTCCTGAACTCCCCAGATTTCCAATGCTCTTCAATTCCAACAATGGGCTGTGTTTCCATATATCTCCCCAAAGGTGACATGTGATCGATTCATAAATTTGGTGGGCCCGTCAGATGAGTTAGTTGTTCGAAGAATTATCCAAATTGGATAAGTCTATTCGGAGTCATGGGTTCTACTGCTGCTGTGAGTGGATTGGAGAAGGTGGCCACTACTTGGATGGTGTTTCTGTTAGTTAAGTAGACACCCCCTCATAGGGAACTAAGGTGTTAATCATGAATACCTCTCTCGTGTGTTGATCGTTTGTCATTTGGCATTTTTTTTTTTTGCTTTCTTTTAAAAAAAAATTTAATTAAAATTAAAAAAAAAAAAAAGTTTTTTCGGTTACTCCAAGCAAATTTTGGATAGGACTCACTTATTTCTTTTTAAAATTAAAAATCATTCAAATAATGTTTTTTAAGATTAAAAATCCTTCAAATATGGTCTTTAATAAGTATTTAATTCTTTACAATATCGTGGGTCCCACCCCAAAATTTGGAAATCACATTTCTTACTAAGGATTTTTCACCACAATGGTATAGCCTAACTCAATAAGAGTTTGCTTTTATTATGGGTCGAGCTCGCACGTGGCATGATCCAATGTCATCAATTCGATGGACTTTGAAAGAGAAGTTTTCAATGTATATTTTCTTTATCTTTCAACATCATGACTTTGGTCAAAGTCAATAGCTATATTTTCAAGAATTTGGATATTAGACTATTATTTTTTAATATTATTTTTGGATCCAAACATTTTCTTTGAAATCTAGAAGGCCATGGCGTTGGATTATCGATCACGTGGGCTCAATGACTCTTTGTAAAATTTAAAATCTTAATGTGGTGGTCAAAGTAATTTAAGTGGTTTTTGTTTTGAAAAAAAAAATTAATCTGTTTAATTTGTTTAGTAATAGTAGGTTTCTTTAATTTCTTTTAAGAATTTTTTTCTTTTCTAAAAAAGAGGGCCATCATTCTTTATCTCAAAAAACTATCAATCTATCATCATCGTTGAAATCTCAATTTATTTTGGATCACCCAGAATAACCCTTGATTGGAACACATAAAGAAATATTTTTGATTAAATGCCTGCTTCTAACATTGATATATGTGTGATGTGCTTATCTTTAATTATGTGATTTGGAATGGTGTTGGTTTTGATTAAATATTCATATGATTCATGTTATAATGATTGGTTTAATATGGTCCATCGGACTATTTGTTTGAAAAAGGCCCCAGGCACACCCCACCCCGTTTTGCACACACCACATGCACGTTTATTGTTTTGCACGCTTGCACGTCCCATATAGCCAACGTGGCACTAGTGAGTGGCCCGGTCTCTTCGGAGATGCGACGTCATTCATGAAAACCACAACTCCAGTCACGTACCTTAGGATATATCAAACTAGGGCATCAATACCGTCTGATCAGGTGATTCTGAGAGGTATATTGATGCACCCAGGCTGGAGCGACCTGAGCCTTTGACCTATTGTGAGCTACACAGTCACATGTCCCGATTGCCAACGTGGTACTAGTATGTAGTCGGTCCTCTCGTGGGATGCCAAACCATTTATGAAAGCTACAACTCTTGACTCGTACCCGCAGGTATATAAAAGATAATCCAACTACATCAATTGCACTTCTTGGTCAAAACCAGTGCCTAAGCGAGATCCTGCCCCACTGTACCCTACTGTACGAGGGGATAGACTACGTCTATTCTAGACGAGAGGTATTTAAGTGGGTCCTTACTCGGCATTGTGCACCACCTCTCAACTGGGGATCAAACTGGCTGTTTTTGGCTTCAGAGAAGTGAGTTGAAGTTTAGATTATCACCTATACGATATATCAAATCAAGTCACCACGTACCGTCTGATTGAGTATGCTCGAGAGGTATATAGGTGCATTTGGGCAAGGGTGGCCAGATAAATTGCATTGCACATAGTAAACTTAGAGTCTGAAAGCCTTCCTATAGGTCACGACCTGAACTGACTATAGGTGTTCCCGGGCTGCTTTATTCAATCCAACCAACAGGTAAGTGGGCGGACCGATCCACAATAATCAAACAAAATCCGTAATATCGGTCTGACCCAATATGTGAAATGTACCGATTAATTTGAACCACTTAAACTAGTTGGCCCAATTGACAAATGGATCAAACTGATCAATACCAAATCAGTTGGACTAATTGGTTTCACTTTTAAAGATCCAGACCACTTTGTATAAAAAGATTCGATCTTAGGATTAAATTAATTTGTCTGATCAAAGATTCAATCCCAATCAGGGGTAGACCCGCGTCTAATCTTTCTCGCTTTCTTAGTCACTATAGACTTATAGTGCATTTGGATTCGATATTTTCCACCGAACTTGGGTTATTCTATATCGAAACTTTAATCATGTGGTTAAAAGTCAAACCTTTAGAGTCAATGGTTAACCTTAGTTTACTTCCAATCAGGTGATAATTGGTCCCAAACGTTCTAAACCTCCATCTGTACCACTTTGGGTCCGTGAAAAAAGTCGTCTTTCTAGAGTACTATTGTCAAGTAGTCAGTCTTTGCCACGAAAAGAAACGAGTACCATGGATGAAGCTGCGCTCCGTCAGATTTTGGAATATTTTCAAGCACAGATTATTGCTTCTGTCCAAACACAAATTGAATCCCTGAAAATTGAAAAGGGAAAAGATAAAACTATAGAACCTCAAGATGTGTTTGACCTCGTTGAAAATCAAGAAGATGATCAGTTACACGTCGACCATGTCTTAGCTCATCGAATAACTCAGATTGAAACTGTTTTGAAGAATATTAAAGACACCAACGATCTTACTCTTGGATTAGGGGCAATGACCTTGTTTCCCATGGTCCGTTGGCCAGAGAAGTTCACAATGCCAGATATGGAGAAGTTTGACGGTATTGGATGCCCTAGGACTCACTTAAAAGTATATGTCGGCATAATGCAATCTCAGGGTCTGAGTGAAAAACAGATGGTTCAACTTTTTCAAAGAACCCTTACAGGTCCTGCCCTACGCTGGTTAATGTCATTGGACTCGTTTAGGGTAAGAAAATGGAATGAATTGATGAAAGAGTTTATTGGTCGATATTCATTCAACACGGATATTGAACTCACAAAAAGATATCTAGAAACTACTAAACAAAAATCCGGGGAAACTTTCACTGAGTTCATTGCTCGATGGAGAGCTAAAGCAGCTCAATTGTGGGACCGACCTCAAGAGAATGAACAAGTCAAGATAATCCTCAGGAATCTCACTCCAAATTATGCCAAGTACTTGATGCCTCAATACTTGCCAACTTTTCAATCCCTCCTTAAGGCTGAAAATCAAGTTGAGGATGCTTACTCTTCGGGACTTTTTGATAACTCGTCTGAGTCAAAACCCAAACATTTCAAACCTAATGTCAATTCCTTACAAGTGGCCAACATCTCCTTCGCACTATCTCCTCAAGCTACTCAACCTTCACAAGCTAAGCCTAGGAGACAGTTTGCCAATCTTGGAATGTCCTTTAGTGTTGCTTATCAAAAATTGACAAAAAGGGGATTGCTGACGCCTTTACAACCTAAGCCTTTGCCCAATCCTCTTCCCCCAAACATGGATAATGGGCAATTCTGTGAATTCCATCAGATGCCTGGTCATGTTCTTGATAGGTGTATTACTCTCCGACATGCTATCCAAGACCTTATTGAGCAAGGAAAAGTCACTATACCCACTCCTACTACTCCCAATGTTAAGACTAACCCTTTGCCTACTTTTCAAAATCAGCCCCCTCATACTCTAAACTTAATATCCATATCCAAACCCGAACCAATTGACCCAATTTTCTTCATTCACCTAATTGGTCTTAACAGTGCATTCGCTCCATGCCAGAATAAGCACAACTACTCTAAAACAGTGACAGAACTGAAGAATAGAGAAATTATTGAAGCAACGGGTTGTCGCGCATATGACAGGGGCTTGAATTGGAATATGAAGAGATAATAAAAGTAGGCAAGTTCAAGTTATCCATCGAAGATAATCGAAGTGGCATAGACTCTAGAATTGTGTCCCTCTATTCAGAATGATGTCGTCTTTTAAATCTTCTTAGTTTTTTTAGCTTTAGTTGCATCAGTCTTTGAATTCAGTTAGTCATCTTCATTTTTGGGTTTTAGTAAGGTTTGTCAGTCTATGTTCTTTTCAATTCCAATAAATAAACAAGCTTTTGATTATCTTGTGTGTAATAATGATATGAACATAAAATCTAACATGAGAAATGACTTAAAACTCACTAATCAAATTTGATAAATATTGGAATTAAAGAGTATACTCAAGAAGTGCAAATTGGTGATACATTTTCCTCAAGGGAACATGAGTGAATAATAAACTTACTTGAGAAATTCAACAATGTTCCTGCATAGTCTCATCAAAATAGATTGCAGCAAAATAAATCAAGACATAAAGTCAAAGATAAACTTCAAAGTCAAAGATCATTAAGAATGATGCAGTTGAAACCAGCGACAAATGTGCAAAAATTTGTAAAAAGGGATCCATCATGATAAAAGAATTATCATTAGAAAAAGAATATGAGATTTCTTTCGAAGTTTGGAAAGAATTGAACGAGTCAAGGTCAAATACAAATAATGCAATCACACTCAATTTCGTAGAAGAAGACTGAAGATTACTCATTCTTAGAAGAAAACTGAAGTTACTCCTTCTCAAAAGAAGACCTTACTCGACAGAGCAATCCAGATATCGAATTCCTAAAATTTTAACCAAGTCGAGCAGCATTTATCAAAGGAGGCCTCCTTTGGTCGAACCATTTCCTTGTCTTACCAAAAAAAAAATAACCTTCTTTAGCCCCTTGCAGCCATTAAAAAAATAAAAGCAATAGCCTCTTCTTTCTAAATCATACCGACCAACCTTGGGAGGGAATCTTAGTATGAACTATGTTTTGACCTGATCCCAAAAGAAAAAGAAATATTTGGGGTACGTAGGCAACCTGAGAAGTTACTTCAGGCCCGGTCACGCAAAAAAAAATTATTCTCTTAGAAAAAGTGTCATCTAAAAGGAAAATCCCCTATTGAAATGTTCAAAAGAAAAGAATGCCAAACTAGGGGCATTAAAAAAAAGATTCAAAAGAATTAATATAAAAAAATTGCCAAACTAGGGGCATTTAGAAAAAAATCAAAATAATTGACAGAAAAGAGAGAATATCAAACTAGGGGCATTTTGGGAAGTTGAGCCTTATATCTTTTCTTTCTAAACCATATCCTAAGCCCACCTATTAAGTCCTCCTGAATGCTAATTGACTCAGTTAAGGTGCAGGGAACCAAGAAGTTATCGAGTTAGTTATTCAAGATCATCAAGAAAAGAAGAGAAGCCCGCTAAGTCAAAAACCCGAAAAAACAACTTAGGCAAAATTAAGGGCACACCCATAAAAAAGAAAGCCTGCTAGGTTGAAAACCTGAAAATGCAACCTATGAAAAAATCAAGGCATCATCAGAAAAAGAAAAACAAAGTCCGCTAGATTGAAAACCTGAAGAGGCGATCAAGGCAAGAATTAAGACATCATCCAATGGGAGAAAATGTCCCATCAAGAATAAAAATTCAGAAGGACGCTTGTGCAGAAACTAGAAAATGCAGAACCATTCAAGCCACAATATTTATTTTTTTGCCAAGAGCTCACATCCGACGAAGACAATGTTGAAGTCGAGACGAAGACAATGTTGAAGTCGAAAAAATCAGAAGTCATCTTGAACATTATAGGATCTTCAAAAGTATGTTTACTTGTTCAAGTGTTCGCTAATGGAAGATGTAGAACAATCAACCACTTTGAAGAGAAAGATCTTCTATTCTAATATTTATCAAGATTTTTTAAGTTCAACTCAAGTATTTTTCAAAAGAAATTCGAAAGAAAATGATCAATCCCTTATTGCATATATGATAACCTTAAGAGTCTTAAATTTAAAGGAATGTCAGTTCTTCTATCTGTCATACATCAGAGTCCATATTTTTCAAGCATAATCCATTCCATCACTCTCGTAGTCAAGTTCCAGTTAAAGCCAACCTTGAAACTAGGGGCATTTTTTGAAAGTCATTTAATTCCAAAATCTTGTTCTTAATCACATGATAAAAATGAAAATCTTACTTAAAATTTCGATGAAGTCCAATGATGATTATGAATCCAGATGCATGATAAGCCAATAAAGGCCTGATCTTTCAAATTTTGAACTCGATTTTGAATCATAGAATGAATTAATAGGATTGTTTAAGTTCTTATAAATCTAAGCCCAAGAAGCGTGGTTTAGTAAGTTCGAGTCCGAGAAACGAGACTCCAACTTTTTTTGAATTATAGAATGAATTAATAGGATTGTTTAAGGTCCTATATATCTGAGCCTGAGAAATGTGACTTAGTAAGTTCGAGTCCGAGAAACGAGACTCCAAGTTCTTTTGAATCATAGAATGAATTAATAGGATTATTTAAGTTTCTATAAATCTGAGCCCGAGAAATGTGGCTTAGTAAGTTCGAGTCCGAGAAATGAGACTCCAACTTTTTGAATCATAGAATGAATAGCCTTTTTGAAGTGCCTACAAACCTAAGTTCGAGTCCGAGAAACGAGACTCCAACTTTTTGAATCATAGAATGAATAGACTTTTCGAAGTGCCTACAAACCTAAGTTCGAGTCCGAGAAACGAGACTCCAACTTTTTGAATCATAGAATGAATAGGCTTTTTGAAGTGCCTACAAACCTAAGGTTGAGTCCGAGAAACGAGACTCCAACTTTTTGAATCATAGAATGAATAGGCTTTTTGAAGTGCCTACAAACCTAAGGTTGAGTCTGAGAAACGAGACTCCAACTTTTTGAATCATAGAATGAGTAGGCTTTTTGAAGTGCCTACAAACCTAAGTTCAAGTCCGAGAAACGAGACTCCAAATTTTTGAATCATAGAATGAGTAGGCTTTTTGAAGTGCCTACAAACCTAAGTGCGAGTCCGAGAAACGAGACTCCAACTTTTTGAATCATAGAATGAGTAGGTTATTTGAAGTGCCTACAAACCTAGGTTCGAGTCTGAGAAGCGAGACTCCAACTTTTTGAATTATATAATGAATAGGTTTTTTGAAGTGCCTATAAACCTTAGTTCGAATACGAGAAATGAGACTCCAATTTTAATAGGATTGTTTAAGTTCCTGTAAACCTTAGCCAAAGTCCGAGAAACGAGACTCCAGCTTTGTTTGAACCATATTGAATTAACAGGATAGTTTAAGTTCTTTAGCCCGAGAAGCGTGGCTACAATATGTTCGAGTCTGGTAAACGAGACTCAAACTTTTTCGAACTCTAAAAAAGAATTTTAAATAGGATTTAACGAAGTTCCTACATTGTTATGACTCCAATTACCTCATTGTTCAACCTTGCCATGATTGCTTTTGTTGTATAAGCACATTTCAATTTTGAATCATTATTGTCAGTGAGAGAAGATCTCTAGGACCTGACACGTTTTTACTCAGTTTCACAGATACACACACACTCACACTTGCACTTTTTTAGTTAAGGAGAATTCTTTAAAATTCAAGGATCTGACACTGTCAGTGAGAGCTCACGCTCGAGGACCTGACAATGTTTTTGTTCACGAAGAGTTTTACGCTCAAGGATCCGAACGCCCCGACGAATTGCTAAATCAAGCTGCAAAATGAACTGTCACTAGTTTTGGCATTCGGATATCGCACTATCTACCAAAATAGATTTGTTGTCTAGTTTGCTTCATCCCTCTACCAAAGAGGGCCATCTGTAGACACCCCATTTTTGCACTCGCCTGATTAATCAACTCGTCAACCCGATTGCAACGGTTCCCAATGATGAATGATTATTCCAATACTTTATTTTGTTACCAGATATGTTTCAGAAATCCGGATGAGGTATCTCAAATTAACAAAACTGTAAAAATCACGCTACGCTAGGAAAATATGACCCTAGAAATGTAGAAATCATCATCTTGCAGACAAAAAGAAGTTTCACGATAAAAATCACTAAAAAATGATCAAATTATCAAAATACCCTTAATCTTAAAATATCCCGAGAGCCTACGTTACGCTTAGGAAAACTCATTCAAGCACATAAAACAACAAATCGAAACCAAATAAATCATTTCGCCAATTTTCATACAATTCGACAAAATTACGAAAATATCCCTCATAAAGTTCACGATCAGTCCACACAAAAAATTTCATAAATGATAAAAACCAACATTTCCACTAAATTCCTTACGAAAAATCGATTCTAAAACATCCTGGAACATTGAAAAACGACTTAAAATGCAAAAAGTCCTCTCCGAGGGTAAAACGGTAATTTCACAATTTTCATAATCAAAAATTTTGAAATTAATAAATAAAATATTAAATAATTAAAGAAAAACATTAATAAAATCAATTTAAAATTTTAAACTAAAAAAATCGATCAATCAGGCTCTTAAGAAAAATTGTTGAGGGCCAAGATATTTCTTCAAGGACCCCTCCATTTTGGGGTCCAAAGAATTAAAGATATAATAGAGGGGGGTTCTCCAAAAACTTAAAATCAATCAAGCAAGACTAAAGTCAAAATTTTAAAGTCAATCAAGTAAGACTAAAGTCAAAATTAAAGTCAATTAAGTAAGACTAAAGTCAAGATATTAAAGTCAATCAATTAAGACTAAAGTCAAAATCTTAAAGTCAACCAAATAAGACCAAAAGTCAAAATCCTAATAGAGTTCTAATTAAATAATAACTCTATTTAATAGAATTCTAACTAAAATATAACTCTACCTAAAATAATTCTAATTAAAATACAACCTACCTAAAATAATTCTAACTAAAATACAACTCTAACTAAAAGAATTCTAATTAAACACTAATTCTATCTAAATCAACCCTTAAAAAAATCTATAAATAGGGGTCCTCATACCCTATTTTCGTACCAAATCATAAATCCTAGGAAAAGTAGGTCAAAAAGCCTCCCCAACCTTCCCAAAACCCTAATTTTGAAGTCCTAACTCCTTACCTAACATCCATACCTCAACTTTAGCTCAAAAAATACCCAAAAACCCTTTCATAATACCTTGAAATCCATAAGAAAAATCAGAAAACTCACAAATCTAAGAAGAAGATACCTCAACTTGGAGATCAGAAATCAAATCCGGTGACGGACGAATAGCAAGGAAATACATACGTAGATACTCTTCGCTGGTGTTGAGGGAATCGTTGTAATCGGCAAGGTAACTTTCTTTTATATTTTTTTATTATTATTATAATTATTTTTTTATTTTTAGTCTATTTTGCAATGTAACCGATTTTTGGAAAGAAGTAGAGACCGGTACTTGCCGGGCGGGGTTGGTTCCTTACACCTTCCAAACCCATAACGTGATCCCCAGACCCGTATTTTGTTTCGTAGATTAGTTGTCTTTGTTTTTAGAATCAATGATCGGTTCCTAGATCGTAATAACTAGGTGGCGACTCCCAAACCGCAAAGGTCAAAAGTGGATCCGTGCACCCCGCGAATCGAGGACGTTTTCATTGGAATATACGATCTAGATTCCCCTCTCGAGTTTTTTAACGACTAATAAGACTTGAGATCCGGATCAAATTACAAGATCATTGGTATTGTCATTATCATTGTGAAGCCTTAGAACATTCCCTGATCTGAAAGGACTTTTGGTGGGACGAAACATTGGCTTAGGTTAAGGGTAGTGGAAATATACAAAAAAGGTAAAGGTCTGTTTGAAATGGGCTAGACATGAGATTTGCCTATTTTTGTTTCGAAAATGTGATCAATGTCTCCTCCCAACATCTCTCGAACTTGTTTAAGCTAGAGATTTGGGACGAACTCAAAATCAAATATTCGAGTTTTTGACTTTTTTTATTATTTTTTTTTTTTAGCCATTCATAGTTTATCTTCATGCAGGCCAGAAGTATTTTAATGCTTTTGATTTTTCTATTTTTATGTTTTTTTCTTTTTCTTTTTCTTTTTTGCATTTTTTTTGTTTGTTTTTTTGTTTTGTTTTGTACTGTTGACTTACCCCAATCTTTGGTTAAGAAATGAACGTAATAGCTCAAAAGGGCTTGTTATGGTTGGATAGTTATTTTTAGGATAACAAAAATGGCCTTTCGTCATCTCAAGGTTGAATCTCAAGCATAATATTTCTTGATAGTGTCAACATTGATCGGTTGAGGGAAGACTTGTCCGTCCATTTTTGTAAGAATCAGAGCTCCTCCTATCATTACCTTCTGCATAATGAATAGTCCTTCATAGTTTGGTCAAAAATTTCTCTAGCATCTTCTTGGATCAGTAAAATCTTTTTCAAAATAAGGACTCCTAGTGAGAAATTTTGTGGTTTAACCTTCTTGTTGTAAGCACATACGATTCGTCGTTGGTAAATTTGCCAATGATAGATAGCTGCAAAATGTTTCTCCTCTATCATACTTAATTGGTCAAACCAAGCTTGAACCCATTTTGTTTCATCTAACTCTGCTTCTTTTAAGATTCGGAGGGAGGGAATCTCAACCTCGACGGGTAAAACTGTTTCCATTCCATATACCAACGAGTACGAAGTTATCCTAATTAAGGTTCGAAATGAAGTCTGATAGGCGTGGAGGGCGGAAGGCAACATGTCGTGCCAATCCTTGTAAGTGATTGTCATTTTCTCGATGATTCTTTTGATGTTTTTATTGGCAGCCTCAATTTCTCCGTTCATTTTAGGCCTATAAGGTACAAAGTTGTGATGAGTGATCTGGAAGTCTTTGCACATTTTTGCCATGTCCTTGTTCTTGAGGTTTTTGGCATTGCAGGTTATTATTCTACTCAAGAAATCATACCGAAAAATGATATTGTTCTTAACAAATTTCAGAATGCTGTTTTTTGTGACATTGGCATAAGAGGCTGCTTCTACCCATTTCGTAAAGTAATCAATAGCGACCACGATGAAGTGATGTCCATTCAAAACTTTTGGCAAGATTTGTCTAATAACGTCCATGCCCCAAAGTGAGAAGGGCCAAGGGGTAGTCATGCTGTGCAATTCTGAAGGTGGAGCATTGATCTTATTGGCATAGATTTGGCAGAAATGACATTTACAAACGTGCTGATAACAATCACTCTTCATTGTCGTCCAGTAATATCCTATTCTCATGATCTTCTTGACAAGCATGTGACCATTCATGTGAGGTCCACAGACCCCACCATGTACAATCTTGATTAATCGTTTAGCCTCTGCTTCTATGACGCAACAAAGGAGAACCTCATGAAGTGATTTTTTGACCTGCCAATCTCTAGATGGTTCTTCGTTCATTTACTGTTATATCTGACAGGATGGTTCGATCTTCTAAGTATGCCTTGATGTCTAAATACCACGGTTTCTCCTTAAGCTCTACTATATCTACCGGTAAATAATAGGCTGGTTCGTCTTGGATGTCAATTTCAATAGGATTGATGACCGGGTCTTCTAAAATACTGATAATAGAAGTATGGCTAACACATCTACAAACTAATTTTTGGCTCGAGGCATGTAGGTGAATGAGATCCTGGTGAAGTTCGATCTCAATTTTTTTCGGTATTCATGGTAAGGGACTAGTCTTTGTTCTCGAGTCTTCCATTCTCTCGTTGTCTAATAAACTACTAAACTTGAATCCCCGAATACATCGATTTCATCCCCTTCCAGGTCAATATTTACCTTCAACCCTGTGATACATGCTTCATACTGTAGACACCCCATTTTTGCACTCGCCTGATTAATCAACTCGTCAACCCGATCGCAATGATTCCCAATGATGGATGTGTATTCCATTGCTTTATTTTGTTACCAGATGTGTTTCAGAAATCCGGATGAGGTATCTCAAACTAACAAAACCTTAGAACCACGCTACGCTAGGTAAATACGACCCCAGAAACATAGAAATCATCATCTTGCAAACCAAAAAGAAGCTTCACGATAAAAATCACTAAAAATTATCAAATTACCAAAATACCCCTAATCTCAAAACAACCCTAGAGCCTACGTTACGCTTAGGAAAACTCATTCAAACACATAAAACCAAATCGAAACCAAATAAATCATTTCGTCAATTTTCACAGAATTCGACAAATTACGAAAATGCCCCTCATAAAGTTCACGACCATTTCACACACAAAAATTTCATAAATAACACAAAAATATTTCCATTGAATTCCTTACGAAAATCGATTCTAAAACATCTTAGAACATTAAAAACCGACTTAAAACGTGAAAAGTCCTCTCCGGGGGCAAAACGATAATTTCACAATTTTCATAATTAAAAAAATTCGAAATTAATAAATAAAACATTAAATAATTAAAGTAAAACATTAATGAAATTAATTTAAAATTTTGAACCTAAAAAATCGATCAATCGGACTCTCAGGCAAAATTGTTGAGGGTTCGTGGGATATTTCTTTAAGGACCCCTCCATTTGGGGTTCAAAGAATTAAAGAAATAATGGAGGGGCCTTCTCCAAAAATTTAAAGTAAATCAAGCAAGACTGAAGTCAAGGTATTAAAGTCAATCAAGTGAAACTGAAGTCAAAATTAAAGTCAATTAAGCAAGACTAAAGTCAAGATATTGAAAGTCAATCAATTAAGACTAAAGTCAAAACATTAAAAGTCAATCAAATAAGACCAAAAGTCATAATAGAGATCTAATTAAATAATAACTCTATCTAATAGAGTTCTAACTTAAAAACAATTCTACCTAAAACAATTTGAATTAAAACACAATTCTACCTAAAAAAATTCTATTAAAACACAATTCTACCTAAAACAAGTCAAACTAAAACACAACTCTAATTAAAAGATCTCTAATTAAACACTAACTCTATCCAAATCAATCCCTAAAAATATCTATAAATAGAGGTGCTCACACCCTATTTTCGGATCAAATTATAAACCCTAAGAGAAGTAGGTCTAGAAGCTCCCCTAGCCCCCCATAAACCCTAGTTTTGGAGCCCCAACTCCTTAGCTAACATCCCTCCTTCAATTTTAGTCTAGAAAACACCCAAAAGCCTTCTAAAAACACCCTCAAATCCGCAACGAAATTGAAGAGTTCAGATTCAAAAAAACAAGGAGATACCTTGCCTCGGAGATCCGAAGTCAAATCCGGAAGCAGAACGAAGTAAGGGAGCACGGTACAAGGAGTTCTTTTTATCAGATCTGAGGGAACCAAGTCCTTGCCATCGGAAAGGTAAACCTTTTATTTTTATTTATTTTCTTATCTAGGTTTTAGCAATTTAATTTACTTGGGAATTTAGTAGAGACCGGCTTTGGCCGGGCGGGGTTGGTGCCTAACACCTTCCAACCCCGTAACTTGATCCCCGAATTCAGTTTTTTTTGGTTTTAGATTAGTTTTTATCCGTTTAGAGTCATTGATCGGTTCCTAGACCGTAATAACTAGGTGGCGACTCCCAAACCTCAAGGGTCAAAAGCGGATCCGCGCACCCCGCGGATCGAGGGCGCTTTCAGTGGCGACTCCACTGGGGAACATTGAGGATCAAACTTGAAAAACCCCAAGTATGGGAGCATTGCCAAGATGACCTAGTTTTTTTTTTATTATTTAGTTGGATTTATTTTATTTATTTTTTCTGTTTATTTATTTATTTTTTTGTCTTGATTGTAGATGATTTTGGGCATTCCATTTTTTTTTTCAATTAAGGATCACTTTTTGATGACCCCTAAATAATGAAAGATTCAAATTGATGGAATGATGAAGGTTGGACAGAAATATTAAAACGTTTTTAGAGAGTATTCTAGCGAGAATTAAGTCTGGGGCCTCTTAATAAAATATAGATCTCTCGAGTAATTAATTTAGAATCTGAGTTCACTCAATTTCGTTATCGGAAGCCTTAGATATCATCGATGCAAGTTCAATCTGTAAATCTGAAATTATTTCTGAATGAAAGTTGGGACAGCAACGTTAAAACTTTTTTACAGAATATTTAGTGAGAACTATGTCGGGAACCTCTTAATAAAACGTAGATCTCGTTGAGTAGATTAATTTAGAATCTAAGTTCACTCAATTTCGTTATCGGAAGCCTTAGATATCATCGATGCAAGTTCAATCTGTAAATCTGGAATTATTTTTGAATGAAAGTTGAGACAGCAACGTTAAAACTTTTTTACAGAATATTCTAGTGAGAATTAAGTCTGGGAACCTCTTAATAAAATGTATATCTCGTCGATTAGATTAATTTAGAATCTGAGTTCACTTAATTTCGTTATCGGAAGCCTTAGATATCATCGATGCAAGTTCAATCTGTAAATCTGGAATTATTTCTGAATGAAAGTTGGGACAGCAACGTTAAAACTTTTTTACAGAACATTCTGGTGAGAATTAAGTCTAGGCACCTATTACTAAAATGTAGATCTCATCGAGTAGATTAATTTAGAACTTGAGTTCACTCGATTTCGTTATCGGGAGCCTTAGATATCATCGATGCAAGTTCAGATTGTATTTTCCTAATTTGCAGAAAATCTGAATTTATCCAATGTTGGCACAATTAATGTTCTTGAGAGTGAGCTCATCTCAACCATTGTCATTCTATCATCAATGTAACACCTATTGGAATCTCGATTTATTTTGGATCACCCAAAAGTGATCATTGATGGACCTTAAAAATTATAAAAATTATGCCTATTGCAATGTTTGTTTGATCATTATCATATGCCATATTTATTGATTAATTACCATGATCTTGCTTGAAATACATGATTGATGTTGATCGTAATGTTAATGTGCTTATGTGATGGGAATAATGTGATCTTAATTGAATATTCATATGATTTGAATGATTTTGTTTGTTTTAATTAAATGTATGATTGGTTTGATTGGATCCATGGGCCCATTTGTTTGAAAAAGGTCCCGGGCACACCCCACCCTGTTTTGCACACCACACATGCACGTTTACTGTTTTACTACTCTACTTCACGTCCCATTTAGCCAACGTGGCACTAGTGCGTGGCCCGGTCTCTTCGGAGATGCGACGTCATTCATGAAATCCACAACTCCAGTCACGTACCTTAGGGTATATCAAACTGGGGGCATCAATACCATCTGATCAGGTGATTCTGAGAAGTATGTTGATGCACCCAGGCTGGAGCGACCTGAGCCTTTGACCTATTGTAAGCCACACAGTCACATGTCCCGATTGCCAACGTAGTACTAGTACGTGGTCGGTCCCCTCGTGGGATGCCAAACCATTTATGAAAGCTACAACTCTTGACTCGTACCCGTAGGTATAAAAGATAGTCTAAGTATATCAATTGTACTTCTTGGTCAAAATCCGGTGCCTAAGCAAGATCTTGCCCCGCTGTACCCTACTGTACGAGGGGGATAGACTACGTCTATTCTAGACGAGAGGTATTTAAGTGGCCCTTGCTCTCAGCATTGTGCGCCACCTCTCAACTGGAGATCGAAACTGGCTGTTTTTGGCTTCAGAGAAGTGAATTGAGGTTTTAGATTATCACCTATACGGTATATCAAACCAAGTCACCACGTATCGAAAGGTATATAGGTGTGCTTGGGCAAGGGTGGCTAGATAAAAATGCATTGCACGTAGTAAACCTAGAGTCTAGAAGCCTTCCTATAGGTCACGACCCGAATTGACTATGGGTGTTCCTGGGTTGCTTTATTCAATCCAACCAACAGGTAGGTGGGCAGACCGATCCAGAATAATCAAACAAAACCCGCAATATCGGTCCTACCCAATCGGTGAAATGTACTGATTAATTTGAACCACTTAAACCAGTTGACCCAATGGACAAATGGATCAAACTGATCAATACCAAATCAGTTGGACTAATTGGTTTCACTTTTAAAGATCCAGACCACTTTATCTAGAAAGATTCGATCTTAAGATCAAATTAATTTATCTGATCAAAGGTTCAATCCCAATCAGGGGTAGACCCGCATCTAACCTTTCTCACTTTCTTGGTCACTATAGACTTATGGTGCATTTGGATTTGATATTTCCACCGGACTTGGGCTATTCTATATATCGAAACTTTAATCATGTGGATAAGAGTCAAACCTTCAGAATCGATGGTTAATCTTAGGTGTCCCTAAACGTTCTAAACCCTCATCTGTGTCATTTTGGGTCATTCAAAAGAATCGTCTAGTCCAAGTACCAATGTCAAGTCTAAGTAGTCCATCCACCCAGAAGGACCTTCTCTCTTTGTAGATAATTGTCCCTGAGTTTTCTTTGAGTTTCAATCCAGTTTTTGTCAGTCTTTAGATCCAGTTAGTTGTCTCAGTTACATTAGCCTTTCTTCAACTTTCAAATTTAGTCGAGTTTGTCAGTCTATGTTTTTTCAATTCCAATAAAATATAGAAGCTTATGATTATCATGCGTGTAATAATGATTTGAACATACATCTAACATGAGAAATGACTTAAAGCTCACTAATCAAATTTGATAAATATTGGAATTAAAGAGTACACTCAAGAAGTGCAAATTGGTGATACATTATCCTCAGGAGAACATAGAGAATAGTAAACTTACTTGAGAAATTCAACAATATTTCTTGCATGGTCTCATAAGGATATATGGATGATTGCATAAAATAAAGATCAAGACATATAGTCAAGGGTGAACTTCAAAGTCAAAGATTATTGGTCAAAAATGATATAGCTGAAGCATCGACAAAGACACTAAGACTTACAAGTGGATCTACCAGGTTTCTCACTCAAAAGAGGAATTTTCATTCATAAGAGAATAAAAGAGTTTCTCGAAATTTTAGAGTTAGAAAATTCAATCATACTCGATTTCCACAAAAAGACTGAAGAATATTCATTCTCAAAAGAAGACCTACTCGACAGAGCAATTCAGATATCGAATTCCTGAAACTTTGACCAAGTCAAGCAGCATTCACCAAAGGAGGCCTTCTTTGGTCGAACAATTTTCCTGTCTTACCAAAAAAAGAAAAAAAAAACCTTCTTTAGCCCCTCGCAGCCTTTTAAAAAAAATAAAAGCAATAGCCTCTTCTTCTAAACCATACCAACCAACCTTGGGAGGGAATCTTAGTATGAACTACGTTTTGACCTGATCCCAAAAGGAAAAAGAAATATTTGGGGTACGTAGGCAACCTGAGAAGTTACTTCAGGCCCGGTCATTAAAAGAAAAATGTATTCTCTTAAGGAAAGTGTCATCCAAAAGAAAAATCTACTATTGAAATGTTCAAAAAAAGAATGCCAAACTAAGGGCATTAGAAAAAAGAATCAAAAGAATTGATAAAAAGAAAAGAATGCCAAACTAGGGGCATTTAGAAAAAAAATCAAAATAATTGATAGAAAAGAGAGAATATCAAACTAGGGGCATTTTGGGAAGTTGAGCCTTATATCTTTTCTTTCTAAACCATATCCTAAGCCCACCTATTAAGTCCTCCTGAAGGCTAATTGACTCGGTTAAGGTGCAGGGAACTGAGAAGTTGTCGAGTTGGTTATACAAGATCATCAAGAAAAAAAGAGAAGCCCGCTAAGTCGAAAACCTGAAAAGGCGGCTTAGGCAAAATTTAGGGCATAACCATAAAAAAAAAAGCCTGCTAGGTGAAAACCTGAAAAGGCGACCTAGGCAAAAATCAAGGCATCATCAGAAAAAGAAAAACAAAGCCCGCTAGATTGAAAACCTAAAGAGGCGATCTAGGCAAAAATTAGGGCATCATCAAATGGGAGGAAAGGTCCCGTCAAGAAGAAAAATTCAGAAGGAAGCTTGTGCAGAAACTGCAGAACCATTCAAGCCACGATTTTGTCTTTTAGCCAAGAGCTCACATCCGACAAAGACAATATTGAAGTCGAAAAAATCAGAAGTCATCTTGAACATTGTAGGATCTTCAAAAGTATGTTTACTTGTTCAAGTGTTCGCTAATGGAAGATGTAGAATCATCAACCACTTTGAAGAGGAAGATCTTTTATTCTAATATTTATCAAGATTTTTTAAGTCCAGCTCAAGCATTTTTCAAAAGAAATTCGAAAGAAAATGATCATTCTTTATTGCACAAGAAAATTGCAGTCTATATAATTAAGAGTCTAAATTTAAGAGAATTGTCAGTTCTTCTATCTATCATACATCAGAGTCCATATTTTTCAAGCGTAATCCATTCCATCAGTCTCGTAGTCAAGTCCCAGTTAAAGCCAACCTTGAAACTAGGGGCATTTTTGAAGGTCATTTAATTCCAAAGTTTTTGTTCTTAATCACATGATAAAAAGAAAATCATACAAAAGCTTAAAAGTCCGGCGAAACCCAATGATAATTACGAATCCAGATGCATGATAAGCCAATAAAGGCCTGATCTTTCAAACTTTGAGCTCGATTTTGAATCATAAATCAATAATAGGATTGTTTAAGTTCCTATAATCTCTAAGCCCGAGAAACGTGGCTTAGTAATGAGTCCGAGAAACGAGACTCCAACTTTTTGAATCATAGAATGAATAGGCTTTTTGAAGTGCCTACAAACCTAAGTTCGAGTCCGAGAAACGAGACTCCAACTTGTTGAATCATAGAATGAATAGGCTTTTTGAAGTGCCTACAAACCTAAGTTCGAGTCCGAGAGAAACGAGACTCCAACTTTTTGAATCATAGAATGAATAGGCTTTTTGAAGTGCCTACAAACCTAAGTTCGAGTCCGAGAAACGAGACTCCAACTTGTTGAATCATAGAATGAATAGGCTTTTTGAAGTGCCTACAAACCTAAGTTCGAGTCCGAGAAACGAGACTCCAACTTTTTGAATCATAGAATGAATAGGCTTTTTGAAGTGCCTACAAACCTAAGTTCGAGTCCGAGAAACGAGACTCCAACTTTTTGAATCATAGAATGAATAGGCTTTTTGAAGTGCCTACAAACCTAAGTTCGAGTCCGAGAAACGAGACTCCAATTTTTGAATCATAGAATGAATAGGCTTTTTGAAGTGCCTACAAACCTAAGTTCGAGTCCGAGAAACGAGACTCCAACTTTTTGAATAATAAATAGGCTTTTTGAAGTGCCTATAAACCTAAGTTCGAGTCCGAGAAACGAGACTCCAACGTTTTGAATCATAGGCTTTTTGAAGTGCCTATTAACCTTAGTTTGAGTCCGAGAAACGAGACTCCAATTTTAATAGGATGTTTAAGTTCCTGTAAACCTTAGCCAGAGTCCGAGAAACGAGACTCCAGCTTTGTTTGAAATCATATTGAATTAATAGGATTGTTTAAGTTCCTTAGCCTGAGAAGCTTGCTACAATAGGCTCCAGTCCGATAAATGAGACTCAAACTTTTTCAACTCTAAAAAGAATTTCAAATAGGATTTAACGAAGTTCCTACAATGTTATAACTCCAATTACTTTGTTAAACCTTGCTATGATTGTTTTCGTTGCATAAGTGCATCTCAATTTTGAATCATTATTGTCAGTGAGAGAAGATCTCTAGGACCTGGCACATTTTTACTTAGTTTCACACAGCATCACACCATTGCACACACGTGCACTTTTGCATCAGTCAGGGAGAATTTTCTAAAATTCGAGGATCTGACATCGTCAGTGAGAGTTCAAGCTCGAGGACCTGACAACCTTTTAGTTCGGGAAGAGTTTTACGCTCAAGGATCCGAACACCCTGACGAATTGCTAAATCAGGCTGCAAAATGAACTGTCACTAGCTTTGGCATTCGGATATCGCACTATCTACCAAAATAGATTTGCTATCTAGTTTGCTTCAACCCTCTGCCAAAGAGGGGCATCTGTAGACACCCCATTTTTGCACTCGCCTGATTAATCAACTCGTCAACCCGATCGCAATGATTCCCAATGATGGATGTGTATTCCATTGCTTTATTTTGTTACCAGATGTGTTTCAGAAATCCGGATGAGGTATCTCAAACTAACAAACCTTAGAAACCACGCTACGCTAGGAAAATACGACCCCAGAAACATAGAAATCATCATCTTGCAAACCAAAAAAGCTTCACGATAAAAATCACTAAAATTATCAAATTACCAAAATACCCCTAATCTCAAAACAACCCTAGAGCCTACGTTACGCTTAGGAAAACTCATTCAAACACATAAAACAACAAATCGAAACCAAATAAATCATTTCGTCAATTTTACAGAATTCGACAAAATTACGAAAATGCCCCTCATAAAGTTCACGACCATTTCACACAAAAAATTTCATAAATACACAAAATAATATTTCCATTGAATTCCTTACGAAAAATCGATTCTAAAACATCTTAGAACATTAAAAACCGACTTAAAACGTGAAAAGTCCTCTCCGGGGGCAAAACGGTAATTTCACAATTTTCATAATTAAAAAATTCGAAATTAATAAATAAAACATTAAATAATTAAAGTGAAACATTAATGAAATTAATTTAAAATTTTGAACCTAAAAAATCGATCAATCGGACTCTCAGGCAAAATTGTTGAGGGTTCGTGGGATATTTCTTTAAGGACCTCCCCTCCATTGGGGGTTCAAAGAATTAAAGAAATAATGGAGGGGCCTTCTCCAAAAATTTAAAGTAAATCAAGCAAGACTGAAGTCAAGGTATTAAAGTCAATCAAGTGAAACTGAAGTCAAAATTAAAGTCAATTAAGCAAGACTAAAGTCAAGATATTAAAAGTCAATCAATTAAGACTAAAGTCAAAACATTAAAAGTCAATCAAATAAGACCAAAAGTCATAATAGAGATCTAATTAAATAATAACTCTATCTAATAGAGTTCTAACTTAAAAACAATTCTACCTAAAACAATTGAATTAAAACACAATTCTACCTAAAACAATTCTAATTAAAACACAATTCTACCTAAAACAAGTCAAACTAAAAACACAACTCTAATTAAAAGATCTCTAATTAAACACTAACTCTATCCAAATCAACCCTAAAAACATCTATAAATAGAGGTGCTCACACCCTATTTTCGTATCAAATCATAAACCCTAAGAGAAGTAGGTCTAGAAGCTCCCCTAGCCCCCTAAACCCTAGTTTTGGAGCCCCAACTCCTTAGCTAACATCCCTCCTTCAATTTTAGTCTAGAAAACACCCAAAAGCCTTCTAAAAATACCCTCAAATCCGCAACGAAATTGAAGAGTTCAGATTCAAAAAACAAGGAGATACCTTGCCTCGGAGATCCGAAGTCAAATCCGGAAGCAGAACGAAGCAAGGGAGCACGGTACAAGGAGTTCTTTTTGTCAGATCTGAGGGAACCAAGTCCTTGCCATCGGAAAGGTAAATCTTTTATTTTTATTTATTTTCTTATCTAGGTTTTAGCAATGTAATTTACTTGGGAATTTAGTAGAGACCGGCTTTGGCCGGGCGGGGTTGGTGCCTAACACCTTCCAACCCC
The DNA here is from genome assembly GCF_017979445.1 of Akebia trifoliata. NCBI lineage: Eukaryota > Viridiplantae > Streptophyta > Magnoliopsida > Ranunculales > Lardizabalaceae > Akebia > Akebia trifoliata. The sequence goes on from NC_141386.1 coordinate 16,299,686, forward strand.
GTAACTTGATCCCCGAATTCAGTTTTTTTTGGTTTTAGATTAGTTTTTATCCGTTTAGAGTCATTGATCGGTTCCTAGACCGTAATAACTAGGTGGCGACTCCCAAACCTCAAGGGTCAAAAGTGGATCCGCGCACCCCGCGGATCGAGGGCGCTTTCACATACTCTGCCTCGTTATTGGAACATTGGAATTTTAGTCGAATGGTGATAGGAACATGAGACCCATCTGGTTTGATCAAAACTGCCCCTATTCCGTTTCATTTCTAGTTTGTAATTCCGTCGAAATACATCTTCCAACCTTGTTATTAATCATTATCTTCGACTTCAGTCAACATGATGGCTTCATATGGGAAGTTCATCTTTAATATCTCGTAGTCAGGTAAGCGATACTGAGCTAAGTGGTAGGCAATAGCTTACCCCTTAATGGCTTTTTGAATGACATAGGTGATGTCAAACTCAGATAACAGTAATTGCCACTTTGCATTACGACCTGTCAACACTGGCTTCTCGAAAAGATACTTGAGAGGGTCCATTCAAGCAATAAGCATAGTTGAATAGCTGAGGAGGTAATGATGTAGTCATTGAGATACCCAGACCAGTATGCAACAAGTATTTTCAAGTGTTGAGTATTTTGCCTCATAATCAGTGAACTTCTTACTGAGATAGTAAAAGGCTTGCTCTTTTTGACCTGACTCATCGTATTGCCCCAGTACACAGCTCATAGATGTTTCTTGCACCGAGATATACATCAATAAGGGTCGTCTTGGTGTAGGAAGAACCAAGATTAGAAGATTGAGTAAATATTTCTTTATCTTGTCGAAGGCTTCTTGACAGTTCTCGTTCCATGCTTTTGGTGCATCATTTCTGAGTAGCTTGAACACTAGTTCATAGATAGGCGTGAGTTATGTGATGAACTTGCTAATATACTATATTCTATCCATAAATGCTCTGACGTCGCTTTCCGATATTGGTGCTTTCATGTCAAGAATGTACTTAGTATTTGCATGATCTATCTCAATGCCTCTTCTGCTGATGATAAAGCCTAACAACTTGCCTAATGTTGCCCTGAAGACGCATTTTACTGGGTTGAGCCTCAGACTATACTTCCTTAGTCGATCAAATAATTTTTCACGTTTATTAGATTGTCTTTCTCCAAACTAGACTTAGCAATCATGTTATCCACATAAACCTTCATTTATTTGTGGATTATATCATAGAATAGAGTCGTCATTGCATGTTGATAAGTTGCCCCGACATTCCTGAACCCGAATGGCATTATTTTGTAATAAAAGGTACCCCAGAGTGTGATGAATATTGTCTTTTCCCAATCTTCTTTTACCATTCTTATCTGATTATAGCCGGAGAAACCGTCCATGAATGAGAATGTCATATCCCGCTATGTTATCAAGTAGAGTGTCGATATGAGGTAGTGGAAAATCATCCTTAGGATTAGCTTTGTTCAAATCTCCATAGTTGACACACATTCACACTTTTTGTCTTTCTTTAGTACCGGAATGACATTAGATAGCCATTCAAAGTATGTGGAGACTGCGAGAAATCCTACTTGGAATTGTTTCATCACTTCATATTTGACTTTGAGTGTCTATTCTGGCTTGAATCTTCTCTTATGTTTGATCAGCTTGTTCCCAAGAGCGATTAACAGTTTGTGAACGACTAGATCTGTGTCGAAGCCGGGCGTATCTCTGTAGGACCAAGTGAAGATGTCTTGGTAGTCTTGTAGTAGTTTAATCATTTTTCCTTTCTATTGAGGTGTTAATAAGGCTCTGATTTTTATAACACGTAAGTCATCTTCAGTGCCAAGATTAATCAAGTCTGTATCATCAATGTTTGACTGAACACCTTTTTCATGTTGTTCTACAAAGTCTTTGATTTCTTTAAGAGGGTTTTGAACTTTGTCACTTGACTCTTCTTCGATCCCATGAGGTCGAAGTCAAGTTCGAGATCAAAGTCATACTCATCCTTTTCATATTCTGTTCTATCCAAAGGTTTATTCGATTGAGACAAATCCCTTAAATTCTAAAAAAAAATTCTTTTTTTGGTCTTTGGAAAATATCTATTTTTTTTTTATTTTGGAAGTTTTTTTATTTTTTGAAAACTTCTCAACTTTTTGATTTTTGAAGAATTTTTTATTTTTTTTATTTTTGAGTGTTATTTTTCAGATATCTAAAATAAGAAGATCAATCATGCATTAGTAAAGACAAGGAGCCCTCAAATAGTCTTTACCTGAGGACGAGGGCTCATTATGATTCTCGGGCAAATTGATTTTGCATGATGATTTTTTTAGAGGCTATGGCAACCTCAAAGGTGACAGGGAATTATTCCCAATTGTTTAGAATCTCCCCTTCCTTGATGGGGTAGATGAGGTGAGAAAGTGGTTGTTCAGACGGTTCTGAGATGACCATCACTTCCGGCTGATAGTTGTCAGGGTCGGGCTTAAGTCCTCTTAAGTTGGGCGGAATGACAACTGATGCCCAGTCAATACTAATTGAAAAAGGTGAATCATTTTTTCTTACTTATGGAAACTTCTACTTTCACAGGCTCTATTGTTGTCTCTTGTGAATTCTCACTGGAATCCCCGTTGAATAGAATATCAACGCCGTCTATGAAAGAGGGTTGGGACTCAACAATCAAGTTTTTCTGTATATACTTTTGTTTGAGACTTACAGTTTTTGGCTTCCTTACTAACTTTTGTGGCAGTTTAGATAAGTTGTCAAGTCTAGTTTGTGACCTTGGAAAACTAACATTGATATGAGGAACTTTGCCTAGGTTCCAAATGTTTGGCTCTCGGTTCTGTCTTCTTGCTAACCGAAGTTTCATTTTTTTGCCATTCAAGTTAGCAATGTCTTTTTTTGTCGATCGGAAGCCGAGGCTAAAGTAAGGGATATGCTTGCCTGCAATAATTGGGGTGGTTCTACCTCTCCCTCCTGGTCCCAAACCTTATTTGGATCGGTAGCCAACTTCCTTCATTACCCGTCCAATCATCATATTTGCTTTTAATAGTTTTGTTCTTGCTCTTTTCTTTCCCTTTTCAACCTAGTTGACAACAGTGAATTGGTAAGAATGATAGGTTGCCTTGTCATTCGTCATTTCCACATCAATGAATGGCACATCCAAAATTTGACCAGCGGAGATTAAGTTCTCTGCTAGAACTGAGATCATGTTTTGTCCCATTGTGAACTTGACCATCTGATGTAGAGAAGACGGTATGGCCCCTGTAATGTTGAAAGAGCCCTCGATCCGCGGGGTGTGCGGATCCGCTTTTGATTTTCGAGGTTTGGGAGTCGCCACCTAATTATTACGGTCTAGAAATCGAGCATTAACTCAAGATGGATAAAAACAACTAATTTACAAAAAGAAACTAAGTTCGGAGATCACGTTACGGGGTTGGAAGGTGTTAGGCACCAACTCCGCCCGGTAAACGCCGGCCTCTACTATTTTCCAAGAATATTACATTGCTAAAAAAACCTAAAATAAATAAATAAAACAAATAAAAAAGATAAAAGGAAAATATACCTATACAATCACAACATTTTATTTCCTCATAACTGGTAGAATGGTTCTTCGTAAGATACTCCTTGTTTTGTTTCTGTCACTAGATCCACTCCAGATCTCCAAGACTAGGTACATCGTTCTTAGATTTGAGTGTTTCCTAAATTTATTGAAGGAGTTCTGAGTATTTCGTAGAGATTTTTTTGAGAATTTGTGAATAAAAATTAGGATTTGGATGATAGGTAAGAAATTAGGGCTTCAAAATCAGGGTTTTATGAAGGCTAATGAGGCTTTTTTACTTAACTTTTTTAGGATTTTCTTTGACCTGCAAAATTAGGTTGTAGAAGCTCTCTATTTATATAGTTTTTTTCGTAGAGTTAGTGTTTGATTAGGTTTCTTTTAGATATGATAAATTAAGGTTTTGACTTAAGTCTTATGAGATTGACTTGGTCTTTTTAAATTAGGGTTTTAATTAGGGTTTTGACTTAAGTCTTATAAGATTGACTTGGTTTCTTTATATTAGGATTTTAATTAGGGTTTTGACTTAAGTCTTATGAGATTGACTTGGTTTCTTTAGATTAGGGTTTTAATTAGGATTTTGACTTAAGTCTTACGAGATTGACTTGGTTTAGATTTTTAAATTAATTTTATTAAGATTTTACTTTACGTGAATTAATGTTTTATTTATTAATTTCAAAATTTTAAATTGTTAAAATTGAAAATTTATCATTTTGCCCCCGAAGAGAACTTTTGCGTTTTAAGTCATTTTTTGATGTTCCGGGATGTTTTGGAATCGATTTTTCGTAAGGAATTTAATAGGATTATAAATTTGTGTCACTTATGAAATTTGTTGGCGTGAAATGATTATCAACCCCTATGAGGGGCATTTTTATAATTTTGTCGAATTTGGTGAAAATTGGCGAAATGGTTTATTTGATTTCATTTTATTATTTTATGTGTTCGAATAGGTTTTCTTAAGTGTAAAGGGGCTCTAAGGATGTTTTGATGTTAGGGGTATTTTGGTAATTTGATCATTTTTTAATGATTTTTATCGTAAAGCTTCTTTTTGTCTACAAAATGATGATTTCTATGTTTTCTATGGCAAAGCTAGTGACTGCTCATTTTGTAGCCTGATTTAGCAATTCGTCGTGGCGTTCGGATCCTTGAAGGTAATATTCTCCCCGAACTAAAAGTTTGTTAGGTCTTTGAGCACGAACTCTCACTGACAACGTCAGATCCTTGAATTTTAGAAAGTTCTTCCTAACTAAAAATGTGTTGTATGTACTCGAAATCTAAGATAAATCTCAGAGATGGTCTGAGCTAGATTTGAGCATAAATTAAGTAAAATCTGAGCTTAAAATTGAGCATAAACTGAGCATAATCTAAGCGTAAAATGAGCATAATTCTGAGAAAATCCTCGGCGGTACCTGAGCATAATTCTGAGAAAACCCTCAACTGCATCTGAGCATAATTCGAAGAAAACCCTCGACGATATCTGAGCATAATTTCGAGAAAACCCTCAACGGCATCCGAGCATAATTCTGAGAAAACACGGTATCCGAGCATAATTCCGAGAAAACTCTCGGCGGCATCTGAGCATAATTCTGAGAAAACCCTCGGTGGCATCTAAACATAATTTTGAAAAAATCCTCGACGGTATCTGAGCATAATTCTGAGAAAACCATCGGCATTATCTGAGCATAATTTCGAGAAAACCCTCAACGGCATCCGAGCATAATTCTGAGAAAACACGGTATCCGAGCATAATTCCGAGAAAACTCTCGGCGGCATCTGAGCATAATTCTGAGAAAACCCTCGGTGGCATCTAAACATAATTTTGAAAAAATCCTCGACGGTATCTGAGCATAATTCTGAGAAAACCATCGGCATTATCTGAGCATAATTTCGAGAAAACCCTCGGCAGCATCTGAGTATAATTTCGAGAAAACTTTCGACGGTATCTGAGCATAATTCCGAGATATATGAGCATAAAGTAAATCTAGGAAAGAATTGATGAATCTGATAAATCTGAAAAGGAATTAATGGATTTGGGAAAGAAAGAATGCTCTATCTCACATTCTATGCGAAAGGGTAATGAGTTAATCTCTGGGCAAAATCAAATATGAGATCTGAAACGCTTCTATTTGAACCTCAAGATTTTTCAAAAAATTTATGAATTTTTTAACTTCTTCGTACCTCAGGGGTTTTCAAAAATTTGCTATCAAGAGGGTAACCTTAAATTCGGGGTTCCCATTATCCTTTTAGGATTAACATTAATCAAGCTCAAGAACAAAATGCCCTAGTTTGACAGAAAATGTTGCACTGAAGATAAGTGAACACAATTTTAAAAAATTGCCCCTTGTGTAAGAGGGAAAACTACACGCTATAGGAAAAAGAGAAGTGCCCCTTATTACGAAGGTGTGAAATATTTGATTACCGTAAGCGCAATAAAGATTTAACTTTTTATATTGAAGATGTTGAGTCGAGCTCAAAAGAAAAAAATATTTCCTTTCGAGATTCATCATAGAATTCACCCTTCTCCCCCTTGGTTCACTTGGGGAAGCAAAAAAATTTCAAATCAATCGTAGACAAGATACTTGTAACTTCTGAGTCATTGTCTGGTTTAAGCTAAGTGTTGAACTTGATCATTCGGACTTTAGATGTTTCGGCTCGGACCGCCTTTTAGCTTTTCAACTCTATGAAGATTTTCTTCTTTTTTTTTTGTTGCTCTAACTTTTGTCTAGATTGCCCTTTCAGATTTTCAAACTAGCGAGCATGCTCTAGTTTTTGCCTAGATTGCCTTTTCAGGTTTTTGATCTAGCAAGCTTTCTTATTTTTCTTTGCTCTAATTGTTGTCAAAGTCGTCCTTTCAAATTTTCAACATTGCGAGCTTGCCTTAATTTTTTCCTAAGTCACCCTTTTCGGGTTTTCAAACTAACAAGCTTTTTTCTTCTTTTTTTTTCTTCCCTTCTAAACTTCTAGAATTACTGTCTGATCATGCTTTGTTACATTGCTTGACTTTTTCGCACAGTATTTAAGAGGACTTTCATAGGTAAGCTTAGGAATGGGTATAAAAAGAAAGGAATTTTGAGGCTCAAAAACCCGAATGCCCTTGTGTGGCATTTTTTCTTAAATTTTCTCTTTTTCCTTGAATTTTCTTTTCCAATTTAACAATATCTTTTTTTTTTTGAATTTTTTTCTTTTTGTAAGGAAATCTATTTTTTATTTTGATATGGTTGGGCCTGAAATAACTTCTCAGGTTGCCTACATACCCCAGAGATCATACCAAAACGTGGTTCAAATTTTTCCCTCCCCTGGGTTGGGTGATCGGGCTGAGAAAGAGAAAGGTTTTTTTTTTTGAAAAATACTGCAAAAGACTGAGAAAGGATATGTTGAACTGGGTAGCAGGAAAATTGATTTGGCCAAAGGTGGTCTCCTTAAATGTAGTACCGCTTGATTTGGTCAAGGTTGGTTGGTTCTGGTAGTTCAACTCCATCACGGTCTTGAAGTCTGACAGTATTTCCAGGAAATATTTCTTTGATGAATGAATCTCTCCAATTAGGTTCAGACTTCTTCCTATGGTCAAGGAGGGGTGCTCCATTTTCTATGAAGTCTAATGGTTAAATCCTTGACTTATAAGTGGCAAACTTTAACCTTCTTGTCAAACGTGCGAGCGATTCTTATTTGATAAGTTTGCACGTGGTACAAAACTTCTAGGTTGTTTTTCTTAAATCCGGTTTAATTCTTCATACCGATGACGGACCTAGTATGTTTCTAACAATTGACTTTCCATCAATACCTTAAGATATGGGATTTCTCTTTCAACTGGTAAGACTGTTTTTGTACCCCCATAGTATGAATGGTAGCTTATCTAATCAATCCTGGTGCGATTGACACATTTTCTTAATGATTGTCTTGAGACTCTTATTAGCTACTTCAATCGCTCCATTAGTCTAAGGACGGTAGGAAGATGATTTGTCATGCCAGATCTTGAACTTTGAATACAAAGTGATATCTAGTGTGACCCATCATCAAAAACTAATTTCAAAAGCACCCTATTTCGAATTATGATATTTGCTTGGATGAACTTTACAACTCGAAAGACAGTGGGGACAACATTGATACATTTTGTAACATCTTCTTTAAACTCATTGATAGTTTCATTTTATCGAGCGAGTATCTATTCCGTGTCGGATAACACTCAAACTTGCACCTAACATATCCTCATAGGGTCATGTGAACAAGTCTTTTGAAATTTCTGAGTAAATTCATTATCCCCTTGTGTTCTTCTAGGGATAGGATGGTTTCTATCTGAATTTCTCTAGGAATTATTTTTCAAGGTCAATGACCTTTGCTTTCCCATTAAAAGTTGAGCTTGACCCTTATTTTCTTATTCAAGAGAGAAATCTATCAGATTATTAGTTAATTCGTTAATGCGCTAGAGATATCAAAATTTTCCTTTATTCAAATGGGTGGACAGACGCCATTCTAAACTTGGCAAATGAATTTGACTCACAAAAATAAAAGGGATAAACTCAACCTAAAGAAAACATGACCTTGTAGAAAAAAGGACTTGAGCTAACCCAACTGACTCATGAAAACTCAAGACAAGTACCCACAATGAGCTTGATTAGCACTAAGGATTGAGACATTGCTTACAACTGGCAAAACTAATGCATTGTGATCTTTAGGGAACAACTGTGTACTTTTGAAAAATTTTGGGGTCATTTTTTATGATTGACTTGGTACTAACGTTCGTTCTAACTGACTGGACTAGTGACCCTAGAAAAACGATCAACGATTAAGCTTAGGTGTAATGATAACCCCATCAAAAGTGAATTCCAGTGTTACCCCCTTAATAACATTTTAAATGAACCTTGAGATTTTATTGAATTTTGTGCACCAATCCATTAAACAATTCATTCATGCAATAATTATTCAGAAGGAAAATAATTTTATTGCATTCTAGAAAATTATTGACAAATAATGTTTTCATTGAATAAAAACTTTTACAAATCTGATTATTTTTGCAATCATTTTCTTTTCAGAAAAATATATTTTAATAATTTTCCAAGGTCCATGCAATAGATTTTTTGTAAAAATCCTTTTTTCTTTAGAAAAACATATTTCAAAAGTTTTCTATGCAAAAATAGGTCTTTTGTAAATCATTTTTCCTTCCTTTTCTTTTCTTTTGGAAAACATTTTTCTTCTTTCAAAATGGATTGGGACCCGAATTACAAAAAGAGTTTGAATACCATTTTGATTTATCGTAATTGTTGGATCGAGTTGGACTGGGTCATTATGAATCATTGCCCATTTAAAATAAATTCTTTATTGGGTTGGTGCACCCAGTGATATGATAACCTTGAATCAGATTAAACAAAAAGTTTGGTTATCTGAGGACAAAACTGTACATTCCTGATCTCATAATTTGCAGGGTCTATTTCCAACAAACAACCAGAGAACACCCACGATAAGTTCGAGTCGTGACCTATAGGGAGGTTTCTAGACTCTAGGTTTACTATGCACAATGCAATTTACCTGGTCACCCTTACCCAAGTACACCTATATATCTCTCGAGTTTGCTCAATTAGACGGTACGTGGTAACTTGGTTTTATATACTATATAGGTGATAATCTAAAAGCTCAAACCCACTTCTCTGAAGTCAAAAGCAGTCAGTTTAACCCCCAATTGAGAGGTGGTGCACAATGCTGAGCAAGGGCCCTCTTAGATACCTCTCCTCTAGAATAGACGTAATTTATCTCCTTCGTACAGTAGGGTACAGCGGGACAGGATCTTGCTTAGGCATTGATTTTGACTAAGAAGTATAGTTGGTGAACTTAAACTAACTTTGATACCAAATCTACGATTGGCGATCGGGACAAGTGACATTGCGACTTATAATAGGACAAAGGCTCAGGTCACCCCAACATGGGTGCATCGATATACCTTCCAGTGTCACCTGATCAAACGGTACTGATGCCCCAGTTTTATATACCATAAAGGTACGTGACTGGAATTGTGATTTTCATGCATGACGTCGCATCTCACAAGGATTCCGGACCATACACTAGTGCCACATTGGCTAGAAGGGACATGCAAGCGTGCAATGCAACAAAATAAACGTGATAGTGGTGTGTGCCAAGTAGGGCGGGGTGTGCCCGAGGCATTTTTTCAGATAAATGGGCCTATGGGCCAGATCAGATGATTACAACATGGAAATCAAATAAATATTGATCAAAATACAAAGTATCCATAGCATCAAAATCAAGATCAAGGCATGCACATCAAAATATATATCAATCAAGATCATGGCATATCAAATAGGCAATCAATCAAGGTATTGCAAAAGAGAATGATGATCAATCAATTAGGATAGCACAAAAATAATATCAATCATTGAGATATACACAAATATTTTTTTTATGGTCCAATCGAGGATCATTTTGGATGACTCAAAACAAATTGAGATTTCAACGAACATTGAATTGAGGATAAATTGATGGTTGTTAAGATAAGGAGTGATGAACATTTTTTTTTTTTAAAGACATGTATAGCAAATCTTTTGAGAACATAGACTAACTTGAATAACTCATAAGGTTTCAAATTCTACTTGAGGGGTCATTAAGCCAACATGGTCATCTCATTGGTAATCTAATACCATAGCTTTTTATATTTAATGAAAAAGCTTGAATTCAAAAGTGAAATTCACATTTTTTTACTCTAATCCAATGTTTTGAAAATGAGCGGCTATGAAATCAAATTTAAAATCAAAATTCGAAATGAAAATTAATTTTTAAAAATTATCTTGAAATTCTCTTTTTTTTTTTAGTTTGTAAAATTTCATCCGTCATATGCACATGACATTGGATCACCTTTTTGGGTGCCACGTGGGGAGGTCAATGACCCTTAGTAAGAAAAAAAAAACTTACTAAGCTAGTAAGACTAGACCATTCTTATTTTATTTTTTTTCTTTAAAGTCTACGTTGCTGCCAACAACACTTACAACCCATAACTCAGACAAATTAAAAAAAAAAAAAAAAAAACTGAAGAATTTCGTCTTCCATGCACCTATAGCATTGAAACATGGTTTGCAATGGCCCAAAGACCCTTAGTAAAAATTAAATCTCACTAGGTTAGTGATGCTAGCAAGCTTCCCTTTTTTTCTTGTTATTGCTTAACAGCACACACCTTCGCTGTTTTTTATTTGGCTGCTAGCAAGTTTATATTTTTTTCTTCAAAATTGTTGTGGCTGCCAGTACAACACACACGTACAAAAAAACAAAAAAGAAAAAAACTTTTCTTTTTATATATGTTGCTGCCAGCAACATACAACTCATCAGCAACACACTTCATTATCTTTTTCTTCTTTTTATTTTATTATACATGTTGCTGCCAGCCACATAACACTCAAAATTTTTATCTTTTCATTATGTTGCTAGGAGCACACTCACAACCTCTTTCAAAGACATGTCTGCGTTAAAAATCAACGAATCCCTCAACCTATTAAACGATAAAACGCTTCTACTTCGAACATAATAAATAGGACATCTATGTTAACCACACAGTCAAGGAACAAAACGGCATCAAGAAAACAGCGACCACACCAGATTCAATGGTGATGGAGGTGATCTGTTTCACCACGTCAGCAGAGCTAATGAGGTCTATCAGTCATTTGCGTACGCGGAATTCAAATCAATCTCATGTGTTCGTTCTTTTACCTGTTCACCACAAGAAGATTTCCAGATAGTGATATGGAGAACCTTAGTGGGCATTCTCACTAGTCCCTTGACTTTCAACTGTTTGTCCATTGCTCCACGAACCAGTTTTGCACCTATTTTGTCGAGATTCTTGACGTTCTTAGGGGAAAGGGTGATCCTGATACGGTGAAATGTCTCTTGGGTTTCCTCAAACCCAGGCTTTGTAGGCTTCGTCCTTACATACACCATGATCAATTCTGAATGTGACTTTGTTTTCTTACACACGTAGAGAGAGAAAGAAAGAGAGAGAGAGAGAGAGAGAGGGAGAGAGAGAAGTGAGAGGGACGTCCCTCTCTTTTTTTCTTTGATGTCCTCTTCTTTGGATATGTGGAGAAGAAGATAGAAATAAAAAAAAAATATTTTCTGTTAATGGCACAGCACACGTAAGTGCTGTTTTATTTTTTGTGATTTTTTTTGCAATTTTTTTTCTGGAATCCCCTCCTCATCACAAAAAACTTTAAAAAAACAAATTTTCTTGTTTCTTAACACATCACTCACAAATAATTTATTTCCACAACTTATCTCATATGCATATTAACGTGCTAAAAAAAAGATTTTCATCTAAAAACAGATTTTAATCCAAAAAAAAAAAAAAATTTAAATTCTATGGCTCCTCATCCCAACCACCATCATTCCGTCCTCAATTCATATGTCAATTTGAATATTTCATTGTTTAGAGTCATCCCAAAATGACCCTAGATTGAATCATAGAAAGTGATACTCCAAAATAACATATCCAAAATCAATTCAAATAATGCCAAGAGAATATAATACAACCTAAAAATAAAAAATAAAAAAATGGGTCAACAATCATTACCTTCTTGAAATCCTGCATTATTTAGGGTCATTCCAAATGACCCTAGATTGAATCATAAAAAATGTGCTAAAACAAAATATTCACCATTCAAACAAGTAATCAATAATCGAGCAAAAAAGAATGATAAAAAATAAAAATAAACAAAGAAACAAACAACTAAAAATAAAATTAAAAACTAGGTCATTCTGGCAATGCTTCCCATACCTCAATAATCCCCAGTGGAGTCACCACTAAAAACGTCCTCAATCCGCGGGGTGTGCGGATCCGCTTTTGATTTTCGAGATTTGGGAGTCGCCACCTAGTTATTACCGTCTAGGAACCAAGAATTGACTCAAGATGGATAAAAATAACTAATCTACAAAAAAAAACTAAGTCCGAGAATCACGTTACGGGGTTGGAAGGTGTTAGACACCAACCCCGCCCGACAAACGTTGGTCTCTACTATTTCCCAAGAAGATTACATTGCTAAAAAAATCTAAAATAAATAAATAAAACAAATAAAAAAGATAAAAGAAAAATATACCTATACAATCGTAACACTTTATTCCCTCAGAACTGGTAGAATGATTCTTTGTAAGATACTCCTTACTTTGTTTCTGTCACTAGATCTGCTCCAGATCTCCAAGATGAAGTACTTCGTTCTTAAATCTAAGTGTTTCCTAAATTTATTGATGGAGTTCTGAGTATTTTGTGGAGAGTTTGTGAATAAAAACTAAGGTTTGGATGATAGATAAGGGGTTAGGACTTCAAAATCAAGGTTTTGTGAAGGCTAAGGAGGCTTTTAACCTACTTTTTCTAGGATTTTCTTTGACCTACGAAATTAGGTTGTGGAGGCTCTCTATTTATAAAGTTTTTTAGGTAGAGTTAATGTTTTATTAGGTTTCTTTTAGATAAAATAAATTATGATTTTGATTTTAGTCTTATGAGATTGACTTGGTCTTTTTAGATTAGGATTTTAATTAGGGTTTTAACTTAAGTCTTATAAGATTGACTTGGTTTCTTTATATTAGGGTTTTAATTAGGGTTTTGACTTAATTCTTATAAGATTGACTTGGTTTCTTTAGATTAAGGTTTTGACTTAAGTCTTATGAGATTGACTTGATTTCTTTATATTAGGATTTTGACTTAAGTCTTATGAGATTGACTTGGTTTTGATTTTTAAATTAATTTTATTAAGATTTCACTTTACGTTAATTAATGTTTTATTTATTAATTTCAAAATTTTAAATTGTTAAAATTAGAAAATTATCATTTTGCCCCTGAAGAGAACTTTTGCGTTTCAAGTCATTTTTCGATGTTCCGGGATGTTTTGGAACTGATTTTTCGTAAGAAATTCAATAGGATTATGGATTTGTGTCACTTATAAAAAAATTTGGCGTGAAATGATTGTCAATCCTTATGAGGGGTATTTTTATAATTTTGTCAAATTTAGTGAAAATTGGCAAAATGGTTTATTTGATTTCATTTTGTTGTTTTATGTGTTCAAATAGGTTTTCCTAAGCATAAGGGGGCTCTAAAGATGTTTTGATATTAGGAATATTTTGGTAATTTGATCATTTTTTTGTGATTTTTATCGTAAAGCTTCTTTTTATCTGTAAAATGATGATTTCTATGTTTTTGGGATTATATTTTCCTATCTTAGCGTGGTTTCTATAGTTTTGTTAGTTTGAGATACCTCATCCAAATTTCTGAAACATATCTAGTAACAAAATAGAACATTGAAATAATCATCCATCATTGGAAACCGTTGCGATTGGGTTGACGAGTTGATTAATCAAGTGAGTGCAAAAATGGGGTGTCTACAAATGTGAATCCATGGTCTTTCTAACTGATGATTGAACATTACTGGTATATCCATGACCTCAAAGGTGACTTCGAATGTACAAGGGTCGACAGTGACCAACAAATCGATTTCCCCAAGAGAGTCTCTTCTTGAGTTGTTGAATCATCGGACTACCTTATTGTTAAGCTTGACATGTGACCAGTCTGCATCTAGCTTACAGAAAGCTCTAAACGATAGACATTGAGAGCCAAACTGTTATCGATTAGTACCCTAGAAACCATCATGCATGTGCACATAACCATGATATTCAATGGTTCAATGTGTCCGTATCCCTCCTGAATCAATTCACTTTTTATGAAGACAGTCGGATTTGGGGATATGATTTGTCTCACTGTCTACTCTAGTTGTGCAGGTGAAATGGTTGCCGGTACGTGTGACTCACTCAAGACTTTTAAAATTTCCTGTTGATGCTCCTCTAAATTTTGCAAGAGACCCAAGATACTGATTTGTGCAGGAGTCTTTTTTAGCTATTCTACTACATTGGACTCACTCTTGCAAATGAGTTTGATAAAGTCTACTGTATCTTCGTCTATCGTTTTAGATTCCTGTTTCTTTTCTACCTTTTCCTATCCTGCCCTGTCTTCCTCAATCATTTTATCTTTCCCCTTTGCCTTCCTCTTTTCCTCATTTTTTTCTACCCCCTCTTCCCAATTTCTTTCAACCTTTACTACATTTCCCGATGTCTTGTGACAAGTCCCAACCTTGTTCATATGACCAATATCTGCTACTGTAGACACCCCATTTTTGAACTCGCCTGATTAATCAACTCGTCAACCCGATCGCAATGATTCCCAATGATGGATGTGTATTCCATTGCTTTATTTTGTTACTAGATGTGTTTCAGAAATCCGGATGAGGTATCTCGAACTGACAAAATCTTAGAAATCACACTACGCTAGGAAAATACGACTCCAGAAACATAGAAATCATCATCTTGCAAATCAAAAAGAAGTTTCACGATAAAAATCACTAAAAATTGACTAAATTACCAAAATACCCCTAACATCAAAACAACCCTAGAGCCTACATTACGCTTAGGAAAACCCATTCAAACACATAAAACAACAAATCGAAATCAAATAAATCATTTCACCAATTTTAACAGAATTCGACAAAATTACGAAAATACCCCTCATAAAGTTCACGATCATTTCATACAAAAAAACTTCATAAATGACAAAAACCAACATTCCCATTGAATTCCTTACGAAAAACTGATTCCAAAACATCCTGGAACATGGAAAAACGACTTAAAACGAAAAAAAAAATCCTCTCCGAGGGCAAAATGGTAATTTCACAATTTTAAAAATTAAAGATTTCAAAATTAATAAATAAATCATTAAATAATGTAAAGTGAAACATTAATAAAATTAATTTTAAAATGTGAACAAAAAAATCTATCAATCAGGATTTCAGGCAAAATTGTTGAGGGTTCGCAAGATATTTCTTTAAGGACCCCTCCATTTGGGGGTCCAAAGAATTAAAGATATAATAGAGAGGGGTTCTCCAAAAATTTAAAGTCAATCAAGCAAGACTAAAGTCAAGATATTAAAGTCAATCAAATAAAATTAAAGTCAAAATTAAAGTCAATTAAGTAAGACTAAAGTCAAGTATTAAAGTCAATCTCATAAGCTAAAGTCAAAATCCTAAATCAAAACCCTAATCTAAACTAATCAAGTCAATCTCATAAGACTAAAGTCAAAACCCTAAATCAAAACCCTAATCTAAACTAATCAAGTCAATCTCCTAAGACTAAAGTCAAAACCTAAGTCAAAACCCTAAAGACTAAGTCCATCTCATGAGACCAAAGTCTAAACCCTAATTGAAACCCTAAAAAAAAACCCTAATCAAACCCTAATGCTTCTAAAAACTTTATAAATAGGAGCCTCCACACTCTATTTTCGTATCAAAGAAAAAACCCTAGAAAAAGTAGGTGAAGAAGCCTCCACAACCTCTCCAAAACCCTAATTTTGGAGCCCCAATTCCTTCCCTAACACCCCTACTCCAATTTTAGCCTAAAAACACTTAGAAACCTTTCAAAAACACCCCAAAAATCTATAATAAATTCAAAACATCCAGATCCAAGAAGGAGATACCTTGCCTCGGAGATCAGAAATCAGATCCGGAGACAGAACAAAGTAAGGAGTACGGTACAAGGAGTTGTTTTCACCAGATCTGAGAGAATAGTACTTTTACAGATCGAAGGTAAGGTTTTTCATTATTTTTTAATCTAGGTTTTGTCATTAGCGATGTAGTTATATTTGGAATAAGTAGAGACCGACATTGGCCGGACGGGGTTGGTGCCTAACACCTTCCAACCCCGTAACATGATCCCCGGATTTAGATTTTCTGTGGTAGATTAGTGTTTATCCGTTTTAGAGTCAGTTTGGTTCCTAGACCATAATAACTAGGTGGCGACTCCCAAACCTCAAGGGTCAAAAGCGGATCCGCGCACCCCGCGGATCGAGGGCGCTTTCAGTGGCGACTCCACTGAGGACTATTGAGGATCAAACTTGAAAAACCCCAAGTATGGGAGTATTGCCAAGATGACCTAGTTTTTTTTTTATTTAGTTGGATTTATTTTATTTATTTTTTCTGTTTATTTATTTTTTTTGTCTTGATTGTAGATGATTTTGGGTATTGCATTTTTTTTTCCAATTAAGGATCACTTTTTGATGACCCCTAAATAATGAAAGATTCAAATTGACATATGAAAATGATGGAATGATGAAGGTTGGGACAGTAATGTTAAAACGTTTTTACAAAATATTCTAGTGAGAATTAAGTCTGGGAACCTCTTAATAAAACGTAGATCTCATCGAGTAGATTAATTTAGAACTTTAGTTCACTCAATTTCGTTATCGGAAGCCTTAGATATCATCGATGCAAGTTCAATTTGTAAATCTGGAATTGTTTCTGAATGAAGGTTGGGACAGCAACGTTAAAACGTTTTTACAGAACATTCTGTTGAGAATTAAGTCTAGGCACCTCTTAATAAAATGTAGATCTCATCGAGTAGATTAATTTAAAACTTGAGTTCACTCGATTTCGTTATCGGGAGCCTTAGATATCATCGATGTAAGTTCGGATTGTATTTTCCAAATTCACAAAAAATTCGAATTTATCTAATGTTAGCACAATTAATGTTCCTAAGAGTGAGCTCATCTCAACCATTGTCATTCTATCATCAATGTAACATCTATTGGAATCTCGATTTATTTTGGATCATCCAAAAATAACCCTTGATTAGACCATAGACAACAAATTTATGGGTTTTTTTAATGTTGGATTAGATTAATTATTATTTGTGTTATATGCCCATATAATGTGCCATGATCTCTACAGATATATTTGTGATGTGTTTGCTTTCATCTTAATTTCGATGTGATGGGTTTTGTATTATTTTCTTGATCAATATTCATTTGATATCCATATGTGATGACATAATCTGGCCCATGGGCCCATGTGTTTGAAAAAGGCCCCGGCACACCCCACCCTGTTTTGCACACACCACATGCACGTTTACCGTTTTACTCACTTACACGTCCCATTTAGCCAACGTGGCACTAGTGCGTAGTCCGGTCTCTTCGGAGATGCGACGTCATTCATGAAACCCACAACTCCAGTCACGTACCTTAGGGTATATCAAACTGGAGGCATTAATACCGTCTGATCAGGTGATTCTGAGAGATATATTGATGCACCCAGGCTAGAGCGACCTGAGCCTTTTGACCTATTGTAAGCCACACAGTCACATGTCCCGATTGCCAACATAGTACTAGTACGTGGTCGGTCCCCTCGTGGGATGCCAAACCATTTATGAAAGCTACAACTCTTGACTCGTACCCGTATGTATAAAAGGTAATCAAAGTATATCAATTGCACTTCTTGGTCAAAACCAGTGTCTAAGCAAGATCTTGCCCCGCTGTACCCTACTGTACGAGGGGGATAGACTACGTCTATTCTAGACGAGAGGTATTTAAGTAGGCCCTTGCTCAGCATTGTGCGCCACCTCTCAACTGGAGATCAAACTGGCTGTTTTTGGCTTTAGAGAAGTGAATTGAGGTTTTAGATTATCACCTATACGGTATATCAAACCAAGTCACCACGTATCGAAGGTATATAGGTGTGCTTGGGCAAGGGTGGCCAGATAAAAATGCATTGCACGTAGTAAGCTTAGAGTCTAGAAACCTTCCTAGTAGGTCACGACTCGAACTTATCGTGGGTGTTCCCAGGTTGTTTATTGAATGAATGCATGTGATTGATGAATGTATGTGAGTGGTGTGAACGATGAGATCAGGGTGTATGACTATCCTCAAGGATCAAAAATTTGTTTCGAAAATTAAAATGGGTGCACCGACCCAATAAAGAATCCATTTTTTTTAAATAATGACCTAGTCCATCCCGATCCAATAATCATGGTGGGTTGGACCATTTAAATTGAAATAGAAATCAAATTTTCAAAGAAGAAAAATGGTTTATGAAGGGAAAATATTTTCTAGAAAAAGTGTTTTCCAAAATAAGTGTTTTCCAAAATAAGTGTTTTCTAAGAAAAAGTATTTTCCAGAAGAACAAGATTTTCCAAGAGAAAATGCTTTCCAAATAACAAACTATTTTTCAAAAGAAAATATTTTTCGAAAGAAAAGAAGATGAAGGAAAAATGATTTACAAAAGATCTATTTTTGCGTGAAAAATTTTTGAAATATGTTTTTTACCAAAAATCTATTTTTTGCATGGACCTTGTAAAATTATCGAAATATATTTTTCTAAAAAGAAAATGATTGCAAAAAATAATCAGAATTGTGAAAATTGTTATTCAATAAAAACATTATTTTCAAATAGTGCAATAAAATTATTTTCCTTCTGAATAATCATTGAATGGATGAATTGTTTAATGGATTGGTGCACAAAATTCAATAAAATCTCAGGGTTCATTTAAAATGTTATCAAGGGGGTGACACTGAAATTGGTTAATTTTACCTTCAAAGAGGTTTTAAGGGTTATCATTGTATGTAAGCTCAATCGTCTATCGTCTAGCTAGGACTGTAAATCCGGTCAGTTAGAGTAAACGTCAATATCAAGTCAACAGTCAGAAATGACCTCAAAATTTCTCAACATCGTCTAGTTGTTCTTTAAAGATCATAGTGCTTCAATCCTACCGGTTATAAGCAATATCTCAGTCCCCAGTCCTAATCAAACTCGTGTGAGTACTTATCTTGAGTTTTCATGAGTCATCTGGGTTAGCTCGAGTCCCTTTTTCCAGTATGGTCATGTCTTCCGTAGATTGAGTCTACTCTTTCCTATTGAGTCAAGTTAGTTCATCGAGTCTATAGAGGTGTCTATTGTCCCATCTGAAATTGATTGGATAAAGGAAATTTTTGAATGCCTCGAGCGCATTAACGAATTAACTAATAATTTGATAGATTTCGTTTCTGAACAAGAAGATAAGAGTCGGGCTCAACCTTTAATTGAGAAAGGAAAGGTCTTTGACCTTGAAACAAAAAATAATTCTTAAAGAGATTCAAATAAAAACCATCTTATCCCTAAAGGAACACCAGGGGATAATGAATTTACTCAGAAATTTCAAAAGACTTGTTCGTGTGATCATATGAGGGTATGTTAGGTACAAGCTTGGGTATTGTTCAACACGGAATAGATACTCGTCTATATCGATGGAATCAAAGAAGATGTTATAAAATGTATCAGCACTATCCTTACTACATCTTGAGTTTCGAATCACATATTATCAGTCGATATGGGGGTACCTTTTGAACTGATCTCTGATAATGGGTCGTATTTCAAAGCATATATCATTACTCTATGTTTAAAGTTGAAGATACGGAAGCACAAATCATCTCCCTACCGTCCTCAGATCAATGGAATGGTTGAAGCAGTTGGTAAGAGTCTCAAGACTATCATCAGGAAAATATGTCAATCACATCGAGATTGGTCAGAAAAATTATCATTCACGCTATGGACATATCGAACTTCAATTCGATCCTTTACTGGAGCTACTCCCTACTCCTTAGTGCATGGCATGGAAGTAGTCTTGCCAGTTGAAATGGAAATTTAGTCTCTCAGGGTCTTGTTGGAAAATCATTTGTTAGAAACAGATTGGGTTCGACAGCAGTATGAAGAATTAAACTTGATCGAAGAAAACGAGTTAAAGCCCTGTATCATGTGCAAGCTTATCTAAGAAGAGTCACCCG
Source organism: Akebia trifoliata (assembly GCF_017979445.1). Classification (NCBI taxonomy): domain Eukaryota; kingdom Viridiplantae; phylum Streptophyta; class Magnoliopsida; order Ranunculales; family Lardizabalaceae; genus Akebia; species Akebia trifoliata. Next base: position 16,319,825 of record NC_141386.1, read on the forward strand.
TGCATTTGACAAAAAGGTCAAAGCTCATCATTTACAAGTCAAGGATTTAACTATCAGACTTCAAAGAAAATTGAATACTCCTCCTCGACTATAGGAGAAAGTCTGAACCCAATTGGAGAAATTCATTCATTAAGGAAATACTGTCAGGAAAAACTGTCAGACTTCAAGATCATGATGGAATCGAGTTACCAGAACCAACTAACCTTGACCAAATCAAACGGTACTACATTTAAGGAGGTCATTTTTGGCCGAATCAATTTTCCTATTACCTAGTTCTTTATTCTCCTTTCTCAATCCCTTTTGCAGCCTGTTCAAAAAGAGAAAAATTGTGCCTTTTATTTCTTAGCCCAATCACCTAACCTAGGAGAGGGAATATCTGAACTACGTTTTGGTCTGATCTCAAAAATTTGGGGTACATAGGTAACCTGAGAAGTTACTTCAGGCCCGACCACATCAAAATAAAAAAATAGATTCCTCGACAAAGAAAGAATCTAAAAGAAAAAATTCAAAAGAAAAAAAAATATCTGCAAAATGGGGAAGAAAATTCAAAGCAAAATAAAAGAAATGCCACACAAGGGGCATTCAGGTTTTTGAGCCTCAAAATCCCTTTCTTTTTATACCCAGTCCTAAGCTTACCCATGAAAGTCCCCTTAAGTACCATGCGAGAAGTCAAGGAAGATAGCAAAGCATGATCAGACATCAACTCCAGAAGTTCAGAAGGGAAAAAGAAAAAAAAAAAGTCTGCTAAGTTGAAAACCCAAAAAGGGCGGCTTAGGCAAAAATTAAGGCAAGCTCGCAAGGTTGAAAATCTGAAAGGACGACCTTGGCAACAATCAGAGCAAAGAAAAGAGAAAAAATTGTAAGCTCGTTAGATCGAAACCTAAAAAGGCGATCTAGGCAAAAGCTAGGGCATGCTCGCTAGATTGAAAACCTGAAAAGGCAATCTAGGCAAAATTTAGAGCAATGAAAAAATAAAAGAAAATCTCCGTTGAGTTGAGAAGCTGAAAAGACAGTCCGAGCCAAAACATCAGAAGTTCGAATGATCAAGTTTCAATACCCAGTTTAAACCAAATATAGACTCATTGGATACAAGTATATCGTCTATGATTGATCTGAAGAGTTTCATATCCCTAAGTGAACCAACGGGGAGAAAAAACAAATTCTATGATGAATTTCAGAAAGAAATATTTTGTTCCAATTTCTTTAAGCCTGACTCAAAATCTTTAATATAAAAAATCAAAATTAAAAGTTAAACCTTTATTGTGCTTGCGGTAATCAAGGATTTCAAACTTTCATAACAAGGGCACTTCCTTTTTCTAAAGAGTACAGTTTCCCCCCTTACACTAGGGGCATTTATTTTCAAATTATATTCGATTATCCCCAGTGCAATGTTCCTTGTCAAACTAGGGGCATTTTTGTTCTGATGCCTGGTCAATTTCAACCCCAAAGGATAAGGTTAACTTTGAATTAAAGGTTACCCTCTTGATAGCAATTTTGAAAACTCCTCAGTTCAAAGAGAGTTAAAATGTTTACCGGACCTTCATAAAATCCAACTTTTTGTTTAAAAAAAAAATTCAAATGCGAGGTTAATCTCTTGTTCGTTCCCAAAAAGAATTAGTTCATTACTCTTTCACTCCGAGTAGGTAGAGTAGAACTTCCAAAAAAATATATATATAGTTCATTACTCTTTTACCTTGGGCAGGTAGAGTAGGACTCCCAAAAAAATTAGTTCATTACTCTTTCACTCCGAGTAGGTAGAGTAGAACTTCCCAAAAAAAATTAGTTTATTACTTACTCTTTCACCCTGGGCAGGTAGAATAGGACTCTCAAAAAGCTTAGTTCATTACTCTTTCACTCCGAGTAGGTAGAGTAGAACTTCCCGAAATAATTAGTTCATTACTCTTTCACCCTGGGCAAGTAGAGTAGGACTCTCAAAAAACTTAGTTCATTACTCTTTCACTCCGAGTAGGTAGAGTAGAACTTTCCCAAAAAAAAAAGATTAGTTCATTACTCTTTCACCCTGGGCAGGTAGAGTAGGACTCCTAAAAAGTTAGTTCATTACTCTTTCACTCCGAGTAGGTAGAGTAGAACTTCCCAAAAAATAGTTCATTACTCTTTCACCCTGGACAGGTAGAGTAGGACTCCCAAAAAGCTTAGTTCATTACTCTTTCACTCAGAGTAGGTAGAATAGAACTTTTCCAAAAAAAAAAAAAAAATTTAGTTCATTACTCTTTCACTCCGAGTAGGTAGAGTAGAACTTCCCAAAATAATTAGTTCATTACTCTTTCACCCTGGGCAGGTAGAGTAGGACTCTCAAAAACCTTAGTTCATTACTCTTTCACTCCGAGTAGGTAGAGTAGAACTTTCCCAAAAAACAAAAACAAAGATTAGTTCATTACTCTTTCACCCTGGGTAGGTAGAGTAGAACTCCTAAAAAGTTAGTTCATTACTCTTTCACTTCGAGTAGGTAGAGTAGAACTTCCCAAAAAAATAGTTCATTACTCTTTCACCCTGGGCAGGTAGAGTAGGACTCCCAAAAAGCTTAGTTCATTACTCTTTTACTCAGAGTAGGTAGAGTAGAACTTTTCCAAAAAAAAAAAAAAATTTAGTTCATTACTCTTTCACCCTGGGCAGGTAGAGTAGGAATCCCAAAAAAATTAGTTCATTACTCTTTCACTCCGAGTAGGTAGAGTAGAACTTCCCAAAAAAAATTAGTTCATTACTCTTTCACCCTGGGCAGGTAGAGTAGGACTCTCAAAAAAAATATAAATTCATTACTCTTTCACTTAGAGTAGGTAGAGTAGGACATTCAACTTTCTCCCAACTTTTGCTCAGATTTGTCTCAAATCTCATTCAAATTTTCTCGAGTTTTGTTTTACTCAGTTTCACACAGTGCACACACTTCCACATTTGTTTTATTAGTCAAGGAGAATTTTCTAAAATTCAAGGATCTGACACTATCAGTGAGAGTTCTCGCTCAAGGACCTGACAACTTTTTAGTTCGGGGAGAGCTTTACCTTCAAGGATCCGAACGCCTCGACGGATTGCTAAATCAGGCTGCAAAATGAACTGTCACTAGCTTTGGCATTCAGATATTGCACTATCTACCAAAATAGATTTGCAATCTAGTTTGCTTCAACCCTCTACCAAAGAAGGGCATCTGTAGACACCCCATTTTTGAACTCGCCTGATTAATCAACTCGTCAACCCGATCGCAATGATTCCCAATGATGGTTCTGTATTCCATTGCTTTATTTTGTTACTAGATGTGTTTCAGAAATCCGGATGAGGTATCTCGAACTGACAAAATCTTAGAAATCACGCTACGCTAGGAAAATACGACTCCAGAAACATAGAAATCATCATCTTGCAAATCAAAAAGAAGTTTCACGATAAAAATCACTAAAAATTGACCAAATTACCAAAATACCCCTAACATCAAAACAACCCTAAAGCCTACATTACGCTTAGGAAAACCCATTCAAACACATAAAACAACAAATCGAAATCAAATAAATCATTTCACCAATTTTAATAGAATTCGACAAAATTACGAAAATACCCCTCATAAAGTTCACGACCATTTCATACAAAAAAAACTTCATAAATGACAAAAACCAACATTCACATTGAATTCCTTACGAAAAACTGATTCCAAAACATCTTGGAACATGGAAAAACGACTTAAAACGAAAAAAATCCTCTCCGAGGGCAAAATGGTAATTTCACAATTTTAAAAATTAAAGATTTCAAAATTAATAAATAAATCATTAAATAATGTAAAGTGAAACATTAATAAAAATAATTTTAAAATGTGAACAAAAAAATCTATCAATCAGGCTTTCAGGCAAAATTGTGTTCGCAAGATATTTCTTTAAGGACCCCTCCATTTGGGGGTCCAAAGAATTAAAGATATAATAGAGAGGGGTTCTCCAAAAATTTAAAGTCAATCAAGCAAGATTAAAGTCAAGATATTAAAGTCAATCAAATAAAACTAAAGTCAAAATTAAAGTCAATTAAGTAAGACTAAAGTCAAGTATTAAAGTCAATCTCATGAGCTAAAGTCAAAATCCTAAATCAAAACTCTAATCTAAACTAATCAAGTCAATCTCATAAGACTAAAGTCAAAACCCTAAATCAAAATCGTAATCTAAACTAATCAAGTCAATCTCCTAAGACTAAAGTCAAAACCCTAAGTCAAAACCCTAAAGACTAAGTCCATCTCATGAGACCAAAGTCTAAACCCTAATTGAAACCCTAAAAAGAAACCCTAATCAAATCCTAATACTTTTAAAAACTTTATAAATAGGAGCCTCCACACTCTATTTTCGTATCAAAGAAAAAACCCTAGAAAAAGTAGGTGAAGAAGCCTCCACAACCTCCCCAAAACCCTAATTTTGGAGCCCCAACTCCTTCCCTAACACCCCTACTCCCATTTTAGCCTAAAAAACACCTAGAAACCTTTCAAAAACACCCCAAAAATCCATAACAAATTCAAAACATCCAGATCCAAGAAGGAGATACCTTGCCTCGGAGATCAGAAATCAAATCCGGAGACAGAACAAAGTAAGGAGTACGGTACAAGGAGCTGTTTTCACCAGATCTGAGGGAATAGTACTTTTGCAGATCGAAGGTAAGGTTTTTCATTATTTCTTAATCTAGGTTTTGTCATTAGCGATATAGTTATATTTGGAATAAGTAGAAACCGGCATTTGTCGGGCGGGGTTGGTGCCTAACACCTTCCAACCCCGTAACATGATCCCCGGATTCAGATTTTCTGTGGTAGATTAGTGTTTATCCGTTTTAGAGTCAGTTTGGTTCCTAGACCATAATAACTAGGTGGCGACTCCCAAACCTCAAGGGTCAAAAGCGGATCCGTACACCCCACGGATCGAGGGCGCTTTCAGCTACCATAGCCTTTTTCATCATTTTTACCCTTATTGATGTGACAATGTTTGTCTCATAGCTCCGTAGGACTGCTTGGTTGGAACTGTAAAGGAATGCTTTAGGAGAGTGTATGGTTTTTAGGGGTGGTTCGGGTTTTACATGGAGGATGAGGGGTGGTGGTTTTAATGAAGGTGTGGTAGTAGTTTGAGTGAGATTTGAAGGGGTATAAAGGATGACTAGTGGCGGTGAGGATGAAGCATGTGGTATGTGAAGAGGTAGATGAGAAAATGAGTTCTAAAGGTTGAGAGATGTGTATGGAATGAAAAGCGAAGGTCGAATAGTGGAACTTGTAGATTGGTCATTGGAATAGATGGTCAGGCCAAATATCCTAAGTGGTAATGGGGTGGAGTTGTCAGCGTATCGGGGGAGAGTGTTAACTATTGGTATTGCCGACATTTTTATTAGGTGAGCCTAGATTTTTTATCCTATGGAAGCTATCAACACGGAAGGGTTGAAGTCAGATTCTTCTCTTACAACCATGTTTACTGTAGGTCCGTTACTTCTTCTATTTTGGGTAGGCTGAAAATTCTGATTGATGTTTTGTTGTGGAACTTGGTTCATTGGACCATCTAGTATGATGGCCTTTCAATCAATCAGATTCTGTACTTGGTACTTAAGCTGCCAATACTGATTAGTGGAATGCCCTGGTGCACCTATATGAAACTCACAAAAGAGGTTTGGATTGTACCCCACTTCTTTAGAATATTTTGTGTGAGAAGTAGTTCCGACAGCGTCATTGGTAGCTTGGTGAACACTTTATTGACCATGTTAGGTATTGTTTGTTGATTCTACCCATATTGTGGTGCTGGCTATGTTGGCATGGCTTGTGGAGGAACCATCTGGAAAGGATTCTACGGCACTAGAACCCAGGCAGCTCAAGGTACTGGCATCCAAAGGACTTGAGGTGCTTGTTGCCTCTGAACCAAAACCTAAATAAAGAGATGTTGGCTAGGTTGAACATTGTTAACTTGAGTTTCCTCTCTTTTCTTTACTAAAAGCATTGATTTCTTCTATGTCGATGTCCCTACTGCTGCACTTAGGATTGTAAAGTCCAATATTAGATTAGTTCGGATCCCGTCTTCAACCCGGTCTGCTACTTGAACTAGATTGGAGAAAGTGCCCGTGGTATGCCACACCAAATGGGTATAGAACGAATGCCCTAATGTAGAAATAAACATGATGTTCATCTCTTGTTCTATTATGGTTGGCTGTACCTAAGAAGCTGACTCTCGCTACCTTTGGATGTATTCCTTCACTGTTTCCCTCTACTTTCTTGTGCCATGTCATTTCTATCCAAACCAATATCCATGTTAAACTTGTGATTGTGCTAGAACATTTCAACCAAGTCCTGCCAATTCTTGATAAACGAGTGGTCTAACCCCGAGAACCTTTGAGAGTCGGTCCTGTCAGACTTCTTTGAAATAACTGTACCATCAATTTGTCATCCTCGTCATATTGACACATCGACCCGTAGTACAATTTGAGGTGCAATAAAGACACCCTACCCGTTGTGCATTGGGGTAGAAACCAAGGTCCCTAAATCTTGTCTCCTATAAGGTGTTTATGCCCTTGATTCGTCTTATTTCCTCTTGGAGACTCGATCTATGGGCCATTTTATTGTCCATAACACTTTTAGCTTCGGGAGCCCTGAAATCACACTCGTCATCTAGGATCACCACTAAATGTGGTTGGTTATGTGGGATGTAAAGTGGAGGGCCCTGATACACTGGCATAGTAAGAGGTAGGGTGGTTTGTTGACCTGGTCGTGGTTGCTCAGGGAGTTTAGGATTTGACTCAGATGCTTGGTGTTGAGCGGCTTGTGCTTGTAAAAAATTAGTACTACTCAAAATGGCCGTCAACATTCTTCCATGCCTTTTTGTTGTTTCCAATAGCCTTGTTATCATTGCATTAGCCTCGGCTAGTTCATTCATTATAGGTTGTGGGTCATCTGAGTTGCTCATAATTGATGATGATTGAAGAAAATACGGAGGCTTCTCAGGGTGTTCGTACTTTTTTCGTTTGGCCACCTGTGGGTACAAAAGACCAAACATTACTATCTTATTTACAAAAAGGAAATGCATGATGCATTATTAGGTCTAGTCAATTATTAAGGGTGGTACCCAAAAAGGAAAATTTAGTTAAGTAAATTCAAAAAGCGTGGTTCGCTAACGCGAAGTTAGATCGTTTAAGAAAAAGAATTACATCAACACGAAGCTGACATCAACACGAAGTTGGTGCAATTTTTTTGAAAAAGAATTACATAAGCCAAAGCTGGCATCGACACGGAGTCGATATAATTAAAAAACGATTTCATTAGCACGAAACTAGCATCAACACGGAGTTAATAAAATATTTTGGAAAAGAATTACATCAGCCGGAGTTGGTATCGATACGGAGTTAGTATAATTAAAAAATGATTACATCAGCACAGAGCTAGCATCAATACGAAGTTGGTAAAATATTTTGAAAAAGAATTACATCAGCATAGAGCTGGCATCGACACGGAGTCGATATAATTAAAAAGTGATTATATCAACACGGAACTAGCAATCAGCACGGAGCTGGCATCAATACGGAGTTGGTAAAATATTTTGAAAAAGAAATTACATCAGCATGGACCTGGGATTGACATGGAGTCGATAAAATCTTTTGAAAAAGAAATTACATCAGCACGGGACTGACATCGATATGGAGTCGATAAAATATTTTAAAAAATGAATTACATAAACACAGAGCTAGCATCGACACGGAGTTGGTAAAATATTTTTAAAAAGGAAATTACATCAGTACGGAGCTGGTATCGACACAGAGTTTGTATAGCATTTTGTAAAAGTAGATTGTTACAAACAAGTCGAGTTAGAAAAACACATTTTCTATTAGCCCCCAATCCAATTCTCTGAAATCAAGGCCGACCAGTTAGATTCTTAAGGAAGAAGTGGCGCACAAGGCACTCTTAAATCACCTTATTTTTTTGAATAAACGTAGTCTATCTCCCTCGTATCAACAGGGCAAGATCGTTCTTAAGTACTAACTTTAATCAAAAATTACAATTAGTGCTTAAATATATTTTTTTTAATTTATTTTGTTGGAAAAATAAGTGGATTCACTTGAATTGATCCCCCGATTGTTGATCTTGATGGGTCACATATGGATCCTAATTTGAAATAGATATGGGTCGTAGACCTAATTTAGATGGATACGGGTTGTGGACTCGGTTTGGGTTGGATTTGGTTTGTAAACCTAGTCCGAGATGGATATGGGTCGTAGACCCATTTGACATGGATATGGGTTGTGGACCCATTTTCGAAGTGGATATAGGTCGTGGACCCAATTTGACATGGATATGGGTTGTGAACCCATTTTCGAAGTGGGTATGAGTTATGGACCTATTTGACATGGATATGGGTCGTAGATCCATTTTGAGCTAGATATGGGTCGTGGACTTAATTTGACATGGATATGGGTTGTGGACCCATTTTTGAAATGGATATAGATCATGGACCCATTTAGAAGTGGGTATGGGTTGTAGACCCATTTTAAATGGATATGGGTCATGGACTCATTTAGAAGTGGGTATGGGTCATGGATCTGTTTTGAAATGGATGGGTTATAAACCCATTTTTTAAGTAGATATGGGTCGTGGACCCATTTGAAACGGATATGGGTCATTGACCATTTGGAAGTGGATACGGGTCGTAAACCTATTTTGAAATGGATGGGTCGTGGACTCATTTTTTTAAGTGGATATGGGTTGTGGACCCATTTGAAGCGAGTATGAGTGGTGGACCCATTTGGAAGTGGATACTGGTCGTGGACCCGTTTTAAAGTGAGTATGATTGATGGATGATAATGGATTTGATTGTGGGTGAAGTTGATAGTGTGTCACGTGGGGCGAAACCAACTTTGATTGATTAAGTGTAGGCGAGTTCCATTTTAATCAAACAAAAAGTAGCGAGTGGAAGACCATAAGTTTAATGACAAAAGTGATTCATTTGATTATTCTTTAGCCTCAAAACTCAAAATAAAAATAAAGTACAAGAGAAAAGTTGTCAAGACTGATGTAAGGAACAAAATGAATATAAAAAAAAATATTTGGAGTCCGTATTTAATGCAGGACCTAACACTTTTATGTTGGTCCGTGCTTTAAATACGGACCAGAACCTTAATTTTCAAAGAAAGAAAAATTTTATTTTTTTTATTTTTTTTAGGGTGCCTTCACACTGGTCTGTGCAGTATACACGGACCTTAGAAAATTTCTCAAGTCCTTCCTTAAAACACGGACTGAACCACTTTCCTTAAGTCTGTATATGAACCACGAACCAGAAGCTTTTTTAGTATGCCAAACTTCTTCCTGCTCTCTGTTTTGGCCCCCATTTTTCTAGATTTTGAAGCAAATAGCCTCTGTTTTTTAGCTTGGGCCACAAAAAATAATTTGATGATGCAAAACATAAAGGAAAAGCAATTTCCCCCTTTACCTAGGGAAACATATAACGAAACATAAAAGGAAAAGTCATCTAAAATCTATACAACTTGTCTTCGTAGGCTTAAAAAAAAAATTACATCACATATGAGCATGGAATGGATACACATTCAATTTTGAAAATTTTAGTATCGTAAGTCTATTAATTACGTTTCGATGCATACGGGTTTGTAGGTGATTTTTCGGATACCCATTATTTAAACCTTGATGTACACCAGTGTGTCAACGTCTTAAATTGGTGAATAGGGTGGATGTTCTCCTCCCCGCCACTCAAAATAACGATCTTGGGGGCTTGAAAATACCGGCAGCCGGGGCTAGAATTTTAACAAGGAAAGGTGGTGGTTTGTGCATTGGGATATAAAGCGCACGTGCACATGCATTTTTTTTTAAATGTATCCATCCTTACATCATTGGTCCCAAATTAAAAAAAATAAAAAACAAAACATAAGTAAGTAAATATTACATCTATTCTCACATGAAACTTGTAAAAAAATAAAAAATAAAAAACACAACAAACGTTAGTAGATAAACTAGAAAAACATAAATGGAAATGCACATTTTATTTTGAAATATGATCGAATCGAAAAAGAGGGTCAAACCCGCTAATGTTTACCTAGTAGAGTCGCCAAGCTGTGGACACAAGATTTTTTATTTTCGAATACTCAACCACTTTTGAGGGTTTTGGAGTCGTCACGATTCTTTTTTTGATAAAAGGGTGTAAATAGTGACCAGTGATATATTTTTTTGAAAAATCATTTGTTTTGGCGTTTAGTGACTCTTGTACGGATAAGGTCTATTGATCCAACTTTTGATTATATGTAAGAGGATCCATATTAGGGAGTAGGGAAGGTGTTACACACCCTACGAGGTGATTTTTAACCATACGAGGTGAAAAAGAAAGTGAAACGATAAAAGATTTGGTGGATTTTGTAGAGAACGAGGCTACGGACGTTTCTCCCTTCTGTGTCGGTCGTCGACGGCGAGCCGTTTGTCATGAGTCTGAGGTTGAAGTTTCGAAGAAAAATGAAATTTTTGTTTAAATTCGTTGGCTAGTTTTGGACGGGTTGGGGATGATGAAGAATAAAAAAAATTAAAAATTTTATTTATATAAAGTCTTAGGACGAAATCGGTATTTTGCCTATTGTTCCGTTCGACAATAACTTGACCATCCGGACTCTAAAAGTGACGAATGAATACTCTATTTTATCTAATTTTTTATTCCGGATCTAATGATATGGTCAATTTCTACAATTTGATCTTTAACAAAAATTTACATTTTTGGCCTGAGGTGACCTCTAAAATTGACGTCATTTTTTTTAATGATAATTCAACTTTCTATGTTCTAAAAATGATAAATAAATAGTCCATGTTTAATAATTTTTCGTTATGAACCCAATAGTATAATCAAATCTTAATAATTCTTACTCTAGTAATAAGTCACTATTTTAGCCTGGTCCGACTCAATAATCGAGGATTTTGTAACTTTTATGTTCAGACTCGCATTTGAGCGTGCTTACAGGCTAAAGTATATTTTTCGATCATTTTGAATCCAATGGTAAGATCATATTTCATTAAAAATTATCAGAACAAGGTCCTATAATTTTATTCTAAGTCCCACTTTTAGGATTTTCTCAAAATTTTACTATTTTCCTCGAGATACGAATCAAAAATTAGGGATTTTACATTCTCTCCCCCTTAATAAAAATTTCATCCTCGAAATTAAAATCATACCTTATCAAATTTTATCGTCACCACACAGCATGTATAGTAAACGATACCTACCTTCAATTATCATCTATTCTCGGTTCTAGCCAATCTCATTTATAACTCATAACCTTATGTCAGCTGTATTGCATCACCCCAAGACATTTATTTATTAATCACTCTAATTTAAACTTATACTCCAATTAATCCATTATTTGTATAACCCTAAGATAACAATCAATTCACCTTGTTTCACTTCCCTACCAATGTTTATCAACAACAATCCTTTTACATCTTCTCTATTATTTATCTTTATTTCTCTCATTAATTACACCGTCTATTATGTTTTACTCATACTTATTATGAATATTACTCCTCAATGTATAGTCTTACCACAAGCACACCACTATATTTATATTCAATTCAATATTATATTTTCTACTTATTGTGATATTTCCTCAAAACCTCTGTCAAAACCTTTATAATTTAAAATCTTACTCGAGGGGATAAATCCTACATCCCATCAACTCTAATTCGAGATATATATGTACTTTCCATTCTACTTTACATCAACCAACCTACACTTATTCTTTAAACACATCCAATAAATTATCTTATAATTTAACCACGTGTGAAGAATATGGCAAATACTTCTTCAGCATGGACACGTGGAACACATTGAAGGCTTGCTCGAGTTGCGGTGGTAGAATCATTCTGCAAGACACACACTTTCTTACTCTACCCCCAAAATTACAATTTCTACTAATTACTACTTAAATATCATTGTAATATCAATTAAATCTTATCCATTTAACTTTATCTTGCCCACATCATATATATTTTCACTTGTTACATAGTCACATCACTAGCCTTACAAATCGTACTTGTCTTCTCACACTTTACAACTATTTTAACACCTATGTTTTGCAAGTTCTTAAATAATCTTCCAAAAATCTCATTCTTTCTTCACAAGGCCTCCCAATGGTATAGATAATTTCATTACTCGACTCAGGTCAGTAGTTTCTAGATCTAGCAAGTATGCAAAATCTTAGTAGAATTATAAGATCTAGAGGAACCAGGATTGAATAGAACTCCACTTTCCAATATTATAATTAAAAATCGTACCTTCCAAAACTTCGTCAACGACAAGTACTTTATCTTGGGTCACAACCCTTGTTCGCGACTGTGATAGAGGGCACTCTCTCCTAATATGTCCCACCTGACCACATGCGTAACATATCAACAATCATGTCTTCGTAGATCTCTGTGAAGCGGGCAATTGGTAGACTGGGGTCTGTAGGCTTTGAACCTGTCTTGTTGGTTCATTTGGCCCTATTGGCATTATTGGAGTCTCAATTGTTCTATGACTCGATGATGAAGAAATCATGTAACTTGATAGTGGAGTAGGAGCTCGATACTGCAGATATGCGGGTCCAGAGCACTCGGTCTTGAATACACCGATCTCTTAGCTGGATCTGATTTGGAAGAAAAAGATGTCTGGGGTTGACTGATTTGTCCCCGGGATATTTGTAATTCCATTCCTTCTCGCTTTCGACCGCTAGTTCGGTCTGATTGAGGTGGCATAAGTTTTTCATCAATCTTTTTAAAATCCAGTGGCCTTATAGTTCCTTGAGTTGGCCCATCTAACATTTTTCTTAGTCACGGATCTTTAATCGGTTGACGTCGACCGGAATATTGCTCCCCTCTATATCCTAACTTACCACATTCGTAACATGCCACTACTCTTTCTTTTGACTGATTTAATATTAAATGTTGTTGTTTCTTGTAAAACTCTTCCATCTCTTGAACAGATATTTCTATAGTCTCACTTCTTATGCATGGTTGTTTTTCCCGTGACTTTGCTAATTTCGTAATTGTTTGCCTCTTATTAGATCCTAACTACCTTTCTTCTACTAGGCTTTAAGGCGATGCTTGTATTGTCCCTATTTCTTCTTGTAATCCTCCTTGTGGTGGGATATTTACTCCTTGATCCATTTGGGATTTATCCTTAAAATAGTGGTCGAGCCTTTCTTCTATTATCTCTAATCTTTTTGTTAGTTGGCCCACCATGATCATTTGGGCTTCAAATATCTCTGATTATCTTCTTTCCAAACGAGCCTAACTCTGGGATAACTCAGAGACTATTTCTATCAACTGTTCTATCTTGGTAAGATTACTAGACCCAGGTAGATCTTCCCCAGTAGTTTGACTCTTTGTCACGGGTCCAGTTGCACCTCTATTTCCTTACATCTTTCCTAACTTGCAAGTTTAGTAATCTTCATTTTATTAGAAGCAAGGCACTTCTCAGAACCATGCCAACATCATTCTTATGGACGCACTAACTACTAGTACAATAAGGAATCTAGTAATAAACAACATTTTCATTACTAACAGAATGAACCTAGAATACTATCCTACGCTTACTAGACTATAGACATCTAGACATCGAAGAACTCGTAATTCCAATATAGAACTACTGATGAGCTAGGATATTAAATTCCTAGTGACACTCTATGATTATCGATCTAATATCTGTGGTATCAGCCAATTTTCCAAAACACAGCAAATCTGTATCCCATACGGATCTAATGTTATGCTCTGATACCATATGTGACATCCCGCCAAATGCTAACACTAAGCCCCATGTCAGATCTTGAGGCACAAGGTAGCACCTCGAAATTTCGACATGGTCTCCTTTGTTTATGTTAGCATTCCAAGGCGTTCAACCTACACCTGATAAATGACATACAATCCTGCATATATACATACAAAATATCACAATAGCGGAAGCCTACATACATCTAATAACGTACGATAGATCAGAGTGCAGATGGATAACAAAATACAGAATTATACAACTATTTCCTCACTCTAACAAAAGTCCTAACGCACGATAAAAAAATCATAATACTCCTAGACGAATCTGACACTATTAGGGGTATAGCCCCAATACTCACCAAGTGACGGACTCTGGCTGTCTATCTGACCCACCAGATGATTCTCACTTGTTTTCTATACTTACCTCGTCAAGCTTCGGATCTAAAACTAAAAAAAATGGAGAAGGAAATGGTGAGTAATAATGGTTACCCAGTAAGGAAGAAAACAATTTCTGTCAATAACCTCTTTTAACATGAACGAATAAACATATTAAATCATTTTAACATATGTAAAGTTTTACAGAATAAACTACGATTAACTGGTACATATAATGATGAGCAACTAAATATTTTAAAACTCATATTATATCAATCAATAGTACCCACTATAGCATTTTCTTTTTATACAAATCTAATTGACCAAATAAAAATATTAAACATTCATTTCATTTATATATCAAAATAAGGCAACAGATACATAATACATAATGGTGGAGTAGTGGAATTAGAGAGTTGGGATTCACGACTGGATCGCTCCCAATCAGGACGTGATGTTTCATAATAAAGTATTAGTTCCTGATTTTGTGGCTGGTTGTTGTTTACCATATTTGTGGGACCATTTATCCGGTTTAGGCTGGCCGTTTGACGTGAGTGTAAGCAATGGGTCTCTTTTCAATGTGTCAGAACGTTTGACTACCATAGATTGTTAGTGATCACTTACTAATCATCTTCGTCTATGCCTATCAGGCGTGCATGTGATTCTCAAATATACAAACCATTCGTATACAACCACCTTTATATTACAAGTTCACCGGTAAAGATAAAGAAGAATAAACCCGGATTTCAGTTATGACTCCACTTTCATACGCCCCCCATACCATGTATAAGCTTGGTGGTCCCTACCGTACATCCCAGGATAGTACACCACTCTAGATGATATGACGCACTATCCCTTCAGGCATTCACAGACTCTTTGACAGCTCATAATATAGTTACATATATATATATATATTATTTTCATTTGAAAACAAAAGAGAAATTAACAATACAAGATTGAGAATGGATATCCAGTTTCCTATCATGCAAGTGTGGCCACTCGGTCTAAAATAAATAACATAATGAAAAAGTAAATAGTATCTCGCGCTAACAGAAAGTAAATAAACATACAACCAGTAATATTATCCTGGATACCCGTTCACCAACCTATACACAACACAACAATGTAAAATGCAGACATCACCCCTCAGGTGTGAATTCTGACATTTTATCGTTTTCATACCTTTTTTCCTTTTTTTATGAATTTTACAATTTTCAATCTCTCAAACAAAATATCCACTTTCTGATATTCATCAACTCAGTATGAGTTAATTGAATATTAAATCATTTTTCCAATTATGAAATTTATTTTTATCAATAACATTGAAAAAAATACAAAACTTAGATCAAAACGGGGTCCGAACGGTGCACAGGACCCAACTGAAAGAAATAACCTGTTGAAATATCCTACCTACGTATAATTTGTCATAAAATACAATCAAACATATCAAATATGTAAGTTCTGGCATGAATTTGAAATAACCAATTGAATTCTATATTTTTGAAAACTTACCACAAAATTTTAATAAAATCCTAAATGTAATTTTCACAATCTACGATTACTAATAGAAATTGAGAATTCCTTACTATCTCTATGCGAAAGGATCGAAGTACGTGCGTGAAAATCGAGACGGACCGGACTTCAAGGTGGCTGATTTTTGAGTTTGACCGGGTGATTTCGAAGAACTTGACGTCGTCGTCTTCTCTCCATTCTACGACGAAAGACGGTTTGATCCTGAAACGGATGAAATCCAAGGTCAAAGTTTTGAAATCCTCGTATATAAATACGACTGATTTTTGATGATACGAGGTAAAAAAGAAAGTGAAACTAAAAAAGGTTGGTGGATTTTGTAGAGAACGAGACTGCGAATGTTTCTCCCTTCTGCGTCGGTCGTCGACGACGAACCGTTTGTCATGATCTGAGGTTGAAGTTTCGAAGAAAAACAAAATTTTCGTTTAAACTTGTTGGCTGGTTTTGGACGGGTTGGGATTATGAAGAATTAAAAAAATTAAAAATTTTATTTATATAAAGTCTTGGGACGAAATCGGTATTTTGCCTATTGTTTTATTCGACAATAACTTGACCATTCGGACTCCAAAAGTGATGAATGAATACTCTATTTTATCTAATTTTTTATTCTGGATCTAATAGTATGATCAATTTCTATAAATTTTTTCTCTAACAAAAATTTTCATTTTTGGCATAAGGTGACCCCTAAAATTGACGTCATTTTAGTTTTTGACGATAATTCAACTTTTTGTACTCCAAAAATGACAAATAAATAATAGTCCATGTTCAATAATTTTTCATTTCGAACCCAATGGTATAATCAAATATTAATCATTCTTGCTCTAGTAAAAAGTCACTATTTTAGCCTAGTCCGACTTAGTAATCGAGGATTTTATAATTTTTATGTTCAGACTCGTATTTGAGCGTGTTTACAAGCTAAAATATATTTTTTAATCATTTTGAATCCAATAATAAGATCAAATTTCATTAAAAATGATCAGAAAAAGGTCCTACAATTTTACCTTAAGTCCAACTTTTAGGAGTTTCTCAAAATTTCACTAATTTTCCTCGACATAAGAATAAAAAACTTGGGATTTTACAGTAGGTATAGAGAAAGGGGAGAAGTAGAAGAGGGAGAGTTGGAAGGGAGAGAAAGGAGGTGTTCTTTGTCAAAACCCCATATTGATCTTCTTGACCTTTTTTTGACCTTCAAGGTGATGAGTCATCCTTGACTTTTCTTTAGTGGATGATAGAAGATTGAGAGAAGATGATGTTTGACTTAGTAGTGAGTTGGGAGTTGAGGGTTTAGTAGTGAGTTGAGAGAAGAGGGTTGAAAGTGAGAGAGTATTTTCTTGATTTTTCATTAGGTGAGGATTAGAGGGTTTTATAGGATTTGGAAGTTAATTTTAGGGGTATAATTGGGTGAATTGATGAGAATGAATAGAATGGTTTGAGGTTTGTAAGAGAGGGTGTGTGTGAATTGAAAGATATGGAAGGGTATTTGTGTAAGGGGGTTAAATGGGTTATTTGTAACACAAATGAGTTGGATCTTCAACCCATTTAGGTTAAGTGTTAGGTGGAATGAAATAAGTGAAATGTGAGTGTAAGATGATGGTTGATTGATTGAGTATTTGATGAGTTGAGGGGAGTAAGTTTTAATTAAAAGAATGGGTTGTGTAAGAGGATTATTGATTAGGTTTTTGAGAGGGTGGACCAGATGGTGGCATGTGTCAAAAGGGATATAGGTTTGAAGTGTTAGATGAGTTGATTAGAGAGGAGTATTTGATTTGAAAGGAGGGGTGTGGGTTTGAAGTGTTAGATGAGTTGATTAGAGAAAATGAGTGTTGATTTGAAAGAAAATGTATGGGCTTGGCTTGTGAGAATGAGTTTGTAAGGAATAATGAGGGTAGGTTAGAGTAGGGTAATAAATTGATGTGTGAGTAGATGATGTTTGTAGAGAAAAAGTTATGGAGGTTGGTAATTAGATGAGGGATGTGAGTTGGGATGGTGACATGTATCCCACCTTGATAATCTTGGGTGATTGGTTGTAATGTTGGACTTGAGTTGAGAATTGGGCATTGGTAGATTGGTTGGGCTTGGGTAAGATAATTGGGTAGTGGGTTAGATGATGGGTTGAGTCTTATGGGCTTGGGTTGAGTTGAATTGAATTTGAGTTGGGGTGTATTGAGAAGTGTAGATTGGTGAGGTAGGTTTAGGTCCATAGGCCACGTGGGTAGGGTCTTGAGTCATTTATTGAAAGAAAATAGAGATCTTGTGAAGGTTTGGGCTTTGAGGGTCCATTTCGATTTTTATGAGTTTTAAGCATTTTGCGTTGATGAGCCGATCAAATTTGGGTGTCTACAATCTTGATTTTAATATTTTTTATTTTCACCCCCACCTTCGAGATTTGGAAAAATCTAGATCCTAAATCGAGGAAATGACATTGACATCTTAAACAAATATTTAAGGTATATTTTTTTTATTACATTACAATGCAAATCAGATTTTATACCAGCACCATTAAAAATCAAACTTTTGTTTTGTATTTAATTTCAATGGGGTTATTGGTGTGATAAATGAAACAACTGATCCATGTTTGAAATTCCTTTTAGAGGGAAAGAAAATTAGAATGCTATCAAAATGTTATAGTCATATGTAACTTTGACATGATTTTCACGTACGTCCAAGCTAGATTGGAGAGTTGCACACGATTTATGGGTCTTAATAGGGATTATTCGTGACCAAACAAATAGATTTCTAATTCCTCCTCCCAGTATTATTATCATGTGTAATTAGTATAAAATGTATTTGTATATAATTAGATACGTATAACATTGTATTTCATTTTATGTAGATAAATATTATTTGGTTAATGTAGTCTACACGCACACACGAAGATTCATGGTGTCAAATCGTAATGTTCGATATTGGTTATCAAAATTTCATTGTGATCATACTAGGGGTAAAGAAAAAGTATTCTGTAAAACCCCGAGTTTTCGATTCGTATTTCGAGGAAAAATAAATAATTGAATTTTAAGAAAAATCTTGAAAGTGGGACTTAAGGGTAAAACTTTAGGATATTTCTGATCATTTTTAGTGGAATCTGATCTCACCATTAGATTCAAAATGATCGAAAAATATACTTTAGCCTGTAAGCACACTCAAATGCGAGTCCGAATAGAAAAATTGCAAAATCCTCGATTATCGAGTCGAACCAGACTAAAATAGTGACTTTTTGCTTGAGTAAGAATTATTAAGATTTGATTATACCATTAAATTCGTAACGAAAAATTATTGAATATGGACTATTTATTTGTCATTTTTGGAGCATAGAAAGTCGAATTATCATTAAAAATGAAAATGACGTCAATTTTAGGGGTCACCTCAAGCTAAAAATGCAAACTTTTATTAGAGACATAATTTGTAGAAATTGACTGTACCATTAGATCCGGGATGAAAAATTAGGTGAAATAGAGTATTCATTCGTCACTTTTGGAGTCCAGACGGTCAACTTATCGTCGATCGAAACAATAGACAAAATATCGATTTCGTCCCAAATTTTATATAAATAAATTTTTTTATATTTTTTTTAATTCATTGTCATCCCCACCCATCCAAAACCAGCCAACCCGTTTTTTTTTTTTTTAAATTCGTTTTTCTTCGAATTTCAACCTTAGATCTCTCACAAACGGCTCGTCGTTGACTTCCGACGAATGAGAGAAACGTCCGCAGCCTCGACATCTACAAAACCCACCAAAATTCCTTTCATTTTCTTATCTTTTTCATCCTATATCATCAAAAAATAGCCGTATATATATACCAGGATTTCGTAACTTCGACCTTGGATTTCATCCGTTTCGGGATCCGCTGCAAAAAGGAGAAATGATGACGACATTGAGATCTTCGAAAAAACTGTGCCGATTTCAAAAATCAGATGCCTCGAAGTACGAGTCACCTCAATTTTCATGTCAATCGCCTTGATTTCCACGCATGTATTTCAATTTCGTCGCTTAGAGATTGTAAGAAACTTTCAATTTCTATTAGCAATCGTAGATTGTGAAAATTACATTTAGGATTTTATTAAAAATTTGTGCTGAGTTTCCAAAAATATAGAATTCAATCAGTTATTTCAAATTCACGTCAAAACTTGCATATTTGATATTTTTAATTGTATTTTTTAACAAATTATACGTGGGTAGAATATTTCAACGGGCTATTTCTGTCAGTTGGGTCCTGTGCACCACTCGGACCCCATTTTGATCTAAATGTTGTACTTTTTTAATATTATTGATGAAAATAAATTTTATAATTGAAAAAAATGATTTAATATTCAATGAACTCAAATTGAGTTGATGAATATCAGAAAGTGGATATTTTATTTGAAAGATTAAATTGAAAAAAGGAAAAAAATGGTATGAAACGGTAAAATGTCAGAGCCACACCCGAGGGGTGATGTCTGCATTTTACATTGTTGTGTTGTGTGTAGGTTGGTGAACGGATATCCAAGGATAATGTTACTAGTTGCATGTTTATTTACTTTCTGTTAGTGCGAAGCGCTGTTTACTTTTCCGTTCTGTTATTTATTTTAGGCCGATTGGCCACACTTGCATGGTAGGAAACTGAATATCCATTATCAATCTTGTATTGTTAATTTCTCTTTTGTTTTCTAATGAAAATAATATATATATGTAGCTATTTTGTGAGCTGTTAAAAAGTCTGTGAATGCCTGAAGGGATAGTGCGTCATATCATCCGGAGTGGTGTACTATCCTAAGATGTACGGTAGGAATCACCAAGCTCATACGTGGTATGGGACGCGTATGAGAATGGAGTCACAACTGGAATTTGAGTTTATTCCTCTCTATCTTTACCAGTGAACTTGTAATGTAAAGGTGGTCGTATACGAATGGTTTGTATATTTGGGAATCACATGTATGCCTGAAAGGCATAGACGAAGATGATTAGTCAGTGATCACTAATAATCTATAGTAGTCGAATGTTCTGACACATCAAAAAGAGACTTATTGCTTACGGTCACGTCAAACGGCTAGCCTGAATCGGATAAATGATCAACCAAACATGGTAAATGCAACGACCGGTCACAAAATCAAGAACTAAAAGTTAGAGAAGAATTGTAACATCATGTCCTGACTGGGAACAATCCAGTCGTGAATCCCAACTCTTTAATTCCAATACTCCACCATTGTGTATTATGTATATGTTGTCTTATTTTGATATATAAAATGAAATGCATGTTTAATGTTTCCATTTGATCAATTAGATTTGTATAAAAAGAGAACGTTATAGTAAGTACTCCATTTTTTAGTTCCAGATTCAAAGCTTGGCGAGGCAGGTATAGAGCACAAGTGAGGATCATTTGGTGGGTCAGATAGACAACCAAAGTCCGTCTCCTGGTGAGTATTGGGGTTATAGCTCCTAGTGGTATCGATTGTCCAAAAGTAATAGATTTTGTTCTGAGCGTTAGGACTTTTGTTAGAGTGAGAAATATTTGTATAATCCTGTATTCTGGTTATTCTTCCGCACTTTGATCTTTCGTACGTTATTAGATGTATATAGGCTTCTGCTAGTATTATATTTTGCATGTATATATGCAGGATTGTATGTTGTTTATCAGGTGCAGGTTGAATCGCCTTGGAATGCTAACATAAACAGAGGAGACCATGCCGAAATTTTGAAGTGCCACCTAATACCTCGAGATCTGACATGGGGATTTATGTTAGCATTTGGCGGGGCGCCACATATTCAATCATTCACATGTCAAGTTAAAAAATGTAATAAAGTGGACTTTTGGAATACTAAAGACATGGTTACCAATCCTAAAAGAAATTGGTATCATATAATTTTTCAACCTAAAGGAACATAGTGATTGCATACATGATAATTCATAATTATCTTCGTAGCATATCGATGACAGATGAACTATTTAGACAATACGAAAATGAAGATGTTCCTTTAGGTATGACTACCGATAAATATAACTTGCTCAACTTTGATCATCTATTTGAACAAATTGAACACAAGTTAATGGTTATTTTACGAGATCAGATTACAAATTAACTTACTAGTGCCAACATATAAATTGAGTTTTTATTGTTTTAAGACATTTTGTAAGGTGTTGAATTTATTTACGATAATTTTATGTAATATTTTCTTTTTGTGCGTTTTTTTATTCAATTTATGGAAGGCAATATATAGGAGATGAAAGAATATTGTATCCATTATTGTTGTTAGTATAACTACACCTATATTTTGATTTTGAAGCAATCTATATTTTATGTCACTTTTTCAAGTCAAATATGTATTTGGTTGATTTCGTGTGATCGATTTTGTCTGAAGGTTTTGATATAACTGCTAATATTTTAAGGCTTAGTAAACCTGAAAAGATTGGATGGAGTCCCATCCATTTATTTTAGGTTCATGCACATGTTCATTATTTCAGTTTCATCCATGTGCTTGTGGTAAAACCAAACATGTATTTCAGTTGTATGCACATGTTCAAGATTTATGCACAGTTTCATGCCTTGTAATTTGTAGTTTTATGCTTCATTAGGCATCAAATAAAATTGCAAAGGGCACATAGATTTCTTGGATGTGATATATGATAAATAACACACAAATTTGTTGGACCTTATGCATAATGCTCCCATTTATCATTTTTATGTGACCATGGAGCCATAATTTATAAATTTTGGTGAGATGCTTTTAATGGACTAAAGATGATATAGTATTGGGTATATCAAGCAGTCCAAATTTAATTACAAGTGAAACATATAAAGCATACAACAAAGTTAATGACTAGTAGGCATTGTAGTGTTGTGTTTTTATATGCTCTATTATTGAATTATAATCTTTTATTAACTCAAATTTCTCTTGTTCAGTTCAGATGGCTTCATAAGGTCTATTTTGTTTATGAAGATGCCACAAGTTGCCATAGGGTAGTGGGATTTTCTTGGTTCCTATAGTTATTCTCTTGGAAAATCTTTATAGATCTATAAGCTTTGTAGATAATTGCTTATGTTTGTAAACTCCTTGTGTAAACATCATAAAATTTAAGATCTTTGATATTGTTGGTACTTTCTTATTTAGTAGTTCCATCATTCAAGAATTGGTCTCACACCCCATCACCTTGAGGAGTAGTGTTGCTACCATTTCCTCCTAGGACTACTCATAGAGAGTGGGGAACTTTTGAGTAACATTATACATTATGTAAGAATTTAAAAGAAAATTTTGATTTAAAATAAATAAAAAAAACATAATGTTGTATAACAAATTGAATTTGTAAATTAAAATTAAAATTTTTATATTTCTTTTAGAAATTACATTCTTTTTATAATACGATTGAAATGACTATATAGTCTCAATTTAATAGATTTCAGCAATATAAAGGAAAATAATTACACATTAATCTTGGTCGAACACGTGTCCAAATCGGCCAGGGGGTACCTATCGCAAACCAGTTGATGAAGCACCATCTGTGGGATCACCAACAACAAATTGATTTTAGTTGAAACAATGGTGAGATCCACAAGAACGAATGAAGTCAATGCGCCCCCACTGGCAGGTCCGGCTGCAGATGCGCTGCTTTTGTTGATGTTAGAGGCCATGAAAAAGTAGAAAGAAGAGATACAGAAGAGGATGAATGATTTGGTAGAGCAAAACCAGAACTTGAGCTAGCGTCTCAATGACCACCAGTAGGCGGAGCGAGACGACAGGCCGAAGGATCCTCAAGCGACAAGTAAAAATGGCTATGCCTTTAGTACGAAAGGAAACACACCGTCATTGATCCCCATAGGAGGAGATGAGATGGAGGTTGCTACAGCAGCCACTCGGATCTAAACGATAGTAAGTTTGACCCGATAAGAGGTTAGAGAAATGATTAGAAAAAAGAATAAAATGACGAAAGGTGTCGATGTGGGCACCGCAGTAGTGCATGCCGTATGGGGAATACAGAGAACTCCCTTCTCAGTGGGGTTTTTAGTCGAACAGATCCCTAAGAAGTTCGTGCCACCGAGATTTACCCATTTTTCAGGGACGAAGGACTCGGTGGAGCATTTATTTCATTTTCGAAAGATGCTCGAGTTGTGGGAAGAGAAAGAAAGGCTAATGTGTAGATTGTTCCCTTCGAGTTTACGGGGGAATGCTATAACTTGGTTTCACAAACTGCTGTAGACACCCCAATTTGAACGGGCCCTCACTCGAAAGGCCCCAAAAATAGCAATTTTTTCAATAAATTTGGCTAACGGGCCTCGATGGCCCGAATCATCGAAATCTAACATTTTGCCAAAATTGAAGCCTCTAACACCTCTCAATGGGTTAGTAGGACCACTAAAGGGATTCGGCATGCTCCCATCTACCCCACTTCATTCAAAATACCAATTTTCCAACAAAATAGGCCAACGGGCCTCTAAGGCCCAAAACGCTAAAAAATGGCAATCTAATGGAATCGAGGCCCCTGAGACCTCTCAATGGTCTAAAGGACCCACCAAAGGGATTGGACCTACCCCACGCTGTCCCAACCTTCACCACTCTGCGTTTGTATCCAAAAAATCGGTAAAATTCTCCAACGGGCCTAAAAGGCCCGATTTGCCAACACGTGGCATTTTTAAGCAAATTAATGATTTTAAAAATCTCAAAAAAATTAATAAATTAAAAAAAGAGATTTGGGACGCCTACCACCTCCTATACCCTCCACCGCTCCACTTCTAAATCCAAAAATACCTCAAGCCCGTTCAAAGCCCACAAACCCTCAACTTTCCAAAATCGATTTCTCACCTTATCCCCTAACCTAAACCTAATCCCACACCACCTTAAAACCTAAAACCTACCCACCCTCAAAAATCCAATCCAAAATGATCCCAACCCAATCCAAAAAATCCCTAACATTTCCTAAAACCCAAGCCCAATACCCCTAAGCCCAAGTCCATATCCAATTCATATCTAACCCACAAACCTAACCCATAAACCACAACCCACATCAACCAATCACTCTTTTACCATCAAAAGGTGACACATGTCATCATCCCCTCTCACCTCCCTCATCAAACCAACCACCCATCACTTTTCTCTAAAACATTAACTACCCACATCACATTTTCTCTAAAAAATCACATCAACCCACACCCTCCCCTAACCTACCCTCATTACTCCCTATAAACCTCCATTCTCTCAAATCAAACACCATCAACCCACCTCCCCTAAACTACTCTCATAACTCCCTAACCCCTATTCTCTCAAATCAAACACATCAACCCACACCTCCCCCTAACCTATCATCATTATACCTCCCCTAATCTACCATCATCATTTCCTTTAAACCCATATCTACAACCTAAACCTACACCCATTCTCTCAAATCAAACACTCAACCTCTCCCATCAATTAAATCTAAACCCATAACCACCACACAATATGCCACATGTCACCATCTCCTTCAACCTCCCAACCACCCTCTTACACCCTCCATTCTTTTAAAATCAAACACCACTTAATCAACCAACCACCCTCTTAAACACCCATCATCTCATCTCACCAAACACTCCACCCAAATGGTTTGGGTAAGATCCAAACCATTTGGATCAAAACCTCACTCATTTTCACTCATTACATAATTACCCTTCTCCCAACTCCTAATTTCATACCCCCCACCTTTAAAACCTATGCCATTATCCATCCTTTCAACCTTTCACCCCATTATACTCTCAAATACTCTCCCAACATCTATAAATACCCTTCCCCTCCTCTCAAAAATGGTGACACCAAGTCTCCTTAAAAAAAAAAATCTACTCACCCCTCTTCTACTCTACTACTCTCTCATAGCACCTTCTAAAAAGTAACTTCACTCACATACTTCACTAAGAACTCAAGAGAATTCAAGAAAGAAGAAGAAAAGAAGATCAAGTGTACAAGGTGGATTTGAAGCACACCCCCCCTCTCAATCCTCTCATTTTCCCTCTTCTAATATCCCTTTCTTCTCATTTATTTTTATTTTAAATGAATAGACCCCAAGGCTAAAGGTTCATAAGGGTCATTTCCATCAATGAAATGACCCTATGATTAAGCCGAAAATGAATCCCTATCTAAGGTACAAAATGCACACACATGGCACTTTGTTTTTTTTTAATTTTAAAATCAAAATGATCGAGTTATTTGAGGTTATCGCCACGTGGCGGGGAGAAAAGGGTGCCTAACACCTTCCATTTTCTCCAATCGAACCGCTTACCCGAATCTCAAGGATTGATCACCCCTTATCCATCATGAGTCACCAAAATGCCAAAAATGGTTTTTTTTCCGAAAATGTACCTCGGGTGACCATTCACACCCACTTCTAACTTGAATGGTGGCGACTCCAATATTTAGTAGTTGTGGCCGTCGTAATGACGAAAACCACGTATCTACAGCTGGCGACTCCGCTGGGGACCAAGGTTCTACCCTCGTGTCAACTCGGTCACTTCCAAAAAAATCAAAACAAATTTTTCTATTTTTATTTTTATTTGGTTTACTAACATAGTTTGTGTTTGTTGTTCATGTTCTTTCCTTTTTGTTTCAAGTGACACGTTGTAATATTTATTTTCTTTTGCTTAAGGATATATGTAAGGGGGTCGATGAAAAATAATGAATGAAAATGCACGTGTGCACTTGCGAGCATAGCCCCACTTCCAAGCCACCCCACCCTCAACATACTTAGCCCCGATGCTTAGTAGTTCCACGGCTTGAGATCGTTATTTCAAGTGTCGGGAATGAACACATCAAACCCGATCACCAATCGACGACATGTGTACTTCGGTATGCATCGAGGTTTGAAAATCGGGTAGCCGTGAAGCCACCTATTAAACTCATGCATGTGCCCGATTAGATGAGGTTAGGACACAAGTTTTTAATTTCATATCGACCCCCGAGGCAAGGTTGTATGTGATTATTGTGGTCGGGCCTCGAAGCCCAAGTTGTAAGCCAAAAGGGGGTAAGTAAATTGTAGGCTTATTTTGTTCTCTTTTATCTCCTCTTAGGTAAAAGGGGAGGGATTCATGTTGCATCATGTCCAATGAGAAAAAAAAAATAGTGAACGAAAAAAAAAAATTTTAAAACAGGGGAGACATGAAAGACATGGCTAAGGAATCAGTTTCTGTGTTGTACAGAAACTGGATTTCTTTCTGGTCCGTGTCCATAACATGGGTAGACATAAATGTGTCTCATCCGTTCCAGAAACACGGATGAAACAATGGATACCCCAACCGTGTTTAAGACACGGATGAAATAGTAAGTGCCTTATCCGTTCCAGAAGCACGGATGAAACAGTGGACGTTTCAACCGTGTTAGAAGTACGGACAAGACGATGACTGTTCCACCCGTGCCTAGAACACGGACCAATAAGAATCTCAGGCTTGGAGTTCCCCTACCATCGTTCAAGCGCAAATATCAAAATAAAAAAATGAAAAATGAAGAATGAAAAAATGTAACTTTTCTTTGGCCCAAGCCAAAAACCAGAAGCAATGTGTTCATTTTTACTAACAAACTTTATATATATATATATATATATATATATATATATATTAGCCAAAAATTCGTACTGGTCCGTATTTCAGGTACGGTTAGGCGTATTTTATGCCCATCCGTGTTGGCGGCACGAATTTAAAAAAAAAAAAAAAAAAAAATTTTGCTCACTTTGTTTCTGACATCAAACTTGACAACTTTTGTTCTCGGGTTTATTTTTCTTTTGATGTTTAAGGCATGAAAATGCTTAAACGAATCATTTTTTGAAACTTAGGGCCTACGCATCGTTGCCCTTCTTTGTTTGATCAAAAATGGAAAATGCATGCATTCTATCAATCAAAGTTAACCCCATCTCACGTGGTACACTATCAATCTCGCCTACAATCAAACCCATTATTGTCCACCGCCAAAATCAAAAATGGATTCACGACCCAGATCCATTTCAACTGGGTTCACGACCCAGATCCAAATCCATTTCAACTGGGTTTACGACCCAGATCAATTCTCAACTGGGTCCACGACCCAGATCCCATTCGACTGGGTTCACAACCCAGATCCAAATCCATTTCAACTGGGTCCACGACCCAGACCCATTTTCAACTGGGTTCACTACCCAGATCCAATCCCACTGGGTCCACGACCCAGACCCATTTTCAACTGGGTTCACTACCCAGATCTAATCCAACTGGGTCCACGACCCAGATCCATTTTCAACTGGGTTCAAGACCCAGATCCAATCCAACTGGGTCCACGACCCAGATCCATTTTCAACTGTGTTTACAACCCAGATCCAATCCAACTGGGTCCCCGATCCAGATCCATCTCAATTGGGTCCCCGACCCAAATCCTCTTAAACTGGGTCTTCGACCCAGATCCATATCCATACCAACTGGGTCCACGACCCAGATCCAAACCTTTTTCAATTGGGTCCGCGACCCAGATCCACTACAAGCCGGATTCAGATCCAATTTCGAACCAAGTTCGTGATCTAACAAAGATAACAATCGATCAATCAACTCAAACGCAGTCAACTTTCTCAAAAAATAAATAAATAAATAAATAAATAAAAAAATAAAAAACAAAAGATTTCAAAAAGCACCAATTGCAGTCCTTGATCAAAGTCGGTGCCTAGAAAGATCTTACCCTGTTGATACGAGGGGGATAGACTACGTCTATTCAGGGAACAAGGTGATTTAAGAGTGCCATTGTGCGCCGCCTCTTCCTTGGAGATCTGCCTGGCCAACGATGATTTCATAGAACTGAATGGGAGGTTACCAAAAACATAGGTTATTCCAACTCAATTTATCTTAGAAGTTATTTTTTTCAAAATATTTTCCCGATTCCGTGTCGATGACAGCTCCGTGCTGATGCCAACTCCGTGTTGATGCCGACTCCGTGTCGATGCCAGCTCCGTGCTGAGATAATTACCTTTTTTAAAATGTTTTCCCGACTCCGTGTCGATGCCAGCTCTGTGCTGATGAAATTACATTTTTCAAAATGTTTTCCCGACTCCGTGTCGATGCCAACTCCGTGCTGATGAAATTACCTTTTCAAAATGTTTTCCCCGACTCCGTGTCGATGCCAGCTCCGTGCTGATGAAATTACTTTTTCAAAATACTTTCCCGACTCCGTGTCGATGCCAACTCCGTGCTT
Organism: Akebia trifoliata; assembly: GCF_017979445.1. Lineage (NCBI taxonomy): Eukaryota > Viridiplantae > Streptophyta > Magnoliopsida > Ranunculales > Lardizabalaceae > Akebia > Akebia trifoliata. The sequence continues at coordinate 16,348,598 of NC_141386.1, forward strand.
AGATAATTACTTCTTAAAAAAAAATATTTTCCCGACTCCGTGTCGATGCCAGTTCCGTGCTGATGCCAACTCCGTGTTGATGCCGACTCCGTGTCGATGCCAGCTCCGTGCTGAGATAATTTTGCTTTCAAAATTTTTTTTCGACTCCGTGTCGATGCCAGCTCTGTGCTGATGAAATTACCTTTCTTAAAATATTTTACCAACTCTATGTCGATGCCAGCTCCGTGCTGATGCCAACTCCGCATTGATGTCAATGCTAGCTCCGTGCTGAGTTAGTTCCATTTTCAAAAATATTTTACCGACTCTGTGTCGATGCCAGCTCCGTGCTGATGTAATTATTTTATAAAATATTTTACCAACTCCATGTTGATGCCGGCTCCGTGTCGAGAAATTATTTTTCATCAAAACTCATAATAAACAACTTTACTTGATCTAATAAAACATCATGCATCTTCATTTTTGTAAACAAGATAGTAACGCTTGGTCTTCTGTACCCACAAGTGGCCAAGCGAAAGAAATACAAGCAGCCAGAAGTGCCTCCCTATTTTCTGAGATCATCTACAGTCACCATGAGTTCTTCTGAACCAGCACAACCCCCAGTGGTCGAAACGTCAGGCATTGATCCACAAATCACGGCATTATTGAAAATAATCGAGAGGCAAGAAAAGATGGTAAGTGCTATATTAGCCAATGCCAGCATTATACAAGCTCAAACAATACAACAACATGCGTCTGGATCAAATCAGCATTTACCCGAGCAACCTCCCCAAGGACCACAGACCACCATGCCACCTGCAGTGCCTGAATACCAGGGGGCCCCGCTTTATATTCCACATAATCGACCACCCCCTGTGGTCATCCCCGACGATGAATGCGAGTACAGGGTTATGGAAGCCAAAAGCGCAACGGACGAAAAATTGGCTCAGCAAATCGAGTCTTTGCAGGAAGAGATGAAGAGGATGAAGGGCCTCAACACGATGAGCGGGACTCGATTCAAGGACCTTTGCTTCTACCCTAATGCTCAATTACCGGCCAAGTTCAAGTGTCTAGAGTTTGAAAAGTATAACGGAGTAGGGTGTCCTTTGTCGCATTTAAAGTTGTACTGCGGATCCATGTACCAGTATGGCGAAGATGACAGGTTTTTAGTGCAGCTATTTCAGAGGAGTTTGACGGGGCCGGCACTCAAATGGTTTTCTGGATTGGATCATTCACTCATTAAAAATTGGCAGGACTTAGCAGAAATGTTTTGGCATAATTATCGGTTCAATACAGATGTGGGTCTAGATCGAAATGATATGGCCAAGATGACAAGGAAACAGAGAGAAACGGTGAAAGAGTATGCACAGAGGTGGCGAGAGTCAGCCTCACAAGTAAGGCCTGCAATGACAGAGCAAGAGATGAACACCACGTTTATCTCGACACTAGGGCACGCCTTCTATACTCATCTGGTAGGACACACTACGGGCACATTTTCAAATCTGGTACAGGTAGCAGACCGAGTAAAGGACGGAATCCGAACTGGTCTGATATTCGACTTTACAAGCTTAGGAGCAGCAGCAGGGATCCCCTCTTAGAGAAATCCAGTGCCGATAGTAAAGAAGAGAGAAGAGACACAGGTTAATAATGTACAACCAAACCGACCCCTCTTCATTCCAGCACCAGCACCAAGACCACAAGCTCCGTCAACTTCTTGGGCCCCAGCACCTCCACCAGTCTGGAACCCCGGACCTCAGAACCAGTTCAGGGTAAATCCTCCACCAGTAGCACCGCAGTATGGGCAAGGTCAGCAAGCGCGACCTAACAGAGTTAACAGAGTGTTTACTCGGTTGCCAATGACACTATCAGAATTACTCCCGATCTTGCTCAGGGGAGAGTACCTCATGAAAAGACCACCAAACCCAAAAGCCGAAAAGGGACCAGGATACAATCCAAGCTTGTTTTGTGAATTTCACATGGGTGCTCTAAGGCACTCCACAGATCAATGCTAGCAACTTAAGCACCAGGTGTAGAATCTGATAGACAAAAGGGCACTCATACTAGATGGACCAGCGAATCCTAATCAACAACAGAACATCAATCAAAATCCCCTACCTACTCACAATGGAGAGGGGAGTGGGCATAGGGTAAATGTAGTCTGCGGAGAGCTCGACTTCAATCCTTCGGATTTGATAGCACCTGTAGGGGCAAAAATCAGGGTCCACTTAACCCAGGAATCAAGGATATCATCAGTTAACACAGTCAACCACTACACAACGAATTCACCTCAAAATCCACGAATGCCTCTCAGATTGGCCGACCTCACTATCCATCCCACTCATCAAAATGCTACTACCCGACCTCCTCTTGTTATCCCCTACACACTACCAAATGCTCAAAAATCGACTCGACCCCCTCTTCATATACCATACACCCTATCCTCACGTCCACCACTCATCATCCCATACACTTCATCAACTCCTCTTGCTACCATTTCATCCAAATCATCACCACCACCCCTCATTCTTAATATAAAACCCGATCCACCTCCAATGACCATACGCTCCCCAAAACCATTCCCATATAGCTCCAACCAAGCAGTCCCATGGAGCTATGAAACAACCATCACTACAACGACGGGGGTTGAAACAATGAAAAAAGCAATGGTGGCTGATATCGGCCATATGACAGGGGCAGGGAGATACCAAAAGTTGCCAGCAAAAGGAGTAAACATTAGGGAAGAGACTGAGGAAATAACAAAAAGGATGACAGATGAAGAGAAGAGAAAGGAAAAAGGAAAGGGCAAAATGAGCGAGAATGACCAGAAAAAAAGATAAGGTGAAGGTGTCAGATAAAGAAGCTGCAGACTTCATTAAGCTTATTCGCAAGAGTGAGCATAATGTCGTGGATCAATTGAACAAACAGCCGGCTCAGATCAGCATTCTGGGTCTGCTACAAAATTCAGAAGAGCATCAAGAAGCACTGTTGAGAATTCTGGGGAAGTCACACGTACCTTCAACCACGTCACCAGCACAACTGGAACAGACAGTAGGCCAGATCATGGCCCCCAATCCCATTATCTTCACAGAGAGTGAATTTGTACCTGAAGGGCGGGGGCACGTAGAACCGTTAAACATCATGGTCATATGCAAGGGCATGATGGTTGCCAGAGTACCGATTGACAATGGCTCAGCGCTTAATGTCTGTCCGCTTGAAACCTTTCAGAAACTCAACGTTGACTGGTCACATGTCAAGCCCAACAATAAGGTTATCCGAGGTTTCGATAGTTCAAGAAGAGACTATTTGGGAGAAGTGGACCTACCGATTACTATAGGTCCTTGCACTTTTGAGGTAATATTGGAAGTCATGGAGATACCGACAACCTTCAATTTGCTACTGGGCAGGCCGTGGATTCATATAGCGGGGGTTGTACCTTCTTCTCTACACTAGAGAGTCAAATTCATCATGGGGCAAAGAATGATATCGGTACTGGCAGAAAATCTCATCCCGGCTGGGAGAGCTCCGGAAAGGACAAAACACTCTATCACTCCTACCAATTTGCTGCTGTCAACCACGTGGAAAAAGGGAAGGAGAAAGTAGAGCTATCAAGGGCAAATCTGATGATTGGCCGGGTTCTGAAAAAAGCAGGTTACCGACCTAGACAAGGGTTGAGACTTAAAGGGAAAGGGAAAGTTGTTCCGATCGAAGCAAAGAAGCACAATCCTTATTTCGGGTTGGGGTTTAGGCCCACGAAAAAGGATATAGCAGAAATGAACGAAAAGAAGAAAGAGCTTCAACTAGCAAGAAGACAAAATCGAGAACCCAATGTCTGGAATATGGGCAAGGTCCCTCACATCAGTGTTAGCTTCCCAAAATCTCAAATCAGACCCGACAGTCTATCAGAACCACTGCCAACAAAACCAGCCAGAAAATCGAGAACAGTAAGTTTCAAACCTGTGCACATTCATGAAGACTCAGTTGTTGAGTCCCAATCATCCTTCGTAGAAGGCATTGATGTTTTATTCAATGGGGATTCCAACGAAAGTCTATTAGAGACTGCTCCAGAATCCACAAAGGTGGAAATCATCAAAAGTAAGGGGAATGAATCACCTTTCCCCACGAGCGTCGACTGGGCATCAGTCGTCATCCCACCAAGTTTGGGAGGGACTATGCCCCAATCTGACAACAATCAATCGGAGATCATGGTCATCTCCGAACCACCAATCAAATCATCCAACGAACCACTTTCTCATCTCATCCGCCCCCTCAGAGAAGGGGAGACACTGCACAACTGGGAAGAATTCCCATTGACACTTGAGGCTGTCGAGGCCTCAAAAAAAAAACGCCGTTAAGCGACATCAGTTTGCTCGAGGATCATAACGAGCCCCCGTCCTCGGGTAAAGACTGTTTTGAGGGCTCCCTATCTTATTTAACGAGTTTGCATGATTATTCTTCTTATTTCAGGTATCCAAAAAATCACAAAAAAACAAATATTTCTCAAAAAGCAAAAAAATCAAAAATTTCTCAAAAGACAAAAAAATCAAAATTTTCTCAAAAGACAAAAAAAATCAAAAAGCTTTCAAAATTACAAAAAAATGGATATTTTCAAAAAACCAAAAAAAGAGTTTTCAAGGGATCTGTCTCCATCAAATGAGTATCCAGATAAAACAGAATTTGAACAGGACGAGTATGATTTCGATCTTGAACTCGACTTCGACCTCATGGGGATCGAAGAGGAGTTTGAGAACGAAATAGAGTACCCACCCAAAGAAATCAAAGACTTGGTAGAACGTCACGAGAAAGGTGTTCAACCAAACATTGAGGATACAGATTCAATCAATCTTGGTACCAAAAAGGACCCACGAATCGTCAAGATCGGAGCCTTGTTAACGTCGCAACAAAAAGAAGAAATGGTCGAATTCCTACGGAAGTATCAGGACATCTTTGCATGGTCATACAGGGATATGCCAGGTTTAGATACAAATCTTGTTGTGCACAAGCTACCAATTACCTCGAAAAGCAAGCCGATCAAACAGAAACTGAGAAGATTGAAGCCGGAATGGACCCTCAAGGTCAAGGATGAGGTCATGAAGCAATTCGAAGTAGGATTTCTTACGGTCTCTACGTATCCTGAGTGGCTGGCTAATGTCGTCCCAGTACCCAAGAAAGATGGAAAAGTACGCATGTGTGTTGACTACCGAGACTTGAACAAAGCCAGTCCTAAGGATGATTTTCCACTCCCACACATCGACACTTTAGTCGACAGTACAGCAGGGCACGACATGTTATCGTTCATGGATGGCTTCTCAGGCTATAATCAGATAAAAATGGCAGAAGAAGACCAGGAGAAGACTGCATTCATCACGCCATGGGGTACTTTCCACTATAAAGTAATGCCATTCGGGTTAAAGAACGCAGGGGTGACCTACCAACGGGCAATGACCGCACTATTCCATGATATGATCCATAAGGAAATGGAGGTCTACGTAGACGACATGATCGCTAAATCCGACATTGAAGAAGACCATCTGGTGAATCTAAGGAAGTTATTTGATAGGCTCAGAAAATACAGTTTGAGGTTAAACCTGGCAAAGTGCGTGTTTGGGGCAACATCAGGCAAGTTACTGGGGTTCATCGTCAGCAGAAGGGGCATTGAAATAGATCCAGCAAAGACTAAATATATCATTGAGATGAAAGCACCGGTCACAGAAAAAAACGTTCGGGGCTTTCTAGGGAGAATACAGTATATCAGTCGGTTTATTGCTCAACTAACACCTATATGTGAGCCGGTCTTCAAGCTACTAAGGAAAGATACGCCAAAGAAGTGGAACAAAGACTGTCAGGAAGCATTCGACAAAATCAAGCAATACTTGCTCAATCTACCAGTCTTAGTCCCTCCTACTCCAGGGCGACCTCTGCTGATATACATCTCGATACAAGAAACATCAATGGGGTGTGTACTAGGACAACATGACGAATCAGGACGGAAGGAACAGGCCATCTATTATCTCAGCAAGAAGTTCACCGACTACGAAGCAAAATATTCAACGCTTGAGAAGACTTGCTGTGCATTAGTCTGGGCATCTCAACGACTGCGTCATTATTTGCTTAGCTACTCGACCATGCTTATCGCCAGGATGGACCCCCTAAAGTATCTATTCGAAAAACCAGTACTAACAGGCCGCACAGCAAAATGGCAATTATTATTATTTGAGTTCGACATCACCTATGTCACTCAAAAGGCCATCAAAGGGCAAGCCATCGCCGATCACCTCGCCAAGCACTCATTGCCTGATTACGAGCCATTAAAGACAAACTTCCCGGATGAAGCCATACTATTTACTGAGGTTGAGGACGATGATGACGAACCAGGCTGGAAAATGTACTTCGACGGAGCAGCCAATCATAAATGAAATGGAATAGGGGCAGTCCTGATCAAACCAGACGGGTCCCATGTACCGATTGCTATCAGACTGAAATTCCAATGCTCTAACAATGAAGCTGAATATGAAGCATGCATAGCAGGGTTGAAAGCAGCGTTGGATCTTGAGGTAGATGAGATCGATGTTTTCAGAGATTCAAGTCTAGTAGTTTATCAGACGACTGGAGAATGGAAGACCCGGGAGCAGAGACCGGTCCCTTACCACGAGTATCTGGATGAACTAAACTCACACTTTGATAGAATTTCAGTTCGCAGACGCACTAACTACGCTTGCTTCTATGATCAGTATCTTAGAGGACTTAATCATCGACCCAATCGAGATTGGAATTCAAGATGAGCCAGCCTATTGTCTACCCGTCGAAGTAGAAGAATCTGAAGAAAAACCTTGGTACTCGGACATCAAGGCATATCTTGAAGATCGAATCCTTCCCTCAGATGCAACGCCTAATGACAGAAGGACTATTCAGAGATTGGCAGGGCAATTCTTCTTGAGCAACGACACTTATACAAGAAATCGCATCACGAGGTCTTGCTCCGATGTGTGGCAGAAACAGAAGCAAAACGGTTAATTGAGACCGTCCACGGTGGAGTCTGTGGGCCCCACATGAATGATCATATGCTAGCCAAAAAGATTATGAGGATGGGGTACTATTGGTCGACAATGGAGAGCGACTGCTATCAGCATGTCCGCAAATGCCATCTATGCCAGATCTACGCCAACAAGATCAATGCTCCGCCCTCGGAGCTACATAACATGACCACTCCTTGGCCCTTCTCACTCTGGGGAATGGATGTCATCGGACCAATCTCACCTAAAGCTGCAAATGGACATCGCTTCATCTTAGTGGCTATTGATTACTTCACCAAATGGGTAGATGCTGCTTCATATGTCAACGTCACTAAAAGCAATGTCCTGAAGTTTGTCAAAAATAACATTATCTGCAGATATGGGCTTCCCAACGGACTGGTGACTGATAATGCCAAGAACTTCAAGAACAAAGATATGGCCAAGATGTGCGAAGACTTCCAGATCACTCATCACAACTCTGTACCATACAGACCTAAAATGAACGGAGCAGTCGAAGCAGCCAACAAGAATATCAAGAAAATTATCGAGAAGATGGCAATTACATACAAAGATTGGCACGACATGTTGCCTTTTGTACTCCACGCCTATCAAACCTCGTTCAGGACTTCGACCGGGACAACTCCATACTCATTGGTCTACGGAATGGAAGCAGTCTTACCCGTCGAGGTTGAGATTCCCTCCCTCCGGATCTTAAAAGAAGTAGAGTTAGACGAAGCAGAATGGATTCAAGTTCGGTTTGATCAACTGAATTTGATTGAAGAAAAGTGCCTCGCAGCCATCTGCCAAGGACAAATTTATCAGAGACGAATAGCTCGGGCCTACAACAAGAATGTCAAACCTAGAGATTTCTCACTAGGGGACCTTGTTTTAAAGAAAATCCTGCCAATCCAAGAAGATGCCAGAGGAAAATTCAGACCGAACTATGAGGGACCATTCATCGTGAAGAAGGTGATGACTGGAGGAGCTCTGATTCTCACAGAAATGGACGGACAAGTCTTTCCGCAACCGATCAATGCTGACATTGTCAAGAAATATTACGCTTGAGATCTGACCCTGAGATAACAAAAGGCCATATTTACTAAACCAACAAATCTAACCTAGTCAACCCCTTTGAGCCATCACGTTCATTTCTTAACCTAGGACTGAGGCACGTCAACAACTACAAAAAAAAAATCAGAGAAACAGAAAAAGCAAAAGCGTCAAAATACTCCTGGCCCGCATGAGGATAAACTGTGAACGGCTAAAAATACAAAAAAATCAAAAATGTCAAAAACTCGGACACTTGATCTGAGCTCGACCCAAATCTCCAACCTAAACAAGTTCGAGAGACGCTGGGAGGAGAAATAGATCACCTTTTCGAAACAAAAATAGACGAGCCCCATGTCTAAACCACTCTAAATACATCCAGACCTTAACCTTTTTGTAACTTTCCACTACCACTAGCCCAAGCCAACGTTTCGTCCCAACAAAAGTCCTTTTTGATCAAGGAAAGTTCTAGGGCAACACAATGACAGTTGCAGCACCAATGATCTTGCGACTTGGTCCGGACCTCAAAGTCTTATTAGTCGTTGGAAGACTCGAGAGGGGAATCCAGGTCGGATATTCAAAAAAAAAGAGTACTCGAAGTGTAGAGTAGCCGATCTCGCGGCTCAACTTGAGTTGCCGAATCACGAATAGTCATCAGCAAACTCGAGAGGGGAATCTAGATCTATTACTCAAGAAAGAGTGCCACTACAAGAGTAGAGTCACTGATCTCGCAGCTCAACTTGAGTCACCAAGCCACAAAGACACAGAGATTCCGAGCAGAATTGTAATGAAAAATCAAAAAAATACAAGCATAGTCTGAAAGGGCATAGTGAAAATCCGAACGGGCGCTATGAGTAAAAGAATCAGACTATGGCAAGATCAAAGCCACCGGCACAATGAAAATCCCAAAAAGGACGTCGATGCGCAAAAACGTGGAAACCGGGTCTGGTGAAAATCGTAATTGGCACCAGGGGCAATAAGGGTTAACAAAAACAAAACAAAAAAATAAAAAAACAAAAAAAAAAAAAAAAACTCCTGGCCCACAAGAGTATAAACTGTGAACGGCGAAATCCTTCCAAGAATCCCGAGACCGAAACAGATAATAGTCTTCTAATACGAGGGCATTGGGGATGACTCTAAATGAACCAAAAGAGCAATTGACGTTTATATCCTCTGTGGTTGGCAAAAACACCAAGATCGTCACAATCAAAGATTTTACAAATCCTAAATTTATCGTACTCATTTGATAAAGACATTTCAAAAAAAAAAAAAAAACTACTATTTTGACCGATGATGAAAAATCTAGGACTTATTCAAACTTCAAGTTTTCAAAGCATTAGATACACCTGAGGCCAGGTAAGTAAAAAAAACCTATTTTCATTTTATTTCAAAAGCTTCACATTACATTAAAAAAAAAAAAAAAAGGGTACCATCATTACCACCTCGACGTTCGAAGCATCACGACTCACTAGATAAGACGCGAAGGCATCAAAGCAAGGACCCTGAGCAAGCCTCTCCTGAGATCACTCATCGGGCCTACTGAGGCAGATAAACCACTGATCATCAAACTCGCAGTTGCAGCAGTGGATGAATTTATAAGAATGGCCCAACTAGGGGAACCGTTGTGGATGCATAGCCTTGATCATGCTTATGAGATTCTAAGTGAAGGTGAGTACGTGCAAACATTCCCAAGGGGAATTGGGCCAAAACCATTTGGATTGAAGTTAGAAGCTTCTCGAGAAACGGCCGTTGTTATCATGAACCACATTAACCCTGTTGAAATCTTTATGGATGTGAATCAGTGGTCCACCGTGTTTTCTAGCATTGTTTCAAGAACAATGACTCTTGAGGTCGTATCAACAGACATAACAGAAAACTACAATGGAGCCCTTTAAGTGATGACAGCAGAATTTCAAGTCCCTTTACCTCTGTTCCCAACTTGAGAGAATTTCTTTGTAAGGTATTGTAAACAACATGCCGAAGGAATTTGGATGGTGGTCGATGTTCCCTTGGATCATTTGTGTCCTAGCCTGATATTGAGATGTCGAAGAAGGCCATCAAGCAGTTTAATCCAAGAAATGCCAAATGGTCACTCCAAGGTTATATGGGTCGAACATGTAGAAGTGGATGACAAAGCAGTTCACAGTATACATAGAACATTGGTTAACTCTAACCTTGGATTTGGTAGAGAAGACTAACTTGTGGCCCAGCAGCAAAACTCCCTTGGACCGACGGCAACTATTAACCACCTTATCGCTTGCACAGTTGAAAGGATCAAAGACGTCATTACAAGGGACAACGCATGAATTGAGAGGGTTAACTTATGGGAGAAATAAAGTGAGATAAAAAAAACAAAAACAAAAAAACAAAAAAAAATCAAAGAATTTTAAAAAACTTTTCGAGTTGCACTCAATTTCAATTTGTTAAAACACGACAGAGAAATACCCAAATTTCAAAAAAAAAAATACTAAATCTGCATCAAATCCAAGGTCTCACACGAGCTTCGTGCCATCGAGACCAAGGAATTAATAAGGTAACTCTGTCAGACCCCGTGCTGGAGTAACATTTCTTACAAAAGTCGTCAATTCAACCGGTAATTTGAAGTCGTGTTTTGCAAAATTTCATTCGGCCCGTACAAATAGGGGTTTAGTTTATTCTTTGCACGCAATTCCTGCAAAGAAGGGCAGCTGTAGACACCCCAATTTGAACGGGCCCTCACTCGAAAGGGCCCAAAAATAGTAATTTTTTCAATAAATTTGGCCAACGGGCCTCGATGGCCCGAATCATCGAAATCTGACATTTTGCCAAAATCGAAGCCTCTAACACCTCTCAATGGGTTAGTAGGACCACTAAAGGGATTCGGCATGCTCCCATCTACCCCACTTCATTTAAAATACCAATTTTCCAACAAAATAGGCCAACGGGCCTCTAAGGCCCAAAACGCTAAAAAATGGCAATCTAATAGAATCGAGGCCCCTGAGACCTCTCAATGGTCTAAAGGACCCACCAAAGGGATTGGACCTACCCCACGCTGTCCCAACCTTCACCACTCTGCGTTTGTATCCAAAAAATCGGTAAAATTCTCCAACGGGCCTAAAAGGCCCGATTTGCCAACACGTGGCATTTTTAAGCAAATCAATGATTTTAAAAATCTCAAAAAAATTAATAAATTAAAACATTAGACTTGGGACGCCTACCACCTCCTATACCCTCCACCTCTCCACTTCTAAATCCAAAAATACCTCAAGCCCGTTCAAAGCCCACAAACCCTCAACTTTCCAAAATCGATTTCTCACCTTATCCCCTAACCTAAACCTAATCCCACACCACCTAAAAACCTAAAACCTACCCACCCTCAAAAATCCAATCCAAAATGATCCCAACCCAATCCAAAAAATCCCTAACATTTCCTAAAACCCAAACCCAATACCCCTAAGCCCAAGTCCATATCCAATTCATATCTAACCCACAACCCTAACCCATAAACCACAACCCACATCCACCAATCACTCTTTTACCATCAAAAGGTGACACATGTCATCATCCCCTCTCACCTCCCTCATCAAACCAACCACCCATCACTTTTCTCTAAAATATTAACTACCCACATCACATTTTCTCTAAAAAATCACATCAACTCACACCCTCCCCTAACCTACCCTCATTACTCCCTATAAACCTCTATTTTCTCAAATCAAACACCATCAACCCACCTCCCCTAAGCTACTCTCATAACTCCCTAACCCCTATTCTCTCAAATCAAACACATCAACCCACACCTCCCCCTAACCTATCATCATTATACCTCCCCCTAATCTACCATCATCATTTCCTTTAAACTCATATCTACAACCTAAACCTACACTCATTCTCTCAAATCAAACACTCAACCTCTCCCATCAATTAAATCTAAACCCCTAACCACCACACAATATGCCACATGTCACCATCTCCTTCAACCTCCCAACCACCCTCTTACACCCTCCATTATCTTAAAATCAAACACCACTTAATCAACCAACCACCCTCTTAAACACCCATCATCTCATCTCACCAAACACTCCACCCAAATGGTTTGGGTAAAATCCAAACCATTTGGATCAAAACCTCACCCATTTTTACTCATTACATAATTACCCTTCTCTCAACTCCTAATTTCATACCCCCCACCTTTAAAACCTATGCCATTATCCAGCCTTTCAACCTCTCACCCCATTATACCCTCAAATACTCTCCCAACATCTATAAATACCCCTCCCCTCCTCTCAAAAATGGTGACACCAAGTCTCCTTTAAAAAAAAATCTACTCACCCCTCTTCTACTCTACTACTCTCTCATACCACCTTCTAAAAAGTAACTTCACTCACATACTTCACTAAGAACTCAAGAGAATTCAAGAAAGAAGAAGAAAAAAAGATCAAGTGTACAAGGTGGGTTTGAAGCACACCCCCCCTCTCAATCCTCTCCTTCTCCCTCTTCTAATATCCCTTCCTTCTCATTTATTTTTATTTTAAATGAATGGACTCCAAGGCTAAAGGTTCATAAGGGTCATTTCCATCAATGAAATGACCCTATGATCAAGCCGAAAATGAATCCCTATCTAGGGTACAAAATGCACACACATGGCACTTTGTTTTTTTTTTAATTTTAAATTAAAATGACCAAGTTATTTGAGGTTACCGCCACGTGGCGGGGAGAAAAGGGTGCCTAACACCTTCCCTTTTCTCCAATCGAACCGCTTACCCGAATCTCAAGGATTGATCACCCCTTATCCATCATGAGTCACCAAAATGCCAAAAATGGCTTTTTTTTCGAAAATGTACCTCGGGTGACCATTCACACCCACTTCCAACTTGAATGGTGGCGACTCCAATATTTAGTAGTTGTAGCCATCGTAATGACGAAAACCACGTATCTACAACTGCCATGTGGATCAATTAGCTCGTTCGAAGAGCTTTGTACTACCTTCGTCACATGGTATATTGGCAACCGAAAAAGTGGACGAGACGTTGACACGTTGGGGAGAGCCTCAGGGAATTCACCAGGAAATTTAGAGAGGAAGTGATGTCGTTAGAAAGTTGTGACAAACAAACGACAGTAATGGCATTCAGAAATGCCTTACCCTCAAATTCGAGGTTGTATAGATCCCTCATGAAGAAGAATCTAGAAACTTTGAGAGAGTTGTTAGAAAGAACGAAAAGTATATCCGCTTAGAGGATGATCCCCAGGGTTCAATGGAAAAGAGCAAAGTCATCCACATTGTGGAAAAGCCTAACAAGCAACCCCAACCGCAGTGGCAGGACAGGAAGCGACCACAAGAGCAAGAGGAGGAGATAAGAAAGTCTGGGACGTATTTTGCTATGCCTCCAAATGAAATATTGCCCCTTATTGCTCATGAGCCATTTTTCAAGTGGCCCGCTCCACTTCCTTGAGACTAGGTTAATCAAGGTGAAAGATACTACGAGTACCACAAGGTGTGGGCCCACACCACCAATAGATGTCAAGCCTTGAGGAGATTCATGCGAAAGTTGGTAGAGTAGGGTAGGTTAAAAGATTTGCCCAAAAGACAGAGGGAAGGCCTACTTAGGGATGAAGATCACAGTGCAGAACAACTACCAATAGGAGGACAAGATGGAAGGGCAACCGTCATACACGTTGTCCTAAGGGAGGAAAGTAGAAGGATTGGGCAGACCAGAATTATTGAGAGAGTGAATAGGAGAAGAGTTGAGCACTTAGCACTGAAAGCGCCCTCGATCCGCGGGGTGTGCGGATCCGCTTTTGACCCTTGAGGTTTGGGAGTCGCCACCTAGTTATTACGTTTTAGGAACCAAATTGACCCTACAATGGATAAAAAGAACTAATCTACTATAGAAATCTGAATCTGGGGATCATGTTACGGGGTTGGAAGGTGTTAGGCACCAACCCCGCCCGGCCAATGCCGGTCTCTACTTATCCCAAATAAATCTACATTGTTAATGATAAACCTAGATAAAAAAATAAAAATAAAAATTTACCTTTGATCTACAAAAGTGTTATTCCCTCAGATCTGGTTAGAATGGCTCCTTGTACCTTATTCCTTACTTCGTTCTATCTCCGGATTTGATTCCTGATCTCCGAGGTAAGGTATCTCCTTCTTGGATCTGAGTGCTTCAAATTTGTTGTAGATTTTTGGGATGTTTTTGAGAAGTTTTTGGGTGTTTTTTAGGCTAAAATCGGAGTAGGGGTGTTAGGGAAGGAGTTGGGGCTCCAAAATTAGGGTTTTGGGGAGGTTATGGAGGCTTCTTTACCTACTTTTCCTAAGATTTTTTTTTGATACGAAAATAGGGTATGGAGGCTCCTATTTATAAAATTTTTAGAAGCATTAGGGTTTCTTTTAGGGTTTCAATTAGGGTTTTGACTTAGTCTTTAGGGTTTTAGGGTTTTGACTTTAGTCTTATGAGATTGACTTGATTAGTTTAGATTAGGGTTTTGATTTAGGGTTTTGACCTTAGTCTTATGAGATTGACTTGATTAGTTTAGATTAGGGTTTTGATTTAGGATTTTGACCTTAGTCTTATGAGATTGACTCGATTAGTTTAGATTAGGGTTTTGATTTAGGATTTTGACTTTAGTCTTATGAGATTGACTTTAATACTTGACTCTAGTCTTACTTAATTGACTTTAATTTTGACTTTAGTCTTATTTGATTGACTTTAATATCTTGACTTTAGTCTTGCTTGATTGACTTTAAATTTTTGGAGAACCCCCCTCTATTATATCTTTGATTCTTTGGACCCCCAAATGGAGGGGTCCTTAAAGAAATATCTTGCGAACCATCAACAATTTTTCTTAAAAACCTGATTGATCAATTTTTTTGTTTAAATTTTATAATTAATTTTATTAATGTTTCACTTTACATTATTTAATGATTTATTTATTAATTTCAAAATTTTTAATTATTAAAATTGTGAAATTACCATTTTGCCCTCGGAGAGGATTTTTTACGTTTTAAGTTATTTTTCAATGTTCTAGGATGTTTTGGAATCAGTTTTTCGTAAGGAATTCAATGGGAATGTTGGTTTTTGTCATTTATGAAGTTTTTTGTATGAAATGGTCGTGAACTTTATGAGGGGTATTTTCGTAATTTTGTTAAATTTTGTAAAAATTGGCGAAGTGGTTTACTTGGTTTCGATATGTTGTTTTATGTGTTTGAGTGGATTTTCCTAAGCGTAATGCAGGCTCTAGGGTTGTTTTGATGTTAGGGGTATTTTGGTAATTTGGTCATTTTTAGTGATTTTTATCGTGAAGCTTCTTTTTGGTTTGCAAGATGATGATTTCTATGTTTCTGGGGTCGTATTTACCTAGCGTAGCGTGGTTTCTAAGTTTTGTTAGTTCAAGATACCTCAACCGTATTTCTAAAACATATCTGGTAACAAAATGAAGCATTGGAATAAACATCCATCATTGGGAACCTTTGCGATCGGGTTGACGACTTGATTAATCAGGTGGATGCAAAAATGGGGTGTCTACAAGCACACATCTTTACGACAAGGAGTGGACCTACCGAATTGGAACCCTTTAGGAAACAGATGGTAGCGTTCATTGAAAGAGATTTAGAGGGGGTGGCTAGGCCCCATTATGATTCATTAGTAATAACTCTGCAGGTAGGCACCTTCATGCTTAAAAGGGTGTTAGTAAATAATGGCAGCTCGATAGACATTCTATATGCATCGACCTTTTTAAAGATAAGCCTCAACAGAAACGTGCTTATGCCAACAGGAGCACCTTTGGTCGGTTTTGATGGGAGATCCAGCCAGCCTTGGGAGAGAGATAGTGCTACCAGTCAAAGCAGGGTCGGTGACTTTGATGACCAAGTTTATGGTCGTTGAAGCAAGTTCTCCGTACAACGCCATCCTGGGTAGATGGTGGATGCATGAGATGATGGCAGTCCTATCCACTTATTATCAAGTACTTAGGTTCCCCACGTTGCAGGGGATGTCGGATGCCAAAGGTGACCAAGTAGCAGCGAAGTGTGCGCGTTGAGCAAGGAATAATCGACTTACGACAAAGTTCAGCAATAACAATTACAGTGGGGGAGAACAAGCTTGGTGGACCCCCATGCTTGGAAGGTATACAAATGGTGGACGTAGGAGAAGGACAATAGACAGGAATTGGAGCCGAGCTAGAATCGGAAGAGTTAAAGGAGATAGTAGAATGCATAAGAAGGAATAGAGACGTCTTTGCTTGGTTTATCGAAGGAATGTCAGGAATCAGTCCCGAGGTGGTTTGTCACCATCTAAATGTCGAACCTAACTTTAGACCCGTTAAGCAGAAACCAATAAGACTAGCATCATAGGTCAAAGAGACGGTGAATGATGAGGTGAACAGGTTGATTAGGGCTGGATTTATCAGGGAGGTGCAGTTTCCGGAGTGGATAACAAACATAGTAACAGTGCCCAAGAATAATGGAAAAGTCAAGGCCTATATAGACTTTACGAATCTAAACAAGGCCTGTCCTAAGGATAGCTTTCCGATGTCGATGATAGACCAGCTTGTTGACGCAACTTCTGGCCACGAGAAGTTATACTTTATGGATGGTTACTCTGACTATAACCAGATACAGCTCAACCCAGATGATAACAAACATAGTGATAGTACCCAAGAAGAATGGGAAAGTCAGGGTCTATATAGACTTTACGAATCTAAACAAGTCTTGTCCTAAGGATAGCTTTCCGATGTTGAGGATAGACCAGCTTGCTGATGCAACTTCTGGCCACGAGAGGTTATCCTTTATGGATAGTTACTCTGGCTATAACCAGATACGGCTCAGCCCATATGATCAGGAGAAAACGGTGTTCATTACAGAGCAGGGGCTCTATTGTTATAAGGTGATGCCCTTCGGATTAAAGAATGTGAGGGCCACTTACCAGAGACTCGTGACAGAACTGTTCAGGGATCTGCTAGGCAGAATGGCAGAAGTATACATAGACGATTTACTAGTCAAGAGCAGAAAAAAGGGAATACCATGTTAACGATTTAGAGGAGGTCTTTTTCACGAAAAGAAATGTGGAAATGAAGCTTAACCTAGAGAAATTTACCTTGGCGTTGACTTCAAGAAAATTCCTGAGTTATTTAGTCACAAAAAGATGAATTGAAGCCAACCTAGATCAGATCAGAGCACTGTTAGAGATGTCATCACCAAAGGCCCAGAAACAAGTCCAGAAACTTGCAGGGAGAATAGTTGCTCTAAATCGCTTTATTACCAGATCCTCTGATAAGTATAGGCCTTTGTACCAGTTATTGCGGAAGAACTCCCAGTTCGAGTGGATAGAAGAGTGTGAGCGAGCACTCTCGGAGTTGAAAAATTACTTCGACAAACCACCCATACTCTCCAAACCAGAAGTAGGGGAGGAGTTAGGGGTATATTTGGCTACTTTCGAACACGCACTCAGCTCGGTCTTGGTCAAAACTGGGGAAATAGGGAAGCAACCCATTTATTTCCTAAGTAAGACCTTTTCAGATGCAGAGATGCGTTACACAAGACTTGAGAAGGTGGGGTTAGCACTAGTCTATACGGTAATGCGCCTGCAACCGTACTGCCAGGCACATTGGGTGCGAGTCATCACAGAATTTCCTCTGAAGTCGTTGTTGGGAAAAGTAGAGGGATCGGGCAGGATAGCCAAGTGGGTAGTTCAGTTAGCAAAGTTCGGCTTTGAGTACCAATCGATAGTTTCGACGAAAGACCAAGTAGTAGTTTACCTTATTGGCAAATTTATCAGTGGAAGACAGAACAAAGCTGTTAATAGAAAATTACAAAAGACGGAGGATAGGAACCGCCAAACAGATCAAGTTGGAAAGTCTATGTGGATGGATCGTCTAACTTTGAGGCGTCAGGCATCGGAGTAGTACTAATCACCCCAGACAAAAAAAGAATAAAGAAAGCGGTGACCTTAGGGTTCAAGGCTTCAAATAACGAAGTGGAGTATGAGGCAATGCTATTCGGCCTAGAATCCTTGCAATATTGGGGGTATCGGTGGCTACAGTGTATAGTGACTCGCAGTTGGTAGTTAACCACATCAACAGGACGTTTGAGGCCCGGGATCCTTGAATGCAGTATTACCTTGAGAAGATCAGGGCAGTTGTGCATCAAGTTGGAGATATCAAGATTGAACACATACCTAAAGCAGATAACAAGCATGTAGACGCCCTAACTTATATCCCGTCGATGTAGGCTAGTGAAAGCTCTCTCGATCCGTGGGGTGCACGAATCCACTTTTGACCTTTGAAGTTTGGGAGTCGCCACCTAGTTATTGTAGTCTAGGAATCGAACATCGACTCTAAACGGATAAAAATAACTAATCTACTTAAAAAAATAATCGAGTTCGGGGATCACATTACGGGGTTGGAAGGTGTTAAGCACCAACCTCGCCCGGCAAACGCCGGTCTCTACTAATTCCCAAATAGAACTACATTGCTAAAAAGAACATAAAAAAATAAAATATTTACCTTTACGAAGACAACGGCCTTGTTCCCTCAGATCTGGTAGAATAGTTCTTCGTACAGCACTTCTCGCCTCGTTCTATTACCGGATTCGCATCGGTTCTCCAAATCAAAGTATCTTCTTCTGAATTTTTCTAATCTTTTTATGAATTTTTGAGGTGTTTTGGAAGAGCTTCTAAGTGTTTTTTGAGCTAAAGTTGGGGTAGGGATGTTAGGTAAGGAGTTGGGACTTCAAAATTATGATTTATGGGAGGCTAGGGGAGCTTTTTGACCTACTTTTTCTAGGGTTTATTTTTTGATACGAAAATAAGTTGTAAGGACTCATATTTATAAAAGAAATTTAAGTGCTTGTTTAGATAGAGTTAGTATTTAATTAGAATTGTTTTAGGTAGAGTTAGTGTTTTATTATAATTGTTTTAGGTAGAGTTATATTTTAATTAGAATTGTTTTAAATAGAGTTATATTTTAATTAGAATTGTTTTAAATAGATTTATTATTTAATTAGGATTGTTTTAGATAGAGTTATTA
Organism: Akebia trifoliata; assembly: GCF_017979445.1. Taxonomy (NCBI): domain Eukaryota; kingdom Viridiplantae; phylum Streptophyta; class Magnoliopsida; order Ranunculales; family Lardizabalaceae; genus Akebia; species Akebia trifoliata. The sequence continues at coordinate 16,367,638 of NC_141386.1, forward strand.
TTTAATTAGAATTCCATTAGGGTTTTGACTTTTAGTCTCACTTGATTGACTTTAATATTTTGACTTTAGTCTTACTTGATTGACTTTAAAATTTTGACTTTAGTTTTACTTGATTGACTTTAATATCTTGACTTTAGTCTTACTTGATTGACTTTAAGATTGAATTTAGTCTAACTTGATTGACTTTAAGATTTTAATTAAGATTTCACTTTAATGTTTTTAGTATTAATTTTAGAATTTTTAATTATTAAAATTGTAAAATTATCGTTTTGCCCTCGGAGAGAACTTTTTGCATTTTAAGTCAGTTTTCAATATTCCAGGATGTTTTGGAATCGGTTTTTCGTAAGGAGTTCAATGGGAATGTTGGTTTGTGTTATTTATGAATTTTTTTTGTTCGAAATGGTAGTGAACTTTGTGAGGGGTATTTTCATAATTTTGTCGAATTTTGTGAAAATTGGCAAAATGATTTATTTGGTTTCGATTTGTTGTTTTACATTTTTTAGTGATTTTTATCGTGAAGCTTCTTTTTGTCTGAAAGATGATGATTTCTATGTTTTTGGTGTTATATTTTCCTAGTATAGCTTGATTTCTACAGTTTTGTTAGTTTGAGATACCTTATCTGGATTTCTGAAACATATCTGGTAACAAAATAAAGTATTGGAATAAACATCCATCATTGGGAACCGTTGCAATCGGGTTGACGAGTTGATTAATCAAGCGAGTGCAAAAATGGGGTGTCTACAATCGGGGAGAACAAGAGGGAGTTACCATTGAGTTACCAGGAGAACCCGTCTATAAACGAGTTCGGGCTGCCCAGCTTAGTGGTAGTTGAAGCAGACCAATGATGGATAACACCAATTCTAGCGTACCTGCAACAGGAGAGCTGCCCAACGACCCAAAGGAGGCCAGGCAAATCAAGAATAGAGCAGAGAGATACATGATTCTAGATAGAACTTTTTACAGGAAATCCTTAAGGAAGCCACTCCTGCGTTGCCTGACTCTAGAAGAAGCAAAATAAGTACTAAAGGAGATCCATGGGGGCGACTGTGGAAACCATTTAGGGGGGAGAACTTTAACGCATAAGGTGCTCTCTCAAGGGTATTTATGGCCATACTTGCAGAAAGATGCAGCTTCGAACGTCAAGCATTGCGATAGCTGTCAAAGGCACAGGAAGATAATCAGGCAACCAACAGTACAGCTCCATTCCCTCATCAGCCCTTGGCTATTTGCACAGTGGAGGATTGACTTAGTAGACCCGATGCCCAAGGCCCCAAGAAATCTTAGGGCCTATTTGGATTGACTTCTCTAAGTGCTTCTGACTCTTGGGAGGAGTTAGAAGCACTTATTTTACTGTTTGGATGTGCGATGCTTTGCAAGAATAACTTTAAAAAAAAGTAAAAATAGTACTTTTAAGAAAAGTATTGAAATTGATACTTCTTATTTTCATTTTTGCGGAGAGTAATTTGTCCGTCAAAATTTTTCACGCGATTCCACTTTTACCCCCAAATTTTAACTTGTTTTTACCTTATCCATATGAACAGAGCAAACCGAAGAGACTCCATCTTCTTCGCATGCGAAACAAAGAGAAGCCTCTCGTTCGACAGAACTCTCGATAGAGTCCTCGAGAGTGAACTCTCTCCCTCCGAGGGTGTCGTCTCCCTCGAGCGACTACGTTGGCTAGGTCTCCATCGACGTAAACCCTCAACGGAACCTTCTCATTCGACAAAACCCTTGATAGAGCCCTTGAGAGTGATCTATCTCCCTCCTACAGGTCTTCTCCCTCGACGGTGGCAAGATTTCTCTGATATTTGATACCACATCTGCCAAACCCTCGACTGAACGTTGATAGAGAGAGGTAACTTCGTGTGAAATTTCTTTTTGTAAGAGTTATTTTTCTTATCTTTTTGGTTTTTTAATTCCACTTTGAAATTCTCAATCACTTCCCTTCAAATCTATTTTGTAAACAGTTGAATGATCTTGAATTATAAATGTTCTTCAATGAATTGAGTCCAATTTTGTATCTATCAATTGGGTATTTTTTATTTTTTTAATCATAATCCTGGGATTGATAGGTTTTGGGGTGAATGGGTTTTTGAAGATGAGGTTGATGAGGAAAATGGGTAGATTAAATTTTTTTGTTTTTGTTTTTGTTTTTTTCAAATCCCAACCCGGTTTCGATTTAGATTATATCACATATATAAAATTTAATCCAAATCCAACCCAAAACTCCAAATTCTAAATCCAAATCCTATTTTTAAGTTCAGATTGGCTCGAATATCTGATTTTTATGGCATATTGTCAGCCTTACATTGTAAAACCAATTTGGTAGGTAGGTACCATTGAACAAAACTTTCTTATGTGAATGAACGCCTTCAACTCAATTGGAAGTTTTAAGGAAAGAAAAACAAGTAAGTTTAAAACTTAAATCCTTCATTAAAATCTTGAAAGATGCAAAGAAGAAGAATAAAAGAAATGAGAAAGAGAGAGAGAAGAAGAAGAAGAAGAAATTTAGAAATGATTGTGCCTTTAAGGGTGTGCAATAACTAATAGTGGTTAAAACAGATTTATTAGGTGCGTGCAAAGGTATATTTTAAAGTTAAGACGGGTACCCAAGCAAGTGGGGTGAAATAAGTCATTTTGGTGTGTGTAAATAGACCGACCGTTATTAGATAGATAACACATTATAAACCTCATAATAGATCCAAACCATTCATCAAACCTGTTCATGCATGGATCCATGATTGTACAACACTAGAAGTTTTCTCTATTCATTTTCCATTGCCAACAAACAACGACTTTGGTAAATTCTGCCCATTTCCCTTGTGCATTCAAACAAAGATATACTCCATTCTCTTGAAAAAAAAAATTCATTTTCTTAAACGTTAATTTCTCAAAAAAAAAAAATATATCATGAAAATATTTTCCCAACAAACCAACTGACACTAAAAGATAAAATAAAACAACACAAGTCACGAAGGCACACATATTTTACATGATTTATACACATTTGCTATATCCGTGAGTCACAGGAATTGATCGACATCATCGAAACAATTATTGCATGCCCTTACAATGGCAACTTAAACAAGTAAGATGGGAGGTTTGAGCATGTGTAAATGCTATAACCCGTGTATACAACAATTAACACATACCCCTTACAATCCATAGGTATACAACTATTTTATTTATGGTTGTACCCATTGTCCTCAACAACCTCATCTTCAAAAACCCATCAATCCTACGGTTAGGATTAAAAAAATAAAAATAAAATTATCTAAACTAACCCATCAAAAGGCTTTTTTGTTTCTTGCAATTATAATTTCTATTGTAGTTTGTGGTGGATTGGGTTATCATAGAATCTATTTTTTAATTTGTTTTCTCATCTGCAGATGTGCTCGATTTTTTTCGTTTTGACTTTTGAAGATAAAATTTCATGGTTTGCTCATATTGGAAATCCTCTAATGTTTTGGGATGAATTTATGTTATAATTAGTCCCACGTTCATTCGAGGTTGTGTTCTAGGCTTTGATGACATACTGGGGTGCTTGAATTGATAATATTTATATTAACTGTTGCGTGGATGTTAGATTTTGTATTATGCAGTGTATTATACAGGTATTTTTTTATCAGAAAAATTTCATATGTCCATTTTTAAGAGGAGATGCTGTCGAAATTTCGATAGAATTATAAAATTTATAAATTTATTTAAATTGAAAATAATTATTTTTATAATTTTTTAATATAATTTTATTATATATATATATATATATATATATATATATGGGGGCGGTTCAAGGGCCATATGAGAAAACATATGAAAAAACTTTCGTTTTTCAAAATAAGAGTTAGAGGTTTTGGATTGAGCTGATTTTTTGCAAGGATGGTCACTATGATGAAAAGATCATCCTCACAAAAAATCAGCTCAATCAGAAACTTCTAAATCCATCAAAAGTGATTTACAAATTAGTGATAAAAATTGGTAAAAAATCGACGGTCCACATTCTAAATCACTTTTAATGGGGTTAGAAGTTTCAGATTGGGCTGATTTTTTTTTTTGGATGATCTTCCCATCATAAAGATCATCCTCACAAAAAATCAGCTGAATCCAAAATTTCTAACCCATATTTTAAAATTTTATTAAAAACGAAAGTTTTTACATATGTTTTCTCATATGGCCCTTAAACCTGACCCTATATATATATATATATATATATATATATATATATATATATATATATATATATATATATATATATATATATATATGGGGGGCGTTCAATGGCCAACTTTTTGGCAAACTTTTTGGCAAAACATTTTTCAAAACATGAGTTAGAGGTTTTGGAATGGGCTGATTTTTGGTGAGGATGATCTCTACGGTGAGGAGATCATCCTCACCAAAAATCAGCCCATTCCAAAACTTCTAACCCATGTTTACAAGCTGAAAAATCGTGGACCGTCCATTTTTTGTAAACTGTTTTTGATGGGGTTAGAAGTTTTGGAATGGGCTGATTTTTGGTGATGATGATCTCCTCACCGTAAAGATCATCCTCACCAAAAATCAGCCCATTCCAAAACCTCTAACTCATGTTTTGAAAAATGTTTTGCCAAAAAGTTTGCCAAAAAGTTAGCCATTGAACGCCCCCCTATATATATATATGGGGGGCGTTCAATGGCCAACTTTTTGGCAAAACATTTTTCAAAACATGAGTTAGAGGTTTTGGAATGGGCTGAATTTTGGTGAGGATGATCTCTACGGTGAGGAGATCATCCTCACCAAAAATCAGCCCATTCCAAAACTTCTAACACATGTTTACAAGCTGAAAAATTGTGGACCGTCCATTTTTTGTAAACTGTTTTTGATGGGGTTAGAAGTTTTGGAATGGGCTGATTTTTGGTGATGATGATCTCCTCACCGTAAAGATCATCCTCACCAAAAATCAGCCCATTCCAAAACCTCTAACTCATGTTTTGAAAAATGTTTTGCCAAAAAGTTTGCCAAAAAGTTAGCCATTGAACGCCCCCCTATATATATATATGGGGGGCGTTCAATGGCCAACTTTTTGGCAAAACATTTTTCAAAACATGAGTTAGAGGTTTTGGAATGGGCTGATTTTTGGTGAGGATGATCTCTACGGTGAGGAGATCATCCTCACCAAAAATCAGCCCATTCCAAAACTTCTAACACATGTTTACAAGCTGAAAAATTGTGGACCGTCCATTTTTTGTAAACTGTTTTGATGGGGTTAGAAGTTTTGGAATGGGCTGATTTTTGGTGATGATGATCTCCTCACCGTAGAGATCATCCTCACCAAAAATCAGCCCATTCCAAAACCTCTAACTCATATTTTGAAAAATATTTTGTCAAAAAGTTTGTTAAAAAGTTTGCCATTGAACGCTACCCTATATATATATATATATAGTGTAATTATATATTTATTAAGGTATTATGATAATTTTTAGTGCATTTTGGGTGTATTATCAACATTAAGGGTATTCTCTCTTTCCCTATCTCTCTCTCTCTCTCTATTATATTTCTATTTGCTAGATTTAGGATTTTATATGAGCCTAATCCTAATTGTAAATAATCTTAAGAGTACGTAATACAAGTCCTACATCAGACATACATTGTCTTGTTTCTTCTATTGGTTTTAATTCCTATCAAAATCAGTTTGTTGTGATTAATTTTTCTAGTACATGATTTATTTATGTTTTTTTTCTAACACATGATTTATTTATATTTTTTTTCTAACACATGATTTATGTATGTTTTTCTCAAACACATGATTAATTTTTTTCTTTTAAATATTTATTTAATTTTTTTTTCACATATTTGTTTGTTTTCATTTTAAAATGCCTTCTGAAAAAATAAATATGAACAAGGACAAACAAGTTGCAACACAAAATGACAAGGGTAAAGCAAATTGGAGTTTGTATTTATACAAGACCTTTATTGAACTATGTGTTGAAGCAGTCGCGCAAGGTCATATGAATGGGCAAACTTTAGACAGGTTAGGATGGAAGTTTGTTTGAAATGAATTTTTCAAAAAAACTGGATTTAAATTCGAACAAAAACAATTCAAAAATCATTGGAACAAAACAAAATTAGATTGAAAGGCTTGGTCCAATCTAATGAGTGTAACTGAAATCAATTGGAACGACTATTCTATCACCATGAGCGATGAATGTTGGATTGAACGAGAAATGGTAATACATATTTTTTAATATATTTAATTTTATTTATTTATGAAGATATTAATAAATATCTATTAATAGTATTCATCATTTTTTATAGCAACATTCTGGAGATAATAAGTTTCGTTATAAGGCATTGGAGCATAGAGATGAGTTGGACAAGTTATTTGGTGGTACCACAGCTACCGGATCTCGTGTTTGATCTTCTGCAACGACAAACATGACAAATGAGTCAATTGCTGCTAATGATGATGATGATGATACCCCTAAATACATTCCAGCGACATAAGAAAATACACTCCCAACTCACCTCGATGATGATATTAATGAGTCACCAACTTCAAGACCATCACAGAGAAGGTCATCAATAAGTGGGGATTCTACATCAAAACACAAAAAGGGAGGAAAATCTGATTTATTCGAGATTGAATTCAGTCGTTTGGTGGATCTTTTTCAATAAAAAATTCATAGGAATGAACTTCCAAACGAGCAAAAAAAGCTTACTCCCGGTGAATGCTTGCCACTTCTTAATGAATTAGTGGATGAGATTCCTATAGGTAGTGATCGATATTGTTATGCGGTATCCAAGTTTGTGGATAGTGTAGATTTTAGGAATGTCTTCTATAGCTTGCCGACAAATAATGCTCATCTATCGTACCTTGATTTTGAATACCATCGTTATCGTGGTGATCACTAGAGAGTAGCATAGTTTTTTTTTTATGGGTCAGTCTTTTATGAACAATTTTTTTGTGGACTATGTGGTTAGCAAAAGAAAGTTTGTTTCATTGATTATGATTTGGATTTATTCTGTATGGATTATGTTTTTATTTATTTCTAGTTTATGGATTGTTGATTATGTCTTATAGATTATGGTTTGGTTGTTAAAAATGTTTGTTTTAATATTTTATGTGATTGTTTATAAATTAATATATTTATGTGATTGTTAATATGGAATATTAAATGATATTTTTTTATTAATAATGTAAACAGAAATAAGATGGATTATTCAGATTCAGACGATGAGATTATATGTATGACTACACTTGCTGCAGCAAATGATTATCGTACAGTTTGTAAAAATAAATTAGTTCGACAATCTAAGACTAATTATAATTTTTCTAGACAAAATTATATGAACTATGTTTTGTTTGGGAATAATGCAATATGTCATGAATAATTTTGGATGGAGAAACATGTATTCGAGAAATTATGCAATACTTTACACGAAGAGGTGGGTCACGAAAGAACGAAGAACGTTTCTTTAAAAGTATTCTTAGGAATGTTCTTAAAGATATTGGGACAAAACGAAGGCATACGAAGTGTTGGTGATTGATTTCAACGTTCTGAAGAAACCGTGAGTAGACACTTTCATAGAATATTGAAAGCTGTCCTTGAATTGTGTAAAACTCTCATTGTGTCTCATTCTTTGGATGAGATCCCTCATCAAATTCGCACAAATCGAAGATTCTGGCCTTTCTTTAAGGTAATTTTAAAGTTAAATTTAAAAAAATTATAATGTTTAATTTTTAATATAAAATTTCTTTCTATATGAAGGATTGTGTGGGAGCGGTTGACGGTACTCATATTGGGGCACGAGTTCCAATAGCGGATCAACTTCGATATTTAGGTCGAAAATGTATAACACAAAATGTAGTGAATGTATGCTCTTTCGATATGTTCTTCACATATGTAGTTGTTGGTTGGGAGGGACAAGTAAATGACGCGAACATGTTCTTAAAAACCATAAATAATCTTAATTCGGGATTTCCTCACCCTCCGTCAGGTTGGTATTCAAAATTTTATTTAGAAGTATATTCAATTATATGTTATATATATAATAATGAAATTATTATTCATTTGTAGGCAAATATTACTTGGTTGACTCTGACTATCCATTGATGGATGGGTACATGACACCATATAGGGGTGTTTATTACCATTTACAAGACTTTCGACGGGATGCATGGCAGAAGGAAAAGAAGGAGTTATTTAACCATCTTCATTCCTCATTGTGCAATGTTATAAAGAGGTGTTTTGGGATATTAAAGGCAAGATGGGCAATTTTTAGGTGTACACATACTCCATTGATACTCAAAGGGACATCGTCATTACTTGTATGGGATTGCACAATTTCATTCGAAATGAAGCTTTGGCAAATGTTGAGTTTGTTATATAAGAAGAATTAGATTATATAGATGAAGCCATCCCTAGGAGTGTAGATGAACCTGGACCTTCGAGACGTTCACAACGGAAAAGATATAGAGAAATGGAACGTAGGAGAGAAGTCATAACTGAAGCTATAAAAGAAGCTTATGATCGACGTGATATAATTATATAATTTTATGACTTAGAAGTTACTATTAACTGAATAAATTATATTTTTGCATAAATTTAGTATGTTTATACTATATGAACATTTTTGTTTATTGGTATGACGATCACATATAAATTTTGTTTATGATATGTTGGTGTGATTATTACATATGATTTTATGTATGATGATACAGGTTTTATTATATGATAGTTGTCATGTTTTTATACAGGTTTTACTTTTCATATGTCCAATATTTATGGGAGGTTCTGTCGAATTTTTTAAAAAATAAGAATAAGTATATTTTGAGTATAAATGATGTTATAATATTTTTATTTAATAAAAACAATAATTGCTACTTTTTTTGAGCATATGTTGTTGAGTTATAATGTTAAAAATAATAATTATTACATATAAGGGTATTTTGGTCATTTTAACAGAATACAGAATAGTTTCCTAACACAAAACTCTGTGAGAAGTACTTTTGGTAGTACTTCTTAGATCCTGCATCCAAACGTACAACACGTATCCAGCTACTTGAGACAGTACTTCAGAAAATACTTCTGGAAGTACTTCTGTTTTAAGTACTTCTGGCTCCTGTATCCACACGGGCCCTTACTTTCCTACTGGTGGCAACCGATTACTTCACTAAGTGGGCAGAAGCACTTCCACTTGTTAGGATTCGACAGCAAAAAGTCTAGAAGTTCCTCTGGGAGAACATTATTTGTAGATTTGGTTTGCCTCACACTATAGTTTCTGATAATGAAAGGCAGTTTACAAGAGAGCAGGTAAAAGAATTTTGTAGAGGATATGGGATAAAGCAAATGTTTTCTACGTCCCAATACCCTCAGGGAAACGGACAAGCTGAAATTATAAATAAGGTGCTGCTAGACATTTTGAAGAAGAAGTTAAGGGAAGCCAAGGGCAGGTGGACGACAATATTACATGGGGTCTTATGGGCTTACAGAACAACTGTTAGAATGTCTACGGGAATGTCCCCATTCACCATGGCTTATGGAGTAGAGGCAGTAATCCCCACAGAGAACAACTTTCCCACAGTAAGAACCAAGATAGTGCAATCTGAAAGAAATAGCCCCCAACTAGTTGTAGAGCTAGACCTATTGGAAGAAAAACGATATGCAACACTAGCCAGACTGGAGCATTAGCACAAGAAGTTGCAAAACTACTTCAATAAGAAAGTCTGTCATCGCCAATTTCAGGAAGGCAACTTAGTGTTGAGGCGAGTATTCTAGAACACGGAAGAGCCGAACAACGATAAATTAGGAGCGAATTGGGAAGGGCCCAATGGAGTTGCAAATGTGGGCTAGAAGGGAGTATATTACTTACTTACTATAACTGGTTAGGGGTTACTCAGACCTTAGAATGCGTGTAATTTAAAGAAATATTATCAATAAATGTTATGTTATTATTGTTTCTCAACTGTGTTTGCAAGACTAAGCCAAAGAGAAGAATCCAGCCAAGATTCGGGCTTACATGGGTCTCTTCTGCCTTAATTGGCGGAGTAAGATGTTTGGTCAGGGCCCAACTCTGACACAAGTAACAATAGCTATGTGGATCCGACCGGGATCCAGACTTACGTGGGTCTTCTCTATCCTTGTTGGCAAAGTAAGATGGTTGGTCAAGATCCTGCTCTGTCATAAGTTAAAAGCATATTTCAGTGGAATCCAGTTGAGATTCGAGCCTACGTGGGTCTCCTCTACCTTCATTGGCCGAGCGAGATTACTGATCGGGGCTCAGCTCTAGTATGAGTAACAATAGCCGTGTGGATCTAGTCGGGGTCCAGACCTATGTGGGTTTGTTCTGTCCTCACGGGCAAAGCAAAAGCTGATCCTAGTTCTACTTTACCACGAGTTCACTAGTTGAAAAGTTAGCCAAATGATTATAGCAGAAATTGGGCAGAGTCAGGACTTTCTTCAAGGACAGTGACTCAGGCCACCAGTGACACAGTTGGTACAGTTCGGATTGTGTTCAAAGTATAACCAGAGTCAGAGCCTTTTTCAAAGACAATGACTCAGACAGTCGATCATAGGATCAGTTCAATGCAGATTGTGTTACAGTCTAAATCATGGGCAGAATCAGAGCCTTCTTTAAGGACAATGGCTCTGAAACCCGGAAATGTTATACCAAAAGTTACACCTACTTTAGGTAAAACCTAGGGGGAAGTAAAGTAGAAAGAAAATATGTTTGAACAGTTAGCAACACGAGTGTTTGAGCAGTTAGAAGCGTAAGTGTTTGAGCAGAAAGTATGTTTGAACAGTTAGTAGCGTAAGTGTTTGAGTAGAAAGTATGTTTGAACAGTTAGCAACGTGAATGTTTGAGCAGTTAGTAGTGTAAGTGTTTGAGCAGAAAGTATGTTTGAATAATTAGCCGCGTGAGTGTTTGAGCAGTTAGCAACGTAAGTGTTTGAGCAGAAAGTATGTTTGAATAGTTAGCAGCGTAAGTGGTTGAGCATAAAGTATATTTGAACAGTTTAGCAATAGTTAACAGCTTATAAGTAATTGAACAGTTAACACTTTCAGTATGTGTAGGGGTTGTTTCAGCTAGTACATATACAAGTAGTATAATCAGTAGAAAGAGATTGTAGAGGCAGCAGTACGTGTTACTAAAACTTTTCATTAGTAGTTAAGGAGAAAATACAAAAGTCCCAAAGGAAGAGATAAGGGTAGAAAGCACAAGTACAGCAACAGAGAACAAATTATCCTTAAAAGGAAGGCTGAGCAGTGGAAACAGGAGTAGCAGAAGGGTCTACTTCATTAGCAATGATAAGCGGATCAGTGGCTCTGTCTTGGTCCTCAATGATAACAGGGATGGATGGTTGGACAGAGAGTAGATCAAAAAAACTGAGTTGAGGAACTCGTTACCTGAGCGAGGTTCAATTCTAAGGTAGCGCCAACTTCCATGAGGTGTCTAGGGGCTTGAGTAAGGATAGCAGTGGGATTCCTTTCTTTGTCTAACTGAAAGGGGGGAGTGTGCCCAAAGCGCCCAGTCCAAGGAGCATCCCGGGTAGGAGATACTTCGGGAGCATCATCCAAGTCCACCTCACCATCCATATCTTCTTCTTCGTCCTCGTATTGGAGTCGAGCAGTTTCGACGCCTTCGTAGAAGACTCTTTTATCAGTTGAGAATATCGGGCCTATAGTTTCCCTAGTAGCTTTCTTGTTTCAGCTTCATCTTCTTTAGCTTGAGCAGCCCTAATTGAATCAGCACTTGTTCTCAGGGAGGTCAACTCTAGTTATTGCTACCGAACTTTGTCTTGGAGTTCTGCTAACTCTACATCTCTCCGTTGCACTCTCTCCTTGTAGCTGGCCAGCTCCAATTACAGAAGACCCTAGAAATCTGTCAGCCTCTTATTGGATGCCTCCAAGTCTAAGTTGGCTTTGGAGAATTGGGTCAGGTTAGCTTTCATATCCTCCCTAGCCTCTTAGAAAAATTGGTTAGAAGATGCCAACTCAACTGGAGCATAGTTATTTTCTCATCCTGCTATCTGGCCAGGATAGTTGCCCGGTTCTCAGCCTCACGCCACTTCAAGAAAGCCACGGTTCCATACACGTGAGCCTACGAAGAAACAACAAAGTGTTAGCACGCAGATGTCAGAAGCAATTGAGTAGGGTAGAAGGAATATAAGTTACCTGATGAGGGCCATGGACAAAATGACCGAAGCCCAAGTCAGCATTAGCCCGGTCAGCAACATCCTAGTCTATAGGAGAAATGGACTGAGAGAGCAAGGAAACAGCGGTTACAAGGTCCTTAATCCCTGTAGCCTTTATTGTGGACATAGCAAGGGGGGCGGAAAAGGTTGCCTTTATTCTCATCCAGAAGATAGGCTCCGCGGCTCATCCAAGCAAAGGCAGCTTCCTCTAGAGGGGTTTTGCGTAGCAAGGGGCCTTCACCCTCAGACCTATTAGAGGGGGAAGGGCTCCTCATACTTTTCCTGACCAATCAACGTCTTTTTTGCGGTTGGAAAGCAGGAGCATGGTTGTCATCCTGGGGGGTAGTAGAACCCTGCCCAACCTCCGATCGAGTTTCCTCAGAAATGCCTGCAGAAACAGCAACGACATTAGTAGTAATCCTGACAGTAACCACAGTAGAGGCAGAAGCAGATGATGGAACAAAGATAAAAGACCCCCCAGGTACCGTAGTTAGTTGACCAGCTTCTTTAGAATGGCCGGTGCCACGGAAAGTGTGGCTTCTCTGTTCTTTCCGCCTCTTTGCTGGGATGGGTAGCGAAGCAGCCCTGGTGGCAATGGAAAGAGGGAACTCCGAAGGTCGATGTCTATGACGTTGGAGGACACGCGTAGAACCTTAGAAGTACGAACTGGGCCCGACACGCTAGAGGGAGGAGTCGGATTACTAGGATTCCATCATCGTGGAGTAGATGAAAATGGCTCACAACCCCCTGTGGTACGGCCAGCCCAACTAGATGAAGCTTGTTGTGAAGGTAGCTAAGGAACGACGCCCAGTAGATCGTCCACCACCGTTTTCTCAACAGCCCTGGTTCGGAGTTCTACTAGTTCTGGCCTTCGGCCTTCGGATGCCCTGTGCTGTAACTTCCTAGCCTTCGCAACTACAAAAGTAGAAGAATCTGCAGAAGTAACAAAAGAACCCTTAAGAAAAATAAGAAGCAGATGAGTAAAACCCATAATAGAATACAAGATTAGTAGTCTCAAGATGGCATTACCCTGGAAGGCATGGGGGACTCTGAATCCCTCGTGGGGAGTACCAAGGGAAAATTCCCAGTCTCCAGAAAAATAAAGGGGGTCTTTATGCCACCCTTTATCAGAACTTGGGAGAGAAGGGGTCAGTGCCACAGTAGCACTCGTAGAGGATAGTGAGAAGAATCCCAGCCGATGGGGAATCACCTTCAGGTTGTACTGGGATAATAAGTCATTGGGAGTAACCCCATCTTCTCTACAACCTCCACCGGATGGTAAATATTCCCAGACATTTGTCTAGGAGACCGATTTATCTTACTCAGTACCTCTCTCAAGAAGGCAGAGAGAGGAAAACTAAGGCCGACCTTGATTTGATCAGCATAAATAAAGATTTCCACAGGCGACAGTTACCAGGGGTATCAAAGTCACTACCAATCCGAAGGTGCACCGAAACAGGAATGTATAGGCTTCGTCGGAGTTGGTATGCAATGACAACCATGGAAAAACTAATAATAGAATAAGCAAACAGATAGAGAAAGAAAGATATTACCTCGAGGTGAGGAGGTGAATGTTATAGCAAAGGAAACTGAGATAAAGAAATAGCCTTTACAAGAAAAACACAAAAACAGATTCATAAAGTTTCAACATGATAGTAGACAAAAAACGCATGAAGTCCCCTATTTACAAGACACCCAAGAGGATAGCACGAGTTCAGTTGAAGCGTCGCAGGTGAAGAAAATGGGAGGAGACAGAGGGACACGTGGACGGACATAGATGAAGATGAATCCATTTGAGTCGTCAGCAGAGATATGGAGCAACGTTGTATTTAATGTGTCAATTCAGAGACAGTAGATGCAATTATAAAGATCTTAAATAATTAGTAGGCGAGCAACGTTACGTCTTGAGGAGGTGAAAATACCTTATGCCTCCTCGAGAGAGGGTAGTTGTAAAGAAAAATAATTACGTATTAATATTGGCCGAACATGTGTCTAAATCGGCCAGGGGGTACCTATCACAGACCAGCTGATGAAGCACCGCCCAGCAAGTAGGGCAGGCCAGAGCAGAGGCCTCCCTAGCCTTACTTGCAGGACATCACAGCATTAAGCGAAGTCTGCCCAGCCAAGCAGGGCAGGGTAGGGTTGGGCAGATCTCGAGAAAACTACAATACTGTTGTGTGCACGTCAGTTCCGAAAATCCCGGATGTAATCATAACAAATAAACTCGATTATTTCAGAATACTCTGATTAGGTAAACAACCCCTGAGAATCATCAGAAATCCCATGATTGCAGCCTATAGGGGGCGGAAACCCTAGGAAAAGTGAGGGGGGCTAAATAGCACAGTAAGCACTATTGTATGGGGGGGCTAAAAGGACTGATGACTAGCCAGTATTGATTACTGTTCATCTATTTCTCTAACTTGAGCGTTGGAGTGTCTGTGACAGGTACCAGGCCACCGCGAGAGAACGGGGAACGCATGGAGCGACTTCGGATCAGTGTGTGTTGGGACTGTCAAAGCCGTTCACCGAATTCCTACCACACAAGCAATATGTAACAAATATAATTAGATGATTACGTTGCTTAATTTAAATGAATTCAACATGGCTCATACATGTAAACAAATAACATTCTCAATACTTGAATTCAAAACTTATATAGTTTGATCTTCAATATTTATTTTTCCAATTTAACAAATAGTCCTTTTAAAGTGCTCAGCTGTTGTAGCCTTGGGAGTTGAGTTAGAGCTGTACTCCGGATCTCTTGTGATCACCACATGCTAAACAATTGGTTCAACCTAAACAAATCAAGAGTCGTTGGCAATATATAATCATTCCTTTTGGTCATTTCCATCATGGAACGAGATAGAAAATACTCAAACGAACGGCTAGAAATTTTTTAATAATTTTCTTCATAAGTACGTTCACCTACTCTGCCAAATAAAGATACACCCTATGAGCTTTGGCAATGTTGTTGATCAATTTCTTGATGAGTACTATTTTACTCATTCTAACTCCTCCGAATAGGCCAATTTTTCCTTATTGGGGGATGCGGTGCTCAAAAATCCACTACTTTAATCCTTACTTCAAAAATAGATAATTTTGTATCTAACGATATAAAAGATGTGACACGTGGAGCTCCATTAGGCTGGAGTTGGTTTCCAACGCAATTCTCAGGAATACACAATCTGCGATCTCAGTAACTAAAGAGGATTGGCGAGTTTGAGAGAGAGAGTGAGACATTGCAGCCATGTCGTCGCTGATGCAGTTCTTATTGTCTCCATCGAAGAACTGGTTTGCCGCTCAACATATGAAGACCATCTCGAAACGCCTCAGGAAATACGGTTAGGGTTTCTTCAAATCTCTTTTTATTCTCTTTCAATTTCAATTTCAATCTCCTAGGGTTTCTGATTTGGTTGAATCGATATTCTTCTGCATTTTATAGGACTCCGATATGATGATCTCTACGATCCGTACTACGATCTGGACATCAAGGAAGCCCTCGCTCGTCTCCCTCGTGAAATCGTCGATGCGAGGCACCAGCGCCTCAAGCGTGCCATGGATCTGTCCATGAAACACGAGTACCTCCCTGAAGATTTGCAGGTTTCTCGCTTTCTCTTTGGGTTTTGATTCGTTAACTTTGATTCTAGATTGATTTATGTAAAATTTGTTTTTTGGCCTTATTTTGTTCAAATTTGCATGTCTTGTTGTACAATATGATTGTAAGAATCTGAGCTTTTATGGAGATTAGATTGAGTTTGGGACAGATTTCCATTCAGTTGTTATGATTTTTAAAACATTATCATCAGCCTATGTGATTCAATTCTTGTTTGAAACATATAAGATTTGAATAAAGAGAAATTCTAATATGTTTTTATTGCTCAGGATCAGGAAGCTTCTTGTGTTTTCAATAATTTTTTTCTTTTGTGATTAGTATAAGATTTTATTTATTAATAAAGAAAAGAAAAAGCAGACGAGGTGGCCCCTTTACAACGAAAAAGAAAAGCAAAAAAAGAAACAAAAGACAAACGAAACAGACAAAAGGAAGCTTTCCACAAGCAAAGCTAAACATGGCATAAAGAGTCCCACATAAAAAAAAATCTTCAAAAAACACCCCTTAAAATTCCTTGGACAACTTGCTCCATAGGAACATCCAACCCAAGATATCCAAAATGTCATCTTGGAAAGTCTTTTCCTCTCCCTAGAACACCCTTCTGATTATCTCTTTCCAAGGCCCCTAGCACATTGCAAAAGGAAGAATGGCCCACAGGTATCTTTTCCTATTGGTGAAAACGATAAACTTCCACCCAATAAACAAGGAGAGAACCTCCAAAGGGAAAACCCAATGTAAGTGAAGTAGAGAAATGAAGTGAGACCCAATTCGAGCAGAGAAAGGGCAATGAATAAGAATGTGATTCCTTGACTTCCCACCCATTTTCCAAAGGAAGCAATAATTTGGAAAGAAAAACACCGTTTAATCAAGAGTTAGGATTCTACCAAGGGAAGTTGTCCAAATAAAGAAACTAACTTTTGAGGGAACAATCGTTGTCCACATACCAGTTTTCGAGAAGACAAAAGAGAAAGAGGGCAAAAGTAAGTTGTGAAAAGAGAGCACAATGAAATATTTGTCCATACTTCCACAATAAATTTTGTTGTGTTACATACAAGCCATTTTCTTCGATCTTCCTCATTCCCAACAAGGTAGATAGAGTTGATAAGATCAAGAAGTGATGCAATCTTGTTGACTTTGCAGTCGTTCTAGTTTCTCCTAAAACCCATATCCCAAGAGAGATCTTGCCCATTGTGAATTAGATAATCACGCACCATTGAGAGCTTCTTCAAGGAGATAGCATAGAAAGCTAGATAACGAAGAGCCAAAGAGAAATTGTGACACCACTTGTCCTCTCAAAATCTTACCCTACGACCTTTACCCACTTTGAAACTAATCCCCTTATTAAAATATTCAGATAATTTTAAAATCCCTTTGCAAACACTACAACCATACAAGTAATTGACATCCCCACTTTCCCAATCGAATCTTTTCTCTCCATACTTTGAAGTTATTGCCTTTCGCCACAACTTCTTTTCACTTTCCTGAATCTTCAAAGCCATTTGCCTAGAAGTGCCTTATTTGTTCTTCTCAAATCTCTGATCCCTAATCCCCCGTTTCTTTTTGGGGAACAAATGATATTCCACCTCACCAAATGAAATTTCCTCCACTCCTTGTCATTCCAAAAGAAGTCTGATGTAGGGTAGAACACACAAACCCAGTGTCAAAAATCTGATTCTAGGGTGAAATCCCAAGAAGTAGGAGTAATGAAAAATCTCTATGTCAAGTAAAATAGATTAGAAACTTCAATCTAGGTTTGAGATTGATGGAAATCATTCGCAAACACTAAAATTTAGAACCAATATCGGGTTCTTATGCTTAAAATAAAAAAAATAAAAAAAAAGGGAAGAAGCCTCTTCTTTTTCTCTCATTAATCAATCTTAAAAAAACTAACTCTTTGAATTTGTTTATTGGAGCTCCTTATATAGATAACTCCATAACAACTGAGAAACCTTCTAAAATACTAAAAAGTAACTTCATAATTTATCTATAACATATTACTAACCTTCTAATCCTATTATAACTCAATTTGGACATCTAAAAGGATTTTTAATTATAACCTAAAGAATAAAAATGAATTTTAAACATAAAATAAATTAGCATGCTCGCCTAGGACATGCTAACTTTCAACACTTATGTTCCTTATTTTCAACTTTAAAAATTTCTTGTAGTGGACACAAATTTCAGTGCTCTGTGTGTGAGCTTTCTAAACACACACGTACCTCTTATATTCTTTGTATGTATCGATTTAATGTTATATTTGATTTAGTTCATTCTGATGTATGGGGGCCTTCCCCTATTACTGCTTTTAATGGTCATAGATATTATGTTACATTTATTGATGACTATTGTCATTGTATTTATTTAATGCGTTCTCGTTATGAGGTACTTCCTATTTTGTTAACTTCCTTAAAATGATTTAGACTCAGTATAACATCACTGTCAAATCTCTTAGAACAGATAATTGGGGGGGGGGGAGAATATATTTCTGATGGGATTCTTTCTCATTTCCATGAGTGTGGTATGAGCAAAACATGGTGGCGGAATGCAAGAATAATCACCACATGAATATCGTCCATTGCCTTCTGCGAGGGATGCATGTTTCCAAGTCATATTGGAATATGGTAGTTCTTATTGTAGTTTTTCTCCTGAATCGTATTCCAAGTCGCACTTTAGAAGGAGATGTGCCTCGTCATGTTCTTCTACCTGATAGCACTCTCTTCCCCATTACACTTAGAGTTTTTGGGTGTACCTGCTTTATTCAGGATAAAACTCCCCATTGCATAAAACTAGATGACAATGCTATTTGTTGTGTTTTTTTGGGTTACTCATCTATGTTAAAGGGATATCGGTGCTATGATCCCCTTTCTCATCATATTATTTATTTCCTGGATGTACATTTTTTGAAATTATTCCTTATTTTCGTACTTCATCTTCTTTTCAGGACTCTTTTTCTTTGTAGGATTCCTTTCCTATAGTGCTACCATCTCTAGTTTTCTCTCCATCTTCATCTTCACTGACGCTGAAGGTTTACTTTTGTCGCCCTCCTCACTCTCTAATTTAGCCAATTTCTTCCTTGGACTCAAGTATACCCCCTTCTACATTTACTCCTGTCCCTTCTATTTCTGATTTTCACTTACCTATTGCACTTTGCAATGGTAAGCAAGGGTGTGTTGCTGATCACCCTATCGCTTAGTTTATTTTCTATTATAGTCTCTTTCTTTCCTATCAAGCCTATCTTGCCACCACTAATTTCATTTGGGTTCCTCGATCTGTATCCGAGGCTTTACATGATTCTCAGTGGGAGTATTCTGGGAAAGTATGTCGCCTTCCCAAATCTCTGTTTGGTCTAAAGCAGTCTTCATGAGTTTAGTTTTAGCGTTTCTCTGAGGTTATTCTATCTATGGAGTTTTTCAGATACCACTCTGATCGTACTTGTTTTATTCGATGAGTGGATGGCTGTAACACCATTGTCTTGGTTTATGTGAATTATATTATAGTAACTAGATGATGCATAGTGGATTGACAGGGTTAAGAGGCAATTGAGTAGTGCTTTTGAGGTTAAAGACTTAGGTTCTCTTAAATACTTTTTGAGGATAAAGGTAGCTCACTCATGCCGTGGTATTTCGCTATCTCAATGCAAATACATATTGGATCTTCTTCATGACACTAGTATACTTGGTTGTTGTATTGTTTATTCCCCTATGGATTAGAATCATCATTTTCATGCCGAATCTGAGGAATTTTTATCTGATCCTTCAACTTAACAAAGACTCGTAGGTCGTTTGATTTATCTAACTAACGCTAGATCGGATTTGACTTTCGTTGTTAGTTTAGTCAGTCAGTTTATGTAGTGTTTAGAAAAAAAAAAAAAAAAATGTTGACTAAGTCAACTAAGGTTGACTCAAGTCAAGTCAACTATGATTGACTCAAGTCAAGTCAACTATGATTGACTCAAGTCAAGTCAAGTCAATTATTGTTGACTAGTCAAATAACTTTGACTAAGTCAAATTAACTAAGATATTTGTAAGAAATTCTAAAAGAATTAGAATTTTGTAATATCTAGATATTTAAAATATCTAGATATTTTTAAAAAAAATATCAAATAGAGATATTAGCTGATTTTTTATTGTTGTTTCATTTTCTTTACACAAAGAAAGAAGAGAAAAGTAAGAAGAAAAGAAGGAAGAGAAAGAAAGAAAGAAGAGAAAGAAAAGAAGGAAAGGAAAAGAAATAAGGTAGGCCTTTACAACTATTATAATGGTTTTAGTAAAGTATATGTATGTATATATATATGTATATTGCTGATTTTATAGTTATAAAAATTCAATTTGTTTTGTTTTTAAAAATAATTTTGACTTAGAAATTTTAAAGTTAAAATTGTTTTGTAAATTTTTAACATGTATATTATTTATACATATTTATATTATTGTTTTTATGATTTTAAAGCATGCTAGTATTTGGTATTTTGTTTAAAAGGAATTCTTACATGTTTGTAATTGATTTAAACATGTTTATACGTAATTATATATACTAAAAACAAAATACAGCAACTATGAAAGTTGCTATTTTTGTATTAAATTGACACCATGATTGTTGGATAGAATATAAAAAAAAAATGGTTGCTTATACGTACGTTATACGTGTTTATACGTACGTTATACGTATTTATACGTATTGAAAATAAAATACAGCAGCTTTAAAAGTTGCTGTTTTTATATAATATATTACTATGTTTACTTTAGTTTCATGCTTAAAAATATTTGTTAATTTATACGTATTTTATAAGTACTTAATACGTATTTTATACTTATTTTGTACTTGTCAAAAAGAAAATACAGCAACTATATAAGTTGCTGTTTTTTTTTACACAATACATATTTTGTTCACATTGTTATAAACATACATGATTTTTGAATAAGTTAAACTGGTGGACAGTTTACTTTAATCATTTTAGTGATGGATTTCCAATAATGTTTCTAATTAAAAGTTGGGTAGAAAAGTAATTATTAAAATGAATATGAGAACGAGTTCTCAATTGAATGTCGTGCTTTTAAAATACCCAGTTAGTGAGATGCTTCGGCGTATGCCGTATAAGACACGAAAATGAGAGAAAATATGAAGTGATGCTTCAGTCATAGACTGTGTAAGACACGAATGAGTGAAATGCTTCGACTAAGGGTCGTGTAAGACACGAAAGAAAGAAAAAGAAAAGAGAGATAAGACTGTACATTTAAGAGTGGACTGGGTATTTAAAACACGTGTATGTTTTATTTTTCATTACGTTTTGAAAAGAAAATAAATACTTATATGTAGTATTTTAGTGATTTATTAAAGAGATTGCGAAAACCTATAAAGAATAACATGTTGTGATATTTCCGGAATGACGTGTTTCTAGGATAACAGTTGCGTTGTTTGAGTTCTTATGTATTATGGGATGCATAAGAACACAACATCACAACAGGAATCCGGGAGTTTCTTTTCTATCTTTAATAGAGAACAAGATGTAGATAGTTGTATGATTGATAGAGAATATCGAGGATCACATGCACGCCAGATTGGCATAGATGAAGATGGCTAGTTAATGATCATTAATAGTCTAGAGTAGTCAAGAAAGAATGACCTACTTGATTTGGCCCGTTTCTTAAGGCCTTGGTCAACGGCCAACCTGAGCCGGAAAACAGTTACCCAAATTATGGCAGAGGCTGGCCATAGAATCAGGAACTAACGGTGGGGTTCCACACTGGTGAAGTATTGGAATAATCGTATTTTGACTGAGATGTTCACATCAGTCGTGACCCTCAACTCTCTATTATAGTACTCTATTATTTGATGTTATATTATGAACAATTGTTTTCTTCAGATTTTTAAGTGTTTTAATTTCCTACTAAGTTTTATGACATCGGAGTTCAATTATTTTTAATTGTGTTGAATATCAAATATGCATGATTTATGAATTCTTAGAATGTTTAAACTGCATATAGGATGCTGTTATTTAGAATTGTAAGATTCCCCTATTGGGTAACTCCCCTGTTACTCACCCCTACGACATCAAATTTCAGGCGCACCTGGTTTAGGTGATCCTTCCGAGGAGGCTCAGTGCCAGGGCCTTATAGATGATCAGTCCAAGCTTCCAGGAGTGGAGCATGGGTATTACTAGTTAGAAGTCTTAAACTAGAGTTAGGTTTAAGTCTTTAGCTATCGTTTTTGGTTATGTAATTATGAACACTATAGTATGTCATTACTGTTTTATGTATATATGTCAAGTGTTTTTGATGTTTGAGGATACGTGTCTGTTCTGTTGAGAAATGATCAGGTATGACATATAGTTATATTATTTGCCGTTTACGTTTATGAATTGATTATCATGATACGGGTTTTATATCATGCCTCGGGATTCAACTTGGGAATCATGAGGATTCGGGTTGAGTTTTTGGGGCGTGACAGTTTATGTATGCTCCGCTTACCTTTCATCTTGATGCAGTGTATCTCATTCTTTGTTACTTGAAATCTCGTCCTGGTTAAGGTCTATTTTATTCGTCTATTACTTGGTCACATTTGTCTGATTTCATTGATGCTGATTATGCAGGTTTTCTTACATATATGAGATCTACCTCAGGTTTTTGTACTTTCTATAGTAGTAACCTTATCTCATGAAAAAGTAAGAAACAGAGTGTTGTTTTTCATTTTTCTATTGAAGTTGAGTATCATGCTATGACTCTTGGCACATGTGAGCTTCTTTAGTTTTGATCTTTGCTTACAGAGTTGGGATTTCTTACTTTTGGTTCCTCTTCATTGTTCTGTGACAACAAGCTTACTATCATGTTTGCTTCTGACTCAGTTTTTCACGAAAGGGCTCAGCACATAGAGGTTGATGTTCATTTTCTTAGGGAGAAAGTTCAATTTGGTGCACTTAAGACAGTCTTTGTTTCTTTTTCAGATCAACTAGCCGATATGCTTACGAAGTCTATTGGATCTTCTGTCACTAACTCTCATCTTGCCAAGTTGGGCCTAATTGATATATTTGTCCCAGCTTGAGGGGAAGTATTGGAAATATTATAATAGTTAGTTCTAGTTTGACTAATATTAGTTTATTTTTCTGTAAGGGCATTTATGTCCATTCACTTATTATTGGTTATAAATATATGCCAAGCTCTCATTATGTGACTTGATTTCTTTTTTCGAAAATTCTTCTCCTTTGTCCCGAAGGTGATGAAGACCACGTTGATCCCGACAACACATTGTGGTTTCCCTTAGCTCATGGTGACGTATGACCTTCCCATGTCAAGGTTGATAGTCATACATTGCCCTCTAACCTTTGGTTAAGAAAACAATGCAAGACACTACCAATGCGAATAATTGAAGGCCACAGGTGTGTACGACGCCGTTTGCATTTCCACACGCCTTAGCATTGAAAATGATGTTCCCAGTCTATTGAATTTATTAAGTAGTTGGTGTAGCCACACTCATACATTAGTATTTGCTTGGAGCGAGCTTACTATCACCTTGTAGGACGTATTTGTTCTCACGGGGCTTCCAATTATGGGTGAATTGTAGAAATTGGAACTCCCACTAGGTATAAACAAATGGGCCATTGAGGATGCCTTGAGTGGAGCACAATTTGCTTCTAAAATCAATCCTGACCCATCTGTGAATCCTCGTGCTAAGTCAAACTGTTCCAAGAGATCAAATTTCTTGGTTTGGGTTCGTCATTTTTGGGGCCAACGCACTAATGGGAGATTTGTAAAAGGAGAAGGGTGTAGAGCTTCCCATAATCTGGCAACCTTAATAGTTTATTGGCTTTCCCATCCTGTTATAGAGTGTCATAAGAAAAGGTTTACTCGTGATCAAGTTAGGGGTGGGTCTTAAGCTTCCACTCGGGGTGATGTTTTGTGGCAACCTATACTTAGACACCTTAGAAAAGCGATGTGAAGGCGTCACATGGTGCGTTCTTTGTGCACACGTTCCTCAACACCAGTTTTCTACAAGATTCGATTCGGGAGCACTTTGGTGCTTGTGTGCCCCAACCTATCACTTTTCCTCTTGTTATCAAAACGGGGAATGTTCTGAGGAATGGTTTGGTAACTGAGATTGATACTCCATCCGATGCCGCTCGTGTGTGGAGATGGTATGGGGCAAAGTCAAAAATTAACTTCGCGATGATAGTTTGCTTGTTTCCATAGACTCATATTCCTGGTAGCGTTACCCCAAGTTCTGACATTCGCATTTTTTGAAGATGCTAAGCCTAACTTACGCTTGTGCCATCTTCTAAGGGATGGAGAGATGGCGACCGTCATGAGTGCTATGCCTAGTTTTCTTGTGAGTTTTCTTTGGGGCCGTTGGGGGAGATCAGGAGTACCACCTTGACGATCCCAATTACTGAATAAATGGCGTGTGCCAGTCATTTGTCCCTTTTTAAAGATGTTTTGGGCTCCAGGTGTATGAGGCATTACGCCCGATAACTTGAATATTTTTCTAATCACTGTTGAATTTTAACTTGGATGCCAAAGTTGCCAATGCATTGGCGTGCCGGTTCGAGGTTCTTCCAGTATGAAGTATGGTAACTTCTACAAACTTGTGTAACAAATCTTGAGCTCCAGCTCTGTAAGGCACGAGTGATATTTCTTTTGAGGCAAACTCCACCTTTATTTGTTTTGTCAATAAATTTGAATCCCCTTTGATGTTCAGATGCTTCATTCCCATGGCTCTTTCAATTGTAAGGCCGATGAGGAAGGTCTTGTACTTTGCTGTGTTGCTAGTGCATGGGAAATCGAGCTTGACAGATAAGGAAGTTGAGGTCCCATCAGGTGCTATGAGTACGATACTAGCACCTCCCACTCCTACCGTAGATTACCCATCGAAATGAAGGGTCCATTTGGCGTGTGATTGAGGTGATATTATCATAACTTCAACTCTTCTTGATTGAACACGAAGTCTTGATCTTTGATCCCTTCTCCTGGAAAGGTCGTTAACAAGTTGGCGAAGGCTTGTCTTCTATTGCCTTGGGTGTTACACACACTGTCGAATTCTGATAGCATTAGTTGCCATTTCGCCATCCAATTGTCAATGTTGGATGTGTCAGGAGGTATCACACAGGATCGACTCCGACCATCAAGGACATTATATTTGCTAGTAGATAATGTCTCAACTTTTGTGATGCGTAAATCAACGCCAAACAAGAATTTTCTATGATAGAATATGTCAATTCTTGTTCCTTCTAGATTCTGCTCACATAATATATGGGGCGTTCAACACCCTTGTCATCATCGTGTCCTAGCAAAGCACCTATTGCCCTTTCTATAGCCGCCAAGTATAGCTTGTATGGCCAGTTTAATGATGGCGACGCCATAATTGGTGCCTTTCCCATTGCTCTCTTGACTTCTTTGAAAGCTTTTTGATGTTTCGATGCCCACTTAAATTTCACTCTATTGCGAAGCAAAGCGATCAATGTTGTTGTGATTTGTGACAGACCCAATATAAAGCATCGCACATATGACACCTTTCCTAAGAACCTTTTCACATCCTTGACCATTTTTGGTGGTGCCACGATACCTTCTGCTCTAGCACCATCGACACTTATACTTTCCTTCTTCACTTCAAAAACAAGAACTTTCTTGCAGTATACTTGAAGGTGCATTTTAGTAGATTCATCTTCAAGTTGTGTTGACATCTCTCGAAAACTTTTCATAAGGCTGTTGTGTGATCTTGGCGCCTTCAGCTTTTCACTACTACATCGTCGACATAGTCTTTCATTTCGACATGTATCATATCTTTGAAGATAGTGTTCATGGCTCGTTGATAAGTGGCGTCTGCGTTCTTTAGGCTAAACGGCATCACCACATAATAAAAATTTCCCATCGAGGTGAGAAAAGCCGTCTTCTGTGCATCCTCGGGTGCCATGCGAATTTGGTTGTCCCATTGTACTTGTCCATGAATGTTTACATTTCATACCTTGCTATAGTGTCAACAAGCATATCTATGTTAGGTAGCGGGTATTTGTCTTTTTGACATGCACGATTAAAGTCTCGAAAATCCATGCAACATCGAAGTTGCTCGTTTTTCTTTCTCACCGATTCAATGTTCGCTAGCCATTGCGGATGCTGAATTGGATTTATGAAACTGGCTTCGAGGAGTTTAGCTATTTCCTTCTTAATTTGATTTTCTACCTCATGACTAAGCCTTTGGGGTGGCTTTTTGATTGGCTTCGCATTTGGAATTATGTTAAGACAATGCAAGGCCATACCTCATTTAGCCCTAGCATCTTGCTGTATGATCATGCGAAGATGTCCTAATATTCCTTTAGAAATTTTATAATTTCTTCCCTTTTGACGTTCGATAATTTCGTGCTAATTGAAATGGGGAGTGCAACATTATCACTTCCCAGGTTGACAACTTTTATTTTGTCTACTTAGCTCATTTTATGCCTCTTTCTGATGTGCTTTCTTCCATTGCAGACATAACTTCATTGTCAAGAGGGGTTTGTCGGCCCCTCTCAGGTGACCATCATAAGTGGTACGCTATATTTCTGTTTGGGAGGGCAATTTTGGTGACTCGGGATCCCAACCCATCTTTAGTTGATGATGACCTTGGTCGCTTCTCCCTTGTATTGCCATTGTTATGCCATTTTGGTAGGGGCGTGCTATACGTTTGCAACTCCCCTTCAAGCACATCAGTTCCATTGTAAAAGGCGGCCTTCGCAAGATGAGACTTTTCAATTGCAAATGATTTTTCAGAGGCGTGCATTGTGATTTCCTTCCCCTTAAGGAAGGCCTTCACGCATTGATGATAAGTGGAGCTCACGACATGAACTTGGTGTAACCAAGGTCGGCTCAAGAGAAGATTGTATGTAGCTTTTGCTTCCAAGACATGGAAATGGGTGGCGTCGCGAGTCCCCCCTATATGAAGGTTGACGTTAACATGCCCTACAGTCCCATATACAGCTCCGTTGAGCCCTTGGACGTTTGTCGAATGTCGCACCACCCGTCCTTATAGCCTTAAATCTTCCAAAGTCGTGAGCGGCATCAGATTCAGAGACAATCTTGTGTCGACTAAGTCTCGCTGGAGTTCTATGCTATTTATTATTGCGAACACGTACAAAGGGCTTGTATGTTTGGTGAATTCTTTTGGGAGATCCTTTTCTGTGAAAGGCAGTGCCATCGTTGGTTGCCTGTTTTCTTGGCATGAGATGACCACTGCGACTTCATTGTGTTATATCTTCTTGGTGTGCGATCACGGCCAATGCCATAGTTGCCTGGCTTAGAATTCTTAGCTGTAGAACATCTCTACGACCTCCGTTTCTTGTAGGCTTTTAGTCACATAAGCGTATTCTTGATCTTCTTTTGGTTAAATCCTTGGATTTTGCGTTAATACCATAACAACTTGTCGTTTGGCCCTTTTAAGAATAGGGTGATCTTCTGAGAGGTTCGGTAGCAACAACTCTCCATTCGCTAGCTTCTCGACTAAGATGTGCTTTAGGGAATTACAAGAGCTTGTGGGGTGTCCCACCATACAATGGAAGTGGCATAATTGTGGATGTGATTCGTCCTTCGACGTCAACTCCTTCCTTGGCACTGGGAGCGAGATAACATTGTTGTTAATCCACGTCTCTAACAACTCTTCTGCATCTTCATTACTACACGGAAACTCTGGAGCGTCTTCAAGTTTTGTTTCCCTTTGTAGTTTGTCCTGCTGCGCTGTAAATCCTTTTGTAGGAGCCTGAGACTGCATAAGAATGTGACAATGGCGCTTTCCTTGATGGCAATCGGCTTTCCAACCTCTTCCCCGATCACTCTTTTCTGTGTCAAAAGACACTGATTTCGTGCTTTTATTCGTCGTGTTGTGCAGATCTATAAAGGTATTCTCAAATTTTCGAAGTGTGCTTGGTACATTGGGAGCATCCCTCCAATGCACATATATACAAATCGTACTTTTGGCATTTGTTTGTGACAATCCATAACCTTGTGCCGGAAGCGTCATACGAATTCGCATAAATTCTCTCATTCCCCTTGTCTCACTCTGCTCAAGTCAAGCAGCAATGGTATGTTCTTCCATAGAAGAATTTATTGTGGAATAACTCTACAATTTGCTGCCATGTCAACTAGGATCCTATTGGTAGCAAGTTGTACCATGTATAAGCACATGACTCGTTTAAGATTTTGAAAACTCTCTCAAACATAGGTCATGGTTGTTTTCTTGGTTGCCCATGGCTTCTAAGAATCTAGCCACATGTTCCCTTGCATTTCCCTTACCGGTGTACGAAGGGAAGGTTGGTGAGATGTATCCCCTAGGGAACGGCTTTTGTTGCAACTTGGCTGAATATGATGGTCGTAACTCATGCAAGGGGTTTCTTGTGTCTTTGGCCATTAGGCTTGTAAGTTTGTCTACAGTCACAAATTGGCTTATAAGAGGGTTGGTCGAGTCACCTCTTGGAGTTGCTACTACTCCTTGTTCCCTTAGTCATTTTGTTGCCCCCAAAGTTGATCCCACCCGCAACCCTTCTTCAATTATAGGCTGTGACGTCGAACCTTTTTTCTGGATTTGTTGTAGTGCTATAGAATATTGTTTGTTGTCTCTAACGTGTTGGTTGGCCTAGCAGCTTCTTCCGCGTCATTGACCGGGGTGTTCTCCTGAGGACGTTTGACTTCACCCTTCAAGTCTTTATGCAGGTTAGCTTGTCTTCTTGTTCTCATCTCGATCACTGCTTTGAGTCCCCAACGGAGTCGCCAAAATGTGTACAATGGATAAGGTCTTTTGAAACTTTTCCTTCATGGATGATTTTTTTCATTCCCAAGAAGATCCTTCTCATAAGAACATTCTTCCTTTTTTATAGACTAGTTGTCCAATCTCCATCCGCAATGTGTAAATGCCACATGGTGTTGTTTGGTTGGCAGTTCTCCAACATCCATTCTTCGTTCACACCGGGTGGAGGTTCTTGCTTGGGCTCTCCTACACACGTCTTTGACATTCGTACGTATCATCCCCACTATTCACTTTTGTCGGCGATACTAGACCAAGAATGGTCCCTAGTCCATTCGTTGGATGCCATTTGTCCGTCATGTCAGCCTTGGTCCCTTCTTAGCATCGTTACACATAAGACCACATAATTTGTTTAGGGCATCATTCCTGCCGCTGTGGCTATGCATACGACGTGGCTCAAGACCTGGGGTATCCCATTAGTTTGGCTTCACCAAAGGGAGTCACGTTGTTAGCGTCAAATATCCGCCATGTGGTTGGCTTTCCACGTTGCAGATAACGTTGTCTACAGAAACAATCCAAAAACTATTTTAGAAATTGTTCTTACATGAGTACCTATTATTCCCATTGATTCAGCGTGTCACCAAAGGGAGTCATGTTAGCGTTAAATATCCGCCACGTGGTTGGCTTTCCACGTTGTCGATAGCATCGTCTACAAAAGCAATCCAAAAACTATTTTAGAGATCATGCTTACATGAATACCTATTATTCCCTTCAAAATAGAGAAAGCATAACGTAAGAAGATGAAAATAATAAGATAATAAGATCTGAAAATTGTTTGATATAGGAATTATGTAATATTCAAATAAAACTATGGCCCTGCTTGTTTGCATCGCAAATCGCTGCAAATGCAAAATTTTGTGTTTGCAGATATTTATGTTTACTGAATTTTATGATTGTG
Organism: Akebia trifoliata; assembly: GCF_017979445.1. NCBI lineage: Eukaryota > Viridiplantae > Streptophyta > Magnoliopsida > Ranunculales > Lardizabalaceae > Akebia > Akebia trifoliata. Next base: position 16,397,071 of record NC_141386.1, read on the forward strand.
ATGCTTGGTTGTGTCGAATGCAAACTTTTACGTTTGCTTGATTACAAACGCAAAAAAAAAAAAAAAAAAAAAAAAATTCTTAAATTTTTTTTAAAATTAAATAATAATTGACATGATTTAATTTCATTTTAAAATAAATAAAAAGATAAATTAAATTATTTCAACTAAAAGTCTCATAACTTATAGAATTGTTCAAAATTCAATAAATTAAAATTTTACAAATTATTCAAAAATCAATAAGATAAGTTAAACTATATTAAAAAAAATCTCTTACAGTTCCCCAATCACTTCACGTAAAGACTCCAATTCCTTTTTTCTATATTTTTCACTTTTCACGACAAACATTTCTGTAGCATAGGGATCTTTCCTTATAATTCCAAAAGCTGCCTCTAGATAGTCCTCACTAAATCCTTCTGTCTTCATAACTTCCTCGTACAACTTCTTTGAAATAGAAAAAGGGTCAATGGTCTTCCTAAGCTCCTTCATATTTTCATTAATCCCTTGCATTATTTCCTTAACATCTTCAATAGTTTGTGATTTTTTACCGTGTCATCTCTTTTTCATAGAAGATGATGTTTTTTTACCATCATTTCCAACCATCACATTAAAATCATCTTCAATATCTTCTAAGCTTTGATCTGGTTGTGTAGCATTATCTCCACTATCATTTGAATCTAAATCCATATATTCCATACCTCCAGATGTATAATTTCCCGTGGATTGATAATTTTTCAAAGTTCCATCGTAGTCCTCTGTCTCGAAATTGCTTGAACTTCTTGTCTCCGTTCTAAAACTATATACAAAAATATCAATTTTAAGTTATAAACTAGCTTAGAAAAATATGTCATATTAAAAACATAATTATAGTGAAATTCAAACTAAAATGTAATAAATACTTAACTGGATTTTGTAAAAGTTGATCCCATTGATCATCTGTAGCTAACACGACCTTCCTGACGTTATCCCATCCAAATCCACTTTTACCTTTTAGTTCTAAAAAGTTCCTGTATTCTATCTTCATAGTACGAAGACGACTTTCAATATTTCTCTTTGTAACAGGTTGCCGACATTTTTCAGATATAATGGAAATGATAAGTGCCCAAACACTAGTATCCCAATGATTGCCACTCTTCTTCCCTTGCCTTGCATCTTCAACTAACATATCAATCAAAATATTATCCATGCTAGTGTTCCATCTCAACTGACTTTTGAAGTTCACATCACATTTGTCTTCATTTCTCACAGAATCCATGTCTAATAAGCACATCATTATAAATAACTTCAATAATAACCACCAATAATAATTGCTAATGAAATAAAACAGTTACAACAATAATCATCAACACTTTAAAATCAACAACAAATAAGTAATATAAAAAGATAATTGAAATTAACAATATATTGATAGAAATTGTTAACATGTTCCAAAAAATATTAAAAAATTTGACACTTAAAATTCATTGACAACTTCTAAAATTATTAAACATTTGTTGAGCTGCATTATCTCTAAATTGAGCCCATCTTAGAATATTTACTCTATGAGCTGTCTGGGTACCAATAAGCGTATTGGTTCCAATTTCATCAACATTTTAAAAATTATTTTGAAGTTCTACATCCACTTCTTCTAATAGTGGATCACTTGGATCAACCCCCCTGATATGGTTATTCAATATAAAACATGCAATCACAATCTTCACTTGGGTTCTAAATGGGTAATGTGACTCCGTCGATAGTATGGGCCACCGTTTCTTTACAACTCCAAATGCTCGTTCAATTGCATTTCGAAGTTGCGAATGTGGCTTGTTGAATATTTCTTTTTCATTTTCTGGAGTGCGTCCTCTGTGTTCGTTGATGTGATATCTTGTATTACGATAAGGGGCAAGAAATCTAGGTTGATTAGTATAACCAGCGTCCACGAGGTAATATTTTCCTATATAAAATAATACCTCAAATTTTAGTAGTTCATTTGTAAATACTATATAACTTAATCTTAAAAAAATATTCTAACAAACCTGAAGGGAATGTGAATGGTCTACTTCGCACAAGGGCATCATCTAATACTTTTTGGTCATGTGCAGTTCCTTCCCATCCAGCAAGGATGTATGTAAACTTTAAATCGAAAGAACATGCTGCCAACACATTTTGTGTGGTCCCACCCTTTCTACCTCGAAATCTATCTTGTTCTTCTTCTGGTACAGTTGTAACGATATGTGTCCCATCTAATGCACCAATACAATCCTAAAATAACACTAAAAATGTGATTATCTACTCTTAAAAGATAATTTTTAGAAATAAGTAATTTATGTGTTTACCTTAAAATATGGCATAAATCTAGTGTCAGAACTAATTTCTAATGGGGTACCACCTCTGTAGACTGCGACTGCATGATTTTCTACCAAACACTTATATAGTCGAAGCACACAATTTAAAGTCTCATTACATTGTCTGCTAATAGTTTCTCGAGATCGATAAAATCGCCCTTCCAACACTCTATGTCGTACATTATGTCCAATCAAATGTAGAAATCGCATCATTAGCTCTTCCACTTTACAATGTATGGTGTCTCTCATAAGTCTTTGATCTCTCATCAGTTTACATAGATTTTGAAATGCATCAGTCCCCATTCGTAAATTAGCCCGACACTTGTGATCGTTACACATGATTGAGTCCATATAATCTTGTCTCTCTGCATCTCTATTAGTGTGGGGCTCTCTTGGTATATCTAAAATATAATTGGCCGCAATCACAGCTGCAGCATACTCAGTATGTGCAGCTGCCACTATAGCAACTCGTTTTTGTCGGGCACTTTCATTGTTCCAATCGTCCATCTATAAATTTTCATTATGAAATATTATAATTAATTCAAATTCCAAATACATATTGACAATGTAAAATAGTAATGATAATTTATAGTGAAGAAAAGAGGACACCCACACACTACCCAATGTCAAATTAAATTTAAAGACAAAAAATCCATATTGGATTTTGATATTTTCAAATAAATACAAAATAATTCAACAAAGAAGTCTAATTTGGATACCTTATTGATTTCTATCAAGATTTAAATTCATCCTAAACTAAAACCATCAGATCATAAATTATAAATCATAAGAAGGAATTGTAAATTATAAAGTAGAATCATCATATCATCATCTCCAGATTATAAATCATAAATCACAAAAAGGGACTATAAACTATAAACTAGAACCATCGTATCATTATCTTAAAATTATAAATCATAAATCACAAGAGACTGTAAACTAGAATCATCAGATCATCATCTCCAAATCACTTGAACATTATTAAAAATATATAAAATACTAATTTTTTTAAATCTGTAGACTGTGTATGCGTATCTTATGTATGTCCTTTTTACCCATTTCATCTCCTAAGAGAAACATCGAAAGTCACGCTTTCATTCTCACTCCTCAATTAAATTAAAATTTAATTTCAAAAACTACTTCTAAGTACCTCTTAACTTGTGACAAAGACAAAAAGACAACAATGAAATAGAGAGAAAGGTAAGTTTACAAGATGTGAACGGTCAATAGTGGATCTGTCACTTCCAAATACATCTTCTTTTTCTCTAATTTACTTTTTTTTTTTTCTTCTTTTTCCTATTTATGAGATATATATATAAGAAAGTCTTGTCTTATTTGCCCAACTTTTAATGAGTAGTCAGACCTATGAAGTTGTGGATGTGATCTATGAATTAATGAGAAAATCTTTTAAACAATATTTTGTTTGACTTATTCACACGTAATTCAATAAAGCTATGGGAGAACCTAAACTCTTATCTTCTTACCAGACCCAACTTCTATTTTTACCCCAATAAACAGAGTAACATATTTAGACAAAGAAGACAACGTTCGTTGCCACCATTGAAGATGAAGCTGAAGCTTCAAATCTGCATTGTTTTTGTTACCCCAATAAACAGAATAAGAATGTATTTAGACGAAGAAAACAACATCGTTGCCACCATTGAAGATGAAGCCGAAGCTTCAAATCTCCATTGTTTTTGTTACCCCAAATAGAACAAGAACATATTTAGACGAAGAAGACAACGTCGCTGCTGCCATTGAAGATAAAGCTGAAGCTTCAAATCTCCAAAATAGTTAGAAAAGAAAAATAGAGAGAGAGAGAGAGAGAGAGAGAGAGAGAGAGAGAGAGAGAGAGAGAGATGCTCACCTATGGAGTTTTCAACTTTGTTGGTATAGCTCCTGCGTAGAAAGATGAAAGACAGGGAAATTGGTTTTCTTCTTTGAAAAAACAGAGGGAGAGAGGCTCCAAGTCGTATTGTATGTAATCTCTTAGTGGTGTTGATAGAGGAAACTTAGCTAAGTCGTGTTCATAGAGGAAACTCAATTGAGTCGTGTTCATAGAGGAAACTCAACTAACAGAAAAATTTGTGGAGCTATTTGCTCCATAAAAATTCACGGAAGTTTCGTTGAAATTTTGACGCAGTTTTATGTTAGTACCAGAAGTTTAGCATCCAAGCACCCATATCCCGCAAACAAACGTAAACGTTTCTGTTTGCATTTGTTTATGGTGCAAACAAGCAGGGCCTATATGTCAATTTTAGAGTGTTGATTGAAAAGATCTATCTGACAAAAATATGTAAAAACTAGTAATGTCAATGCATGTATCATACAAATAGTTATTAAGGTCCAATGATTTTATTTATAAGTTGCAGCACTTTACAATATAATTTACATACTTGTTTCTAAAAATGCACTGCATTTAATGTATTAGAATGAGACACTTTGATGTTTTTTCGTACATGTCAACAAGTGTCGTGCCATGTTGCGGAGTGTATAAGTGCGAAGAGGTGTTGGTACCATGAAAAATTGAAATGTAGAAGTGCTAACATAAGTTGGTTTCGGTTTGTATTACGCTCAACGTCATAATGTTCATGTAAAAATGGATTTCCAAATATGTGCTATATTCTATAATTAGACACTTAACCATCCTCTATCTTAATCCTATTATTCTAGGACATGACGACAACAACAAAGCCTTCTTGCTTCTCCTATCCACTTTGCCATAGCTAAATGTTACTGAAAATGAATTCATATTTTTTTTTACTACCTCCATCCACATTCATTTGGATCTTTCTCTCTTTTAGGACCTTTCAATTTGAATATTTGTTCTAACCGTGGTTGTAATTGGCCTTCGTTGAACATGCCCGAACCATTTTAGATGACTTTCTGTTTATCGCATATTGAAGCTACTTCTATATTTTACAAGTGTGTTCATTTCTAATTTTAGCTTTCCTACTTTCTACCACCCTTACAACTCAACATCCTTGTCTTTACTATGCTCAATTTGTTTTATGGGCAAAAGTGTTTTTTTTTTTTCAAATATAGAAAGAAAATAAATGGTTGTCGAGGTGGTTTCCATAGGAAACTCACAACTGAAAGAGTTTAGCCCAAGCTCATCTATACTCCATTTATTAATATGATGCTTGATGCATCTTGACAGCCCAACATATTTAGGGTCTGTTCTTTACAATTCCAGCTCCAGGAGTTGTCTTCTAGAAGAAGCAGAAGCCTAGAGCTTGGGAAGCTACTTCCAGCAGAAGCTTGTTCGTTACAGAAGCACAAAAGCTTGAAATTGATGTTTGTTTGACAGCTTTTTATTGTTGGATTCTGACAAATTGACCAAGTTGTCCTTACATATTCAAAAACTGTCAAATGACATTCTTTGACATATAAGGATCACACTATTAATTATTCAAATAATATTATTAGTTATACAAATTTTAATAAACAAAATATAAAATCAACCATTACTTAAGATAAACATCTAAATATCATATTACCATCTACATTAACATTCAAACGCGATCAACGATGTAAACTAACTCCACTTTGGTTTCACTAGATAGACACAATGAATGGTGAATCAACCCAAAACATGTGATTTTAGGGAGAAATCATTGTAACATAAACAGAAATTCCATTAGTGTGTAAGTTACATTTAAAAATGTGTTTTGTTATTTTGTAATCTAAACAAAAGTCATGTTTTTTGCTCTTATATATTATTTTCTTTCACCTCTGTACAAAAGTGGGTTTGGATTATAGATTATGAAATCAATTTCATAAACAAAAGAACTACTCTCTTTTTTGTCCTTTTTTTTTCCAGAAAAATATAATTTCAAGTTTGATCAGAGTTATAACATAGTTTGTTAGATTTGAGTGGGACAAAACCATTTTAACTCTGAAGTTAAAATCCAAATTATAGACATACATGGAAGTAAAGGAAAGATACATATAAATGACTGGAAATTGTAAATATATAAATGACATATAAGGAAAGAGAGGTCCAAAATTCCAAATTCCATTTTGTGATTTTTAGGAAGTTATGACTGCTGGGTTTAATGGCATTGGGAAGGGGGTGAAGAGGCTATGGTGAGAGAGGAGAAGAAGGAGATAGTGTGGATGTGAGTGGTCTGTAGGAGGTCAGGGCGATGGCTTTGGTGAGTGAGTGTCTCTATTTGAGCAAGAAACAACAAGAAATCAAAGGATATGAACCACAAGATACACGAACCAAAGAAGAATCGATGAAAATAGGATCTTAGATCGGAAATCCGATAGTAATCCTTTGAAGAATCGTGATGAACTAATGTCGTGATGCTCTAAATCCTCGAAAATTTCTGTTCAGCGTTGCTGTGTAGTCGAGCTACAGCGAAGACCGGATTTTTTGCCTTTTTCTTTAGGTTAACTTTGCTGGAATACTCTTTAAAGATGAGGGGTATTTCGGGAATTTCAGTGGAGCTGTTTTTCGTTCTTTTGCTTTGCGCAAAAGCTCTTTCACGAAGCACCTCTTGGATGACTTTACTTGGGAGCTGTTTTGGGCTTCATTTTAAATCTCCAAGAGCAATAAAAGCCCAAACGAACATCAGCCTATTGGCTTTTTGGGCTTAAAAGTGAAAAAAGCAAAAATAGCTCTCCACAGAAGCCCAAACGAACATACCCTTAGCTCTTCATCCTTGTGCATAATGGACCCGAGATAACAATGGTAGCAATTAAGATGCAAAGTCATCTAGATTTTCCCGTTGTTTGTTAAAAGGAGAAAAAGACTCATGAATTTCTTCATTTTACTCGGTAGATTTTCCTAATGTTTAATAGAGTTTTTGGTTTCTATCATGGCACAATTTAATAATCTTGATGGGTGAATACATGAAGTAGATTTTCAAATATGTTCTCTATTAAATAAAGTAGAACTTGGATATCTGATATATTAGTCTCATTATTCTTGCACATGCCAGTAGCAATGATGATACAAAATGATGATTTTCCTTATGGCTATCAAATGGCAAAAAGGACTAGTCAAGTTCTTAGCTGTACCCATTAGTTTTTCAATTTTTTTCCAACTTGTGTATAGCATTATAATGAACTGTTTTGTTCTATAATTATTTACAGGCAATGCAGACACCATTTAGGTATTATCTTCAGGATATGCTGGCTCTTGTAAGTACATCTTAGAATCAAATGCTTTGTCATTCCTTTCTTACTGATAAAAAAAAAAAAAAAAAATTATCCTTTCTTTCATTTTCAGATTTGTGCTGTTTTGCTTTTTCTCGTTCTTGTGGTTGTTGGGCAATTTCTCAACTATTAATTTATTATAGGTCAATTACTAGTTTTTAAACCTCAGTAGAAATTCCTGCTTTATTTTTAATCTAGTTTTTCATTTTGATTGTGCATGGAAAGTTTGCTAATAAAACTCAAATATTTGCATATGAGAGTATCAACTAAAGATGAGAGCTAATTCATGAGTGTCTCTATCAGAATATTTCCTTGGCTGTTATCCGTGGTGTTCATTGGTTGGAGCAATAAAATGAGGATGTATGCAAATGTACGAAGCCTTGCCTATGTGACGTGTAGCTCAAGATTATGAATCTTAGAAGCCTCGTGGTGAGAGTAACACCATAAACAATAAGAGAAAATACTGACAAACAAAACCAATAAACTATGGACAAGCTTCAATATGTGTATAAGAATCGATAAATCATTTAACAAAGTATCAGAGTCGGTAATCATCATCTTAGCCATTGAAATCTGAAGAATCAGCAGCAAGAGTTAATAATACACTAGTAATTTTACCATAACAAGGTCCAACTGTTACAAAAATTTTATTTACTATTTTTGATAAATAACTGTCAAATACTTCAGTTATTTTATATTAAACCGTGCCTCATTTTTAATTTATTATATAAAATCTATGCACTTAAATTTGTATGTATTATAACATGTTGTAAGCTGTATTACAGTGTTACTTAAAAATTGCAAGCAGCACAGCCTAGTGTGAAGTAATATAAAAGCACATTTTTCATGGTGCTGCTATTTCCAAACAGGGTTTTAATATTACCAGGGACATAACTGCATCACAGGTGATCAACCAGAAAAATGACTGGATTCATTGAAGGTGCCACCACCTGTCAAAAATGGATCACTGCATTTGTCTGCAAATATATTTAATAACTGTGGAGATAGCATCTCCAGTTTAACTTATTAAAACTCATATCAATGATAGTCTAATTCCCAATTAGTCAATGGACTGGTAGCAAGAGATGCTGTCTTCTATCGTATGAAAGCAATTCGTTCAAGAGATTGTTATTAGCATTTTGGTTTTATATTTCTTTGTCGCAAGATGTTTTGAGTAGTTTTTAATGGTGGCTTCTTTGAAAACTATCTTTTCCGATGGGATTCAGTTTCTAACCCTAGAAATCTAGGTTAATGGAGAAGATGGAAGAAGAATAATACTAGAGAAGAGATTATGGAGAGAGGCCTCCTCTCTCCCTATTTATATAAAATTTGGCCAAAAGACCAATATACTTTTTTTACAATAATATAAATTCTAACACTCCCCCTCAAGCTGGTGCATGCAAATCAAACATACCCACCTTGTGACAAAACTTAGAAAATAACCCCTTATACAAAGCCTTGGTGAAGATATCACCAATTTGACTATCTGACCCTAAGTATGGAGTAGAAATTTGATTACTAATAACCAAGTCTCTAATGAAATGACATTCGACTTCAATATGCTTAGTCCTCTCATGAAACACTGGATTACTGTGATTAATGAAATCACAAAACATATGCATAGGTGTAGACACTGAAAACCCTCTCTCTTGAAGTAATGACCTAACCCATATCATTTTAGTGTTAGTATGAGCCATAGTTCTATACTCGACTTCAACACTAGAACGAGTTACTATAGTCTGTTTTTTACTCCAAGTAACCAAATTACCTCTTACAAAGGTGCAGTATCCTGAGGTAGATCTCTTGTCAATACGACTACCACCCCAATCTGCATTTGAAAAACCTGTAACTGTCAATTCTTTAGATGATTTGTACAATAGCCCAGTGCTTGGTGCATTCTTGAGATATCTTAGAATCCTGATCACAACGTCCCAATGTGACTGGTGTGGGGCATGCATAAACTGGCTCACAAGACCTACTGCAAAGGTAATATCTGGTCTAGTCACTGTGAGATAAATGAGCAACTAAGCGTTTATATCTTCCCGGGTCATCAAATAGCTCTCCATGTTCACCATCAAGCTTGATCAAACTGTCCATAAGAGTATCCATAGGCCTATAATCAAGCATACCAATCTTAGAAAACAAATCCAACACATATTTTCTTTGGGAGGGATTAATCCTAGATTTAGATATGGCAACCTCAATACTTTAGAAATACCGAAGGACCCTCAAATCCTTAGTATGAAAATGCGTAGCAAGATGAATTTTCAACTCAGCTATCCCTGTAGAAATGATTGTCATCAACATACACAATAAGTACTATAGTCCCACGTACCGTCTTCTGAAAATGAAGATTGAGTGATTGGAAGATGATATTTGAAAATCATAATCCAACACCACAAAGTTGAACTTGTCAAACCAAGCTTTAGGAGATTGCTTCAGTCCATAAATGAACTTCTTTAGTCTGCGTACCAATTCTGACTTCCTAGGAACTACGTATCATGGGGGCTGGTCCATATAAACTTCATGCAGATCTCCATGAAGAAATGCATTTTTGATATATTATTGATAAAGAGGTCAATCCCAACATGTAGACAATAATATCCTAACTGAGTTGAGGCGAGCTACTGGGAAAAAAGTCTCTATGTAATCAACTCCATAAGTTTGAGTGTAGCCTTTAGCCGTTCAACTAACCCATCTGGGAGATATTTGATGACATGGACACATCTATAGTCCATTGTTCTCTTACCAGGAGGTAGAGATGCAAGATCCCATGTCCAACGGTCCTGTAACGCCCTCATTTCATCATCCATTGCCAACTTCCAACTAGGTGAAGTTAATGCATCTGTATAAGAGGGAGGAATAAAAACAAAAGACAAAGACAAGGGAAAGGACTTCATCGTAGATGAGATACGAGGAAGAGACACAACATTACCTATAGGATGTTTAGTGCATTCTCAAGTACTTTTTCTGAGTAATTGGCTGGTCTAAATCAACTGGTCTCAGATCCTCAAGACTAGAAGACGTCGGATGTGGGGCTAGTATCCTTGGTGTTGCTTTTCTTATATTGTTTTATTGATAAACATTCAACGGAGTCGGAACATCATCTATAGGTGAAGGAATAATTGGAATAGGGGTAGATTGAAGAAATTCCCCATGACTGAAGAGATCAAATTGACTAAATTTTTTTCCCCCTTTTAGAAAAGAAAGGTGTTGACTCAAAGAAAGTGACATCCGCACTCACATAGAATCGACAATGTTTGGGACTATAACACCGATACCCCTTCTGAGCTCGAGAATAACCCACAAATACACATTTGATAGCTTAATGAGCCAACTGATCTTGACTTGGTTCCAAATTGTGAACAAAAGTCATAACCAAACACACGCGGTGGAAGATGAAAGGGTTGACCAGAAGGATATAACACAAAAGATGATGTTCGACCCCTAAGAATAGTAGATGACATATAGTTAATTAGGAAACAACCAGTGAGGATAGCATCAGACTAATAAGTTTTGGGCAAATTCATGTTAAACATAAATGTGCGAGCAACGTCCAATGAATGGTGATGCTTGCTCTTAGCCACCCCATTTTGTTGGGATGTATGAGCACACGAGGTTTGATGAATAATGCCATGGGCTGAACAAAATTTTTAAACTGAAGTTTGCATACATTCAAGGGCTCTATCAGAATGAGTTTTTTTTTTATTGGTGTACCAAACTAAACTTGAATTTCATTTTAAAATATAGTCTGTCACTTAATAAAAATATCCATGTTATGCAAGAGAAATCATCCACAAAGATGAGAAAGAAAGAGAACCAGAAATACTTTTTATTCTTGAAGGTCCCCAAATGTCCAAATGGACTACATCAAATTTATTCAATTGATAACTCAACTTTAAAAGAAAAAACACTACAATGATGCTTGCCCAATTGGCAAGTCTCACATTCAAGACTTGATAATTGCTTAAAATTAGGAAACAATTGACGCAACTTAATTAAAGATAGATGACCCAAACGATTATGCCACTGCAGTTAGGAGACAGATGTGCTTAGTGCTGATTCAACCTTTCCCATATCTAGTAAATATAGACCATTAGCTTCATGCCCCAAACCAATCGTCGTCTTCATCTTGAGGTCCTGGATAACACAAGATGGAAGGAATGTCATAGAATAATTAAGGGATTTAGTAAGCTGACTCACAAATAACAAATTAAAAGGAAAATCAGGTGCATATAAGCTAGATGACAGTGATATAGATGGAGTGGGATGGATGGTTCTCACTCTAAAACAGGTCTAGTAGAGCCATCAACTAGGAAATTATTAGACTTAGAAAAACAAAACTGGGAAAAAAGAGAAAGTATACCAGACATATAAGCACTAGTTCCTGAGTCAATCTCCTAGGTAGATGATGACTGGGCAACCACAAGAGCAAAATTACCTTTGTTGGCAAGTGTGGCTATATTGGATGTACTAGATGACGCGAAGAAACTTTGAAGAAGCTGTGCCATTTGGACAATTAGATTTCCTTGAGATTGTGAACCAGTAGATACTCGATGTTGAACCGGCACAGACAAAATAGTAGACTTCAGTTTGTTGAGACTCTTTAGTAGCTTGATTGGCCCAAGTAGACTTACCCCACAAGCAATCCCCACAATATGTGCACTTCATATTACTGTTAGTGCCTGTATGACCATTATGACCACTACGTCCACCACCATGACCACTAAGATTATCGTGTTTTCTACCACCATCGTGGGGGTTGCTTGTGGTGAGTGGCGAAATCTTTACCAATTGGGGATGAAGAACCCGAAGCCACAAATGAGGTAGGTATAACTCGAGAAAAAGGCATTGGCAGTTGCAGGTAAAGTTTCACTAGTCAATATTTGACCCTTTATAGGTTCAAATTTAGTATCCAACGCAAATAGAAATTTTGTAATATAAAATTCTTCAGGTTTTTTTGTGTTTATGAACTAGTGGTGAAAGATTGATACTCAACTAGCTCTTCCCAAAGTTCCCTGAAGAGTTTAATACTTACTAACATGCTTACCGTTTTGCTTTGGGGTAAAGATAGATTCCCATATATAAATTCTGGAGACATTCCGTTTATTAGAATACATCTCCTTTACAGAATCCCATATAGCGTTTGCTAAAGACAACAATACCATGTTGGCATTGATCACTAGCTCCATTCTAGCCAAAAGCCAACTCATAACCAAAACATCTTCACTTATCTAGTCTTTATAAGATTTATCATATGTTGTTGGAGAATCAGAGGTGATATGTTTTAATTTCTTCTTCGTGATTAACACAATCAACATGCAGAATGACCAATGATGATAATTGGTGCTATTTAGTTTAACTACTGCTACATAGGCACCAACACCATCCCATGACTGTTTACCTTCACTAGACGTACTAGATGCCATAAGAAATAACTCAACTCAAAAAGCCACAATTCGACGAAGTCAAAACTTTATTTTTTTCCCGAAAAGCTACCAAAGCACCAAATGAATAAAATAAAGGTGGAAGACGATAGGGAATAACCCGATGAATGGTGCAGTTTGGGTAGGGATGCCTAGATGCGCGTAGTTGTGAAGAAAATCAAAAACTTAAAAGTTAGGGTTTTGGCCTCTTAACTTTGAACTAGCTCCAATCACGTTGAAACTTCAAATCAACGCTAATAAACCTTAACCAAACCTTAGATATACATTTATGTTTAAAACAATCACCAATAAACCCTAAAACACAGGGTTTTATTTACACCAAGATCAAAATCAAGTGAATAAACCAAGAGAAAAGAAAAAAATAATTGAAGGAAAGAAGAATAAGAAAAGAAGAACCCTAAATCTCTATCTTAGATTAGTGCTCTGATACCATGTAGAAATCTAGGTTGATGGAGAAAAGGGAAGAAGAATAAGAATAATAGAGTTGGAAGAGATTACGGAGAGAGGCCTCCTCTCTCTATTTATATTAAATTTGGTCAAAAGACCAATATGCCCTTTTTACAATAATATAAATTCTAATGGTAACGTTGGGGCTAATTGACGTACTATTCTCCTAATGGTGGTCACCTCGACCATCATTTCTTTTATAGAAAACTACACCTTTGTCTTCTTAAAAAAACAACAAAGTTGTTGGAAATCTGGAAATGGAAGGTAAGGGCCCGTGTGGTTACAGGAGCCAGAAGTACTTAGAACATAGGTACTCCCAGAAGTACTGCTAGAAGTACTTCTCACATAGTTTTTCGTTTGGAAACTATTTTGGATTTTGTCAAAATGACCAGAATGCCTTTATTTGTAATAATTACTATTTTTAACATTATAACTTGACAACTTATGCTCAAAAAAGTAACAATTATTGTTTTTATTCAATAAAAACATTATAACATCATTTTAAACTCAAAATATACTTATGCTTATTTAAAAAAAAATCGACAGAGCCTCCTCGTAGTCGCCAGAGGGAGAAGACACTGTCGGAGGGAGAGAGATCACTTTTGAGGGTTCTATCGAGGGTTCTGTCGAGGTTCCAAACGAGAGACTCTTCTCTCTCTCTATCTCTGTTTTTGTTTTGTGTGGCTAGGGGAAAAAAACGATAAAGAGTGTTTACTCTTGAGGGTAAAATTGGAATTGCTCCAAAAAATTGGACGGAAAAATTTCTCTTAGTAAAAACGAAATTGAAAAGTACCAATTTCGGTACTTCTCATAAAAGTATTGTTTTGACTCTTTTAAAAAGTTGCTTTTTCAAAGTATTGGATGTCTAAACGATAGAGTAAGTGTTTCTGACTCTCTGCCAGAGCTAGAAGCACTTAGAGAAGTCAATCCAAACAGGTCCTAAGATTCCCTTATAGGCAATTGTTTGTTAGTGGGGAAGCTGAAATTACCATTGGGGTGTAGATTGCTGCATGCATGATTTTGACAAATGGACTAGGCCTTGGAGTGGGTTTTGGGTTGGGCTTTGAAACCATTTACCCAAGCCCGACCATTGTGTTTTGGGCTTGGGTTAGGTCGGGCTAGTGTCCGAGCCAGGCTTTTGGGATAATTTTCTTGTTTAGGCTGTCCTATATAAGATACTTATACCAAGAGCATTCTTAAGATGATGTAAGATATGAAGGGCTGACCCCATGTGAGGGGCATGAGGAGTTCGTATAAACTAACAATGTTGACATCAAATGTGATATCGGTTTTATTAATTGTCAAATAGGATGAGTTTGCCTGTAGAATTCTAAACCTTTTTGGATCATCAATGTGCGTCCCTTGATTTATCCCAAGTTTATTATTGGGATAGATGAACTAACTCAGCTAAGTAATTGGCTTAGCTCCCAGTAACCATATCTTAGATGAAAAAATAACCATATCTTAGGTGAAAAAATCTAGAACATACTTTCTTTTGCATCTCTTATTGTCTGAGCTCTGATTGGCTCATACTCAAGACGAAGTCTTGATTCTTATGACAATGTATTAACACATACCCTTTTATTAAAACTATTGAATTTAATTACAAGTTACATCATGAAATAAAATATTTGATCTCTCTTGTGGAATAAGTCTCCTCCAAAATAATGGATAAATCCCTCTTATATGCTCTCAATCATGCCAAAAAAAAATCAACACATTGTTCTTCACTTTGATGTGTCGTGATCTCTTTATCAAAGTATAAGTGATTTGTATGTATTATGTTCTTCCCACATACCCTTTTAAGTACACTATCAAAGACCTATCTCTGTTTTGAACATTAAAGAGGTATTGATGCCGTTGATAAACATAACTGATATTTTTATCAAAAGAGGTATTTCCTTGAACGTGTATCAAATTTATTTGGAGGTGGCCAAAAAGAATTAGAGCTAATGGAGGGTCCCATACTATTCCACAAGCATATCATAATTTAGGTATCTTCACATATTCATGCCTTGTCGTCTGAAAACATACTAAGTCCACAATGAGGAATTATGGTTCCACACATTGTAGTTCTTTTAGTTGGAAAGAATCCCTAATTCATGATGATTACATTCCACAACAATTACATCCCTCTCTACAATTATGTGCATGTGTAGAAGACACAAGTGGCCAATTAAAATTTGAGAGTGCTTTTCTTTTGAGGAAATTACTAAATCAGCTATGCAGTTTGCCAAAATTACTGAACAGTCATTTATTTTAAGAAATTTATGAAAATGGACATAAACTCAATTTCTTAAGTTATTTATTTTTATTGAAACAGTTTTATGTTGGTTATGTATTATACTCTCACATTTGCCATTTACTTATTTACTCCTACCTACATTCAAGGGCATACTTTTATGTTCATCAAGTTGTCTGTACAAAAACTATACATACGATAAACATTAATTGAGTATACGACTATTTTTGTAAATATTTTTTAAAAAATGGCTGGTTCAGTATTTTTTGAAAAACAGTCTGCTGTTTTTTAAAATTTTGAAATACTAAACAATGTGATTTTAGGGACGTGGGATAGCAATTTTCTTTGTTTTCGGCCAAAATGACCCTGATTATATTAAATTTAAATGTTAAGGTGGGGGCATTGTTTTAGTGGTTCACCCTTCCCTTTCTCTTATCTTGGTACTTATCATGTGATTCAATTACTCAAATTGGTTCATTTAATTTTACTATAAACCAGGTCATTTGTTGTTGGATTCCAATTGTGTGATATTTGCAGGTAAAGAGGGAGAGGGAAGAACGGGAAGCATTAGGAGCATTACCTCTTTATCAGCGAACCATTCCTTAATTGTATTCTTGTTGCACTAAATATGTCTTCTGCTGAAGATGGTCGGTATTTTCTGATAAACTTCGTTGGAGGACCATCAGTGCTCAGGGTTTTGGTTTTCATTTGATCCACCTTGGACCTTTCTTGATTTGTTATTGCCATATTTTCTGAGTTGTTTGATTACGTTATCAATCTTAATAATGTGTATTAAAATAAAAGGCTTTGTCCCCAACTCATACATATTATTTTTAGTACATTTGCCTTTTTGTTTGGAGTCAAAATTAAAGGGGACATGTAGGATTGGGAAGGCCTTATTATGAAGCAGTGTGTTTCATACTGGTGGAAAGCCCAAGTTTTCTTCTGATTATGGTAACGATATTAGAATATTGGTCATCTTGTGACTATCATTTTAAATGTAAGAATGATCGTACAATGCAGACATGGATATGAAGAATGATCCTTCGAGTTAGTCAGCATGTCATGTAATCATGCTCATTGTTTGCTGAAACTAGTTTACATTCATATTGAAATTGAAATTGTGTAAGTTCTTCCTATTAATGAGTCCATTCATGGGCCAGTGTAAATAATGAATTTTCTTCTTTTTAGATTATCCAAAATTTATTTGTGCAACTATCAACTGAACTACTTTCTCATGAATTAAGATAAGGGCAACATGATTTAGTTGGACTTGGCCCTATGTGAACTGTTGCATTATTGGTTAAACAATAGAAATCATGAACTGACATTTTGATTTTTGTTGGGAGTAATAATGGCCAAGTTTTTGTTCATACCATTATTATGTAATGGTTTCGATCATTTTATGGGATGGTGGTTGATTTTTTGGTTTTTGGAAATCGATGGTTTTTCAAAATCAAATAATGGCGCTATTATTTGCCATTAACATTCTGCTACGGCAGCACACCAGAATATTAAGGTGGTGGTTGATGCCCATAGATGATTTTCCTTTGGATAGTGTTGTGATTTGTGTGTATACGATTGCACATTTTGTGTGAAAATTATTTCCCTTCCGTGTAGTATTTGTGCATCCTAGCTTCTCTAGATGTCTCATCTTCAGTTTGTAGATGACACTTGTCGATAAGGCAATATAAGTACCTAACAGCAAAGTTCATGAAGGCCCTATACAGGGTCATTGCCCACAATGAGACATTGGGGTTGGGCATGCACTATGAGTTCGGTTGGCTCGGGGTCCGGATCATCCCTATCCCAGGTACTAGTAAGCAAACCCCCGACCGGAGCTCTAGCGAACCTCCAAGCTCCTCCGGCACCGGAAGCAGAACAACCTGACCAAAAACTGATTTTGGATATTGAGGGTCTGTTCTTTACAGAAGTCAGCTTCAGCTCCAGAAGCCAGTTTCTGGAAGAAGCAGAAGCCCAGAGCCTGAAAAGTCATATTCGACAGAAGCTTGTTCGTTACAGAAGCACAGAAGTCAAAAAAGCCTGTTCGTTTTATAGCTTTTTATTACTGGATTCTGGTAAAATGACCAGAATACCCTTAATATTGATAATGCATAAAAAATAACCAGAATACAATAAATATATAATTATACTAATGTATATAATCAATTTATATTAAAAAATAATTAAAATAATTATTTTCAATTTAAATAAATGTATAAATTTTATGATTTTATCGAAATTTCGGCAGCACCTCCTCTTAAAAATGGACATCTGAAATTTTCCTGATAAAGAAAATACGTGCATAATACACCATCAACAATAATTCACTTAAGTTTGGTAATTTTACAAACACCTAACATACAATTCATCGAACCATTCACCCAATCGTAAATCAAAATCAACTTATAATTTAACAATCAAATAAAAAATGCCTTGAGATGGTAAAGTTATAAATTGCTTTTGCCACAATAGATTTATGAATTGTGAGTATCCCACATGGCATACCCAATCGACTCTCTTGACATGACAAATTCGGGAGTTGCAGATCTGTATGCCTCGGAATACACAACTGCACCTCCCCATAAAAAGTCTATCCTGAGGGAACCGTGTATCCAGAGGCATACATATCTGCAGCTCCTGAATTTGTCATGTCAATAGAGTTGATTGAGTGTGCCACGTGGGGTAGTCAGATTATCACTACTATTAGGATTTCTGTTTGGAGAAATTGAGCACTGTTGGAATGCGAAGCGAGTTTTTGATTTTTTGGTTCAGAACTTCTCCTTGTTAGAGCTTGGGGGGAAAAGATAACCAACCAAAAGAAACAGGGGAGTATGCAAAGCATATACTATTGGGAGTTGGGTTACAATGTAACTCCGTATCTACGATTTTACGTCACGTGGCCAAATCACAAATAGTGCACTTTATAAAGTAAATCCATTGGAAAAGGATTTATCCGTTAGGATTCCATTCTTTAATTAGATCCGAAAATAATTGAAAAAGTCAGAGTGAGCCGTAAAAAGAGTGCCCATATGGCATATAAAAAAAAAGGCTTGGAGTTTTTACAAAATTTTCTCAGAATTTATCTGTATCAACCAAATAATTACCAAATCCAAACCATGACAAAATCAGTACTGAAAGGTCCTATGACATCACCCATGTTTCAATTTTAATTTTGTGTTTTGTGTGGGCATAATCAGAAAATGTCCACAAAAATATATAGAATATATGTTGACATCTAATGCAGACAAACATGTGGGAAAAATAATAATATAAGCTATTTTCATGTTAAGTGAGGTAGCAAGCACATTTATCCAAAATTTAAAGCAAAATCAGAACTCATCCGAAACAAACAAATAAAACAAATTATCAAAAAATAAATAAACAAATTAAAAAAAAAAAAAAGCAAATTAAGGATTGAATTAGGAGGAATTGGTAACAATCCGAAATAAAAAGAACTCATCAATTCGATTTACAGCAAAATCAGAACTCATCCGAAATACACAAATTAAACAATCCGTTTAAAAAAAATAAAAATAAATAAACAAATTAAAAATTGATACCTTACTTGGTCGTTAATGGCGGAAAGCAAATGACTCGATTTGCCGTTACAAAAGAGGTCGCTAATCGAAGTCTGTAATGAGACGATATTGCTGTCTACTGTTGGGGCTTTTCGTTTGTGAGAAAAAGACGAGAGAGAGAGAGAGCGGGAGGAGATCTCTGCGACAACGAGAAACGTGATCGTCGATCGACAGTCGATCGTTTTATCAAACTTGCTGGAGAAGATGAGAAACGTAAATGTTTCTCGATTCTTGTAACGTGAGAGAGATAGATGAGATAACGAAGAGCGATTCACAGTCGATCGGGTGAAGGAGACGAAGATGAGAGAAGAGAGAAGGGTGACAGTCGATCGAAGAAGACGAAGCTGAGAGAGAATGGTTCGATTCTCTGTCGGATTTAGGTTATAACTCGTTTGTAAATTTAATTAAAGGTGCGGGGTATTTCGGTAATTTCACCTCAACCGTTTTTCGGTGACTAGCTTCGCGCAAGAGCTGAATGAAGAAGCCGACATAGAGAGACTCTTAAAAAGAGTCATTTTTACGCCTTTTTTTTTAATTTACTGAAGCTAAAAAAGCTGAAACGAACGTGTATTAGATGGCTTTTTAGGCTTAAAATCTCAAAAAGCTCAAAAAGCCGACTTCGAAAGCCCAAATGAACAGGGCCTGAGTCGATCATCAGTGGGCAACCATGGTTTTCTTTTTTTGTGGTGTTGCAATGAATCCAGTGGATCATCCGCACATTCAATCAATTATTAGTTTGTCCCAATAAAGTCCAAAGCCGAAGAAGGTATTTCATTAGCTTGAAAACATTGGGGTATCTCTAATTTTCACCAAAACCTAGAAGGTTTTTCAAAATTATATAATGATGTGATTATATGATCTCGAAAGATAATATCACTTCTGTGGTCTCGCACTATATTACATGAGACAGACCTACTACACTCTTTATTTACTTTGTTACTCGTCAAATTGAGTGGAATTCATGTCATTTTAAATGAATAAATACCTATAATATTTTTAGTTTTTTAAATCACATACCCATTATAGTGAGAATATTAAAAAGATGCTGAGTATGACACTCTAAGGTTTGTTGAGAAAGAAAAACATTTTGGTTACTAATTTTTTATTTATTTTTATCGGTCCTTTTATTACTTAGTAAGGAAAGTTTCTCGCATCAATTATAAGCATTCAAAAACATGATTTGAGGCCTTAGGGTTGAAGAGGACAAAATTCTTAGAATTTTGGAAAAAAAAAATAATTTTTCACTGTTATATTTTAATTTTAAATTTGGGTGTTTGGTAGTCATCCATTTTCAACACCATAGATCAAACTCAATTTTTTGTTTGTTTTGAATATGAGTTTTTCCATGACTTTTAGAAGATTGTGGTGCTGGATTGCTAGTTTGATAATCCATGTGGGCTCAATGACCCTTAGTTAGATTTAAAATCTTACTATTTAAATCAGGCTAGCCATTTTTTTTATATAAAAAAAGTAAAAAAAAAAAAAATGGTTTGTTGAGTTACAAACTTGATAAACTTAGGGAGTTTTTGTAATAGAATGTAGCAGATAATATCCGAATCTAAAGATTATAGTCCTTACTCCTTTTACATGAAGGGATGTCGTGGTGTGAAAGCCATACACGCCTAGAGTTAGGTGTAGCTTGCCCCGACGTCACTTGGGAGGCACCTATGTAATTCTATGTATGACTCACATATGAGGAAGCCATATTAACCCCATGCTAGGGCATCTCTGCTAGTTTAGTGGTATTTTAGTAATAAAATTATAAAGAGTATGACTGGCCCCTACTTTTGCTGTTTCCTTCTGGAAATCTAGGAAAGACTTAGCGTACTCTTTGTTGGAAGGATTTCTAATGTTCCAATTCTTGGCCTACACCCACGTTGACTACAAGCCCTCGTGCCAAGCTACGTGGAGTCCAGCGTGTCATAGATCATTAGTCGCTTGTAACACACCTATTTATTTTTGTAATGTGTTACTCCATGTAATTTGCATATCAACAAAGTTGCCTATGGATTTTGCCTCATGTTGTCCCATTATCTTGTATTGTAGGTTACGTTTTGTGGTGTGAGATAATGTAGACAGGCTTGCTTGTGGATTAACACCTCAATTGTCGCACGATATCATTTTGAAAGAACACAGTCATGATAGTTGGTATTAGAGACAAGTTGGTTATGGCTCCCAACTCTTCCCCAATTCTATTTAGTTCATGTGAACAATGATAAGAAAAGAGAAAAGTATCGCGGACCAACCCACTTCAACTCTACCATCTCCACGCACAAACAAGGAACGTATTGAGCTACTCAAAGATAAGATGACCCAATTATCGGGTCTCGTATGGTAGTGCACAACTAGATGATCACCAGAACACGTTGGATAACAAATTCGTGACTTGCGGTGCTAGATTAGTTGACTTCGAGGAAGATACCCAAAGATCTCCAGTAGACATACAGGAATAGATCACAGAGCTCACTACCAAGGTAGGTTTCCTAGTCAGAGTTGTTGGTAATAAACGACCGACCAATAGTGAAGCTCATCCCTTGCGCCTGCGAGTCCCCAAGCCACACATCTTTAGTAGTGTTCGCGATGCAAAAGAACTTGAGAATTTTTTTTTTGATATGGAGCAGTACTTTTTTGTCGCTTGTTCAGATTCAGAAGAAGTAAAGGTCACCACAACTTCTATGTATCTCACAGGTTATGCCAAACTATGGTGGCGAACCAAGTATACAGAGATAGAAAGTGACCAATGTTCCATCGATAATGACCTTAAACGAGAGTTGAAAAATCAATTTCTATTAGAGAATGTGGAGTTTATTGCCCGTAGAAAGTTGAGGCAATTCCACTAGACATGTACAATGCACAACTATGTCAAGCAGTTTTCCGCATTGATGTTTGATATTTGTGACATGTCAGAGAAAGACAAGTTGATCTCATTTCTAGAAGGGCTCAAGCCTTAGGTTTAGACAGAACTTTAGATGCAATGTGTGAAAGATCTCGCGTCTACAATTGCCACAGCCGAGCTGTTGACTGATTATACTTTCGTGGATGGGAGCAAATAAAAGGTACACCCTCACTTAAAGGGGCACTCCCAACAACATAAGCACACCCAGAAGTCTTCTAAAGGTAAGAATGGAGGGCACAGACATAATTTTAGCCAGGGATTCCAGCGGGATTCCTCCATTTCAAAGAATAAAAGTACCTTGCTTACCAAACACCGCAATAAATTTAAATACATTTTGTGTGGTGGTCCTCACAAAACATTCTAGTGCATATAGTGAGTCAAGTTGACTGCACTACTAGCCTCCTTGAGTGACCCTATCACTAGAGTACAAGTAGGTGAGATGATGATGATTCTCCTCATGAGGGAACCATGCATTTGCTGAATGCAATCAAGTAGACCTCGGAGACTCGGAAGAATCGTTAATGAAAGGGTTTCATGTATGTTGACATTGAGATTGGTGGTAAGACTACACATGCAATGGTTGATACAGGAGCTACACACATCTTCATTTCCCCTATAGAGGCGAAACGCCTCAATATTCGACTCTAAAAACATTCTAACCGTATAAAAGCTGTAAATTCCCATGTCACTCTTATTCAAGGATCGGCCAAAGTCCATGTTCATCAAGATATGCACATGGAAGGGTAAGCTTGACTTGCTCGCATTTTCACTCTATGAATTTAGAGTCATTATTGGGATAGATTTCTTGAGATAGAACAGAGCTGTTCTTATGCCATTCGCCAACACATTGGGCATGTTAGGTGAATGCCCAAGCTTCATTCTCGTTTTCATAGGCAAGGAAGAGGGAAAGATGATTTCAGCCCTTCAGTTAAAGAAAGGGTTGAGGAAAGGGGAGCAAACTTACATTGCTACCTTACGAGTTGAACCTGATGATCAGGACCATAACTCAACTCCCACTCCGGTGAAATAAGTATTGAGAGAATTTGATGATGTGATGCTAAATGAGCTTCCTAAAGCCTTACCACAATGTAGGCCGATTGACCATCAAATTGATCTAGTACTTGGTATCACGTCTCCTGCGAGGGGGCCTTGTAGGATGAGTCCTCTAGAACTTGCTGAGTTACGCAATCAACTTGATGGACTTCTGGAGTCTGGGTTTATCAGACCTTCCAAGGTACTTTATGGGGCACCTGTTTTGTTCCAAAAAAACAATGATGGGTTATTGCAACGATGTGTTGATTTTCAAGCGTTGAACAAGGTCACTGTCAAAAACAAGTATCCTATTTCACTGATTGTTGACTTATTTGATCAATTTGGGCCAGCCAAGTACTTTTCAAAGTTGGATTTGAGATCAGGTTACTGTCAAGTTCAGGTTGCAGATGAAGCTGCTCAGTTACTTCTTAAGCATGTCATCAAGTATTAGACTGTGCTCAAAAGTATTGTCAACTATAAAGATTTTAGATTCACAGGGAAGATTTGTACCTAGCTACTCAGATTACTTGGGTCTCAGCTTGACTTTTTGACTAGTAGACATCTTCAAACAAATGGGAAAACAAAAAAATTCATTGCTATGTTGGAGTATTTGAGGCATTTTGCCAATGCCAAGCAAAAGGATTGGGCGAATCTTCTTGATGTTGTGCAGTTTTATTTCAACTTTCAGAAGAGCTCTTTTTCCAACAAGAGCCTTTTTGAACTTATCACTGGTCAATAACTTTTAACACCTCACACTATTGTTTCAGGCTACTATGGACAGTGTCCAAGGGCGTTCATGTTTGCTAAGCTTTGATAAGACAACAATGAAATTGTCAAATCTTACCTTGAAAAAGTGTCCAAACGAATGAAGAAATCAGTTAATGAACGTCGTCGACTAGATCATTTCAAAGTTGGTGATTTAGTTCTACTCAAGACAGATCAGTTGAGAAGGTTCAACCAAGTTTAGTGAGTATATAGAGGCTTAATACAACGTTATGAAGGCCTAATGCTCATCCTTTCTCGAGTTGGCAAAGTCTCCAGTCTCCTACAAGTTGAAGTTACCTCATTGGTTACGCAATATTCACCCTATCTTCCTTGTCGGCTGTCTCAAGCCATTCCATGTAGATCTAGTAAATCCCGCATGCAGCATTCCAACACGTATACCTTCTCATTCAACTATTCAGCCAGAGCGTGTTATCTACAAAGTTCTCGCAAAACGTCAAGTTAACAACAGTTCAAGCTAGCAACAACATGTAGAGTACTTCGTTAAGTGGAAGAACATGCCAGAATGTGAAGCTACCTGGGAAAGTACAGATAACTTACTACCTTTCAAGTAGAAGATTGAAAAGTTTCTCAGGGACAATGCGACGAGGATGTCTGCAGAATAGGTGGGGGAGACTATGAAGACCATCACGATAACACCTAGAGTTAGGTGTAGCTCACCCTGGAGACACTCGGAAACACCCATGTAATTCTATGTAAGACTCACATATGATGAAGCCATATCAGCCTCGTACTAGGGCATATCTGTTAGCTTTGTGGTATTTTAGTAATAAAATTGTAAAGCGTATGACCTACTTCTACTTTTGATGTTTCCTTCTGGAAATCTAGGAAAGACTTGGCGTACTCTTTGTAGGAAGGGTGTTTAGTGTCCCAATCCCCAATCTACACCCACATTGACTTCAAGCCCTCGTGCCAAGCTACGTGAAGTCCTGTGTGTCATAGATCATTAGGCTTTCCCTCGTGTTGCCCCCGTTCTCTTGTATTGTATGCTACGTTTTGTGGGGTGAGATAATTTTGAGAGACTTGTTTGTGGATTAGCACCCCAAGTACTACACGACTTTGCTTCGAAAGAACACAGCTGTGACATGTGGAGTTTCCACAACTTCCATACTGATAGGTATTTGTGGGATAATTTTAACTCCTACACTCAGAGGTTTGTGGTATGAACTATTTGGATCCTTTGATATCTAATTGTGAGACAATTTTACCTCTTACACCTCGAGGCTTGTTATATGAACTATTCTGATCCTTAGGTTTCGATGGATGTCCTCTTCTTCTCCTACTTGGTAAGTTCCTACCAATTTCACATTGATCAATCCAATTTACAAATAATATTTGACATCGATAGAAATCAACTATTAAAAATACATTAATTCGCCATTCGTTTGCACCTCTATTTGTAAGTTTTTTGTATTTTAAAATTTTTATTTGTTAATAGATGTGTTTTCAAAGCTTGGATAAGATATTTCATACAAACAAACTTTAGTAACCGTGTTACGCTAAGAAAATATGACCCTAAACAGAGAAATCATCATTTTGAGACTAAAAGAAGGTTTATGAGAAAAATACATAAAAAAATTAAATTACTAAAGTACCTTGACACTAGAGCATCCCTAGATACTACATTAAGCTTAAGAAAATTCTTTCGAATACATAAAACAACAAACTAAAATCAAATAAACTGTTTCGCCAATTTTTACAAAATTTGATAAAATTATAAAAATAATCCTAATAGGTGAAAGTGCCCTCGATTTGCAGCGTGCGCAGATCCGTTTTTGACCTTTGAGGTTTGGGATTCGCCACCTAGTTATTATGGTATAGGAACCGAACATTGACTCGAAACGGATAAATAAACAATTAATCTACTAAAAATACGGGTTTGGGGATCACGTTAAGGGGTTGGAAGTTGTTAGGCATCAACCCCGCCCGACAAACACCGGTCTCTACTAATTCTCAAATAAAACTACATTGCTAACAAGACCTAAATAACAATAAAAAATAAAAATAGTCACATTTTTTGAATGCAACGGCTTTGTTCCCTTAGATCTGATAGAACAACTCTTTGTACAGTATTCCTCGTTTCGTTCTATTGTCGGATCTGATTTCTGATCTCCAAGTTGAGGTATCTTCTTCTTGGATCTGTGAGTTTTCTGATCTTTTATGGATTTTAAGGTGTTTTAGAAGGGTTTTGGGTGTTTTTTAAGCTAAAGTTGGGGTATGGATGTTAGGTAAGGAGTTGAGACTTCAAAATTAGGGTTTATTGGAGGGTAGGGAAACTTTTTGACCTACTTTTCTTAGGGTTTATTCTTGGATACGAAAATAGGTTGTAGGGACCTCTATTTATAGATTTTTTAAGTGCTTGTTTAGATAGAGTTAATGTTTTATTATAATTCTTTTACAGAGAGTTATTGTTTAATTAGAATTGTTTTAGGTAGAGTTATATTTTAATTAGAATTATTTTAAATAGAGTTATTATCTTACTAGGATTGTTTTAAATAGAATTATTATTTAATTAGAATTCTATTAGGATTTTGACTTTTAGTCTCACTTGATTGACTTTAAGATTTGTACTTTAGTCTTACTTGATTGACTTTACAATTTTGACTTTAGTCTTACTTGATTGACCTTAAGATTTTGACTTTAGTCTTACTTGATTGACCTTAAGATTTTGACTTTAGTCTCACTTGATTGACTTTAGTCTTACTTGATGGACTTTAAGATTTTGACTTTAGTCTTACTTGATTGACTTTAATTTTAATTAGGATTTCACTTTACATTAATTAATATTTTAATTATTAATTTTGGAGTTTTTAATTATTAAAATTGTAAAATTATCGTTTTACCTTCGGAGAGGACTTTCTGCGTTTTAAGTCGTTTTTCAATGTTCCAAGATGTTTTGGAATCGATTTTTCGTAAGGAATTCAATGCGAATATTGATTTGTGTCATTTATGAAATTTTTTGTGCGAAATGATCATGATCTTTATGAAGGGCATTTTCGTAATTTTGTTGAATTTTGTGAAAATTGGCCAAATGGTTTATTTGATTTCGATTTGTTATTTTATGTGTTTGAAATGATTTTTCTAAGCGTAATGTAGGCTCTAGGGATGTTTTGAGATTATGGGTATTTTGATAATTTGATCATTTTTTAGTGATTTTTATCGTAAAACTTCTTTTTGTTTGAAAAATAATGATTTCTATGTTTTTGAAGTCATGTTTTTCTAGCGTAGCGTGATTTCTAAGTTTCATTAGTTTGGGATAACTCATTTGAATTTCTGAAACATATCTAGTAACATACAAAGCATTGAAATAATCATCCATCATTGGGAATCGTTGCAATCGGGTTGACGAGTTGATTAATCAGGCGAGTGTAAAAATGAGGTGTCTACAAATGCCTCTTTTTGGTAGAGGGTTGAAGCAAAGTAGATAGCAAATCTATTTGGTAGATAGTGTGATATCCGAATGCCAAAGCTAGTGACAGTTCATTTTGCAGCCTGATTTAGTAATTGATCGGGACGTTCGGATCTTTGAGGGTAAAACTCTTCCTGAACAAGTTTGTCAGATCCTTGAATTTTATAAAATTCTCACTGACTAATGCAAAAGTGCACGTATGTGCCATGGTGTGATGCTTATTGAGTAAAAATGTGTCAGGTCCTAGAGATCTTCTCTCACTGACAATAATGATTCAAAATTGAAATGTGCTTATGCAACGAAAGCAATCATGGCATGGTTGAACAATGAGGTAATTGGAGTCATAACATTGTAGGAATTTCGTTAAATCCTATTTGAAATTCTTTTTTAGAGTTCGAAAAGGTTTGAGTCTTTCTTTATCGAACTCGAGCCTATTGTAGCCACGCTTCTCGGGCTAAGGAACTTAAACAATCTCGTTAATTCATATGATTAAAACAAAGCTGGAGTCTCGTTTCTGGGACTCGAACTAAAGTTTATAGGCACTTAAACAATCCTATTAAAATTGGAATCTCGTTTCTCGGACTCGAACTAAGGTTTATAGGAACTTAAACAATGCTGTTAATTTATTCTATGATTCAAAAAGGTTGGAGTCTAAGCCACGTTTCTCGGGCTCAGATTTATAGGAACTTAGACAATCCTATTAATTCATTCTATGATTCAAAATAAGTTGGAGGCTCGTTTCTCGGACTCGAATTTACTAAGCCACGTTTCTCGGGCATAGATTTATAGGAATTTAAACAATCCTATTAATTCATTATATGATTCAAAAAAGTTGGAGTCTCGTTTCTCGGACTCGAACTCACTAAGCCACGTTTCTCGGACTAATGTTTATAGGAACTTAAACAATCCTATTAATTTATTTTATGATTCAAAAAAAAATTGGAGTCTCGTTTCTCGGACTTGAACTTATTAAGCCACGTTTCTCGGGCTTAGATTTATATGAACTTAAACAATTCTATTAATTCATTCTATGATTCAAAAAAAAAAGTTGGAATCTCGTTTCTTGGGTTCAGATTTGTAGGAACTTAAACAATCTTATTAATTCATTCTATGATTCAAAATCGAGTTCAAAGTTTTAAAGATCGGGCCTTTATTGGTTTATCATGCATCTGGATTCATAATTATCATCGGACTTTTAAGTTAGATTTTCTTTTTTATCATGTAATTAAGAATAAAACTTTAGAATCACAAAGACTTTCAAAAATGCCCCTAGTTTCAAGGTTGGCTTTAACTGGAACTTGACTACGAGACTGACGGAATGGATTACGTTTGAAAAATATGGACTCTGATGTATGACAGATAGAAGAACTGATATTCTCTTAAATTTAAGACTCTTAAGAATATCATATGTGCAATAAGGGATTGGTCATTTTCTTTCAAATTTCTTTTGAAAAATGCTTGAGCTAGACTTAAAAAATCTTGATAAATATTAGAATAAAAGATCTTTCTCTTCAAAGTGGTTGATGATTCTACATCTTCCATTAGCGAACACTTGAGCAAGTAAACATACCCTTGAAGATCTTACAATGTTCAAGATGACTTCTGATTTTTTTGACTTCAACATTATCTTTGTCAGATGTGAGCTCTTGGCTGAAAAATGAATGTTGTGGCTTGAATGATTCTGCATTTCCTAGTTTCTGTATATGCTTCCTTCTGAATTTTTCTGTTTGATGAGACATTTTCTCTAATTTGATGAGGCTTTAATTTTTACCTAGATCGCCTTTTTAGATTTTCAATCTAGCGAGCTTTATTTTTTTTTTTTCTAATGATGCCTTAATTTTTGCCTAGGTCGTTTTTTTTTCAGGTTTTCAACTTAGCAGGCATTCTTTTTTTTTTTATTTTATGGTTATGCCCTAACTTTTGCCAAAGTCTCCCTTTTGGGTTTTTGACTTAACGGGTTTTTTTTCTTCTTGGTGATCTTGAATAACTAACTCGACAACTTCTTGGTTCCCTACACCTTAATCGAGTCAATTAGCATTCAGGAGGACTTAATAGGTGGGCTTAGGATATGGTTTAAAAAGAAAGATATAAGGCTCAACTTCCTAAAATGGTCCTAGTTTGATATTCTCTCTTTTCTGTCAATTATTTTGATTTTTTTTAAATGCCTATAGTTTAACATTTTTTTATCAATTCTTTTGATTTTTTTTTCTAATGCCCCTAGTTTGACATCTTTTTTTTTATTATCAATTCTTTTGATTCTTTTTTCTAATGCCCCTAGTTTGGCATTCTTTTCTTTTGAACCTTTCAATAGGGGATTTTCTTTTTAGATGACATTTTTCCAAAGAGAATACACATATTCTTTGTGTGATCGGACCTGAAGTAACTTCTTAGGTTGCCTACGTACTCCAAATATTTCATTTTTTTCTTTTGAGATTAGGTCAAAACGTAGTTCATACTAAGATTCCCTCCCAAGGTTGGTTTGTGTGATTTAGAAAAAAGAGGCTATTGATTCTTTTTTTTAAAGGCTGCGTGGGGTTAAAGAAAGTTATCTTTTTCTTGGTAAGACAGGAAAATAGTTCGACCAAAGAAGGCATGATCTGGTGAAATACAACTTGATTTGGTCAAGATTTTAGGAACTTGATGTCTTGATGGCTCTGTCGAGTAAGGTCTTCTTTTGATGAGGAGTAATCTTCAGTCTTCGTTTACAAAATTGAATGTGATTGAGTTCTTTGTATTTGACATTGACTCGTTCAACCCTTTCCAAACTTCAAAAGAAATCTCATATTTTTTTTTTGCTAATGATAATTCTTTTCTTTGAGTGAAAAACATGATGGATCCCTTCTTGTGGGTCTTGGCACATTTGTGATGGTTTCAACTACATCATTCTTGATCGATAATATTTGATTTTGAAGTTCACTCTCGACTTTATACTTAATCTATTTTGGTACAATCTATCCTCATGAGACCATGTAGGAACGTTAATAAGTTTATTATTCTCTCATGTTCTCTTGAGGATAACGTTTCACCAATTTGAGTTCTTGAGTGTGCTCTTCATTTCCAATATTTATCAAATTTGATTAGTAAGCTTTAAGTCATTTCTCATGTTAGATTTTATGTTCACATCATTATTGCATATATGATAATCAAAAGCTTCATTATTTATTAGAATAAAAAAAACATAGACTGACAAACCTGACTAAAGTCTAAAATTAAAGATGACTAACTGAACTCAAAGATTGACGCAACTGAAGCTAAAAAAAATTAAGAAGACTTAAAAAAGCCGACATCATTTTGAATGGAGGGACACAATTCTAGGGTCTATGCCACTTCGATTATCTTCGATGGATGAATTGAACTTGCTTGCTTTTACTATCTCTTCATATTTCGATTCAAGCCTGTCATATGTTAGACAACCCGTTGCTTCAATAATCTCTCTGTTCTTTAGTTCTAGTACTGTCTTGGGGTAATTGAGCTCATTCTGGCATGGAGCGAACGCACTGTTAAAATCAATTGGGTGAATGAAAGAAACTAGGTCAACTGATTCGGATTTGGATATTGATATTAGGTTTATAGTAGGAGGGGGTTGATTTTAAAAGATAGGTAAATGGTTAGTCTTAACATTGGGAGTAGTAGGAGCAGGTATGGTGACTTTTCCTTGCTCAATAAGGTCTTGGATAACATGACGGAAGGTAATGCACCTATCTAGAACATGACTAGGCATTTGATGGAATTCACAAAATTGCCCATTATCCATGTTTGGGGGAAGAGGATTAGGCAAAGGCTTAGGTTGTAAAGGTGTCAGCAATCCCCTTTTCATCAATTTTTGATAAGCAACACTAAGGGACATTTCAAAATTGACAAATTATCTTCTAGGCTTAGCTTGTGAAGGCTGAGTAGCTTGAGGAGATAGTGCAAATGAGGTGTTGGCCACTTGTAAGGAATTGACATTAGGTTTGAAATGTTTGGATTCTGACTCAGACGGATTACCAAAAAGTCCCGAAGAGTAGGCATCCTCAACTTGATTTCCAGTCTTAAGGAGGGATTGAAAAGTGGAAAGGTACTGAGGTATCAAGTACTTGGCATAATTTGGAGTGAGATTCCTGAGGATAATCTTGACTTGTTCCTTCTCTTGAGGTCGGTCCCACAATTGAGCGGCTTTAGCTCTCCATCGAGCAATGAACTCAGTGAAAGTTTTCCTGGGTTTCTGTTTAGTAGTTCTAAGTCTCTTCTTGTGAGTTTAATATCCGTGTTGAATGAATACCGACCAATAAACTCTTTCATCAATTCATGCCATGTTCTTACCCGAGATGAGTCCAATGACATTAACCAGTGTAGGGCCGGGTTCTTTGAAAAAGTTGAGCCATCTGTTATTCACTCAGACCCTGAGATTGCATTATGCCGACATATACTTTCAAGTGAGTCTTAGGGCATCCAATACCGTCAAACTTCTCTATATCTGGCATTGTAAACTTCTCTGGCAGACGGACCGTAGGAAACAAGGTTATTGCCCTTAATTCAAGAGTAAGATCGTCGGGGTCTTTAATATTCTTTAAAGTAGTTTTAACCTGAGTTATTCGATGAGTTAACATAGGATCGACAGGTAATTGATCATCTTCTTGATTTTCGACAAGGTCAAACACATCCTGAGGTTCTATAACTTTATCTTTTCCCTTTTCAATTTTCAGGGATTCAATTTGTGTTTGAACTGAAGCAATAATCTGTGCTTGAAAAGATTCTAAAATCTGACGGAGCGCAGCTTCATCCATGGTACTCGTTTCTTTTTATGGCAAAGACTGATTACTTGGCAATGGTACTCTAGAAATACGACTTTTTTCACGGACCCAAAGTGGTACAGATGGAGGTTTAGAACGTTTGGGACCAATTACCACCTGATTGGAAGTAAACCAAGGTTAACCATTAACTCTAAAGGTTTGACTCTTAACCACATGATTAAAGTTTTGATATAGCCTAAGTCCGGTGGGAAACATTGAATCCAATTGCCCTATAAGTCTATAGTGACCAAGAAGGTGAAAAAGGTTAGTCACGGGTCTACCCCTGATTGGGATTGAACCTTTGATCAGACGAAAAATTTCGACCCTAGGATCGCATCTATTTGGTATAAAGTAATCTGGATCCTTAAAAGTGAAATCAATTAGTTCAACTGATTTGGTATTGATCAGTTTGATTCATTTGTCAATTGGGCCAACTAGTTTAATTGGTTCAAATTGATCGGTAA
The DNA here is from genome assembly GCF_017979445.1 of Akebia trifoliata. Taxonomy (NCBI): domain Eukaryota; kingdom Viridiplantae; phylum Streptophyta; class Magnoliopsida; order Ranunculales; family Lardizabalaceae; genus Akebia; species Akebia trifoliata. The sequence continues at coordinate 16,429,631 of NC_141386.1, forward strand.
ATTTTTCCAATTGGGTCAGGTCGATATAGTAGGTTTAGTTTGAACAGTCTGGATCAGTCCACCCACTTACCTGTTGGTTGGATTAAATAGAGAAACCTGGGAATACCCATAGTCAGTTCAGGTCGTGACCTATATGAAGGCTTCTAGACTCTAGGTTTATTACGTGTACTGCAATTTATCTGGCCACCCTTGCCCAAGTGCACCTATATACATTTCGATATGTGATTTTTTGGTTTGATATACTATATAGGTGTTAATGTAAAACTTCAACTCACTTCTCTGAAGTCAAAAATAGCTAGTTTAATCCCCAGATCAGAGGTGGCTAGCGATGCTTGAGCAAAGGCACTCTTAAATCACATCTTTTCTAGAATAGATGTAGTCTATCCTCTTAGTACCGTAGTACATCGGAACAGGATCTTGCTTAGGCACTGATTTTAACCAAGAAGTGCAACTGATGTACTTGGACCATCTTTGATATGCCTATGGGTATGAGTCAAGAGTTATAGCTTTCATAAATGGTTTGGCATCCCACAAGGGGACCGACCACGTACTAGTACTACGTTGGCAAACGGGACATGTGATTGTGTGGCTCACAATAGGTCAAAGGCTCAGGTTGCTCTAGCCTGGGTGCATCGATATACCTTTCAGAGTCACCTGATCAGACGGTACTGATGCCCCAGTTTGATATACCCTAAGGTACGTGACTGGAGTTGTGGTTTTCATGAATGACATCGCATCTTCGAAGAGACCGGGCCACGCACTAGTGCCACGTTAGCTATATTGGGACATGCAAGCGTGCAAAATAGTAAACGTGCTTGTGGTGAATGCAAAACAGGGTGGGGTGTGCCTAGGGCCTTTTTCAAATAAATGGGCCTGTGGGCCAGATCAGATCATCAATGGGCCATAATCATAACAAATGCAAATATCAAAAATCATAGCAGGCTAATCAGAAGAAATTAAAATCAATAAATCCAAGCCAATCAATTAATTAGAATTAAGCAATCAACATGTTAGACTCAATGGTTCAATCAATCAATATATCCAAGGGTGAATCAATCAGTTATCAAAAGGAAACCATGCACCCTAATGTAGCATGTGACCTATTCAAATGTGAATTTATTGAGTTAACTTACCTCGTAATATTCAACATCATCTAACATGAAAGAAAATATCACATGGAGCATCATTATATCATATCGAGAGAATATATGAGAACAAATAAATTGTATGAAACCAATAACTTTAAATGAGTCAACTTGACTTGTTACATCGAGAATTGAGGTATCATATCAAACCATTATGGTAAAAATCATTCAAATAAGTAGCATACAATTAGCTCCTCTCGTGAGGGAGGATGAGTTCACCTAAGTTGACTTACCAAAAAAAAATTCACCCTAACTTTTTTATTAAAAAAAAAAAAAACTAGAACAAAGACTTTATTTATTTATTATTATTATGGTTCAATCGAGGATCGCTTTGGATGACCCAAAATAAATCGAGATTTTAACAATTTTGAACTGAGGATAGAATGATAGATGTTGAGATAAGGAGCAATGATTTCTTTATTTATTTTAAAAAAACTAATTAATTTAATATATATATTTTTATTTAATTTTTTTTGACGAAATAATGTACCATAAAAATCATAAAACAAACCTAACCTACGGTTCATTACCTAGATTAACTGTGGAACAAAAGCTGATAATCTTATGAAATCGATTCACAGGTCTGGGCAAATCAGGAACCTTTCTCCAACTATATTTCACTTTGTCAATTTCACAAACCCAAACTGGGTATATCATGTGATTCTCCTAATTGAAAACATAGATCAAATTTCCTCATCCTACACATTTCAAGCAAGCAAATTTATCGTCCTCGTTACTATCCAACAAACTGTAAAGAAGATCTTGAAGGATAATTCTAATATCAGTAAAATCCATTGTTCGATCACCAATGCTCCACAAATTAAACGAAGGTCCACGAGGACTATTACATAGGCCAGCAAGAACAAGCTGATCCTTACAAGCGATTAGGAATGAGAAGAGAATCCCTGGGGGTCTAAAGGTCTAAACCTCACTTCAAACTTGGAAATTGAGATCGAATGAAACACAAATAAATCCCGAAAATGCAGAATTTGCCTCTAAACAATGCTGATGATAACCATTGAGACGAATTTCTCGATTTGATATCTATAGGAAGAGGTGGGCAAATAACTCATGAATCGATTCGAAGATCACAGATTTCGATTGCTAATTGATCCTTAATATCAACCAATCCACCAATGAATCTTACACCACCAACAATAATGAATCTCAATAAACCAAATTTGTCTTTGAAAAAATCTATGAGAGGATCAGATCTAGAGAAATTTAGCTGAGAGGTTTGTTGCCAAGATCGTTTAAGAACGTGAGAGAAGCTGAATTTTGGGTTGTTGAAGATATCATTATGGCCGTAAAGAAGGAAACATGATTTTTTTTTTAATGGCGGAAATGCGAGAAGAGAAAGAAGGATGAATGATGATGGAGTGCCATAGCCTGCAAGCAGTCGTGGATCTGGGGAAGGATTAGCTCTATTAGATCAGAACTTAGAGATCCCCAATCTGAATTCGAATTGGATTCTACCATTGATGACGATGAGGAGGATGAGAAGATGGAGAGAGAGAGAGAGAGAGAGAGAGAGAGAGAGAGAGAGAGAGAGACGTGTTTCTCTGCTGCCTCTTCTTTTTCATTGGAGAAGAAGATGGAAAAAGAAAAAACTCAAAACGCTGATAGCACACCACCTATTGTGTTAAAACATTAAGGTGCTGTTTGTTAAACTGAACAAATAAGTGCTGAATGATTATAATTGCTGAAACTGTATAAGCGTTGAATTTAAGTGCTGAAATTGTTGTCTGTTTACCTATCTGAATTGTGCTGAACTGATTCAAATTAAGCGCTGTAATCACATAAATCTATTTGTTACTTAATGCTGAAAATTGGTAAATTGACTATATTACCCTTTTCAACAGTTGTATGTTTAAGGGGAAATTATTAATAAAATCAAAAAATAAAAATTATTTATTAAAAAAAATACTAAATTTAATGAAATTCATTTTGGGAACCTAGCCGAACAAATTCTCTCTCCTCTACATCATTTAAAAAGTAAATTTTAAAATTTTTTAATTCAAATTAAAAAATAATATTAATTCAAATTAAAGAGAGAGAATATTAAATATAAATATTTCGTTAAATATTTAATATTCCAAAAAAATAAAAAAGGAAAGAGGAAATTTCTCTCTCCTCTTTTATTTTTTTGAAATATTTAATATTTAATATTTAATATTTAATATTTAATATTATTTAAATGTGTGGAGGAGAGAGAAAATTTCGATCCTTTAAGGGCTAAAATTTTCCCTCTCTTAATTTGAATTAATATTATTTAATTTGAATTAATATTATTTTTTTAATTTGAATTAATATTATATTTTAATTTGAATTAATATAATTTAATTTGAATTAATATTATTTAAATACGTAGATGAGAGAGAAAATAGGAGAGAGATAATATTGGTGTGGATTGCCTTATTAATTTGTGGGGTGCTTATATCACTATCCATAAGACATAAGAGGTAATATCATTTCAAGTATAAGGGCATACTTGTCCATGTTGAAAAAGACCGGTGCTTACGGCTTCAGCAAAAAAATTAAGTGATCCAACTTCACTTAATGCTTTTCACTTATTTTTCAGCAATAAGTGTTGAAAATGTGGAGTAAACAAACGTGCTGATTGCTAAAGCTGAATTGCATTCAACATTAAGTGCTGAAATCAGCGTTAAACAAACACCCCCTAAGGGTTTGGAAGTTGAAAACCAAATTGTACTTTGGGCACACCACCCCTAAAAGCAATTAAAAACGTGGGTTGCTGCTATCAGAACCCCCAAAAAACCACTTCTTTTTTTACTATTTTATTTTTTTTCTTTCTTTTTAGTTACTTGCTATCACACGCCCAACATAATAAAGTAAAAAAAAAAAAAAACTACCATCAAAGGAAAATTTGACACTCTTAAAGAAATCTATCAAAAGACAGATCGACACCTAATAAATAAAAAGAAAACCTAAATAAAAAAATGAAAATTTTGAAAAGAAAAAGTAACACTGCCTAAAGGGCAAATCGTCACACCTAAAAAAAATAAAAATCAAAGATTCAATCATTATTCCATCCTCGATAAAATTATCCCTTTGAAATTTAGCATTATTTAAAGTCACCCTAAGTGACTCTCGATTGAACCATAAGAACAAGTATGCCCAAGCCAAATATTCAAAGTCCAAACACATGATCAATAATCGAACCAACAATAACAAAAAAAAAATAAATAAAATAAACAGATGAACAAACAAAAAATTAAAAACATTCTAGGTCGCTTTAGCAATGCACCCATACTTGGGGTTTTTCAAGTTCGATCCTCAATGATCCCTAGTGGAGTCGCTACTGAAAGCGCCCTCAATTCGCGGGGTGCGTGGATCTACTTTTGACCTTTGAGGTTTGGGAGTCGCCACCTAGTTATTACGATTTAGAAATCGAACATTGACTCGAAACAAATAAATAAACAACTAATCTACTAAAAAATACGGGTTTGGGGATCACGTTACGGGGTTGGAAGGTGTTAGGCACCAACCCCGCCCGACAAACGTCGGTCTTTACTAATTCTCAAATAAAACTACATTGCTAACAAGACCTAAATAATAATAAAAAATAAAAATAGTCACTTTTTTCGAATGCAACGACTTTGTTCCCTCAGATCTGATAGAACAACTCTTTGTACAGTATTCCTCGCTTCGTTCTGTTGTCGGATCTGATTTTTGATCTCCAAGTTGAGGTATCTTCTTCTTGGATCTGTGAGTTTTCTAATTTTTTTTATTTATGGATTTTAAGGTGTTATAGAAGGATTTTTGGGTGTTTTTTGAGCTAAAGTTGGGGTATGGATGTTAGGTAAGGAGTTGGGGCTTTAAAATTAGGGTTTATGGGAGGCTAGGAAGCTTTTTGACCTACTTTTCTTAGGGTTTATTCTTGGATACGAAAATAGGTTGTAGGGACCCCTATTTATAGATTTTTTAAGTGCTTCTTTAGATAGAATTAATATTTTATTATAATTCTTTTAGAGAGAGTTATTGTTTAATAATAATTGTTTTAGGTAGAGTTATATTTTAATTAAAATTGTTTTAAATAGAATTATTATTTCATTAGGATTGTTTTAAATAGAGTTATTATTTAATTAGAATTCTATTAAGGTTTGGACTTTTAGTCTCACTTGATTGACTTTGAGATTTGGACTTACTTGATTGACTTTAAGATTTTGACTTTAGTCTTACTTGATTGACCTTAAGATTTTGACTTTAGTCTCACTTGATTGACTTTAAGAGTTTGACTTTAGTCTTACTTGATTGACTTTAATTGTGACTTTAGTCTTACTTGATTGACTTTAAGATTGGCTTTAGTTTTACTTGATTGACTTTAAGATTTTGATTTTAGTCTTACTTGATTGACTTTAATTTTAATTAGGATTTCACTTTACATTAATTAATATTTTAATTATTAACTTCAGAATTTTTAATTATTAAAATTATAAAATTATCTTTTTGCCCTCGAAAAGGACTTTTTGCTTTTAAAGTCATTTTTCAATGTTCCAGGATGTTTTGAAATCGATTTTTCGTAAGGAATTCAATGGAAATATTGGTTTGTGTCATTTATAAAATTTTTTATGCGAAATGGTCATGAACTTTATGAGGGGCATTTTCGTAATTTTGTCGAATTTTGTGAAAATTGGCGAAATGATTTATTTGATTTCGATTTATTATTTTATGTGTTTGAAAGGATTTTCCTAAGCGTAATGTAGGTTCTAGGGATGTTTTGAGATTAGTGGTATTTTGATAATTTGGTCATTTTTTTGGGATTTTTATCGCGAAGCTTCTTTTTGTCTGAAAAATGATGATTTCTATATTTTTGTAGTCATGTTTTTTTAGCGTAGCGTGATTTCTAAGTTTCGTTAGTTTGAGATACCTCATCTGAATTTTTGAATCATATCTAGTAACAAACAATGCATTGAAATAATCATCTATCATTGGGAACCGTTGCAATCGGGTTGACGAGTTGTTTAATCAGGCGAGTGTAAAAATGCGGTGTCTACAATAGGATCCACGATCATTTCATGTCAAAAACTCAAAAGTGACACAAACCAATACTTTTATTGAATTTCTTATGAAAAATCGATTCCAAAACATTTCAAAACGTCAAAAAATAACATTCCAAAATAAAAGTCCTCTTTGTAGGTATAATGATAATTTTCCAACTCTAAAGTTCGAAAATCTGAAACTAATAATATAAATATTAATTAACGTAAAGTGAATTCTTAATAAATTAAATTAAAATTTTTGAACAAATAAATTCAATTAATAAAAGTAAAAAACTCTTCAAATACTTCTCAAAACCCTAAATTTGGAGCCTAAGTCAATATCGAACCCCAAGTCCCGATTTAAACCTAAAAAACACTTAGAAAACCTAAGAACACCCCAAAAAGCTAGTTAAACATCCAGATCTAGAAAAAGGTAGTTTAATCTCGAAGATCAGAAGTAGATCTAAGAACGAAGATAAAACGAGAAGATTCATACAAGGAACGCTCATCGCCAGTTTCTAAGGGAACTGATCATTGTAATTATTCAAGTAAAAGAAAATATATTTATTATTATTATTTTGGATTTATGCTATTTTGCAATGTAAATATTTGAGAAGAGTAGAGATCGATTTTCGTCAGGCAAGATTGGTGTCTAACACCTTCCAATCCTATAACCTGATCCTTATACCCATACTCTCTTCGTAGTTTTGTCTTCTTTGTTTATTTAGAGTTTTTTTTTATTTTTAGCTCACAAAACTAGGTGACAACTCTCAAAAGAGAAAATTTGGATCTGTAACTACAGATCAAGGGCGCTTTTAGTGGCGACTCCACTAGAGCCAATTTGAGGACCAAATTTGAAAATCCCAAATATTAATGCATTGCAGAATTGGCTTAGTTTTTTTATTTTATTTTATTATATCTTTTTATGTTTTTTTATTATTATTTTGGCATGGTTGTTGATTGTTTGATTTGTTTTTTAGTTTTAGGTATTTTCTTTTTGAAAGTTTCTTTTTTGTCCGATCGAGGGTCATCTTTGGTAATCTAAAATAATTTAAGATTTTCAAAAAGAAAATTTTAAAAATAATGAAGTGAGGATAGCAGGATTTATGTGGAGAGAATGATCAAAAGAAATAAGTAAATAAATAAATAAATAAATAAATAAATAAATAAATAAATAAATAAAATAGGCCACAAGTGATTATCTAATGTTAGGGGCTTACGTGGAACATTGGAATTCTGTAAGACTAAGAGTATTAATAGCTGCAGCAAGATGGTTGAACAACACAAATTTAGGAGAGGCATTGAGTAACAGTCGGCATTAGGCGATAGAGGGAAAAATTGAAAGAGTGTTCAAGTGAGTGGTACATCAATTGTCTTTGTCGCATTCGTTCTCATTTTTGAAACCTGTGAACACACACACACACACACACTTTCTCTCTGGTCTCTACCCTCGAAGCAAGTCTTTGTCTTAGGGAAAATCGATTAGAAATCTGAAGAGATTTCAATTACTATTCCAGTGAGTAGGGATTTTTAACAGGAAGAGGAGCAGTCATAAATTAGGTATGTTGTTTTAGATTACAAGTATGGAAAAAATAGTTGTTCTTGGGACCTTGTCATCCAATTATCTTCCTATTGGGAGAGGTGCTTCAAAGCTACAAGCTGGTTTTACAAAGAAACATAAGACACCTTTAGAATTGAGAGAAGAGCAATTAAAGGGAAGTAGTTGTGCAGTACTTGTAGAAGAATCTTCTACTCCATTACTTGGTTCTGAGAAGACCGTTGTGGGGATGGTTCGTGGGATTAAAAAGTATAAACATCATCAAAGAATCCAAGATACATTGATACCCGATTTGGAAATATTTTTTTTTTCTCTTCTTCGACTGGTTTTTTCGAGTTTCCTTAAACTTCCATTTAAGTTTTTCTTTTAATCTGATATTCACTCTATCTGTTTCTATCTCTGTTGTTCTTTTTTTTCTTTTTTTTCAATAGATTTGAACGAACTTTGATTCTATCTTATTAGTGATCTATCATTTGAACCTCGAACTTCAATCCTCTGATTGAATTTTTTTTTTAATAAAAAATGAGGCATTGTGGGTTATGCTGGGAGAAAGAGAGAGAGAGAGAGAGAGAGAGAGAGAGAGAGAGAGAGAGATGGGTGGACATAGACATGGAGATGGATCTCATAGTACGACATACAAAGGGTTCACCATGTATGACCCCAAGAGATGGCATATTCTAACTGGGAAGGTGTCATGGCCGTGTTCTTTCAAAGCGATGCTAATTTACAAGCAAGCCTGTAAAAATGATCGTACACCACAAATGTAGCAAGCAAACAAGATAACGAGGCAAAGTTTGGAGGCAACTTTGTTGATATAATATTGAGATTACACGATGTAACACGTTATAAAAGCAATAAGTGTGTTACAAGCAATAGATGATTTTATGAAACGTAGGACTTCCACGTAACTTGGCTCGAGGGCTTCAGTCAATGTGAGTGTAGGTCGGGGATTGGAAAGTATTAGACACCCTTCCTACAAGGTGTATAATATTCCTTTCCTAGATTTGCAGAAGGAAACATCAAAAGTGGAGGTCGGTCATACTTCCTTATTACAGAAATGCCACTAAGCTAATAGATATGCCATGGCACGGGACTGACATGGCTTCATAGTGAGCCTTACATAGTGTTACATGGGTGCTCCCGGGTGACTCCGGGGTGAGCTACACCTAAAATCTCCACCTATTCTGCAAACGTCCTCGACGCATTGTCCCTGACAAACTCTTCAATCTTCTACTTGAAAGGTTGTAGGTTTTCTGCATTTTCCCAGGTAACGTCACATTCTAGCATGTTTTTTCATGTGACGTAATGCTCCATGTGTTGCTGCTTGCTTGAACTGCTGCTAACTTGACGCTTTGCAAGAACTTTGTTGACAACACATTCTGGCTGGATTGCTAAATGAGAAGGTGTACGTGTTAGAATGCTGCGTACTGGATCTGTATGGAATGGCTTGAGACAGTTGGCATGGAAGACAAGGTGGATGTTGCGTAACCAGTGTAGTAATTTTAACTTATAGGAGACCTTGTCGAGTTGAGAGAGGATGAGTATTGGACCTTGATAATGCTGTAGTAGGCTTTTGTGTGCTTGCTACACTCGGTTGAACCTTCTCAACTAATCTGTCTTGATTAAAACTAAGGCACCAACTTTGAAACAATCTGGTCGACGATGTCCATCAGGTCATTTTTTCATCCGCTTCGATGCTTTTTCAAGGTAATATCTGACAATTTCATTGCTGTCTTGCCAAAGGTTTACAAACCTGTATGCCCTTGGACACTGTCTTTGATAGCCTGAAATAATAGTATGAGGAGTTAAAGGTTGTTGGCCAGTGTTAAGTTCAAAAGGACTCTTATTGGAAGAAGCTCTTCTGTTGAAAAAAAACTGTGCGACATCAAGAAGATTCGTCCATCCTTTTAGTTGGTAGTGACAAAATACCTTAGAAACTCCTCCAACATGGCATTGAATCGTTCTGTCTGCCCATCTGTTTGAGGATGTTCGCTGGTCGAGAAGTTAAGCTGAGACCCAAGTAATCTGAATAGTTCAGTCCAGAATCTCCCTGTAAATCTTGAATCTCTATCACTGATAATGTTCTTGGGCACACCTCAATACTTGATGACATCTTGAGGAATAAGTGTGTTGTTTCCTTTGCTGAGCAATGTGTCGATGTCGGGATAAAAGTAGCATATTGGAGAACGATCCACAATCACTAACATGGAACCATACTCTACAACTTTCGGCAAACTTGAGACAAAGTCCATAAAAACACTTTCCTAAGGACTTTGAGGGATTGGAAGAGGTTCTAGTAGCCCGATAGGTTTGTCTTGCTCGATCTTGTCTTGCTGGCAAATAAGGCAGGTCCTCACATAATTTCACACATCATCTCGAATGTTCGGCCAGTAGATCCTCGCTTCAAGAGAACTAATGTGTGGTGCCATTTTGAATGGCCAACCCATGGAGTGTCGTGATACTCTCTCATTAGTTCTTGTCTTAGCCCGTCCGCACGTAGAACATACATGCAGTTGTTGGTGGTATATAACAACCCATCCCGAAATCAGAAACGACGTGCTTTCCCCTTCTGCACCATATCCAGTATGGCCTTTGCCTAGGGATTAGTATTCAAACCATTCTGAATTCTCTACTGTACAGTGTTGGGAACTTGAGAAACTTGTCGTTGAAGTACTGCTAGCTCTAGTTTGTGACTCAGGGCATTGGCCACACTATTGTTTTTTCTTGGCTTGTAATCTAAGGCCAAGTCAAACTCTGCGAGGAACTCTTGCCAATTGAGTCTATTTTGAGGTCAACTTCTTCTGAGTCAGGAAATGGCTCACGGCCACATTATCAGTCTTCACCTGAACTTGTGATCCCAGCAAATAATGTCTCCAAACTCTCAAGCAATGGATGACGGCTAACAACTCTTTTTCTTAGGTGGTATAACGTCTCTCAGCATCATTAAGCTTCCGACTTCTATAAGCAAGCGGATGCCCATCCTATAACAACATTCATCCAATAGCAAAGTCAGATGCATCTGTCTAAACTTCAAATGGTTTGGTCATGTCGGGTAGTGCTAAGACAGGGTCTTACATAACAGCAAGATTATGTTATCTTTCTTCAACAGGTCTATGAAAGGTGCATAGAAGTACTTCTCCATATCGAAAGAAAATTTTCTAGTTCTTTCGCATTGCGAGCACTATTGAAAATACATGGCTTGGGGACTCGCAAGAGTGAGGGAGAAGCATCACTACTGGTAGGCTAATCATTACTGACAGCTCAGACCAAGAGATTTACCTTCGTAGTGAGCTTCGTAATCTGTTCTTGTAAGTTGGCTAGGGATCCTTGGGTATCTTCCTCGAGGTCAACTACTTTATCTCTGAGGGTCACAAATTTTTTTTCTAGTGTGTTCTGACGACCATCTAATTGGGCAATACCATCAACGAGATCAGATAGCATGGCCATCTTATCTTCGAGTACCTCAATCCGTTCTTTATTTGTACGTGATGCTGGTGTGTTGGGAGCGGGTTGGTCCGTGGTACTTTTATCTCCTGTTGCTAATATTTGCATGAACTAAATGGAAACTGGGGGAAGAGCTTGGGGATGAAACCAATGTGAACCTGAACCAACGTGGATTGACTACCAATTGTGTTATAACAACTGAGCTCTTATACCAATTGTGCTCTGATACCAATTTTCACGACCGTTTTCTTTCTAAATGAGGTCGTGCAGCGCAAGGGGGTGCTAATCCACAAACAAGCCTATAAAAATGATCGTACACCAAAAACGTAGCAAGCAAACAAGATAACGGGACAACACGAGGCAAAGCCCGGAGGCAACTTTATTGATATAATATTGAGATTACATGGTGTAACACGTTATAAAATTAATAGGTGTATTACAAACAATAGATGATCTTATGACACGCGAGACTTCCACGTAGCTTGGCTCGAGGGCTTCAGTCAACATGGGTATAGGTTGGGGATTGGGAAGTACTATACACCCTTGTTACAAGGTGTATAATATTCTTTTCCTAGGTTTCCTCTAGGAAACATCAAGAGTGGAGGTCGATCATACTCTCTTATTACAAAAATGCCACTAAGCTAACAAATATGCCTTGGCATGGGGCTGACATGGCTTCATAGTGAGCCTTAGATAGTGTTACATGGGTGCTCCCGGGTGACTCCAGGTCGAGCTACACCTAAACTCTAGGTGTCAGAGTACATGGCCATTACAAAAGGGCATGTGCGCCATCATGTGGCTTTTGGTGCTTTATAGAGCACAACAAGATGGTCCTATAGTTTCTATAGTCTTAGGTTGGAAAAATCCTTGGGAGGGCCATGAAGATCACTCTTATGGTCATGGACATGAGCATGAGGCTACCCATTGAAGAACTAGATGGAGAGTGCAGAAAATCCACTGTTATTGGATGTTTCTTCATTGTACAAGTGTGATGTTGGACATGCAAAGTTGATTTTAAATAAAGTTGGTTTTAGACCTTTAGCTATAATCTGATTTATTGACTCATAACTTCATATTGGACCGAGTGGATATATAACAGGCATTGTAATGAGCTTATTCTTCATTGCATAATGTACGTACCAAGTTAGATGATCCACTTACTTCTGGTATGGTGTTTGTAGATGTGGATTTTCGTTTTACCTCGAAATCTCCCTTGAAAGCCCATAGCTCGATGGGGGCTTGCAACATGACTGCTCTGACGATCAAGTTAGAATTAGTGCCAAGCTAATAAAAAGTTCTCAGGGAAATGTTTTTTAACCCTTGGAAAGAATTGCAACATGGTATTTATAGGAATCCTGATTGATGGATTTTTCAAGATATTCTCAAAGATTTTACTCAGAGTGGTTAACCTGTTCCCTGACCTGACAGCTGCAGGAGTTGTTACAACTGCTCTGACAGGTATGAGGTACAACCAATTTGTTAGGGTATGGGTGGTCACATCTGTTCCATCAATGATAATGCTGTCACCTCTATAGGAGTTGTCAACATTAGATGGTCTAAGTTGGTATCAACTGACCTATAAGCCTTGACAACTCTTCATATTAACTCGGTGGGTTGATAACTATTTCTCTTGCTTGGGGGCCACGTGTCAATAGCTCTGAGAATTAACCTTTGTAATACCCCCTCTCGAGGTCTTGGATTTTTGTCCGAGGCCCCGAGAAGCATAATAATTGACAAGTGGCAAATTCGTGTTGGTGTGTGGGTTTGTCCTGGTTCATTAAATGCATTGATTTGAGACGTTTCGATCGTTTACTTTTCGAGGTCAGCGGGTGTCATGATTGCCCTTGTGAACTGCGCTCCCAACTGTTGATGTGACCGATGCATTTATACGTTGCCTACCCGTGGTGCTTTGTGAATGGTTGATCACACACGTGTGTTCGAACGCCCTATATATACCCCAATCCCTTTCATTTTTCATTTTATTTTCACATTCTCTGCCATTCCCCTGCCTTCTCGCTTACTTTCTTACATGTTCTTAGCTCGATTCTAGCAAGGAATCTGCAACCATTGCAAGCGTTTCAAGCTTCACAAAAGTTCCTCTCAAGTTTCCAAAGGTCACCAAGTTCTCACCAAGCTCTCCCAAGCTTCCAAGTTTCTAAGGTGAGAGGTCAAGGTCCCCTTCCTTCTCCTCTAAATCTTCTTCTTTCCCCTTTCTTCAATTTTTTCCATGGCAAGAGGGAAGTCCTATTCCCCCTCTCTTCCTCCACTGGACGTAGTTAGGGGGTACCTTCAATATCCTTGACGACGTGGGTATGTCATACGTGGACGAAACCTCATCGTCCCGAGATTTCTCCTCGAACACCACAGTAGTTTATTGGGGACAACTCCAAGTAGGCCTCCGAGTCCCTTTAAGTAGGTCTACTCAAGAGGTACTGAACTTCTACCGAAGAGCTCCCAACCAAATGAATAGGAACTTCTTTTACCTCATTTTTGCGTTCGAGCAAATGAATGAGTGCTTAGATGAAGGTCTCCAACTTGGGCTTCTAGATATTAGGGCTCAATTTGCCCTGAAGAAGTGCCCGAATAAGCAGGGCTTCTTCTATCTATCAAAGAGGATAGGGAAACCATCCTTGATCGAGCTCCCAAACTCGGATAAGGAGTGGTTCCTGTTCCCAATTCAATTAACGGGTTGATGTGAGGACTTCCCCTCATTTAACCACCACGGTGAGTTCTATTATTTTTATCTTCCGACTTGTACATTTGGTTCTATTGGGTTTTTGAATCTTCTATTCTATCTTTGCAGGTTCAAGCAAGGACAAATTCCCTGGAGATTTGATAGTGATCACCCAACTTCTATCAAATCCCGAGCTTTACCACCACATGATCGAGTCATTCCTTCCTTCCAGCAGACCCCATCATCCAACAACTAACCCTCGATCCTTAGAAGAAAAAGACATGGCCCAGCGCTCCAACTGGCAGCACCCACTGTGGACATCGATTCTAAGGAGGATGTCATGGAGGTGTCTCGGGTTGCCCTCGAGGAAGAAGATGAGGAGGAGGACTGCCAACCTCTCCTCAAAAGTCTTAGGAGGGGTTTGGACCCTCAACCCTTGCGGGTCCCCCTACCCTCGTTTGATTTCCATTTCCTCCCACTCCCGCTAGCACCAGCTACCAAGCAATGTCAGACCTTGTCAATGGGGTCAGGACGAAGAGTGAACCTTCATCCCTCTTCTCCATGGATGGTAAGCCCCAAGGTGGGGGGTAGATCTATCACTGACCATGACTCAGTGCTTTCTGACTCAACGGTGGCATGTGCCATTTTTGAGTCGTCAGTCCTTTCGAGGGACTTGGCGATTACGAACTGGGGCCTTGTCACGGACTTGGAAAAATTCTAAAATGACACATTCCAGGTTCTGACTACTGTAAGTCTCCTTCTTCTCTTCTTTTGATTTCTTTAATTAACAAGATTGTTACTTTCTGGACTTTAATACTCACTTTTTTTCTTCAAGCGCAGCATGCCGTGGCAAAACTTGGTCAATCCCGGGATACAACTTTGATCAACCTTCACATTGTAGAAGGTTGGATAAATAAGCTCCAAAGTGAGAGGGATGCTGTGGAGAAAAATTCCCTAAAGTTCTGAGCAAGCTTGGATAGCGCGCTGTCCGAGCTGGAGAAAAATAAAGATCTCCAAGCATTGGCTGAGGGGGAAGTCACCTCCCTTAAGGAGCTTCTCGAGGTCAAGGACGTGGAGAAGGAAAGGGTGCTTGAAGAACAGCTTACTTCCCTTTAGACTTAACTTGATGCCTCGGAGGCAACTTGGGAGAAAGCGTACAATAAGCTCAAAGCCAAGCTGAAGAAGGCTGAAGCTGCGGAGAAAGACGCTGCTGCCTCTTTCGAGCAAGCGGACAACCAGGTGACCAAGCAAACCCCCGATGAAGCCAATGCTATAGATGCTTAGTTCATTGTTTTCCTTTTTTGATTTTCAACCTTGTAATTTTTTTATTTGTTCTTCATTTTTTTTATTGTTATGTGGAGTTACCTTTTTAGGTATGTAATAAAATTCCTTTAGTAATGAAAGAGGGTGTTTTCAAAACAAGTAACTTGTTTATTTATTTTTACGTCTGACTATTTTGACCCAATCTTCTTATAATATAGTAATTCGAAATAAGTGATTGGCTCTAAGCATATGGTCAGTCTGGCTTAATCCTCTCAATTTCAAGATTATCATGTAACCTATCTGACTTGATCTCATTGACCAATGTAATAATCCGAGATAAATGACTAGCTCATTTTAGCATGCTGCCCATCCGACTTCATCTCCTTAATTAATGTAATAATCCAAGATAAATGACTTGAGCAGCAAAGGGCCAAGGCTTTCTACCATACCAACCCCTAGTTTGGGCTCGGCACCAGTGTAGGTTCAAGGTTTTTCGCTATACCAACCCCTTGGTTGGGCTCGACACCAGTGAAGGGCTAAGGCTTTCCTCTATACCAACCCCTCGGTTGGACTCAACACCAATGAAGGGCCAAGGCTTTCCGCTATACCAACCCCTCGGTTGGGCTCGGCACCAAAATGCAGTAGGGCTCAAAGATAGCTGTTTTATTGATAAAATTTCTTGAGGTTGAAAGCATTCCACGGTGCCGTGATTACATTTTCCACTTTTGTTTTCAAATAATACACATGCTTCCCCTACTTTATTGACGAGATATGGCCCTTCCCAGTTAACACCGAACTTCCCGTTGTTAAGTTCCTTGGTGTTGGAAAACATTTTCCTC
The DNA here is from genome assembly GCF_017979445.1 of Akebia trifoliata. Lineage (NCBI taxonomy): Eukaryota > Viridiplantae > Streptophyta > Magnoliopsida > Ranunculales > Lardizabalaceae > Akebia > Akebia trifoliata. The sequence goes on from NC_141386.1 coordinate 16,445,557, forward strand.
AAAAGCATGTCCTCAACCTTGAACTTCCTTCTCCGTACCTTTTTGTCATAAGACCTCTTTAGCTGTTGGTGATACCGTGCCAATCTCTATCATTTTCTCTCGAGTTTCGTCTAACCAATCCAGGTTTCGTGCTATCATTTCTTCATTGAGAATTGTTTCTGCGACCTACGTCCTAGTGGTGGGAATTTGTATCTCGGTGGGAATAACTGCCTCTGTCCCATAAGCTAGTGCAAATGGCGTGAATCCTGTTGCCCCTTTTGGGTAATGTTCGATATGCCCACAGTACGTTATGCATCTCTTTTACTCATTTCCCTTTATGCTCGGCCAACCTTTTCTTCAAGTTGTCGAGGATTGTCTTGTTGGAAGCCTCTACCTGTCCCTTACCCGGGGGATACCTCGAAGATGACTAGAGTGAACGGATCCCGTGCTCTCTATAGTAGGTTTGCACTCATTTTCCCTTAAAACTGTGTTCTGTTATTTGAAATTAATGCATACGGGATGCCGAACCACGTTATGATGTGCTCTTAGGTAAACTTGATGACTTCTTCCTCTTTGATCCGAGTGAGGGGGATGGCTTTTACCCATTTGGTGAAGTAGTCCGTGGCCACCAAGATAAAAAGTTTTCCCCCTTTCCCTCGAGGTAGGGGCCCCACAATATCCATTACCCAAAGGAAGAAGGCCAAACCGACTTCATCGGGTGTAGACATGAGAATGTTCATCTTTGAACCTCAATGCTACGTTGTTTGGAGTCGCCACCATTCTTTTTTGAAAATGGGTGTGAATGGGCACCCGAATCAATTTTTTTGAAAACCATTTTTTCATGGCATTGTAGTGACTCTCAATCATGAAAAATGTATGATCTACCTAAGATCTAGGTAAGGGGATTCGGTTAGAGAATGGGAAAGGTGTTAAGCACCCCATTCTCTCCACCTAAGGTGGTTACCTTGAGATTTGGCCACTTTTTGAAAAGATTAACATAACAAAATTGCATGAAATGCATGGAGTGGGTGTGTGCACTTAGTGAATATGTACCTCTTTGAAAGAAGATTTGATATTAGTGTTGACATGAGAAATATCCTATGGAGAGGATATTCTATGGAGTCAACACACTTTTGCATGAGTTGAGATGTTGGTTTAGGATTTTAGAGAAATTCCATGAATGGAATTCTCTTAGATCCATAACCTTAATTTATGCATGCTTAGCTAGAAACTTAGTGTTTTAGCCCCATCAAGAGAGCTACACAATTCTTCATCATGGCCAAACATGTGTGATGTGTGTGCATAGTGTACATTATGATGCATGATATGAGAATGGGTCAAAAAGAGCTTTAACCTCCATCCTTTCGACCAAACTGCCTCAAGCATTCCATGCCCAAGGTTGAGGTTCAATCTACTCGGGATGAAGGAGGGTTCTCCATTACATCCTAAAGGCTTTTAAAAATAAAAAGAGAGGGATAAAAGAAGAAGATGCTAGTTAAAAGATAAATAAATAACTATTGTCCCACCTTGTCCCTTTTCGAAGTCTTGAATGAACTTAAGCTTGAGAGATGAACTTGAGAGTTGAAGGGTGGAGTTGAGGGGTGAGAGAGTTGAAGGTTAGGAGATGATAGATGAGTAGAAATTTTGGTAGAGTTTTAGGTTGAGAGATGGGGGTTTTAGAGCATGAATTGTTCTTAAAAAATGAGGGTATTTATAGAGTTTTTGGAGAACTTTTGGGGATAAAGTGGTCCAACCCTAAAAATAATGAGAATGAACATAAGATTTAGGTTATTTCATTTGTATGGCGGTAAAGATGACATTTGTGAAGAAATCCTAAAATCATTCTTTGATCCTTGGTTTTTTGGTAAATAGAGGTGAGAGAACAAAAATACTTTTGGGAGGGTGAATAAGGGAGTGACATGTGTAAAGGTAGAGTGGTAGGTAAAAAGTAGACCTTAGCTCATTTGTAAATAACTCATAAAGCAAGGGTGGAAGTGTATTTTTGAAATGGATTAATGGGAGAACAAAAGTACTTTTGGGAGGATGAGTAGGAGAATGACATGTGTAAAGGTGAAGTGGTAGGTGAAAAGTAGCCCTTGGTTCATTTGTAAATAACTCATAAAGCAAGGGTGGAAGTGTATTTTTGAAATGGACCAATGAGAGAACTCCATTTATGTACTTGAAGATTCCCACCTCTTGAGGGCATAATGGAAAGTTCTCTCACCTTTATGGACTATTACCAAAGACCAAATAACCTTTTTGGTTTGACTAAACTTTTTGAGAAAGGCATTCTTGGGTTTTCACAAAAGGAAAGTTGACCCTCCAATTAGATGATGCATTGGGTATTGGGGGCTTATGAGATATCAACATGTGTCATCTTGTGAAGGGGTGAGAGAATGGACTTGGAGTGAGCTTGGTGTTGGGCTTGTGTTTGAGTTAGGATATGGACATGGGTTTAAACTTAGAATGGACTTGGCTTTGGATTTAGGATATGGACTTGGGTTAGGTTGGATGAGGAAATGGACCTTGGTTATGGTATGGGTGATGGAGCGATGAATGGAAAATGGTTATGGGTTGGGGATAAGGTTGAGCATGCAAACTATATGACATGATGTATGTATGCATGTATGCATGAATAATGATGCCAAGTGGCAATGTGGGTCTGTCAAAGAGCTTGAGTTCTAAATCGGAATCAATTCGAGGAAATTTGGATCTTCCTAATGGGTTTGTGCAAATTGGGGTGTCTACAGCTGCCCTTCTTTGTAGGTGTTGCTTGCAAAGAACTGCAAAGAATAAATTAGACCCTTTATTTGCATGAATCCGAAGTAATTTATTGCATGATGATTAAAATCGTCGGATGGATTGAAGATGTGTGTAAGATGTGGCTACCCAAGCACGGGATCTGATAGGGTTAGCTTTTTTGAAAACCCTTGACTTCGTGGCACGGAGCTCGTTTGAAGTCTTGGATTAATTTTTGATAAGTTTTGAAAAATGATTCATGTTGTAAACCATGCAATTTTGAAATATTCCTCTTTTACCCTCATTGATTCCGAGCTTTGAAACTCCCCCTTTTGGATTTTTATATTTTTTATAATAATAATAATTATTTTTTTGTTTTTTTATTATTATTATTTTTAGTTCATTTTTTAATTTTTTATTTATTGATTTTTTTTTGATTTTTTTGATTCTCTGATCCGTTTTCTAGAAACAGATATACCGAAATTTATATTATCCGTTTTTATAAAACGGATTTCATTACTTTAATTCTTATCCGTTTTATAAAAATGGATGACGCAAATTTATTTCTATCCGTTTCATAAAAACGGACCAGTACTCATTTCAAAATCGCAAGACCCGCGCGACCTTTCATTTCGTCTTTCCACTTAGCGTTCTGGTTTCTTCTCCCTCTCTTCCTTCCTCCTTTGATTTTCTCGCCATCTTTATTATTACTAGAGATTGGGTGTTCTTGGACGAAGTATTCAAACGTGGATTGAGATCATTTTCTCGTTCTCGTGATTGGACGGAGCTTTGTTGGACGGGCAAAAGCTGAGGTTTGATTTTCAGCTTGAGTAGGTGTGGATTTGCATACAATTGACTCGAGGTAGCTCTTCTGGCCATTACTCCTTTAATTTCTTACTTTGATTGTGCATGAATGTTCCTTTAATTCCGTTTTGTTATATGGCCTTGAATATAGAGTAATTTCTCAATTTGAATTCGCCTAATCTCTCCTTGAATTTTCTCTTGTCATGTGTGAATTATTCAACCCCATCCACTTTTGGATTTCAATTTGTGAATTATGAATTAAATCGTGTAATTTGAATCCATTAAGTCCATTGCGAATTTTTATCATGTGTGAATTATGACCTTGGTCCATTTGTGGGATTACTTGGTTTTTGCGGGCGGAGCGGAGGGGTATGATGGGGTGTAGGTATTGGTGAGGGAGGTTGGATTGGGTTTGAGAACTGGTATTGGATGGTGGGTTGGCCTGGATGGTAGGATAGACTAGGTAGTGGGATAACTGGCTTGTTACGGGCATTTGTAGAGGGCACTTGAGAATTATGAGGGACTAGGGTCGTTGGTTAATGCAAATTCGAGTAATGGTTTTGAGATGGGTTACTGGATTGGGACGTAGGTTTGGATAGGCCTGTGGTAAGTTAGGTTGTCATTGAGTCATGGGTCCAGGTTGGATAGACATTGGCTAGGTCCATTGGTTTCTTGAGGTTGGGGTCAAACTTGGACTTAAGGTCAGGGATTTTGGTTGGTAAACCCAGACTTGAAAGGTTTAGGTTGGTCAAGGGATCAGGTACAGGATAGATGTGGCTATTTGATTTTTCGGCATTTCCTCGATTTCGCCCGTCATGATCATTAGGTGCCTTATGCTTCTGTATATGGGGAGACTACGGAAGATTAGAGTTATTGCCCCTTCTTCAGATGAGGAGGAGGGTGTCAAGCCGTCTCTTAGGTCCCGATTTGCTTCGGGTTCTAGCCTAGCACCGGTTAGGAGGTCGTCTTATCTTCGGCAGATGCCTGATCCTTCATCTAGTGATGCTGTTGATTCTTCGTCGGGTAGTCATACTGCCACCGAGGAGGGCATGGATGTGAGTGCTTCAGAGCTGGGGTCTGCCGGTTGAGGTAAGGGTGCCCGGGGTAGGGCTGGTTGTAGAGGTAGAGGTGGCCTTCGTATTGAGATCCCTACGGAGGCTAGTGATCGGGTGCATGATACGTCACTTCTGCATGGATTGGGTCGACACTTGTCTATGTATGTACGGATGGACGTTCCTACCCCTTACCCAGGGGTTAGCTTTAGGGGCCGATGATATTCGGACACAATTCGCCACCGTGGGGTTTGATCATTTCTTGCGTATTCCTCCTTTCCGAGCTGATCGTCCTCTTTTCCTTGCAATGATGGAGCGATGGTTTCAGTCGACACATACTTTCCATATGCCAGAGGTTGAGATCGGCATTCGTCCATCTGATTTTGTCGCTATTACCGGTATTGCCATGGAGGGTGACCCTATTATATTGGAGGCCCAGTCTATTGACGATATGAGGGCCCTGCTTAGCCTTAGGACAGTCCCTGCCTGGATGGTAGGGAAACATGGTCGTATCAGCACGGAGATCCTCATGGGACTGCTTCTTGTTGAGGGGGACGGGCAGAGTCCACCCCTGCATCGAGAGAGTGTTGCTCGCTTCGATGACCATGACTTTGATGTCATATTTCGTATTTGTTTTCTTCTCCTGTTGGGGAGTTGCTTTTTTTTAGAGGATGATTCCATCGTTTCTACTATCTTCCTGTCCACTATGTGCGATATTGACCGTATTGGAGACCTTGACTAGGGCAGTCTCATCTACGGGACCATTATTAGAGGCATCGATCACTGTCGAGGGCATCACGGCTCCTCGAGGTGGCGGGATCTCTACTCGATTTTTTTGGCATTTCATTGAGGTATGCTAACTTCTTGTTGTTCGTTCATCGCTCTATATTTCTCCTAGCATGCTAACCTTCTTGTTTCGAATTTGCATTTCAGTTGTTTCTGCATGTGCACTTCCCCTTTTATCTTCCTACTCAGAGCCATCTTGATGATGGCTATCCTCTTGGTGCCTTTTGGGCGACTAGGGATGCACGGGCTATTCGGAGCAGCCCTCGTAGTGCTCGGGCCCACATTGATCGCAGTCATCTTGAGGATGTAAGTCTACGTTACCTTTGTCCCTCCATATTCTTTTGGTACCTATGATCTGATGTTTTCCTTCCACAGGTGTTCTCTATGACACTTAGGGACCTGCCTCGCACTGTTAGTAAGTAGCGAGAGGTGCGGAATGCCTATAGGCGTGATCTATTGAGACAGCTCTATCCTTGTTTCATTGGAGACCTTCGATATACCTACTACCTTGGGGAGCTCCTGTATTTTCAGCATGATCGTACCCTACGTATCCCCGTTGCTTCGCCTTTGCCGATGTCATTGATTATGGCCTTCGAGGAATATGCTGCTCAGGCGGGAGGTATGGATATTGCTGGCCTTGTGATTGATGGTGATTATCGTGCCTAGTTCCGAGAGGCTTCGATCGACTGTCTGATGCCTGCTGTGTCTGTCCATGCTGGAGTGACAGAGATCAGAAGTGTCCTGATTCGAGAGCATGCTGATATGGTACTCGTCTTGTTGTTTCTTGTATGGTCATTGTTTATTGAGAATTACTTTCTGATCGTACTCTTATGGCATGTCTTTGTTTCAGGCTGATGATCTGCGTCGACTACGTGCGGGTTATGACATTATTGAGGCCCAGGCGGGTCGGGCCGTTGAGATGGAGAATCGATGGCGGGTTGCGCAGTTGGAGGCCGAGTCTCAGGCTGCTCTTATCTGAGAGCAGGCCATCCGTATCCAAGAGCAGGCCGATCGTATACATGAGCTGGAGTTGGAGGCGGCTATGAGGGAGTAACGGATGCAAGCGGAGATGGTATACCTTTCTTCATATTACTCGTTGCTTTACTAGTACTTTTCATATCCTGCCCTTAACATGGTTCATTTCTTATGGATGTTTCAAGATTATTATCGTCGTCGAGATGGTGCGAGTACATCGGCTCGTCCTCCTACTCCTCGGGTTTCTTTCGGTGTCTGATCAAGACTTGTTTCTCAGGATTCTACTTTCGTCAAGCCTTCTGCCCCTGTTGTCGGTGTCTCAGAGATAGGTCTCAATTCTGATCCTCCGTTGGCATTCGACACATTTTTCCTTGATTCGACTGGGTGATTACGAGTGCATCCCGATGACGTACCATCAGCTTCTGAGACAGATTCGGGGATGTCTGGCTTGGGTTCGCTAGCCGAGACAACTTCAGGCGTGGCTCCAGAGACTTCGTCAGCTCCCCCGACTACTGGAGATGATACACATATTTGATCATATTGTACCCCCTGTTAGCCAATTGATGTATTATCTATCTTTATCCGTGGAGTTTTGTACCTATTATGAAAAACATGTGAGATTTCATATTTAGACATACATATATGTGTATTTATATATATATATATATATATATATATATATATATATATATATATATATCGGTTCATTGTTCTTCACTCCTTACACCTCTTGTTGGATTTTTAGAAAAAGCTCCAAACTGGTCCGTTTCTACAAGGCGGATTAATTATATTTATCTTGCATCCATTTTCTAAAAACAGATTTGGTCATATAATGTCGAATCCGTTTAATAAAAACGGACTGGTTAAACAATATTGAATCCGTTTAATAAAAATGGATTGGTCCAACAATATGAATCCGTTTAATAAAAACGGATTGGTCATCTTTCCTCCTAACCGTTTAACAAAGACGGACCAGTGCTCCCTTTAAACACTCCTTATGCCCTAGGTTCGTGATTTTGTCTTCTTCCCTGTTGGGATTGACTGTGGAGCCCACAAATCTACAACAACAAGCTTGTCTAGCTTTCTCTTCCCTCAAGATCTCCTTTCCAAGTCTCATGGAGGTAGGTCCCACTCTCCCACATCTAAAAAGATATGCTATAGTAGATTCTTATTTGAGACAATGGTTGGAATCTATGTCTAATGAAGACAAACTCCAATGGGATTCTAACAAGTTAGGATTCACTCTTTCCTTGCCTATGGTCCGTTTGCAATGGGGTCTCATTGAGGCCATGATGGGATGCTGGGTTCCCGACCTTAACTTGTTTCGCTTTGGTGAACATGAAATGACCCCTACTATAGAAGAGATCGAGGTGATTTTGGGTCTTTCTTTTTCGGGTATGGTGGTGGTTCCACCCCTTAGAGAGGGATACAAGGGGGTGGCATCAGATTTCTTAGGGATTAGCAATAAATATTTAAAAAATACGGATGGTGAGTCAACTTTGTTGAGAATATCCAAGTCTTTTCTCCTTGAGCATCTCTTGGAGAATGACAAACCGTTGCTCCGATTTAACGCTTTGACCCTTGTAGTGATTGGTCAATTGCTATTTTTGGGAGAAGGCGAATTCGTGGACCTCACCCTCATCAGTGTGACATAACAGATCCGTCAGGGGCGCCGAGTGGCGCCTATGCCGTTCCGCTAAGTGGTCAGCAATAACTTGTCCTTTAATGGCTTTTTGAGTGACATAGGTGATGTCAAACTCAGATAATAGTAGTTGCCATTTTGCGGTGCGTCCCGTTCGTGCTGGTTTCTCGACGAGATACTTCAAATGATCCATCCGAGCAATGAGCATAGTCGAATAGCTAAGCAAGTAGTGGCGTAGTCATTGTGATGCCCAGACGAGGGCACAATATATCTTTTCGAGGGTTGAATAGTTCGCCTCGTAACTTGTGAACTTCTTGCTAAGGTAATAGATGGCTCGCTCTTTTCGACCTGTTTCATCATGTTGCCCCACTACACAGCCCATGGAGTTTTCTTGCACAGAAAGATACATCAGTAGAGGTCGACCTGGTGTAGGTGGAACTAAGACTGGTGGATTAAGCAGGTATCTCTTAATCTTGTCGAAAGCTTCTTGACAGTCTTCATTCCATTCTTTCGGCTAATTCTTCTTCAGTAGTTTGAATACTGGCTCACATATCGGAGTTAGTTGTGCGATGAACCGACTAATGTACTGAATTCTCCCTAGGAATCCTCTAATCTCTTTCTCTGATTTGGGTGGCTCCATATTTATGATGTACTTCGTTTTAGCTGGATCGACTTCGATGCCTCTTCTACTGACAATGAAGCCCAATAATTTTCCTGACGTGGCCCCAAATACACACTTTGTCGGATTAAGTCTTAAGTTGTACTTCCTTAATCGATCAAACAGTTTCTTCAAGTTTACCAGATGATCCTCGTTGAGATTTGATTTAGCTATAATGTCGTCCACGTATACTTCTATCTCTTTGTGGATCATGTCATGGAATAAGGCTGTCATGGCTCGTTGGAAGTTGCCCCAGCGTTCTTAAGACCAAATGGCATAACCTTATATGAAAGGTATCCCAAGGTGTAATGAACGCAGTCTTCTCTTGATCTTCTTCCGCTATTTTTATCTGATTGTAACCCGAGAAGCCATCCATGAACGAGAACATTCCGTGCCCAGCTATATTATCAACCAGAGTGTCGATGTGCGGTAATGGAAAGTCATCTTTAGGACTGGCTCTGTTCAGATCATGATAGTCTACACACATGCGTACCTTTTCGTTTTTCTTTGGTACAAGAAGGACATTGGTGAGCCACTCAGGGTAAGTGGATACTGCGAGAAACCCTGCTTGGAACTGCTTCATTACTTCATCATTGACCTTAAGTGTCCACTCTGGTTTCAACCTTCATAATTTTTGCTTGATCGGCTTGCTTCCCGCTTTGATAGGTAGCTTGTGAACGACTAGATCTGTGTCTAAACCGGGCATGTCTTGGTAAGATCATGCGAAGACATCTTGGTACTATTGTAAGAACTTTGTCATCTCCTCTTTCTGCTCAATCGTTAAAAGGGCTCCGATTTTAACGATCCGTGGGTCATCTTCTGTGCCTAGGTTCACTGAGTTTGTATCCTCTATATTTGGCTGAACACCTTTCTCGTGATGTTCTACGAGTTCTTTGATTTCTTTTGGAGGATATTCAACTTCTTCCTCTAACTCTTCTTCAATCCTCATGAGATCAAAGTCGAGCTTGAGGTCGAAGTCGTATTCATCTCTTTCATATTCTGTTCTGTCACAAGATTCATTCAATTGAGGAAATTCTTTGCAAACCCTAGGTGTTTTGAAGATTTTTAATTTTTTGAAATTTTGAAAATATTTGATTTTTTTAAAATTTGAAAAGTTTTTGATTTTTTTGAATTTTGAAAGTTTTTTAATTTTTTTGGATTTTGGGACTATCTGTATGCCTGAAACAAGATGAAGAAAAATCATGCAATTCATGGACCAAATAACCTTTTTGGTTTGACTAAACTTTTTGAGAATGGCATTCTTGAGTTTTCACAAAAGAAAAGTTGACCCTCCAATTAGATGATGCATTAGGTATTGGGGGCTTAAAGGTATCAACATGTGTCATCTTGTGAAGGGGTGTGAGAATGGACTTGGAGTGGGCTTGGTGTTGGGTTTGGGTTTGGGTTAGGATATGGACTTGGGTTTGGGCTTAGAATGGACTTGGCTTTGGATTTAAGATATGGACTTGGGTTTTGGACTTAGAATGGACTTGGCTTTGGATTTAGGATATGGACTTGGGTTTTGGACTTGGGTTAGGGTGAAGGAGGAAATGGACCTTGGTTATGGTATGGGTGATGGAGCGGTGAATGGAGAATGGTTACGGGTTAGGGACAAGGTTGAGCATGCAAACTATATGACATGATGTATGTATGCATGTATGCATGAATAATAATGCCAAGTAACAATGTGGGTCTGTCAAAGAGCTTGAGTTCTAAATCGGAATCAATTCGAGGAAATTTGGATCTTCCTAACGGGTTCGTGCAAATTGGGGTATCTACATCAGGTACAACTCGCTCGTTGGCCGAAGATTCATATGCGCATACTTCTGACGCTTGTCGCACATTTTGACGTACCACTTGCAATCTTTCTGCATCCTTAGCCAAAAGGATCCCTATGTTATTACTTTGTTCATGAGTGACCATCCTCTTGAGTGATTACCACAGATTCCTTTATGTATTGCCATTATTACAAGTTCAGGTTCCTCTGTGTTTAGGCATTTCAAAAAGGGTCCTCCAAATGACATCCTATACAGCTCTCCTTTGACATGCGTGTACTTTCCGATCTGGTAAAGTAGTTTTCTGGCTTCCTTCCTATCCTGAGGGAACACCTTTGTTTAAAGGTACTTCACGTATCTATGCATCCAACCTAACTCATGGGCTATTTGCATACACTCTTCCTCTTGACAGTCGATACATTTTCTTTACTGATACTCCACAGGTATAGCTCGGCTCTCCGTATCTCCAAGCATGGAGGCTATGAATACAAGCGAGTCTACATGCCTATTTTCGTCTCTCGGGATCCTGCTTATTGTCATCTCGGTGAACTATGCTAACAATTTTTTTTATAGCCACCAAGTACTTCACCATTTGTTCATCTTTTGCCTCATATTCTCCATTGTACTGATTCGTTACTAGTTGAGAGTCAGTAAACACTGTAAGTCTGCCAATCTTGAGCTCTTGGCCATTTTGAGTTTGTTTATAATGATTTCGTATTCCACTTCATTGTTGGAAGCCTATACCCGAGCTTCGGCACTTTCTCGAGTTTGTCATTCCTTGGGGCTACAAACACTATCCCAACTCTTGACTCAGAGTAATTTGATGACTCATTGATGAACATCGTCCAACCTGTCTGTCTTTTCCAAGCGTTTGCCTCCTCAACGGTTTCATCTTTCTCTTATTCTTCTTCCCAGGTGTTATCTTCAATCGGAAAGTCTGCTAAGAAGTCAACTAGTACTTGCCCTTTCAAAGATGTTCGCGCTTCGAACTGTAGGTCATGTTCCCCCAGAGTGACTATCCATTTCGCCATCTGCTTGAAGTAATTCGACCTATACATAATATCTTTCAATGGTTGGTCAGGCACTACCCAAATTCAGTATGACAAGAAGTAAGGTCGAAGCTTGTGTGCTGAGTAAACCAAGGACAGGACGACCTTCTTTGTTTTTGTATACCTGATCTCCTATGGGCCAAACGTTTTACTAACATAATAGATTGGGTATTACCGACCAAGATCCACCTTGAACAACACTGAGCTTATGGACATTGTTGTGACAGCTAAATAAATTCCCAACTCCTCCCCTTCCTCTAGGGTGCTGAATATGGGTGATTGCCCCAAGTATTTCTTCAAGTCGAGGAAGGCTGCCTCGCACTCCTCATTCTATGCGAAGCCCTTTTCCTTCTTTAGTAAGCTGAGCAATACTCGAGAGATAAATATGTTCAAAGCCTTAGTTCTTCCTACTAGAGTTTGCACTTGCTTCTGGTTTCTTAGGCTCGACATCTCGATGAGGGCTCGCATTTGGTCGGGATTGGCTTCAATGCCTCTCTTGGCGATGATATGATCGAGGAACTTTCTCAAGGACACCCCAAACATGTATTTCTTCGGATTTAACTTCATTTGCTATCTTCTTAACCGCTTGAACGTCTCCTCGAGGTCCCTTAGATGATCATCTATTCTCTTGCTTTTCATCAACAGGTCATCGATGTACTCCTTAACCATCCTCTCGATCATACCTTCGAACATTTTAGTCACGAGCCTCTGATAGGTTGCTCTGGTATTTTTCAGACCGAACAGCATAACTTTAAAGTAGAATAGCCCTTGCTCGGTTATGAATGACATTTTCTCTTGGTTTTCCGTTATTATGGGGATCTGATTGTAGTTCGAGTATCCATCCATAAAATACATCTACTCATGCCTTGCTGTAGCATCAATAAGTCTATCAAATCTCGATAGTGGGAAATTATCCTTTTGGAAAGCTTTAGTGAGATTCGTGAAATCGATACACACCCTGACTTTTTCGTCATTCTTCAGCACTGCTACTATATTTGCTATCCAATCAGGGTATTCGACTTTTCTGATGAATCCTGCCCTTAAGAGTTTGCTGATCTCCTCATTCACCCCTGCATTAACTACGATGACAATCTCCTTAGCTTCTGTCGAATTAGACGAATTGTTTTGTCAACATTCAATAGATGACACGCAACCGAGGAATCTATCCCTGAGATGTCGTCAAAAGACCATGCAAACACATCCTTATTTACCTTTAATAACTGTACCAGCATATCTTGCTCTTGTTGTAGTAATGCTGTCCCAATGCTAATAAGTTGCTCTCCACTGGTGTCGAGGTCCACTTGTTCCACCTCTTCAACAGATGTTGCATACTCTCCCCCCGATTTATTTTGTAACTACTATAATTGCTCCTTCCGAGAATTGTGTTATTGGCTGAGTCCGCGTCGATCACTATAAACCTCGTTATTACTATATTTGTTCTTATTGTTACAGGAAGGGTAATTTCCCCTACTGAGCTACTGGGAGCTCCGTTGAATCCGAACATAGTGGATTGGGTCGGTAGTAGGCTCTCTGATACTCCCATCTTCTATGCAGCCACTAGGAAGAGGATGTCTACTGCACTTCCAACATCTACAAGAATTCTCCTTAGGTCCATATTTTCGACTGGGAGTGCTATGACAAGTGCATCCTAATGAGGCATGGCCGTACTTTGTAGGTCATCTTCAGTGAATACTATCGCTTACTCCTGAGGTAACATGGTTTACACCGACCTTATGTCGAATTTTCATTACCCTCGTCATGGCTCGCTGCCTAGACTGTCAGTCTGACTCATGTACACATTTGATTGGGTGCATCACTCTACGTCTCTCGGGTTCGCGCTGTCTTTCTTCCCCGATTTGCTAAGGTGGTGATCTTTGATTCTCTTCCTTTTGGGTCTCTCACCTTTTTCTGCCTGTGGAGGACACTTATCTCCTGAGCTTCCCATACTCGATCATATCCTGGATGATATGTCGTAATATGTAACAATCCTCAGTTAGGTGGTCATTTGTCCGGTGGTATTCGTAGTACGACTTCCCCGATTTTCCTCGATAATCCCGAGGTGGTTAAACAAAGCTAGGTTCACTCCGTATATGCCTTAGTATCGTGGAACACTTATCGTTGAGTGGTATATATACTTGCCCTCTCTTCCACCTTGATTGGTCTTTTGGGTCTTGTCGTCTTTTCCTATTACTCCATTCTCTTAGCTTGATAATTGTTTTCTGGAGTACTTGATCCCCTTCGCTGTTGGCGACTGTTTGCGCTTCCTGACTTCTACCTTTTACTAACTCTTCCACCAGAACATATTTCTCCACCTTCGAATCCAGATCCTCGAGCTGTGTGGGGTCAGGTTTTATGAGTGACTACGTTTGTGTTCCAAGGATAATTGTTGCAATGTAAGCCATACAGGCGGTTGCTTCGTCCATACCCTCGACAACTATCTCTTTTGTTCAGAATAGAGTAACAAAGGACCGTATGCTTTGGCCGACCTCCTATCGTAGGTTGAAAATGTTGTTAACCTCGACACTCTTCTTCTGTAAGTGCACAAATTGCCTGACGAATGTCTCTTCTAGCTCGAAAAAACTTGTTATTGACCCAGTTGGCAATCTTGGAACCATGACATAGCTTCCGGCCTCAGAGCAGATGGGAAAATTTTACAAAGTAAAGAGTCATCACTCTGGTACAACACCATCTAACTCTTATAGTGAAGGACGTGATCCATGGGATCCCTCGTCCTATCGTACATCTCAAACTTTGGTGGATGAAATGTTCTTGGGGGTTCCGAGTTCATTTTTGTTGGTGAAAATGGCATCCCCCTGAGCTTCCAAATTGCATTTCGAGCTTTCTTCCCAGGGTCCTTTCCTCGAGCGAGTTCCTTATCCCTTCTTTTTAACATCTCCTTGACTTTTCTCCTTGTCATTGGTCCTGAGGTTTAGAACTTTCCTGCTGTGTTCTCACTATTACGGAGTTTACAATTTGATCTGCTTCATTCCTTCTTGCTGCACGGAGTGTATGCCCCTAACTTCCTTATCTATTTAAGCCTCCTCCAGTCTCAGTTCAGTCTCCCAGCCTCTGCTTGAACTCCTCATTTTCTTTCCTAATCGTTGTAATTTTGTCGTTCTACTTTTTTAACCCCTTGTATATCTCTTCTCTCATATTTATTAGTAAATTATACATCGCAAGTATGAGATCTTGTGATGTTGGAGATAGGTCTACTAGTAAGGGGTTTGATGGTTCTCCATGTACTTTGCCTCTAGCTCCCACCATGTTGGTCATTTTTATCATTGTAAGTTTTCTACGGACAGTGCCTAATTTTAGATGCAGATTTTCACTCTACCTTGAGATCTCTCTTGAAAGCTCTTAGCTCGGTGGGGGCCTGCAATAGGACCACTCCTACAATCAAGTTAGAATTAGTGCCAAGCTAATAAAGAGTTCTCAGAGAAGAATTTTTCTAACCCTTGGTATGAATTTCAACATGGTATTTATAGGAATTCTGATTGATGGATTTTTCAAGATATTCTCAAAGATTTTACTCAGAGTGGTTAACTTGTTCCTTGACCTGACAACTGCAAGAGTTGTTACAACTAGGGGTGCAACTTGGTTCGGGTTGGTTCGGTTTTGAGCAAAATTAGAACCGAACCGACAGAGGTCGATTTCATTATATTGAAACCAGAACCGAACCGAGTTAGTATAGAACTGAACCAAACCGAACCGAATTAAATTCGGTTCGGTTCGGTTCCATGGTTGCCAAAAACCTTTCAAATTAATTAAAAATAAAATGCATTTTAAAATGAATTTTGGATGCTATAAGCCATTCTAAAGGCCATCCTACCTGCCATCTTATAGGCCATTCTACAGGTCATGCTCCCTGCCATGTTATTTGCCATCCTACCAACCATTCTACAGGCCATGCTACCGGCCATCCTACAGGCCATGCTACTTGCCATCCAACTTGCCATTCTACAGGCCAACCTACAGTCGATGCAAAAGATGAGAGAGAGAGAGAGAGTGAGTGATGAACCGCGGGGCGCCGGTGTTGAGAGGTAGCCCATAGCCATAGTTGCATGCCACATAGTCGCACACGCAAGAGACGAGAGAGAGACAGAGATGAATTACCAGCTGTCAGAATTGAGAAGCAGCCCACAACCCAGCTGCACGTCGCACGCTGCACAGTTGCACACAACAGAGAGAGAAAGAGAGAGAGAGAGAGAGAGAGGGGAAGGGATGATCGTCGATCGCCTACCACCGATCGCCAGAGTTGAGCTTGCAGCCGCAGGTTAGCTGCAAGAGACGAGGGAGAGAGGGAAAGAACGAAATAATGAGTCTAGGGTTTCTGTAAAAATTAAAAAACTTATATAAAATCTGATATTTTATTTTAAATTAAATTTTCATTCGGTTTTCGATTTGGTTCGGTTATACATAAGGTCTGAACCGAGAACCGAACCAAATTCATCGGTTCTTCATATTTTCAACCCGAAACTGAACAATTATTAGTTAAAACCAAACCAAACCAATCCAAAATTCACGGTTTGGTTCGATTCTTGGTTTGAACCGAATTAACTTGCACCCCTAGTTACAACTGCCCTAATAGGTATGAGGTAGTTACAACCGATCTATTAGGGTATGGGTGGTCACATCTGTCCCATCAGTGATAGTGTTGTCACCTTTGTCATGTCAACATTAAGTGGTTTGAGCTAGTATCAACCAACCTATAAGCTTCGACAGTTCTTCATATTAACTCGGTGGGTCGGTAACTATTTCTCTTGGGGGCCACGTGTCAATATCTCCGAGAATTACCATCTACAGTGTTATTCAAGATTGAGGTAGAACCTAAAACTGATCTCTGAATTCTGTTTGGATAGTTAGGATCCTTGTCTATGTCTACGTGAAGATGTTACTTTTTGTCGTTAGAGTTGATTGCGCTAAGGATGTTAATATTTTTTACTTTTAAGAGAGTTAAATAGGTAAGTAAAATAACTATAAACATTGTGGGAATCAATTAAAAAAATAAGAGACATTGTGGGCGGATTTTGTATAATGCTTTGATAATGATGATAGGTTAGGTGTGAAAGAAATGAATAATTTGATTGAATTGATTGCCTCGAAAGAAAAGAAATATGAATTGGTTAATTTGAAAAAAAAATATTTTTTCTTGTGCCTATGTCAATGTTTGATTGATGGTTGATATTTTTTAAGTATTATCTTGATTGATTGCCTATCTAATATTCCATGATCATGATTAATATATATCTTTGATGTGCATGCCTTGATCTTGATCTTGATGACATGGACATTTTTATTTTTCATGATCCATATTTATTTGATATCCATACTTTTGTGATGTGATTTGGCCCATGGGCTCATTTATTTAAAAAATTCCTTGGGCGCACCCCATTATATTTATACACACCACTAGCACATTTAATTTATAATGCATTGCACGCTTGTATATTCCTTATAGCCAATGTGGTACTAGTGCGTGACCCGATCTCCTCATGGGATGCGACGTCATTCATGAAAATCAGAACCTCAATCACATAGCTTTATGGTATATAAAATTGGGCATCAGTACCGTTTGATCAGGTAACCCTGAAAGGTATATCGATGCATCCACGCTGGAGTTACTTGAGCCTTTGTCCTATTGTAAGCCGTTAAGTCACATGTCTCGATTGCCAACGTAGTACTAGTATGTGGTCGGTCTCTTTGCAAGATACTAAACCACTTGTTAAAGCTACAACTCTAGCCTCATACTTACACGATATATAAAACTAGTCACCATGTACCATTTGATTCGGTACGCCCAAGAGGTATATAGGTGTATTTGGGTAAGGATGGCCTGATAAATTGCATTGCACATAGTAAACCTAGAGTTTAGGAACCTTCTTATAGGTTATGACCTGAACTTACTATAGGTGCTCCTGGGTTGCTCTATTCAATCCATCCAAAAGGTTAGCAGGTGAACCGATCCATACTACTCAAGTTAAGCTAGCACTATCGGTCTGACCTAATTGGTAAAAAAATACAGTTCATTGTGAACTAGTTAAATCAGTGGGCCCAATTGAAAAATGGATCTAACCAGCCAATACTAAACCGGTTGGACCAATTGGTTTTAGGTTCAAAGATTCAATCTAATTCGCACCAAGAAGATTCAACCCTATGGCCAAACTAATTTGTTTAACCAGAGATTCAACCCCAACCAAGGTAAACCTGTAACTAACCTTTCTCACTCTTGTGGTCACTATAGACTTATAGTGCATTTGGATTCGATGTTTGCTATCGGATTTGGGGTAATTTATTTTAAAATTTTAAACATGTGGTTAAGAGTCCAAACTTCAAAATCAATGGTTAATACCACTTTGGATCCTTTAAAAGAGTCATCTTGCCAGAGTACTATCATCAAGTCCAAATAGTCAGCCCTTGTCACAAGAAGAAACAAATACCATGGATGAAACAACGCTACGTTAGATTTTGAAATCCTTTCAAACACAAATTATTACTTATGTTCAAACACAAATTGAAGCCTTGGAGAATGAAAAGAAAAAGAAAATAAAGCTATAGAATGTCAGGCTATGTTTGATCTCATCCAAAGGCTAAAAGATGATCAATTACTCGTTGACCCTGTCTTAGCTCATCAAATAACTCATGTTGAAACAGCCTTGAAGAATATCAATGGCCCATATGATCTTGCTCTTGGATTAGGGTTAATGATATTATTCCCTATGGTTTGTCTACTAGAGAAATTCACAATGCCAAACATAGATAAGTTTGACAGTGTTAGATGCCCTATGACTTACTTGAAAGTATATGTTGGCCTCATGCAATCTAAAGGTCTGAGCGAGGAATAGATGACTCAATTTTTTCAAAGAACTATCACAGGATCTGCCTTACGTTGGCTCATGTTACTAGACTCATCTCATGTAAGAACATGGCACGAAATGATAAAAGAATTTATTGGTCGATATTCATTCAAAATAGACATCGAATTCACAAGAAGAGATTTATAAATGACCAAGTAGAAGCCTGGGGAGACCTTCACTGAGTTTATTGCTCGATGGAGAGCTAAAGCAAATCAATTGTAAAATCGACCTCAAGAGAAGGAACAAGTTAAGATCATCGTCACGAATATCACTCCAAATTATGCTAAGTACTTGATGCCTCAATACTTTTCCCACCTTTCAATTTTTCTTTGAGGCTAGAAATCAAATTGATGATGCCTACTATTTGGGTTTCTTTGATAACTCGTCTGAGTCAAAACCCAAAAATTTCAAACCTAGTATCAATTCTTTACGAGTGGTTAATACCTCTTTTGCACTAGCTTCTCAGCCACACAACCCTAGTAAGCCAAGCCTAGGAGACAATTTTCCAATCTTGGAATGCCCCTTAGTATCGCCTTTCAAAAATTGATGAAAAGGGGATTACTAATACCATTGCAACCTAAGCCTTTGCCTAATCATCACCCTCCAAACTCGGATAATGGATAATTCTGTAAATTTCATAAGATGCTTGGCCATGTTCTTGACAAGTTTATTACTCTCCGTCATGTTATTTAAGACCTTATTAAGCAAGGAAAGGTCACTTTACTCGCTCCTACCGTGCTTAATGTTAAAACTGATATTTTACTTACCTTTAAAATCAACCTCCACCCGCTTTGAACCTAATATCCCTATCAAACCTAAACCAGTTAACCCAATTTCCTTTATTCCCTCAACTGATAATAATCGTCTATCCCCACTATACCAGAATTTGCCCCTTTACCTTGAGACAATGACGAAATTGGAAGATAAGGAGACTATTGAAACAATAGGTTTCTTAGCATCGGACACACTCAAATCAAAGCATGAAGAGGTAGTAAAAGCAGATAAGTTCAAGTCATCCATCGTGAAGATATCCAAAGTGGCATAGACCCCAAGAATAAGTCTAATTTTCCCACTTTGTAGTTGAACACCCCTGAGTTTCCTTTTAGATTCAGTTCAGTTACGCTAGTCTTTGAGTTCAATTAGGCATTTCAACTATATTAAGCCTTTGTAATTTTTGAGCTTTAGTCGAGTTTTTCAGTTTATGTTTTTTTTTAAATTCTAATCAAATAAATAATCTTCTGATTATCATACGCACAATAACAATTTGAGCGTAATATCTAACATGAAGAATGGCTCAGAGTTTTCTAATCGAATTTGATAAATATTGGAATTAAAGAGGACACTCAAGAAGTGAAAATTAGTACCACATTATCCTTAGAAGAACATATGAAAATGATAAATTTATTCAAGAAATTTAGCAGTGTTCTCACATAGTCCTATGAGAATATGTCGGTTATAAGCACCATGTTGGCTTTTTTCAAAATAGATTGCACCAAAATAGATCAAGACATAAATTCAAAGTCAAAGATTATCGATCAAGGATGATGCGGTTGAAACCATCGACAAAGGTGTTAAGACCCACAAAAAAAATTCATTATGTTTTTCACTCAAGAGAGAAGAGTTCTCATTCACAAAAGTATAAAAGATTTTCTCGAAGTGCTGGAAAAATTGAATAGTCAAATACAAGGAACTCAATAAAAGTCAATTTCGTAGAAGAAGATTGGAGATTATTCTTTCTCAAAAGAAGACCTTACTTGACAAAGAAATCAAAACATCGAGTTCTTAGAACCATGATTGAATCAAGTAGCATTTTACCAAAAGAGGTCTTCCTTAGTTGAATAATTTTCCTATCTTACAAAAAAAATAATAATATTTTTTTAGCCCATCTTAGCTTCTGAATAATCAACAATCTTCTTCTTTCTAAACTATGCCAACAAACTTTGGTAGGGTAGTATGTATGAACTATTTTTTGACCTGATCCCAAAAGAGGAAAGAAAATTTTGAGGTACGTAGGCAACTTGAGAAGTTACTTCACGCTCGTTCACACAAAAAATATATTCTCTTAAGGAAAGTGCCATCTAAAAGAAAATGTCCTACTGAAAGATTAAAAAAAATATATAAAAATATAATAATACCAAACTAGAGGTATTAGAAAAAAGAGAATCAAAAGAATTGACAGAAAAGAGAGAATATCGGACTAGGAACATTTTGGGAAGTTGAGCCTTATATCTTTTCTTTTTAGTCCTATCTTAAGCTCACTTATTAAATCCTCCTGAATGTTAATTAATTTGGTTAAGGTATAGGGAACCAAAATGTGGTCGAGTTGAATATTAGATATCATAAAAAAGAAAGAGAAGTCCGTTAAGTTGACAACCCAAAAGGACGACTTAGGCAAAAGATAGGCATAATCATAAAAAAAGGGGTCTGCTAGGTTGAAATCCTGAAAATGTGACCTAGGTAAAAGTTAAGGCATCCAAAAAAAGCAAAGCCTGTTAAATTAAAAATCTAAAAAGGCTACCTAAGCAAAAAATTAGGGCACCAAAAAAGGAAAATGATAGATCCCACTGAGAAGAAAAATTTAGAAGGAAGCTTATGTAGAAACTAGGAAATGCAGAAGACAATGTTGAAGTTGACCAAACTCGAAAGTCATTCTTAAGAGTATGTTTACTTGTCCAAGTGTTTGCTAAAGGAAAATGTAGAACCATTGATCACTTTGAAAAGAAAAAAACTTTTATTCCAATAATTATCATGACTTTATGTCTAGCTCAAATATTTCTCAAAAGAAATTCAGAAAAAATGATGAATTCCTTATTGTACATATGATAATCTTAAGAGTCTTGAAAATTTAAAATAATTATTCTATATGTTATTTATCAGAATCTATATTTTCTCGTCCATACTTTCCTAGTGCAATCCATTCCATCAATTCCATAGTCAAGTTCTGATTAGAAGCCAACCTTGAAACTAGGGGCATTTTTGAAAGTCATTGTGATTCCAAAGTTTTAATTCTTAAACACATGATCAAGAAGGAAATTTTTACTTGAAAGTCTAAAAGTATGGTGGAACCCAATGCTACTATAAATCTAGATGCATGATCAGCCAATAAAGGCCCAATCTCTCAATCTTTGAGCTCGATGATACAAAGGATCTAATTAACCCAAACCTGAGAAGCGTGAATCCTATTTGTTTGAGTCTAAGAAATGAAACTCTAACTTTTTGAATCAAAATAGGATTCTAATAAGTTCTTGTAGACCTTAGCCCGAGAAGTAGGGCCTTTCAGTAAGTTCAAGTCTGAGAAACGAGACTCCAACCTTTTGAATAATAGAAAATGATTTAAAGTAGGATTCTAATAAGTTCCTACAGACCCAAGCCCGAGAAGCATGACTCCGATAAGTTAGAGTTCGCGAAATGAGACTGACTTTTTTAAATCATAGAATATCATTTAAAGTAGGATTATAATAAGTTTCTACAAAGCTTAGCCTAAGAAATGTGCCTCTATTAAGCTCGAGTCTGAGAAATGAAACTTCAACTTTTTGAATCATAGAATATGAGTTAAGGTAGGATCTTAATAAGTTCATCCAAATCCCTATTCAATAAATGTGATTCCCATAAGCTCAAGCTCGATAAACGAAACTCAAACTTTTCAAACTCTAAAAAATAATTTTAAATAAGACTTAATAAAGCTCATACATCACCTATTTTTGATAATGTTATGATTCCAATTACCTTGTTGTTCAACCTTGTCATAATTTTATATCAAATGATTACTTTCATTGTGTAGGTGCACTTCAATTTGCATCATTATTGTTAGTAAGTGAAGATTTATAGGATTTGACTTTTTTTTAATCGATGATAATTTATTCTCAATGACCCAATGGAATACTCTGTAAGCATCACACCATTGCACATATGTACACTTTCATTACATTTGCATTAGTCAGAGAGAATTCTTAATATTTGAGGATTTGACATTGTCTGTCAGTGAGAGCTTACGCACAAGGACTTGACAACCTTTTAGTTCAGGGATAGTTTTACTTTCAAAGATCCGAACTTCTTGATGAATTGCTAAATTAGGCTGCAAAATGAGCTATCATTGGCTATGGCATTCGAACGTCAGACTATTTAACAAGATAGATTTGCTATTTAGTTTGCTTCAATCCTCTATAAAAGATGGGCATTTGTAAACACCCTATTTTTACATTCGCTTGATTAATCAACTCGTCAACTCGATTGAGACGTTTTCCAATGATGGATGAATATTCTGAAATTTTTATTGGTTACTAGATATGTTTTCAAAGTTTGGATGAGATATTTCATACAAATAAACTTTAGAATCCGCGCTATGCTAGAAAAATGTGATCCAAAATATAAAAATCATCATTTTGAGACTAAAAAAAGTTTTACAAGAAAAAATCATAAAAAATATCAAATTACCAATATACCCCTATCACCTGAACATCCCTAGAGATTACATTACACTTAGGATAACTCTTTTTAACATATAAAACAACAAACTAAAATCAAATAAACTATTTTGCCAATTTTCATAAAAATCGATAAAATTACAAAAATGCCCCTCATAGGATCTATGTTCATTTTACACCAAAAACCCAGAAGTAACACAAACCAATACTCTCATTGAATTTCTCATGAAAAAATGAATCGAAAACATTCTAAATCATCAAAAAACAACATCCTAATGCAAAAGTCCTCTTGAAGGCAAAAAGATAATTTTCTAACTCTAAAATTCAAAAATCTGAAACTAATAATTAAAATATTAGTTAACATAAAGTGAAATCTTTATAAATTAAATTAAAATTTTTGAACAAATAAATTCAATTAATTAAGTCCATGGGTCAAATTTTAAGTGGTGGCCCATTTATTTAAGTGGGACCCATATGATATTTAATAAAGAACCCTCTTCGGGAGTCCCAAATAATTTAAAATAATTTAATAAAGAACCCTCAATAGGGGGTTCTCCAAAATTTAAAAAAACTTATTATACTTAAGTTAAAAAATTAAAATTTTCAATTAAAATCTTGTCTAATTGACTTAACAGATTATTTAGAGATAAACCTTATCAAGAGAAGTCTTTAAAAAGGGGATTATACTACCTAATTTCAGAACTCAAGAGAAATCCTAGAGAACGAAGGTCAAAAACTCTCCAAATACTTCACAAAATCTTAAATTTAGAGTTCCAAGTCAATACCTAACCCCCAAGTCCTAATTTTCAATCTAAAAAACACCCTAAAAAGCTAGAAAAAAATCAGGTCTAAAAAAAGATAATCACATCTAGAAGAACGGAAGTAGATCTAAAAACAAAGATAAAGTGAGAAGATTCATACATGGAAAACTCATTGCCAGTTTCTAAGGAAATCGATCTGTAGACATGAGAATGTTCATCTTAGAACCTCAATGGTACGTTCTTTGGAGTCGCCACCATTCTTTCTTGATAATGGTTATGAATCGACACCCAAATTAAATTTTTAGAAAATTCATTTTTATGGCATTGTAGTAACTCTCATTCATGAAAAATGTATGGTCTATCTAAATTCTAGATAAGGGGATTTGATTAAAGAGTGGGAAAGGTGTTAGACACCCCATTCTCTATACCTAGGGTGGTTATCATTTTAAAGTTGACTATTTTGAATAGTGAAGAAAATACCTAAAATGCATGAGATGTATGAAGTGGGTGTGTGCACATGGTGGGTATATACCTCTTTGAAAAAGGGTTTAATGTTAGTGTTGACATGAAGAATACCCTATGGAAGAAGATATCTTATGGGATAATCATATTTTACATGAGTTAAAACGTTGGTTTACGATTTTAGAAAAAATTCATAGATGGAATTCCTTGAGATCCATAACCTTAATGCATGCATGTTTGGCTAGAAACTTAGTATTTTAACCCCATCAAGAAAGTTACATATTTTTTTATCATGGCCAAGCATGTGTGATGTATATGCATAGTATACATATAATACATGAGATGAAAATGGGTCAAAAAGGGACTTAAATTTCCATCCTTTCGATCGAATCGCCTCAAGCATTCCATGCCCAAGGTTGAAGTTTAATTTACTCAGGATGAATAAGGGTTTTCCATTACATCTTAAAGGTTTCTAAAAAGTAAAAAAGAAGAGGGATAAAAGAAAAATATGCAAGTTTAAAAATAAACTAAATCCAAACTCACATTATTTCTTGATAGTCTTGAATGAGCTTGAACTTTAAGAGATGAACTTGAGAATGATTTAGTTGAGGGTAGATGGTTAGAGAAGATAAGAGTTGTTGAGTTCAAGGTTGAAATATGAGAGAAGATTAGAAAGATGGAGTAGGGATTTTCATAGAGTTTAAGATTGAAAGATGGGGGCTTGAAAACATGAATTACTTAAAGAAAGTGGGGGTATTTTTAGAGTTTTTAGAAAAGTTTTAGAGATAAAGTGGTCTAGTCCTAAAAATAAAAAAAGAATGGACATGAGGTTTAAGTTATTTCTTTTTGGATATTTCATTTTTATGAGGCTAGAAGTGAAATTTTTGAGATGAAACCCTATAAGTATTTTTGATCTTTGATTTTTTTATAAATAAAGTTGAAAGAAAAAAATACTTTTGGGAGGGTGAGTAATAGAGTAACATGTGTAAAGGTGAAGTGGTAGGTAAAAAGTAGACATTGGTTCATTTATAAATTACTCATAAACTAAGGGTGAATGTATATTTTTGAAATGAATTAATGGGAGAGTTTCATGTATGTACTTGAAGATTCCTACCTTTTGAGAGTATGATTGGAAGTTCTTTTAACTTTTTAATTTTTTATTAAAGACCAAAGTAGCTTTTTGGTTTAATCATACTTTTCGAGAAGGGTATTCTTGGATTTTTACACGAGGAGTTGACCCTACAATTAGGTTAGAAGCATTGTGTATTGGGAGCTTATGAGGGTCCAATATGTGTCATTTTTAAGGGAATGGGCTTGGGTTTGGATATTTGGGCTAAGTTTGAAAATGGGCTTGGTGTTAGGTTAGGAGAGGGGCAATGGAATGGTTCATAGGGTTAGAGGATTGGGTATGTAATTGGTTGGGTTTGTGTGGATGGGCTAGGGACAAGGTTTGAGTATGGAAAATGATATGAACTAATGCATGGGTGCATGTATGCATGAAACGATGTGCCAAATGGCAATTTTTATGCAATGTGGACCTATTGAAGGATTTTGGATGTTTAGTTGAAATCAACTTGAGAATTTTAGAAATTCTTAATAGGTTCGTGCAAATTGGGGTGTCTACAACTGCCTCTCTGTGCAGGAGTTGCTTGCAAAAAACTACAAAGAATATATTGAACTCTTATTTGTCCGAACCTGGAATGATTTATCTTAAAATGATTGAAAATGTCGGAAAGGTTGATGGTTGTTTTGTGAAGTGTAGTTACCCAAACACGGGGTCTGAGAAGGTCAGTATTTTTTGAAATCCTTGATTTCTTGGCATGGAACTTGTTTGAAATCCTTAATTTTTGAAAGTGATCGACACTTTAAACTATGCAATGCAATAATCAAAAACTTTCCTTATCTTTTGCCCATTTTTTGTTATTATTATTGTTTTGATTTTTGATTTTTTGATTTTTTTTTCGATTTTTTGATCTATTTTATAAAAATGGATATCGCTAAATTTCCATTATCTGTTTTGATATAACGGATTTCACAATTTAACTCTAATCTGTTTTATCAAAATGGATAACGCAAATTTATTTCTATATGTTTTCTAAAAATAGACCATTACTTATTTTAAAACTGCCAAAACCCGCGCGACCTCCTCTTACTTTGTCTTCTGGTATTGCCTTTCTTCCTACCTCTGTTTTTTCTTGACTGTCTTGTCCCATTTTCTTTTATCTTTGTCAATTTTGAGATTGGGCATTCTAAGGATTGGTTGAAGCAATTTAAGTGTGGATTGAGGTTGTTTTCTTATTTTCACAATTGGACTGAGGTTCATTGGGTGGGCCGAGGTTGAAGTTGGATTTCGAGCTTGAGTGGTTGTTGGTTTTCGTATTACCATTGGCTCGAGGTAAGCTTTCTTTTAAGGCTACTTTTTATTTTTCATCTGTTTTGATAGTACCTATTTCCATTGGTTTATTATGTCTATGATGTATGAATGGTTTTTGGATTTCAATTTGTTATGTGTGAATTATGAACTAGGAAATGAATTAGAAATAGGTTGTTGGATTAATTTAGCTTTCTTGACGGAGTGGGGGGGGGGTATGAAGTTGGTTTGGAAAAGTAGAGACTAGTGGGAGAAGTAAGATTAGGTTTGAAGAATGATGTTCGGAGGATGGGTTGGTTTAGTTTTGAATTTCATGTTTCAGTTAATGGGGTGATTGGCTTAGATTGAAGGTATTTGTAGTGGGTACTCGACGTGTTGGAGGGGAAGGATCGTTGTGGTATTCTGTATAAGTTTGGGTAGTGTTTCAATGGTTTAGAAATAGGTTGTGGGTGAAATTGTAGGTGTAGATGGGATTGAAAGGTAGGATTATGGTCATGATTGGTCGCGTCAATAGAGTTTTGGTTTGGGTAGATTGGGTTGGCTTAGAGTTATTGTCTATGGATTCAAGTTGGATAGGCATTGGCGAAGTCCAGTGGGTTCAAGGTCTCTTTAGGTTGGGACATGAGCTTGAAATGGGGCTAAGATTTAGTAGGTTTAGGCTTAAAAGGCTTAGGTTGGTCAAGGAATTAGGTAAACAGGCGTAAAGGATATTTATGGCTAATTGGTCATTCGACAATTCCTAAATTTTGTCTATAATGATCGTCGGGTGCCTTGTGCTTCAATAGATGGGGAGACCACGGAAGGTCGGAGTTGTTGCTACTTCTTCTCACGAGGAGGGAGTTAAGCCGACTACTAGGTCTCGATTTGTACTGGGCTCTAGTCTAGCACCTGCTAGGGGTTCATTTCATTCTCGATGGATGCCTGATTCTTCATTAGTGATGTTGCCGATTTTTCATCGAGTAGTTGCACTGCTATTTGGGATGATGTGAGTACTTATTAGGGGCCTAAGCTATGGCAAGCTAGTCAAGAGGTACCCAGGTTAGAGTTAGTAGTTGAGGTGGTAGAGGGAGAGGTGGGCTCTTTGCAGAGATTCCTGTAGAGGCTAGTGCTGAGGCGTATGACACGTTATTTCTATGTGGACTAGGTCGTGATTTGTTCATGTATATGTAGATGAACGTTCCTTCCCCTTACCAAAGAACTAGCTTCAGGGGTCATTGACACGCATTTTCCAATACTACCGCTCATTTTTCTAATGATATTCGGATGCAGTTTGCCACTGTGGGATTCAATCACTTCCTAAACATTCCTTCTTTATGAGCCAATCGTCCTTTTTTCCTTGCGATGATGGAGCGATGATTTCCGACGACACATACTTTCCATATGCATGAGGTGGAGATTTATAAGACTTTTATAATTTCATTTTCTCGTGCTTATTTGTTGCTTATGGCATTTGATCATGAATTATTTCTCAAGATTCTATTTTCATTGAGCCTTCTGCCCCTACTGCTGGTGTCTTAGAGACTAGTCCAGATTGTGATTCCTCATTGGCATTCGACACATTTTTTCTTGATTTGACAAGGCGGTTGAAAGCGCATCTCAAGGGTGTACCATTGGCTTTTAAGATAGATTCAAGGATGTCTGGATTGGGTTCAGTGGCTGAGATAACTTTGGGAGTGGTTCCAGAGACTTCATCAGTTTCCCCATGTACTGGAGATGATGCACAGATTAGGTTTGATCACATTGTACCCCCATCAGATGATTGATGTATTATCTGCCTTTGTTCATAGAGTTCTTGTATCTTTTTGTATATACCCTGTCATGAAAACATGCGGTTGTGAGATTTCATATATATTTATATATGCACTTGTTCATTATTTTTTGTCCTTTATCAATTTGTGCTTTAGCAGAGTTACAAAGACTTCTTGCATGGATTCATTCAACTTACGATTTTTATAAGCTATTAGAGAGTTCAGTTGTAAAGATTTTGTACTGGTCCGTTTTCGCTAAATGGATTAATTATTGAATCCTGAACCCGTTTTAATAAAATGCATAACACTATTTAGATTTCATCCGTTTTAATAAAATGGATAACGATATTAAAATTATATCCATTTTAATAAAACAAATAACGATATTAAAATTGCATCCATTTTAATAAAATAGATAATTTGAATTCGTAGTAAACCATCTATCAAATATGGAACAGTACTTGCAACAACACTTGTGCCTTGGATTCGTGATTTTGTCTTCTTCCCCCTTGAGATTGCTTTTGGAGCCCACGAATCTGCAACAACAAAGCTTGCTTAGTTTTCTTTCCTTCCAAGATCTCCTTTCCAAATATGATGGAGGCAGGTCCTACTCTCCCTCATCTGAAAAGATATGCTATTGTAGACTTTTATTTGAGACAATGGTTGGAATCTATGTTTAATGAAGACAAAGCACAATGGGATTCTAACAAGTTGGGATTCACTCTATCCTTGCCAATGGTTCATTTGTAATGGGGTCTTATTGAGGCCATGTTGGGATGTTGGGTTCCCGACCTCAACTTGTTCCGCTTTGGTGAGCATGAAATGACCCCTACTATAGAAGATATTGAGGTGATTTTGGGTCTTTCTTTTTCAGGTATGGTGGTGGTGGTTCCACCCCTTAGAGAAGGTTATATAGGAGAGGTATCGGATTTCTTGGGGATTAACAAGAAAATTTTAAAAATCACGGATGGCCTTTGATGGGACTCGCTTTCTTGTGTTGAATGGCCTGCACAAGGCCACCCAATACCTTCCGCTCCGTGTCCTTTGTCAATTCGGGATGACCAAGGCATCCTAATCTCCGAGGAGTTTAGTTAGTTGGTTGGTCTTCTATCCTAATCCTTTACTGTACTTTTGAGTTAACTGGTGAAAGAGTGGGCTCGAGTGGAAGTCTTGGACCATCCATCTTTGCGAGCCACTTCTTTATGACTTATATCTATTGGATTCGAGAACTTATCTCCGGCCAGATGGTATCAACAGTGTCATGTGCGCATCTTGGTACTTTTTGTTTCTTCGATTACCGCGACCATGTAGAGGAGATTCAAGCGAATCACCATCGTAACCGAACTATGTGGCTCAAATCAGAGAAGGACATGTTCATTGAGATTGCCTAATTATCACCTAAACTTGAAATTCTAAATACTCAAGAGAGTGATGAGGTGACGATGCTCCGTACTGAGATCGCAGATATGAGAGAGCATCTTGCTTCGAGGTTGCATGCTGATATGATTGTTGAGTACTTAGTAAGTCGTCATGCCTCAGATGCGGAGAGAATCATCATTGACCAGGCTGTTTAGATCAAAGCCCTAGAAGATAGACTTGATGCGTACTATGCTTTCCAGGAAAATGTTTGAGTGGTTCTCTGCTCGCTGTACCTTTTTGTACCTTGCTTTTAAGCAGAGTGATGTAGTACTGTTTGAAATTAGTGAAGTGGAAAATAGGTTTTTTACGTAGTGGCCTCAGATATATCTACTACTTTTGAAAACTCTTGATTTTAAGAAAAGTCCTAAATTTTTCGTCATAGGCCAAAAATAGTAATTTTGATTATGCATTTTTTATTATAGATTTTGAAAGATTGCTTTTATCAACTATTCCGTGATAGATCAATGTTTGGCAACTCTAAATCTTAACGATCAACTATTTCGTTCCTCTTCTACAAGTTTTTCTCTTCCCCTATCTATTATTTCATCTCATCTTTCTTCTGTTATTTTTCTAACACTTTATAACACCTCCCTAACTTTTTCATATCTTCAATGTTTGTGACCATAGCCTCTTTTGACTTCTCAATCCATGTTGATGTGATAATCATTATCTCATAACTCCATTGGACGGTTTGATTTGGATGGTATAAAAAGGATTCAAGGAATATGATGGTCATGGGCTGAGGTTATGGTTTTAGATGAAAAATAAAAGGTGGTGGATTAGGTTTGGTGATTGCTTAAGCAAGGTTAGGGATTTGCTGGCTAGTACAAGATACGATGAGAGGTGTTCAGGAAAAAAAACTTAAGGTTTGAGATGTTGGTATAGTGTAGGGTATGACAAGGGGTGATCGAAAGAAAGAGCTTGAAATTGGTTAGATATAAGGTATGATGAGTGGTGGTTGTGAAGAAGAACTTGAAGTTGGTAAGGTGTGAGGTATAATGAGTGGTGGTCGTAAAGGATTTGAGCTTTGAGAGTTGGGATGAATAATAAGATCGACCATTCTGATTGGGAGTTGGGATAGTGATTAGTTAGTTGTATGCTGAGGCAAAGCATTTATATTTGAGGATGTTGTTTCCCTCCTTAAGTTGACTTTGACCTTTGAAACAATAGGTGTTATAAAAGTTGAAGGATCGAAACTTGGCTCATTTCTCTCTATGGCATTGACTGCAGACCCATTGCCTCCCCCGTTGTGCATTGTTAATGGGTTTTGATTGATGTTCTACTGAGGTACTGGGGTTGCCGAACCATCGAGGATGATCATATTCTTATCGATCAGATTTTGAACTTGGTGCTTAAGTTGCCAACATTGGTCGATGGCATACCCCAGTGCACCCATATGAAATTCACAAAATTGATTGAGGTTGTACCCTAATCCCTTTATTGCCTCGGGATTCAGCTATTTCTTGGTGAGATATTCTCCCCAGAGTAGTGTTGGGAATAATTTTGATAAATTCATAGGCAGATGAGTAAAGACTCGAGGGATCCTGTTGGATTTGTGCTATTTGATTTGATGATAATGGGCGAATTGTTGGTTTTGACCAAACACTAGGTTCTGACCAAACTAAAATGCTTGTAGAATAGGTACCTTTTGAGGTGGGCTGACCCTGAAGGGAGCCTAAGAGGCTGGTGGCCTTTGATTCAATGTTGGTATCGAGATGAAGAAAAGTCGTACATGCTACAGATTGTTAACTTTTGCTTCCTCATTTTTCTTGTTTAAAACTATCGACTTTCGTTGGTAGACCCTCCTATTGGTGCCCCTAGACTGGACAAGTTGTAAATTATACTTGATCGGATACTATCTTCAACTTGATCAGCCACTTGGATCAATAATGAAAAGCTTGTAATTGTGTGACTGTAGACACCCCATTTTTGCATTCGCCTGATTAATCAACTAGTCAACCCGATCGTAACGATTCCCAATGATGGATGTTTATTCCATTGCTTTATTTTGTTACCAGATGTGTTTTAGAAATCCGGATGAGGTATCTCGAGCTGACAATACTATAGAAACCACGATACGCTAGGAAAACACGACCCCAGAAACATAGAAATCATCATCTTGTAGAGAAAAAGAAGTTTTACGATAAAAATCACTAAAAAATGATCAAATTATCAAAATACCCCTAACCTTAAAACATCACTAGAGCCTACATTATGCTTAGGAAAACCCATTCAAATACATAAAATAACAAATCGAAACTAAATAAATCATTTAGCCAATTTTCACAGAATTCGACAAAATTACGAAAATGCTCCTCATAAAGTTCACGACCATTCCATACAAAAAATTTCATAAATGACACAAACTAATATTTTCATTGAATTCCTTATGAAAAATCGATTGTAAAACATCCTGGAACATTGAAAAACGACTTAAAACACAAAAAGTCCTCTCCGAGGGCAAAATAGTAATTTTACAATTTTAATAATTAAATTTTTTGAAATTAATAAATAAAACATTAAATAATGTAAAGTGAAACATTAATAAAATTAATTTAAAATTTTAAACCAAAAAATCAATCAATTAGGCTTTCAGGCAAATTTGTTGATGGTTGCTAGGATATTTATTCAAGGACCCCTCCATCTGGGGGCCCAAAGAATTAAAGATATAATAAAAGGGGACTCTCCTATAATTAAAGTCAATCAAGTAAGACTAAAGTCAAAGTATTAAAGTCAATCTCATACGACTAAAGTCAAAACCCTAATCTAAACTAATCAAGTCAATCTCATAAGACTAAAGTCAAAACCCTAATCTAAACTAATCAAGTCAATCTCATAAGACTAAAGTCAAAACCCTAATCTAAACTAATCAAGTCAATCTCATAAGACTAAAGTCAAAACCTTAATCTAAACTAATCAAGTCAATCTCATGAGACTAAAGTCAAAACCCTAATCTAAACTAATCAAGTCAATCTCATAAGACTAAAGTCAAAATCCTAATTAAAACCCTAAAAGAAACCTTAATCAAACCCTAATTCTTCTAAAAAGAATTTATAAATAGGAGCCTCCACACCCTATTTTCGTATCAAATAAAAAATCCTAAGAGAAGTAAGTCAAAAAGCTTCCCTAACCTCCCATAAACCCTAATTTTGAAGTCATAACTCCTTACCTAACATCCATACTTCAATTTTAGCTTGAAAAACACCTAGAAGCCCTACAAAAACACCCTAAAATCTATAACAAATTTAAAGAATCAAAATCCAAGAAAGAGATACCTTGCCTCGGAGATTAGAAATCAGATCTGGAGATAGAACGAAGCAAGGAGTACGGTACAAGGAGAGATTTTATCAGATCTGAGGAAATAGAATCGTTGCGTTTCGAAGGTAAAATTTCTTTTATCTTTTTTTTATCTAGGTTTTTTTGTTAGCAATGTAGTCTTATTTGGGATAAGTAGAGACCGGCATTGGCCGAGCGGGGTTGGTGCCTAACACCTTCCAACCCCGTAATGTGATCTCCAGACTCAATTTTTCTTTAGTAGATTAGTCGTTTTTATCCGTTTCGAGTCTATATTCGGTTCCTAGATCGTAATAACTAGGTGGCGATTCCCAAACCTCAAAGGTCAAAAGTGGATTCGCGCACCCCACGGATCGAGGACGCTTTCAGTGGCGACTCCACTGGGGACGATTGAGGATCAGACTTGAAAAATCCCAAGTATGGGAGCATTGCCAAGATGACCTAGTTTTTATTTATTTATTATTTAGTTTGATTTATTTTATTTATTTATTTATATTTGTGGCTTGATTATGGATGATTTTGGGTATTGTATTTTTGTCCAATTAAGGATCACTTTTTGATGACCCCTAAATAATGAAATATTCAAATTGACATATGAAAGGGATGGAATGATGAAGGTTGGGATAGCAATGTTAAAATATTTTTACAGAATATTTTAGTGAGAATTAAGTCTGGGCACCTATTAATAAAATGTAGATCTCATCGAGTAGATTAATTTAAAACCTAAATTCACTCGATTTCGTTATCGGGAGCCTTGGATATCATCGATGCAAGTTCGAAATGTAAATCTGGAATTGTTGCTGAATGAAGGTTGGGACAGCAACGTTAAAATATTTTATAGAACATTTTAATGAGAATTAAGTCTGAGCACCTATTAATAAAATGTAGATCCCATTGAGTAGATTAATTTAGAACCTGAATTCACTCAATTTCGTTATCGGGAGCCTTAGATATCATTGATGCAAGTTCAATCTGTAAATCTGGTATTGTTGCTGAATGAAGATTGTGACAGTAATGTTAAAACATTTTTACAATAAGTCTGGGAACCTCTTAATAAAACGTAGATCTCATCGAGTAGATTAATTTAGAAACTGAATTCATTCAATTTCGTTATCGGGAGCCTTGGATATCATCGATACAAGTTCAATATGTAAATCTGAAATTGTTGTTGAATGAAGGTTGGGACAGCAATGTTAAAACGTTTTTACAGAACATTCTAGTCAGAATTAAGTCTGGGTACCTATTAATAAAACGTAGATCCCATCGAGTAGATTAATTTAGAATCTGAATTCACTAGATTTCGTTATCGGGAGCCTTAGATATCATCGATACAAGTTCAGATTGTATTTTTCTAATTCACAGAAAATTCGAATTTATCTAGTGTTAACACGGTTAATGTTCTTGAGAGCGAGCTCATTTGGCACTAGGATCTTTCTCTTTGATTTTCTTTTGGGTTGTGTTTCTAGTTTTTTTTTATAATTAAAAAAAATGGGGTTTATACTCTTTCATCCTACAACCATCATTATATCATCAATTTAACATCCATAGGAATCTCGATTTATTTTGGATCACCTAAAAGCAACCCTTGATTGACCATAGACAATAAATTTTGGGCCTTTTTAATGTTGGATAAGATTAATTATTTTTTGTGTTATATGCCCATATAATGTGCCATGATCTCTACAGATATATTTGTGATGTGTTTGCTTTCATCTTAATTTCGATGTGATGGGTTTTGTATTATTTTCTTGATCAATATTCATTTGATATCCATATGTGATGACCTAATTTGTCACATGGGCCCATTTGTTTGAAAAGGCCCCAGGCACACCCCACCTTGTTTTGCACACACCATTAGCACGTTTATATTATCGCATTGCACGTTGCACGTCCTTTATAGCCAACGTGGCACTAGTGCGTGGCCCGGTCTCCTCGGAAATGCCACGTCATTAATGACAACCACAACTCCAGTCACGTACCTTAGAGTATATCAAACTGGGGCATCAGTACCATCTGATCAAGTGACTCTGAAAAGTATATTGATGCACCCAGGCTAGAGCGACCTGAGTCTTTGACCTATTGTGAGCCACACAGTCACATGTCCCGATTGCCAACGTAGTACTAGTATGTGGTCGGTTCCCTCGTGGGATGTCAAACCATTTATGAAAGCTACAACTCTTGACTCGTACCCCGTAGGTATATAAAAGATAATCCAAGTACATCAATTGCACTTCTTGGTCAAAACCAGTGTCTAAGCGAGATCCTGTCCTACTATACCCTACTGTATGAGGGGGATAGACTACGTCTATTCTAGACGAGAGGTATTTAAGTGGGCCCTTGCTCAACATCATGCGCCACCTCTCAACTAGGGATCAAACTGGTTGTTTTTGACTCCATAGAAGTGAGTTGGAGTTTTAGATTATCAACTATACGGTATATCAAACCAAATCACCACGTATCGTCTGATTGAGTATGCTCGAGAGGTATATAGGTGTACTTGGACAAGGGTGACCAGATAAAAATGCATTGCACGTAGTAAGCTTAAAGTGTAGAAACCTTCCCTGCAGGTCACAACTTGAATTTATCATGAGTGTTCCCGGGTTATTTATTGAATGGGACCTTATGAGTGATGAATGTATGTGAATGATGAGATCAGAATGTATGGTTGTCCTCAAGGATTAAAATTTTTTTGTTTTACCTAGTTAAAATGGGTGCACCGACCCAATAAGAATCCATTTTTGTAATAATTCATAATGACCTAGTCCATCTCGATCCAACAATCATGATGGATTTAAATCCAAATGGAAATCAAATTCTGTTCTAAATTCGGATTTCAACCCATCTTCAAAGAAGAAAAATGGTTTACAAAAAGAAAGTATTTTCCAAAAAAAGTATTTTTCAGGAAAAATATTTTTTAGAAGTGAAATGTTTTTCAGAAGAGAAATACTTTTTGAAAGTAAAAGGTTTTCCAGAAGAATAAGATTTTCCAAAAGGAAATGCTTTCCCAAAAAAGCATTTTTCAGAAAAAATATTTTCCAAAAGAAAAGAGAAGGAAGGAAAAATGAATTACAAAAGACATATTTTTGCATGAACTTTGAAAAATTACTAAAATGTATTTTTCTAAAAAGAAAATGACTTGCAAAAAATAATCAGATTTGTAAAAGTTTTATGGAAACATTATTTGTCAATAATTTTCAAGAGTGCAATAGAATTATTTTCCTTATGAATAATCATTACATGAATTTTCAGGGTTCATTTAAAATGTTATCAAGGGGGTAATACTGCAATTGATTAAATTCACCTTCAATGAGGTTTAAGGGTTATCATTATACCTAAGCTCAATCATCCATCGTCTAGCTAGGGTTATAAGTCCGGTCAGTTAGAGCAAACGTCAATATCAAGTCGACAGCTAAAAATGACCTCAGAATTTCTCAACATCGCCCAGTTGTTCCCTAAAGATCATAGTGTTTCAATCCTACCGATTGTAAGCAATATCTCTGTCCTCAATCCTAATCAAACTCGTGTGGTTACTTGTATTGAGTTTTCATGAGTCATTTAGGTTAGCTCGACTCTTTTTTTTCAGTAAGGTCATGTCTTTTTTTAGGTTGAGTCTACCCCTTTTATTTTTATGAGTCGAGTTCATTTGCCAAGTTTAGAACGACGTCTGTCGCCACATTTGAATAAAAAAAATTTTTGAATACCTCGAGTGCATTAACGAATTAACTACTAATCTGGCTTCAAGGATAGATTTCTTTCCTGAGCAAGAAGATAAGAGTCAGACTCAACCTTTAATCGGGAAAGCAAAAGTCATTGACCTCGGAACAAAAAAAGTAATTCCTAGAGAAATTCAGATAGAATCCATCCTATCCCTAGAGGAACACGAGGGGATAATGAATTTACTCAGAAATTTTAAAAAACTTGTTCGCGTGGTCTGATGAGGATATGTTAGGTGCAAGCTTGGGTGTTGTTCAACACGGAATAGATACTCACCCAATGAGATGAAAATATCGATGGAAATGTTATAAAATGTATCGGTACTATCCTCACTGCATCTTGAGTTGTAAATCACATATTATCAGTTGATATGGGGGTACCCTCTGAACTGATCTCTAATAATGGGTCGTACTTCAAAGCTTACTCTGTGTTCAAAGTTCAAGATCCGGCATCACAAATCATCCCCTTATCATCCTCAAATTAATAGAGCGGTTGAAGCAGCTAGTAAGTGTCTCAAGATAATCATCGTGAAAATGTGTCAATCGCACCAAGATTTGTCAGAGAAGCTACCATTCACACTATAGGGGTGTTGTACTTCAAATACAGTATTCCACTGGAACTATTCTCTACTTTCTAATGTATGATATGGAAGCAATCTTACCAGTTGAAATGGAAATCTCGTATCTCAAGGCCTTCAAGGAAAGTCAATTGTTAGAAATAGATTGGGTTAGTCAATGGTATAAAGAATTAAACTTGATCGGAGAAAAACAACTAAGAGCTTTGTACCACTTGCAAGTTTATCAAAGAAGAATCGCCCGTGCATTTGGCAAAAAGATCAAGGCCCGTTACTTACAAGTCAGGGATTTCGTACTCAAAGAAAATCGGGCACCTATCTTTGACCCTAGAGAGAAGTTCAAACCAAATTAGGGTGGATAATTCATTATCAAAGAAATATTACCCGGAAAAACTGTCAGACTTCAAGATCATGATGGAATCGAATTACAGAACCAACCAACCTTGACCAGATCAAACGATACTACATTTAAGGAGACCATCTTTGACCGAATTAATTTTCTGTTACCCAGTTCAAAAGTACAATATCTCCTTTCTCAGCCCTTTGCAGCCTTTTTTCAAAAAAATAAAGTAAAAAAAAAAAACATTTTTATTCCTCAGCCCGACCACCTAACCTAGCTAGGGGAAGGAAAAATTTGAACTACGTTTTTGGTCTGGGGAACGTAGGCAACCTGAGAAGTTACTTCAGGCCCGACCACATCAAAATAAAAAAAAAATAGATTCCCTAACAAAGAAAAATCTAAAAAGAAAAAAAATTCAAAAGAAAAAAGAAATATCATCCAAAATGGGAAAGAAAATTCAAGGAAAAAAGAAAACAATTTAAAAGGAAATGTCACACAAGGGGCATTTAGGTTTTTGAGCCTCAAAATTCCTTTCTTTTTATACCCAGTCCTAAGTCTACCCATAAAAGTCCTCCTAATTACCGTGCGAAAAAGTCAAGGAAGATAGCAAAGCATGATCAAACAGCAATTCCATAAGAAAGAAAAGAAAAAAAAAGCCTGCTAGGTTGAAAATTCGAAAATGACGACTTAGGCAAAAACTAAGGCAAGCTCGCAAGGTTGAAAATCCGAAAGGACGGTCTTGGCAACAATCAGAGCAAAAAAGAAAGAAAAAAAAGCTCGCTAGATTGAAAACCTGAAAAGATAATCTAGACAAAAGTTAGAGCATGCTTACTAGTTTGAAAACCTAAAAAGGCAATCTATATAAAAGTTAGAGCAACAAAGCAAAACAGAAGAAAAACTAAGAGCAGTCCGAGCTGAAACATCAGAAGTCTGAATAATCAAGTTCAATACTTAGCTTAAACCAGGCATAGACTCAAAAGCCACAAGTATCTTTTCTACGATCGATCTGAAAATTTTTACTTCTCCAAGTAAACGAAGGGAGAGAAAGGTGAATTCTATTATGAGTCTCAAAAGGAAATATTTTGTTCTCTTGAGCCTGACTCAAAATCTTCAATAAAATTAATCAAAATTAAAAGTTGGATATTTATTACGCTTGTGAAAATCAAATATTTCAAACTTTCATACAAGGGGCATTTTCTTTTTCCTCTAAATATGTAGTTTCCCCCTTTATACTAGGGGTATTTTTTTAATCATCTTCAATGCCATATTTATTGTCAAACTAGGGGTATTTTATTTTTGAGCAATGTTTATCCTAAAAGATAATGAGAATCCCAAACTTAAGGTTACCCTTGTGATAACAATTTTTTGAAAAACCCTTGAGGTTCAAAGGAAATAAAAACTCAGGTTTTAAATTCATAAAAATTTTGGATAAAACCTTGAGGCAAAAAGATAAAAGCACTTCGGATCTCACATTTTGACTGTGCCTAGAGATTAACTAATAACTCATTAGGAGATATGGCATTCTTTCGTTCCCAGATTCTTTTCCAAATCCATTCATCTTGGATTTGATCATTCTCTTCCAGATTCATTATCTTCCAGATTTGTTCGTCCCCCGATTCATTTTAATCAGTCTTCCCCAAATTCATTCATTCTTTCCCAAAAGTCATTCATTCCTTAGCTAATTTTGCTCAGTTGCCGCCAAGGGTTATCTTGGATTTTGCTCAGTTGCTGCCAAGGGTTAACTTGAATTTAGCTTAGCTACCACCAAGGGTTATCTTGGATTTTGCTCAGTTGTCGCCAAGGTTAACTTGGATTTTGCTCAGTTGCTGTCAAAGGTTAACTTTGATTTTGCTCAGTTGCCGCTACGGGTTATCTTGGATTTTGCTCAGTTGTAGCCAAAGGTTAACTTGGATTTTGCTCAGTTGCCGCCAAGGGTTAACTTGGATTTTGCTCAGTTGCTGTCAAGGGTTAACTTTGATTTTGCTCAGTTGCCGCCAAGGGTTAACTTGGATTTTGCTCAATTGCCGCCAAGGATTATCTTGGATTTTTCTTAGTTGTCGTCGAGGGTTTGCTCAGATTATGCTCAGCCAGATGCCGCCGAGGGTTTGCTCTGATTATGCTTAGCCAGATGCCGCCGAGGGTTTGCTCGGATTATGCTTAGCCAATTGCCACCAAGGATTTTCTTGGATTATGCTCAGCTAGTTGCCACCTAGGGCTTTCTCGGATTTTGCTTAGCCAGATACAGCCGAGGGTTTTCTCAGATTTTACTCAGATTTTACTCAGATAGGTCATTACTCTTTCACCCCGAGCATGTAGAGTAGAACTCCTAGAAAAAATAGTTCATTACTCTTTCAACCCGAGTAGGTAGAGTAGAACTCCCGAAAAAAGTTCATTACTCTTTCACCCCGAGTAGGTAGAGTAAGACTCCTAGAAAAAATAGTTCATTACTCTTTCAGCCCTAGTAGGAAGAGTAGAACTCCCGAAAAAAGTTCATTACTCTTTCACCTTGAGTAGGTAGAGTAGGACTCCCAGAAAAAATAGTTCATTACTCTTTCACCCCGAGTAGGTAGAGTAGAATTCCCAGAAAATAAGTCCATTACTCTTTCACCCTGAGTAGGTAGAGTAAGACTCCCAGAAAAAATAGTTCATTACTCTTTCACTCCGAATAGGTAGAGCAGAACTCTCAAAAAAAGTTCATTACTCTTTCACCCTAAGTAGGTAGAGTAGGACTCCCAGAAAAAATAGTTCATTACTCTTTCACCCTGAGTAAGTAGAGTACAACTCCCAGAAAATAAGTCCATTACTCTTTCACCCCGAGTATGTAGAGTAGGACTCCTAGAAAAAATAGTTCATTACTCTTTCACCCTGAGTAGGTAGAGTAGAACTCCCAGAAAATAAGTTCATTACTCTTTCACCCCAAGTATGTAGAGTAGAACTCCCAGAAAAAGTAGTTCATTACTCTTTCACCCCGAATAGGTAGAGTAGAACTCCCGAAAAAAAATTTATTACTCTTTCACCCTAAGTAGGTAGAGTAGGATTCCTAGAAAAAATAGTTCATTACTCTTTTATCCCGAGTAGGTAAAGTAGAACTTCCCAAAAAATTAGTTCATTACTCTTTCACCCTGGGCAGGTAGAGTAGGACTCCTAGAAAAAATAGTTCATTACTCTTTCACCCCGAGTAGGTAGAGTAGAACTTCCCAAAAAATTTGTTCATTACTCTTTCACCCTAGGTAGGTAGAGTAGGACTCCCAAAAAGCTTAGTTCATTACTCTTTCACTCCGAGTAGGTAGAGTAGAACTTCCCAAAAAAATTAGTTCATTACTCTTTCACTCTGTGCAAGTAGAGTAAGACTCCCAAAAAATTAGTTCATTACTTTTTCACTCCGAGTAGGTAGAGTAAAACTTTAAAAAAAAAATTAGTTCATTACTCTTTCACTCTGTGCAAGTAGAGTAAGACTCCCAAAAAATTAGTTCATTACTTTTTCACTCCGAGTAGGTAGAGTAGAACTTTCAAAAAAAAATTAGTTCATTACTCTTTCACCTTTGACAGGTAGAGTAGGACTCCCAAAAAACTTAGTTCATTACTCTTTCACCCCGAGTAGGTAGAATAGGACTCCCTAAAAAAACCTATTCATTACTCTTTCACCTAGGGTAGGTAAAGTAAGACATTCAACTTTTTTATGCTCAGATTTTGCTCAGATTATGCTCAATTTATGTTCATTTATGCTCAATTTATGTTCAGATTTTGCTCAAACCCTCTCAGATTTCAAGTGTACACACTTGCACATATTATTCAAGGAGAATTTTTTTAAATTAAAGTATCTGACACTATCAGTGAGAGTCCTCGCTCGATGACCTGACAACTTTTTAGTTCGGAGAGAGTTTTACGCTCAAGGATTTGAATATCTCGACGAATTGCTAAATCAGGCTGCAAAATGAACTATCACAAGCTTTGGAATTCGGATATCGCACCATCTACCAAAATAGATTTGCTATCCAGTTTGCTTCAACCCTCTGCCAAAGAGGGGCATCTGTAGACACCTCATTTTTCCATTCACTTGATTAATCAACTCGTCAACCCGATCGCAACGATTCCCAATGATGGATGTTTATTCCATTATTTTATTTTGTTACTATATGTGTTTTAGAAATTCGGATGAGGCATCTCGAACTGACAAAACTGTAGAGACCACGCTACACTAGGAAAACACGACCCCAAAAACATAGAAATCATCATCTTGTAGAGAAAAAGAAGCTTTACGATAAAAATCACTAAAAATGATCAAATTACCAAAATACCTCTAACCTTAAAACATCCCTAGAGCCTACGTTACGCTTAGGAAAATCCATTCAAACACATAAAACAACAAATCAAAACTAAATAAATCATTTCACCAATTTTCACAAAATTTGACAAAATCACGAAAATGCCCCTCATAAAGTTCACGACCATTCCACACAAAAAAATTTCATAAATGACACAAACCAATATTTTCATTGAATTCCATACGAAAAATCGATTGTAAAACATCCTAAAACATTGAAAAACGACTTAAAACACAAAAAGTCCTCTCCGAGGGCAAAATAGTAATTTTACAATTTTAATAATTAAAATTTTTAAATTAATAAATAAAATATTAAATAATGTAAATTGAAACATTAATAAAATTAATTTAAAATTTTAAACAAAAAAATCGATCAGTTAGGCTTTCAGGCAAAATTGGTGATGGTTGCCAGGATATTTATTCTAGGACCCCTCCATCTAGGGGCCCAAAGAATTAAAGATATAATAAAATGGGGCTCTCCAAAAATTAAAGTCAATCAAGTAAGACTAAAATTCAACCAAGAAAGACTAAAGTCAAAGTATTAAAGTCAATCTCATACGACTAAAGTCAAAACCCTAATCTAAACTAATCAAGTCAATCTCATAAGACTAAAGTCAAAACCTTAATCTAAACTAATCGAGTCAATCTCATAAGACTAAAGTCAAAACCTAAATTAAAATCCTAAAGACTAAGTTAATCTCATAAGACTAAAGTCAAAACCCTAATTAAAACCCTAGAAGAAATCCTAATCAAACCCTAATTCTTCTAAAAAACTTTATAAATAGGAGCCTCTACACCATATTTTCGTATCAAATAAAAAATCTTAAGAGAAGTACGTCAAAAAGCTTCCCTAGTCTCCCATAAACCCTAATTTTGAAGTCCTAACTCCTTACCTAACACCTATACTTCAATTTTAGCTTGAAAAACACCTAGAAGCCCTTCAAAAACACCCCAAAATCCATAACAAATTCAAAGAATCAAGATCCAAGAAAGAGATACCTTACCTTGGAGATCAAAAATCAGGTTCGGAGACAGAACGAAGCAAGGAGTACGGTATAAGGAACGGTTTTATCAGATCTGAGGGAATATAATCGTTGCGTTTCGAAGGTAAAATTTCTTTTATTTTTTTTTATCTAGGCTTTTTATTTAGTAATATAGTCTTATTTGGGATAAGTAGAGATCGGCATTGGCCGAGTGGGGTAGGTGCCTAACACCTTTCAACCCCGTAATGTGATCCCCGAACTCAGTTTTTCTTTAGTAGATTAGTCGTTTTTATCCGTTTCGAGTCTATATTCGGTTCCTAGACCGTAATAACTTGGTGGCGACTCCCAAACATCGAAGGTCAAAAGTAGATCCGCGCACCCCGCGGATCGAGGGCGCTTTCAGGACCTACCAAATACGTGTAGAATGTGTGGCCCAAAGTCGAGATAAATATGGTGTTCATCTTTTATTCAGTCATTGGTGTCTTTCTTTTAGAAGTAGATTCCCACCACCTTTGAGCATATTCCTTCACGTTTTCCTTTGACTTCCAAGTCATCTTTGCCATATCATTCTTATCCAATCCCATGTCAGTATTGAATTTATACTCTTCAGAAAAAATCGTAACCATATCTTGCCAACTCTTAATTTGAGAGTGATCCAATTGAGATAACCATGAGAGGGCCGCTCCCGTTAAGCTTCTTTAAACTTGTTGTCATTCCCAAACAGGCACATGGAAATAGAACTTCAACTAGGACAAAGGGCACTCGATGCTGTTATAATTCTTGAAGTTAGGACAATTGAACTTTGGTGCTAATGGCTCATTTGGATATTGGCAGAAATCTCTAAACCTCATTTGGTTTGTAGAATTTTTTTCTTTTATTCTTTTGATTTCCTCCTCGACCGCTTCAAGCTTGTTGCCCAATTTTTCTTCTATGATACTTCTTAGTTTGGTTGTTCTAAATTCACATTCTTCCTCTTGAACGACATCATGTCGTTGTGGATTGTAAATAATGTGAATTGGTGGTCCTTGATTGACGAGAACCATAGGTGGTAAGGTATTCTGTGCTGGTGGCGATTACTGCTGTTGTGGTTGTTTCTGTATAGCCTGATTAGAGCCGGAAGCTTGATGTTGGACAACCTGAATGATGCTTGGATTTGTCATCAACAAATCCAAAATCTTGTCATGTTTTTCCAATGCCTTTATCACCATATCTAGTTTCAAGGTAAGATCTCTTAATGTTTCTATCACTAACTATTGGGGTTTCTCTGAGGTACTCATGGTTGGTTGTGAATGTAGAAAATACAGAGAATTGTCAAGTGGCAAATACTTCTTTCTGGGTCGTTTGATCACTTGTAGATAAGAAGTTGAATGTTATTATATTATTTACAAGATGAGGATGTGATCAGAGTCTAAAAAGTGATTTCTAGAGTCCTAATTATATAAACTTTAAACTAAATCATACACTAAATCTTTTAATTGCATATAGTTCATTGTTAAGCCATAATAATTCTTGTTTTCAATTTAATTATGTAATTCGGAACTAATTACTGTTATTTACATATAATAGGAAATATTCGCGGAGTTTCGAAGTGAATCAGGAAAATTTGCAGTTACCACTGTAATCTAGGATCTAAAACAAGACCGTGGACCAAAATTCAAGTCAATTGACCAAAATTTTACCGTAGC
Organism: Akebia trifoliata; assembly: GCF_017979445.1. Classification (NCBI taxonomy): domain Eukaryota; kingdom Viridiplantae; phylum Streptophyta; class Magnoliopsida; order Ranunculales; family Lardizabalaceae; genus Akebia; species Akebia trifoliata. Next base: position 16,489,969 of record NC_141386.1, read on the forward strand.
GCCATGGTCAACGGTGAAGACGCAGTCAAAAAAGAAAGTCAAGCCTCGAAATTTGTACTGAAGCTTGACGGCTGAAAGACATTCATATTGAAGTAGGTGTAAACACCCTATTTTTACACTTACCTGATTAATCAAGTTGTCAACCCGATTATGACGGTTCCCAATGATGGATGAATATTTCAATGTTTTTTGTTTGTTACTAGATATGTTTCAGAAATTCAGATGAGGTATCTCAAGTAAACAAAACTTTAACAACTACATTACACTAGGAAAATATGACCCAAAAACATAGAAATCATCATTTTGAGACAAAAAGAAGCTTTACGAGAAAAATCAATAAAAAATGACCAAATTAACAAAATACCCTTAAAATCAAAATATCTCTAGAGCCTACATTACGCTTAGAAAAATCCTTTCGAATACATAAAACAACAAACAAAAATCAAATAAACCATTTTGCCAATTTTCACAAAATTTGACAAAATTATGAAAATGCCCCTCATAGGTTTCGCGATCAAAACACTAAAAACTCATAAATGATACAAATTGATACTCCCATTTAATTCCTTACGAAAAACCGATTTCAAAACATCCCAAAACATTGAAAAACGACTTCGAAACGCAAAAGCCCTCTTTAAGGGTAAAACGGTAATTTTCCAATCATAAAAATTCAAAATTTCAAAATTAATAATTAAAATATTAATGAACGTAAAGTAAAATCTTAATAAATTAAATTTAAAATTTTAAACAAATAAAATTAATTAATTAAGCCCAGGGACTAAATTTTAAGTGGTAGCCCACTTATTCAAATGGAGCCCACCTATATTTATTAAAAAATCCCTCCATCTAGGAGCCCAAAGAATTAAAGATATAATTAAGGGGTTCTCTAAAAAACTTAACAAATATATATTCTTTCATTATACATAAGAATGGAAACCCTAATTTAAAATCCTAATTAAATCCTAATTAAACAACCTTATCTTATCTGAAAGAAACCAAGTCAAATTAAAAAACTCTCAAAAAACTCTATAAATAGGAGCCTCCACAATCCAATCTCGCAGGTCAAAATAAATCATAGGAAAGAGAGGTTAGAAACTTCCCCCAACTTTCCCAAAATCCTAAATTTGAAGTCTTAACTCCCTACCTAACATCTAAACCTCGATTTTTGCTCAAAAAACACGTAGAAACCCTCAAAAAACACCCATAAACCTTTCAAAAACACTTATAAACATTTCAAAGAATATCCAAAAAACTAGAAAATACTTAGATCAAGGAGGAGGATACCTCAACTTGAAGATAAAAATCAAATCCAGTGACGAATAAAAAGTAGAAAAACTCACACGAAGACGTTCTCCGTTAGTTTTAAGAGAACTAGTTGTCGCAATCACCTAGGTAAGTTAGATTTTTATTTTATTTTTATCTTTTTAAGTCGTTTTTAGCAATGTAATATTTTTTGAAAAAAGTAGAGACTAGCGTTTGCCGGGCTAGATCGGTGCCTAACACCTTCCGATCCCGTAACGTGATCTCCGGATCTTTTCGTAGATTAGTACATTTTTCTGATTTATAGTCAATATTCGATTTCTAGATTGGTGTTGAAACGCATAACGAATGGTTAGTTTTTTTTTCCTTTTTCCATTTGGGTATTGTAGACACGTCATTTCGTCATTACGATGACCACATCTACAATGGTTTGAAGTCACCACCATTCATTTTTGTAAATGGGTGCGAATGGTCACCCGATGTGCATTTTTTAGAAAATGTGACATTTTTGGCATTTAGTGACTCTCGATGGATAGGAACTAATCGAGCCTTGAGATTCGGGGTAAGCGGCTCGGTTGGAGAAAAGGGAAGGTGTTAGGCACTCTTTTCTCCCCACTAAATAGTGGTAACCTCAACTCAACTCGGTCATTTTGATTTAAAAAATATGAAAAATAAAATGCCACGTGTTGTGCATTTGTACCCTAAATAGGGATTTATTTTTTCTTTGATTATAGGATCATCCCATTGAAGGGGATGATCCTTATAAACCTTTGCCTTGAGAAGAGAGGAGGGGGATGATAAAAGAGGGAAGGGGAGAGGGTGTAGAAGAGATGAGGATTATTTTTGTTGCACCCACCTTGTATCTTCTTTATTCTTTTCTTCTTCTTCATTGAGTCTTCTTGAGTCCTTAGTATTTTAAGAAAATACAACTCTTTTTTGGTTGAAAGAGTAGAGAAGAGATGATGAGAAAGATGAGTGTAGTATGTGATTTTTTTTTGTGAGACTTGGGGAGGATTAGTATGAGGGAATTGATAAGATTTTTTTTTTTAGTGAGAAGGGTAATAGTTGTTAGTAAAGAGAGAGTTGGGGAGAAATTTTGTAGTGAAAGTTGGGGGCCATTTTTGGGAAGAGGAGGAAGGTATTTATAGATTTTGAGGAGTTATTTTAGGGATATAATGGGTGAAGTGAAGAAAAATGATAGAATGGTTATGAGTTTGAGAGAGAAGTGGGTGTAATTTAGAGGAGATTGGAGGGTATTTAGGTAAGGGGGGTTAAATGGGTGAGTTTTGACCCAAATGGTTTGGATCCTACCCAACCCATTTGGGTGGAGTGTTTGGTGAGGTGAGTTTAAAATAGTGGTTGTGATTAAATGGTATTTGATTTAAGAGAATAGAGGATTTAAAGAGGTGGTTGATGATATATTTTGGAAGTGTGAGGGAGATGATGCCATGTGTCAAAGTGGGTGGAAATGAAGGGTTGAGATAGGTTGATGGGAGATGTTGAGTGTTTGACTTGAGAGGATGGTGTAGGTTTAGGTTGTAGATGTGGGTTTTGTAGGGAATGATGAGGGTAGATTAGGGGATGTATAGGTTAGGGGTGTGGGTAGATGTGTTTGATTTGAGAGAAAAGGTGATGGGTTGATGTGTGGGTAGATGGGATTTAAAGCAAATTAATGGGGTAGGTAGTTGGGTGAGGGAGGTGAGATGGGGTGATGACATGTGTCATCTTTGATTATCAAGATGGTGATTGGTTGATGGGTTAGGGTTGTGGGTTGGATATGAATTCGATATGGATTTGGGCTTAGGGGCTTTGGAGTATTTTAGGCTTGGGTTATGAAATGATTTCAGATTTTAGGAATTGGTTGGGGGTTATTTTAGAATGGATTTTGAGGGTGTAGGTTGGTTTTAGATTTTAGGTGATATGGGATTGATTTTAGGTTAGGGGTAAGGTGAGAAATTAATTTAGGAAAGTGTTGAGGGTTTGTGGGCATTAGGTAGGCCTATGGTTTTTGCGGATTTGGAGGTGGAGCGGTGGTAGTAGAGAAGGGGTAGGCATCCCAAGTCTCACATTTATTAATTTTTTTGAGATTTTTGAATTTTTTGAATTAATCAAAATGTCACGTGTTTGGCAAATCGGGCTTTTTAGGCCCGTTGGTGAACTTTATCGAAAATTTGATGTTTTTTATTTTGGAAGCGGAGCGGTGAATATTGGGAAAGCGTAAGGTAGGCCGAGTCCTTTTGGTGGCCTCCTAATCCATTGAGAGGTCTTAGGGGCCTCGGTTTGGTCAAAATGTCACTTTTCAATGACTTTGGCCCTTAAGGCCCGTTGGCCCATTTATTTGGAAAATCTGTATTTTTGGGCCTTTTTGATTAGTGGCCCGTTCAAATTCGGGTGTCTACAGCTGTCCTTCTTTTTAGGAATTGCTTGCAAAGAACTGCAAAGAATAGACTAAACCCTTATTTGTACGGGAAAGAGAACTTAGTAAAACACGACTTCGAATTTCAGATTAAATTGATGAATTTTGTGAAAAATGGCGCCTCAAGCACGGGGTCTAACAGAGTTTTGCCTTATTAATTCCTTGATCTTGATGGCGCGGAGCTCAATTGAGATCTTGGATTTGATGAAAATTTTATGAGTTTTGAAATCCGACTATTTCTTCGATCGTGTTTTGACAAATTAGAGTTGAGTGCAACTCGAAAGATTTTTGAAATTCTTTTGATTTTTTTGGTTTTTTTTTTTTAATTTCCTTTTCATTGTCTTCTTTTGTTGATCTTGCTATGTTTCTATCATAAGCTTACCCTCTCAATTCATGCATTGTCCTTTGATCTTTTTAACGGTGCAAGTACTGAGGTTGTTAGCAGTCGCCACAAATCCAAGAGAGAGTTTTGCAGTTGGAGCATGAGCAATATGGTTGTTAACAGCTGTCATTGATCCAAGAGAGAGTTTTGCAGTTAGAGCACAAACAATATGGTTGTTAACAGTTGTCACTGATTCAAGAGAGAGTTTTGCTGTTTAGAGCACAAGCAATATGGTTGTTAACAACTGTCACTGATCCAAGAGAGAGTTTTGCAGTTGGAACTGAATCGACCAAGACCTGTTGCATCGGTGCTACTCTTTTGCAGTATCAACATACTCTTTCGCACTTCTTGATTCATTATCACACCAATATCTCTAGCTGGCATGTTATTAGTCATAACACTTGCCAGGCATTCGCATTGTCAATCTAAGGTAGCAACCCATCACTTTGTTCCCAATCCAAGGTCAGAGTTAATCAGTATTCTATATGTACTGTGAACTGCTTTGTCATCCACTTCTATATGTTAGACCCATATGATATCGGAGTGACCATTTGGCATTTCTTGGATTAACCACCCTGATGGCCTTCTTCGACACCTTGATATCGGGCTATGCACAAATGATCCAAGAAAATATTGACCACCATTCAAATCCCCTTGGCATGTTGTTTACAATACCTTACAAATAAATTTTCTCAAATCAGAACCAGAGGTGAAGGGACTTGAAATTCTACTGTCATCACTTGAAGGGCTCCATTGTAGTTTTCTGCTACGCTTGTTGATACGACCTCAAGAGTCATCACTCTTGAAACAATGCTAGAAAGTACGGTGGACTACTAATTCACATCCATAAGGATCTCAACAAGGTTAATGTGATTCATGATAATAACGACCGTTTCTCGAGAAGCTTCTAACTTCAATCCAAATGGTTTTAGTCCAATTCCCCTCGGGAATGTTTGCATGTACTCATCTTCACTTAGAATCTCATAAGCATGATCAAGACTATGCACTCACAATGGTTTCCTTAGTTGGACCATTCTTATAAACTCTTTCATTGCTGCAACTACGAGTTCGATGATCAATGGTTTATCTGCCTCAGTTAGCCAGGAGAGTAATCTTAGAAGGGGCTCGCTCGGGGTCCCTGCTTCCATGCCTTTGCGTTTTGTCTACTGAGTCATGATGCTTCGGACGCTGAAAAATTGATGATGAGTCGGGCTGCCTGGATCCGTGCTTTGTAGGAACGCCTTGACTCTTTTTTCATGATGTTTGATTAATTGCGTTGTATTAACTCTTTTTGTATTTTCTTTTCATTACAAAATGTTGAAAGATTAATGCAAAGAAAATAGGTTTTGTACTTACTTTGCCTCAGGTATATCTAATGCTTTGAAAACTTGAAGTTTGAATAAGTCCTAGAATCTTCATCATCGGCCAAAATAGTAGTTTTTTTTTTTTTTTTGAAATTTTATTAAATATCTTTATCAAATGAGTACGATAAATTCAAAGTTTGTAAAACCTTTGGTTGCGACGATCTTGGTGTTTTTGCCAATCACAGAGGATATAAACGTCAATTACTCTTTTGATTCCTTTAGAGTCATTCCCAGTGTCATGGTATTGGAAAACTATTTTGGGTCTCGGGATTTTGGAAAGATTTTGCCGTTCACAGTTTATACTTTTGCGGGCCAGGATTTTTTTTTTTTATAACCTTTATTGCCCTTGATGCCAATTACGATTTTCATCAGACCCGATTTCCACATTTTTACGCATTGACGTCCTTTTTGGGATTTTCATCGTGCTGATGGCTTTGATCTTGCCATAGTCTGATTTTTTTACTCATAGCGCCCTTTCAGGTTTTCACTATGCCCTTTCAGACCATGCTTGTATTTTTCTAGATTTTTCATTACAATTCTGCTCGGAGTCTCCGTGTCTTTGTGGCTTGGTGACTCAAGTTGAGCTGCAAGATCGGTGACTCTACTCTTGTAGTGGTACTCTTTCTTGAGTAATAGATCTAGATTCCCCTCTCGAGCTTACTGACGACTATTCGTGGTTCGACAACTCAAGTTGAGCTGCGAGATTGACTACTCTACACTTCGAGTACTCTTTTTTTTTTAATATCCGATCTGGATTCCCCTCTCGAGTCTTCCAACGACTGACAAGACTTTGAGGTCCGGACCAAGTTGCAAGATCATTGGTGTTGCCACTGTCGTTATGTTGCCCTAGAACATTTCCTGATCAAAAATGACTTTAAGTAGAACGAAACGTTGGCTTAGGCTTATGGTAGTGGAAGGTTACAAAAAGGTTAAGGTCTGGGTTTTAGTTTATCTAAAGTGGAATAAACATGGGGTTCGTCTATTTTTGTTTCAGAAAAGTAATCTATGTCTCCTCCCAGCGTCTCTCGAACTTGTTTAGGCTGGAGATTTAGATCGAGCCAAGATAAAGTGTTCGAGTTTTTGACTTTCTTGATTTTTTTGTATTTTTAGCCGTTCACAGTTTATCTTCATGCGGGCCAGGAGTACTTTTGATGCTTTTGATTTTTTTTTTTCGTTTTGTAGTTGTTGACTTGCCCCAGTCTTAGGTTAAGAAATGAACGTGATGGCTCAAAAGGGTTGACTAGGGTGTGATGGTTTGTTTGGGATAATAAAAATGGCCTTTCGTCATCTCAGGGTCAGGTCTTAAGCGTAATATTTCTTAACAGTGTCAGCATTGATCGGTTGCGGGAAGACTTGTCCGTCAATTTCTGTGAGAATCAGAGCTCCTCTCGTCATTACCTTCTGTACGATGAATGGTCCCTCATAGTTTGGTCTGAACTTTCCTCTGGCGTCTTCTTGAATTGGCAGAATCTTCTTTAAGACCAGGTCTCCTGGCGAGAAATCCCTAGGCTTAACTTTCTTGTTATAGGCACGAGCTATTCGTCGTTGATAGATTTGTCCATGGCAAATGGCTGCAAGGCGTTTCTCTTCAATTAGATTCAACTGATCGAATCGAGCTTGAATCCATTCAGTCTCATCTAACTCTGCTTCTTTTAAGATTCGGAGGGAGGGAATCTCAACCTCTACGGGTAAGACTGCTTCCATTCCGTAGACCAATGAATACGGAGTTGCCTCAGTCGAAGTTCTGAACGAGGTTCGGTAGGCATGTAATGCAAAGGGCAACATGTAGTGCCAATCTTTGTATGTAACTACCATCTTCTCGATTATTTTCTTGATGTTCTTGTTGGCTGCCTCGACTGCTCCATTCATCTTAGGTCTGTAGGGCACAGAGTTGTGATGGGTGATCTGGAAGTCTTCGCACATTTTGATCATATCTTTGTTCTTGAAGTTCTTAGCATTGTCAGTTACCAATCCGCTTGGAAGTCCATACCTGCAAATGATGTTGTTCTTGACAAACTTCATGACGTTGCTTTTGGTGACATTGGCATATGATGCAGCTTCTACCCATTTTGTGAAGTAATCGATAGCGACTAGGATAAAACGATGCCCATTTGCAGCTTTTGGCGAGATCTGCCCAATGACGTCCATGCCCCAGAGTGAGAAGGGCCAAGGAGTGGTCATATTATGTAGTTCTGAAGGTGGGGCATTAATCTTGTTGGCGTAGATCTGACATAGATGACATTTGCGGACATGTTGATAACAGTCACTCCCCATTGTGGACCAATAGTATCCCATCCTCATGATCTTCTTAGCAAGCATATGACCATTCATGTGAGGTCCGCAAACTTCCCCATGTACAGTCTCAATTAGTCGTTTCGCTTCTGTTTCTGCCACACACTTAAGTAAGATCTCATGGTGCGACTTCTTGTACAGAATACCGTTGCTTAAGAAAAATTATCCTGCTAGCTTCTGAATGGTCCTTCTATCATTTGGCGTTGCGTCTGAGGGGAGCGTTCGATCTTCAAGATATGCCTTGATGTCAGAATACCATGGCTTTTCTTCAACTTCTTCTACTTCGACGGGTAAGCAATAGGCTGGCTCATCTTGAATTCCAATCTCAATAGGGTCGATATTAAGTCTTCCGAGATGTTGATCATAGAGGCCAGTGTAGCTAGTGCATCTGCAAACTGATTCTTAGCTCTCGGCATGTACGTGAATGAAATCCTATCAAAGCGCGAGCTTAGTTCTTCCAGATACTCGTGGTAAGGGACCAGTCTCTGCTCTCGGGTCTTCCATTCTCCAGTCGTTTGATAGACTACTAAGCTTGAATATCCGAAAACATCGATTTCATCTACCTCGAGATCCAGTGCTGCCTTCAACCCTGCTATGCATGCTTCGTATTCAGCCTCGTTGTTGGAACATTGAAATTTTAGTTTGATTACGATTGGCACGTGGGATCCATCTGGCTTGATCAGAACTGCCCCTATTCTGTTTCCTTTCTGATTGGCTGCTCCATCGAAGTATATTTTCCAGCCTGATTCATCATTATCGTCTTCAACCTCAGTGATCAGTATGGCTTCATCAGGAAAGTTTGTTTTTAATGGCTCGTAGTCAGGCAACAGGTGCTCGGCTAGGTGGTCGACGATTGCTTGTCCTTTGATGGCTTTTTGAGTGACATAGGTGATGTCAAACTTAGATAATAATAGTTATCATTTTGCAGTGCGACCTGTTAATGCTGGTTTCTCGAATAGGTATTTCAGGGGGTCCATCCTTGCTATTAGCATAGTCGAGTAACTCAACAAATAGTGACGTAGTCGTTGAGATGCCCAGACTAATGCGCAGCAAGTCTTCTCAAGCGATGAATATTTTGCTTCGTACTCGATAAATTTCTTGCTGAGATAGTAGATGGCCTGTTCTTTCTGTCCCGATTCATTGTGTTGCCCTAGCACACACCCCATTGATGTTTCTTGCACCGAGATGTACATCAGCAAAGGTCGCCCTAGAGTAGGAGGGACTAGTACTGGTGGATTGAGCAGATATTACTTAATCTTGTCGAACGCTTCCTGACAGTCATTGTTCCACTTCTTTGGCGTGTCTTTCCTTAGTAGCTTGAAGACTGGCTCATAGATAGGCGTAAGCTGAGCAATGAAACGGCTAATATACTGTATCCTCCCCAAGAATGCCCGAACATCTCTCTCTGAAAATGGGTACTTTCATCTCGAGGATATACTTGGTTTTTGCCGGATCTATCTCGATGCCACTTCTACTAACGATGAAACCCAGTAGTTTGTCCGATGTTGCCCCGAATACACATTTTGCAGGATTTAGCCTTAAACTGTATTTCCTCAGCCTGTCGAACAACTTTTTTAAATTTACCAGATGATCTTCTTCAATGTCGGATTTAGCAATCATGTCGTCTACGTAGACCTCCATTTCCTTGTGGATCATATCGTGGAATAGTGCGGTCATTGCCCGTTGGTAAGTCGCCCCTACGTTCTTCAATCCGAATGGCATGACTTTATAGTGGAAAGTACCCCATGGTGTGATAAATGCAGTCTTTTCCTGGTCTTCTTCCGCCATTTTTATCTGGTTATAGCCTGAAAAGCCGTCCATGAACGAGAACATGCCATGCCCTGCCGTACTATCGACTAGAGTGTCGATGTGTGGAAGTGGGAAATCATCCTTAGGACTGGCCTTGTTCAGGTCCCGATTGTCAACACACATGTGTACCTTCCCATCTTTCTTGGGTACTGGGACGACATTAGCCAACCACTCAGGGTACGTAGAGACTGCAAGAAATCCGGCTTCGAACTGTTTCATGACTTCGTCCTTGACCTTGAGGATCCATTCTGGCTTTAATCTTCTCAATTTCTACTTGATCGACTTGCTTCCGGAGGCAATTGGTAGCTTGTGCACAACAAGATCTATGTCCAATCCCGGCATATCCCTGTACGACCATGCGAAGACCTCTTGATAATCTTGTAAGAGTTTGATCATTTATTCCTTTTGTTGTGACGTTAATAAGGTTCCGATCTTGACAATTCGTGGGTCCTCTTCGGTACCAAGATTGATTGAATCTGTATCCTCAATGTTTTGCTGAAAACCTTTCTCGTGACGTTCTACCAAGTCTTTGATTTTTTTAGGCGGGTACTCCATTTCGTCCTCAGACTCTTCTTCAATCCCCATGAGGTCAAAGTCGAGTTCAAGATCGAAATCATACTCGTCCCTTTCAAATTGTGTTTTATCTGGGTACTCATTTGATTGAGACATATCCCTTGAAAACTCTTTTTTTGACTTTTGGAAAATATCTATTTTTTTGCAACTTTGAAAGCTTTTTGATTTTTTTGACTTTTGAGAAATTTTTGATTTTTTTGCTTTTTGAGGAATATTTATTTTTTTGTTGCTTTTCGAATACCTGAAATAAGAAGAACAATCATGCGAATTTATTAATAAAGATCGGGAGCCCTCAAAACAGTCTTTACCCGAGGACTCGGGCTCGTTATGATCCTCGGGCAAACTAGATTCGTTTAACGGCGTTTTTTTTTTTGAAGCCTCAACAGCCTCAAGGGTCAATGGGAATTCCTCCCAATTGTTCAGAACTTCACCTTCTCTGAGGGGGCGGATGAGATGTGAAAGTGATGTGTTGGGTGATTTGGTTGGTGGTTCGGAGATAACCATGATCTCCGATTGATTTTTGTTAGATGGGGGCATAGTCCCTCCCAAACTCGGTGGGACGACGATTGATGCCCAGTTGATGCCAGTGGGGAAGGGTGATTTTTTCTCTTGGTTCGTGGTGGTTTCCACTTTGGTTGATTCTAAGACGATCTTTGATAGACTTTCATTGGAATCCCCATTGAATAAAACATCAATGCCTTCTACGAAGGATGATTGGGACTCAACAACTGAGTCTTCATGAATGTGTACGGGTTTGAAATTTACCCTTTTTGGCCTTTTTGCTGGTAGTGGTTCTGATAAGCTGTCGGGTCTGATATGTGATTTTGGGAAGCTAACGCTGATATGCGGAACTCTGCTTAGGTTCCAGATATTTGGTTCACGGTTTTGCTTTCTCGCTAATCGAAGCTCTTTTTTCTTTTCATTCATTTCTACAATATCCCTTTTTGTGGGCCTGAACCCGAGACCAAAATAAGGAGTTTTCTTTTTGGCTTCAACCGGTGTAGCTCTCCCTCTTCCTCCCGGTCCCAACCCTTGCTTGGGTCGATAACCTGTCCTTTTCATGACCCGACCAACCATCAGATTTGGTCTTGATAGTTTTGCTTTTACCTTCTCCTACCCCTTTTCAATATGATTGACAGCGGCGAATTGATAAGAGTGATAGAGTGCTTTGTCCTTCGTCATCTCAATGTCGATAAATGGCACATCCGGAGCTCTTCCAGCCGGGATAAGATTTTCTGCCAGCACTGATATCATTCTCTGCCCCATGATGAACTTGACTCTTTGGTGTAGAGAGGACGGTACTGCCCCGACAATATGGATCCATGGCCTGCCCAGCAGTAAGTTGAAGGTTATTGGTATTTCCATGACTTCAAACGTTACTTCGAATGTACATGGGCCTATTGTGACAGGTAGATCCACTTCTCCTAGAGAATCCCTTCTCGAACTGTTAAAACCTTGGACGACCTTATTGTTGGGCTTGACATGTGACCAATCAGCGTTAAGCTTTCGGAAGGTCTCAAGTGGACAAACATTAAGCGCTGAGCCGTTATCAATTAGCACCCTAACAACCATCATGCCCTTGCATATGACCATGATGTTTAGTGGCTCGACGTGCCCTGTTCCTCTAGGCATAAATTCATCTTCAGTGAAGATAATGGGATTGGGGGCCATTATCTGGCCAATTGTTTGTTCTAGTTGCGCGGGTGAGGTAGTTGCAGCTATATGCGATTTTCCCAAAACTCTCAGTAATGCCTCTTGGTATTCTTCTGATTTTTGCATCAGACCCAGGATACTGATTTGAGCTAGCTGTTTGTTCAATCTGTCCACTATATTATGCTCACTCTTGAGAATGAGTTTAATGAAGTCTGCAGCTTCCTTATCCGTCACTTTCGCCTTCTCTTCTTTCTGTTCACTCTCACTCATTTTGTCCTTTCCTTTTACTTTTCTTTTCTCTTCATCCGTCATGCCTTTTGTTGTTTCTTCAGTCTCTTCCTTGATGCTTACCCCCTTTTTTCATATTTTTTTGTATCGCCCTGCCCTTGTCATATGCCCAATGTCGGCCACCATTGCTTTCTTCATGGTTTCAACCCCGAAGGTTGTGGTGATGGTTGTCTCGTAACTCCAGGGAACTGCCTGGATAGAGTTATAGAAGAATGGTTTGGGTGAGTGTATGGTCATGGGAGGCGGCTCGGGTTTTACATTGAGAATAAGGGGTGGTGGCGATGATTTGGATGAAACGGTAGTAGGAGTAGTTAATGGAGTGTATGGGAGGATGAGTGGTGGACGTGAAGATGCGGTGTATGGTATGTGAAGGGGTGGCCGAGTCATATATTGAGAACCTTGCAATGCATACGGTATAATGAGAGGTGGTCGAGTAGCAGTATTGGAAGTTTGATGAGTGGGATGGATGGTGAGGTCAGACAACCTGAGAGGTGGTAGTGAATTTTGGGATGAGTTTGTCGTGTGGTGGTTGACTATGTTAACCGTAGGTGCTTTTGGTTCCTTTGTTAAGTAGACCCTGATTTTTGCTCCGATAGGCGCTATTAACTCTGAGGGATTGAAGTCAAGTTCTCCACAGACAACATTTACCCTATGCCCACTCCCCTCTCCATTGTGAGTAGGTAGGGGGTTTTGATTGATATTCTGTTGTTAGGGCGGGTCGGCGGGTCCATCCAGGATGAGGGCCTTTTTATCGATCAAGTTCTGTACTTGATGCTTGAGCTGTCAGCATTGATCTGTGGAGTGCTCTGGTGCACCCATGTGGAATTCACAAAATAGGTTAGGGTTGTACCCTGGCCCTTTTGCAGCCTCAGGATTTGGTGGACGTTTTACCAGATATTCTCCTCTGAGTAAGAGTGGCAGTAATTCTGATAGTGTCATGGGTAATCTGGTAAATACTCTGTTTACCCTGTTAGGTCGTGCCTGCTGGTTTTGCCCATACTGTGGTGTTGGTTGTACATGCAGAGGAACTATCTGAAAGGGATTCTGCGGTGCTGGAGCCCAAGCAGCTCGAGGTACTGGCGCCCAAGGGACTTGTGGTGCCTGCGGCCTCTAAACTGGTGCTTGAATGAAAAGAGGTTGGCTGGGTTGTACATTGTTAACTTGGGTTTCCTCTTTCTTTTTGACAAAAGGCACGAACTTCTTCTGTGCCGATGTCCCTGCCGCTGTACTTAGGGCTGTGAAGTCAAATATTAAACCAGTTCGGATCCCGTCCTCGACCCGATCTGCCACTTGAACTAAATTTGAGAAGGTGCCTGTGGTGTGTCCAACCAGATGAGTATAAAAGGCATGCCCTAGTGTTGAGATGAACGTGGTGTTCATCTCTTGTTCAGTCATTGCAGGCCTTACTTGCGAAGCAGACTCCCGTCATCTTTGGGCGTACTCTTTTACTGTTTCCCTTTGCTTTCTAGTCATCTTGGCCATATCATTTCGATCCAAACCTACATCTGTGTTGAACCGATAATTATGCCAGAACATTTCAGCCAAGTCTTGCCAACTTTTGATAAGCGTATGGTCCAATCCGGACAACCATTTGAGTGCTGGCCCTGTCAAGCTTCTTTGAAACAACTGCACCAGTAACCTGTCATCTTCGCCGTATTGGCACATGGATCCGCAGTATAGTTTTAGATGTGACAGAGGACACCCCACCCCACTGTACTTCTCAAACTCCGGACATTTGAACTTGGCCGGCAACTGTGCATTAGGATAAAAGCAAAGGTCCCTGAATCTTGTCCCTCCTAAAGTATTTGTACCCTTCATCCATCTCATTTCTTCTTGGAGAGACTCTATCTGCTGGGCCATTTTGTTATCAATGGCATTTTTGGCCTCAGGCACCCTGAAGTCATACTTATCATCTGGGATTACCACCGGAGGTGGTTGATTCTGTGGGATGTAAAGTGGAGAGCCCTGATACATTGGCACCGTAGGAGGTGTGGTGGTCTGTTGATCTGGTCGTGTCTGTTCAAGGGGTTCCGGATTTGATCCAGATGCTTGTTGCTGAGCGGCTTGCGCTTGTAGGAAGTTAGTATTACTAAAAACAGCCATCAACATTTGTTCTTGTCTTTTCATTGTTTCTATTAACTTCGCTATCATTGCATTAGCTTCAGCAAGTTTACTTGTCGCAGGTTATGGGTCCTCTGAGTTGCTCATAGTTGATGTAGATCGAAGGAAATACGGAGGCTTCTCAGGGTGTTTGTACTTCTTTCGTTTGGCCACCTTTGGGTACAGAAGACCAATCATTACTATCTTGTTTACAAAAAGAAAAATGCCTGACATTTTATTAGGTCGGGTAAAGTTATTTATTTTAAAGCGAACAAGTTTTAAAGAAAGAGTTCTTTGGTTCGGAGTCGACATTAAAGCAAAGTTGGCATCAACACGGGACTGGCAAAATATTTTGAAAAATAATTACCATCAGCACGGGCTTGCAAATCGACACGGAGTCGATAAAATTTAAAAACGATTTCATCAGCACGGAGCTGGCATCGACACGAGTCGGTAAAATTAAAAACGATTTCATCAGCACGGAGCTGGCACATCGACACGGAGTCGTTAAACTTAAAAATGATTACATCAGCACGGAGCTGGTATCGACACGGAGTCGGTAAAATTAAAAAAAATTTCATCAGCACGAGCTGGCATCGACACGGAGTCGGTAAAATTTAAAAATGATTCATCAGCACGGAGCTGGCATCGACACGGAGTCGGTAAAATTTTTTTTAAAATGATTACATCAACAGGAGCTGGCATCGACACGGATCGTAAAATTTTTAAAACGATTTCATCATACGGAGCTAGCATCGACACGGAGTCGGTAAAATTTAAAAATGATTACATCAGCACGGATTGGCATCGACACGGAGTCGGTAAAATTTAAAAGCGATTTCATCAGCACGGGCTGGCATCGACACGGAGTTGATAGAATTAAAAATGATTACATCAGCATAGAGCTGGCATCGACACGGAGTCGGTAAAAATTTAAAAATTACATCAGCACGGACTGGCATCGACACGGAGTCGGTAAAGACATTTTGAAAAGAAAGATTACATTTTGAATTTTGTACACCAACCCATTAAACAATTCATTTGCCATGATTATCCAAAATAAACTGAAAGAAAATTTCATTGAACTATTGAAAATTATTTGACAAATAGGATTTTCATTGAATTACAACTTTCAAATAACTCTGTTTTACATTCTTTTACATGGACGCTTGGATTTGTTTTGATCGTCATCAGGATTGCTGGGACAATTAGGCTTGCTTCTTTTGGTTCTAACGACTGACTCTTTGAACTCTGCTGGTCCATCTGGATACCCTAAGGCGCGCTTGTTCCAAGCCTTCTCAATGAGATGCACTAACTTTTCAGTCAATGGTTTGAAAGAAAAGAATTGTTTGTGTTGAGGTAGATAAAACTCTATAGGTACTCCGTACTGTTCTGGGATCAAAGCAGGTTGGTAAAAAGATGTCTCATCCACTCCGATCAAACGGACATAATAGGATCCTTTAGTACCTAAAACAGGATAGTCCGTCATCCACCAAGGGCATCTCAAACCAATATGCCGGGCAAGGCGAGAATCCAACCATTTGCTCCAAGCCTTAACTGAGTTGTGACGCACTAACATAGTTCTCTTGGAAAAGTACTCTGGCCTATACTCGAGGGTTGAAGGAATGTCCACAATTTTAAGACGATCGCAAAGCCACATATAAAGTAGGTGAGGGCTTCCTTTGAAATCCCTTCCCTCATCATTTTTTATGGCATCCAAACCTGAGAAAGTTTCGACTAGAATGAGAGGTACAGGGTTGGCTTTTCTAGAGAGCTGGGAAGCTATGTCTATGAAAGACTCAGGAATAGTTTGACCCTCACTTTTAGAGGTTAGTATGTATGAGCTAAGATTCCTAAACACAATCGATAGTCTCTAGTGGCTCTCCAAGCTTCTGGTTTTACATTGATGGGATGACTACGAAGAGTGGTATGGACTCATAAGGGTACTAAATCCAATCTCCCGTTACGGACTAAGGCTTTGGCTTCTTCCTTTGAAAGGTTTAGGCCTGTGGCGAGGTCACCCGATATCCTGTCTTCAATGAAGGCCTGACTAGAGGACTTGAAGTAGATATCTCCATGATGCCACAATAGTCTTCATGAGTAGGACACAAGTGCATATGCCCAATGTGGAAGATGTGAAGATAGGGGTTCCAACGCTTAGCCATAGTGTGCAAAAGATTCCAATCTATCTCAAACTCGTGAAAATACAGGGCGCATCTCAACATGAATTTTGCAAAGTTGAATTTCTCCACGGTGTGTATCCCCGTGATGGTTGTTTTGACCAATTGGTCGATTGGATTATTGCCTGCAGCCAGCATTCTGAGTTGACACAAAAGAATAGTTTAGTACATTTCCAAGGTCCATTTAAAATTACTTTTCTTTTGAAAATTTTTGTTCTTATGGAAAACACTTTCTTGAAAACATTTTTTTCCTAGAGAACACTCCTTTTGGAAAATCTAATTTCTGGAAAATAATTTTCTTTTGTAAATCACTTTTTTTTTTTTTTTTGAAATTTTGATTTAAATGGCCCGGCCTATCATGATTATTGGATCGAGATGGACTGGGTCATTATTGAATTTTGGCAAGAAATGGATTCTTTATTGGATCGGTGCACCCATTTCAATTTCTGAAAATAAAATTTTTGATCCTTGAGGACAATCATAAACTCTGATCTCATCATTCACATCATTCACATACATCAATCATCAAGTTCCATTCAACAACCCGGGAACACCCGCGATAAGTTCGAGTCGTGACTTACAGGGAAGGTTTCTAGACTCTAAGCTTACTACGTGCAATGCATTTTTATCTGGCCACCCTTGCCCAAGCACACCTATATACCTCTCAAGCGTACTCAATCAGACGGTACGTGGTGACTTGGTTTGATATACCGTATAGGTGATAATCTAAAACTTCAATTCACTTCTCTGAAGCCAAAAATAGCTAGTTTGATCCCCAGTTGAGAGGTGGCGCACGATGCTGAGCAAGGGCCCACTTAAGTACCTTTCGTCTAGAATAAACGTAGTCTATCCCCCTTGTACAGTAGGGTATAGCGGAACAGGATCTTACTTAGACACTGGTTTTGACCAAGAAGTGCAATTGATGTACTTGGATTATCTTTTATGTACGTACAGGTACGAGTCAAGAGTTGTAGTTTTCATAAATGGTTTTCGCATCCCACGAGGGGAACCGACCACGTACTAGTACTACGTTGGCAATCGGACATGTGACAGTGCGGCTTACAATAGGAACAAAGGCTCAGGTCCTCCAACGTGGGTGTATCAATATACCTTTCAGAATCACCTGATCAAACGGTATTGATGCGTCAGTTTTATATACCTTACGGTACGTGATTGGAGTTGTGTTTTCATGAATGACGTCGCATCTCCGAGGAGACCGGGCCACGCACTAGTGTCACGTTGGCTATTAGGGACATGCAAGCGTGCAATACAGTAAAGTAAACGTGCTAGTGGTGTGTGCAAATAGGATAGGGTGTGCCTAGGGCATTTTCTAGATGAGTGGGCCCGTTTGGCCAGATCAAAGAGACCATAGTTTTTTTAAATAATTAATCCGTAAGGGTCGCACATTCATAGTTAAGCATCAACCAATCGATTTTTTTTTATCATTTTTTTCTATTTTACGAATGGACTAATCATAAAAGGACTTCTTTTTTTATTTTATTTTTTTTAGTCAAACGATGATCACTTTGAATTTCCATTTTGACCAATCAAAAAGTGGCGAGCGGTACGCCCTTAGTTTAAAAAAGATGATCCGTTTGATCTTTTGAAACTTTAAAACTTAAAATAAAAATAAATTCCAAGAGGAAAGTTTCCAAGACTGATGTAAGGAATAATTTTAACAAAAAAAAAAATCTTTTTTTTTTAATTAATTTGTTTTTAAAAATTTTTTTTTTGATTAATTTTTTTTGTTCTCATTTTGAGGCACATTGCCTCTGGTTTTTGGCTTGGGCCAAATTTTTTTTCTTTTTTTTATGCTCTTTTTCCCTACTCATTTTGTATCGCGACGAGACGTCAAACGGAAATGATAACGTAAACGATAGTAAATGAGCTCAAAAATTGATTCTGACTTGTCAAAATGTTGCTGACTTTGTCACATTTGGTAGAAAATTTTGTTCTACCCCAAATCGATATGCACTAATAGCTAATCGGAGATCGGACGAGAAAGTTACGATCAGTTTAAGTTCGACTGTCCATTCGACCAAAAATGAAGAAAAACGACTTTTTTTTTATTTTTTCTTTATTTTTTTGTTTTTTTATTTTTTTATACCATTTTGAGGCACATTGCCTCTGGTTTTTTTTGTTTGGGCCAAAAAAGAAATTTTTTTTTTCATTTGTTTGATGATATGCATGCTTTAAAAGGACATATCGGATAATAAAGTAAAAAATCAAATTTTTTTTTTTCAAGTGAGTAAATAAATAAAAAGAAACCTACCTAAAAAATAAATACAACAAATACAACAAGTATTGTTAGCTTGCAAAATAAAAAAAACATTGAAACCTTTTTTTTTGTTCCAAAATAACCGAGTTAACACGGGGGTAGAGCCTTTACTCCCCAGTGGAATCGTCAAGCTGTAGACACGTGATTTCGTCAGTACGATGACCACATCTACAATGGTTTGGAGTCGCCACCATTCATTTTTTTAAGTGGGTGCGAATGGTCACCCGATGTGCATTTTTTAGAAAATGTGACATTTTTGGCAATTTAGTGACTCCGATGGATAGGAACTAATCGAGCCTTGAGATTCGGGGTAAGCGGCTCGGTTGGAGAAAAGGGAAGGTGTTAGGCACCCTTTTCTCCCCACTAAATAGTGGTAACCTCAACTCAACTCGGTCATTTTGATTTAAAAAATACGAAAAATAAAGTGCCACGTGTTGTGCATTTGTACCCTAAATAGGGATTTATTTTTGGCTTGATTATAGGATCATCCCATTGAAGAGGATGATCCTTATAAACCTTTGCCTTGAAAAGAGAGGAGGGGGATGATAGAAGAGGGTAGGGGAGAGGGTGTAGAAGAGATGGGGATTATTTTTGTTGCACCCACCTTGTATCTTCTTTCTTCTTTTCTTCTTCTTCCTTGAGTCTTCTTGAGTCCTTAGTATTTTAAGAAAATACAACCCTTTTTTGGTTGAAGGAGTAGAGAAGAGATGATGAGAGAGATGAGTGTAGTATGTGATTTTTTTTTTTTGTGAGACTTGGGGAGGATTAGTATGAGGGAATTGATAAGATTTTTTTTTTTAGTGAGAAGGGTAATAGTTGTTAGTAAAGAAGAGTTGGGGAGAAATTTTGTAGTGAAAGTTGGGGGCCATTTTTGGGAAGAGGAGGAGGGTATTTATAGATGTTGAGGAGTTATTTTAGAGATATAATGGGGTGAAGTGAAGAAAAATGATAGAATGATTATGAGTTTGAGAGAGAAGTGGGTGTAATTTAGAGGAGATTGGAGGGTATTTAGGTAAGGGGGGTTAAATGGGTGAGTTTTGACCCAAATGGTTTGGATCCTACCCAACCCATTTGGGTGGAGTGTTTGGTGAGGTGAGTTTAAAATGGTGGTTGTGATTAAATGGTATTTGATTTAAGAGAATGGAAGATTTAAAAAGGTGGTTGATGATATATTTTGGGAGTGTGAGGGAGATGATGCCATGTGTCAAAGTAGGTGGAAATGAAGGGTTGAGATAGGTTGATGGGAGAAGTTGAGTATTTGACTTGAGAGGATGGTGTAGGTTTAGGTTATAGATGTGGGTTTTATAGAAAATGATGAGGGTAGATTAGAGGAGGTATAGGTTAGGGGTGTTGGTAGATGTATTTGATTTGAGAGAAAAGGTGATGGATTGATGTGTGGGTAGATGGGATTTAAAGCAAATTAATGGGGTAGGTAGTTGGGTGAGGGAGGTGAGATGGGGTGATGACATGTGTCATCTTTGATTATCAAGATGGTGATTGGTTGATGGGTTAGGGTTGTGGTTGGTTGGATATGAATTGGATATGGATTTGGGCTTAGGGGCTTTGGAGTGTTTTGGGCTTGGGTTATGAAATGATTTCAGATTTTAGGAATTGGTTGGGGGTTTTTTTAGAATGGATTTTGAGGGTGTAGGTTGGTTTTAGATTTTAGGTGATATGGGATTGATTTTAGGTTAGGGGTAAGGTGAGAAATTAATTTAGGAAAGTGTTGAGGGTTTGTGGGCCTTAGGTAGGCCTATGGTTTTTGCGGATTTGGAGGTGGAGCGGTGGTAGTAGAGAAGGGGTAGGCATCCCAAGTCTCACATTTATTAATTTTTTTGAGATTTTTGAATTTTTTGAATTAATCAAAATGTAACGTGTTTGGCAAATCGGGCTTTTTAGGCCCGTTGGTGAACTTTATCGAAAATTTGACGTTTTTGATTTTGGAAGCGAAACGGTGAATATTGGGAAAGCGTAAAGTAGGCCGAGTCCTTTTGGTGGCCTCCTAAACCATTGAGAGGTCTTAGGGGCCTCGGTTTGGTCAAAATATCACTTTTCAATGACTTGGGCCCTTAAGGCCCGTTGGCCCATTTATTTGGAAAATCTGTATTTTTGGGCCTTTTCGAGTAGTGGCCCGTTCAAATTGGGGTGTCTACAGGTATGATGAATGATATTAAAGAAAGAGATAAAAAAATGATTTTTTTTATGCTGCTACCAGAAACAATACAAAATTCTGTTGTGCGTGATGTGAAGAGATTTCAAAGAAAAAAATCGCAAAAAAAAAAAAAAAAAAAAAAAATCCTACCTAGTTTGCGTGGTGTGCCGCCAGTAAAAAGAAGAGTTTCGTTTTCTATCTTCTTCTCAAAGAAGGGGGTAGTAAGATAAGAGACGCCTCATTTCTCTCTCTTTCTATCATTTTACTATCTTTTCGTTAATGATCTAGATCTGATTGTGATTTGGTTTTGATTCTATATAATTTGTTCCAACTTTAGTCTTCATGAAAATTTTGTTTCTCAAGGTTTCTATATCAATCCATCTCTTAAAATAATCTGATCCTTTGGGTACATAAAACGATTTAGAGTTGGCACAAATCAAGAATCTCAACGATCAGTTGTGTGTGATCGATCTCACCATTATTATTTTTTTTCCCTTTTGATTCAATCGAATAGAGAAATAGTAATAAATACAAAAGAATGGAGAGGGCAAAAAAAAACACCCCTAAGTTTCTGATTTTTTTTTTTTTTTTTTTGTATTTGGAGATCTTTCAATTTCGGATTTCTATGAGAAATTTTTCAGTGATTTTACTCTCCAGTCATTACTTTGTGTGGTGGTTGATTGGTTCTGGTTTTTTTTTCAATCGATTGATTAATCTCTCTTGCAAAAAAATTTCTCTTTCGTTTCGGAAATTTTTAATGAAAATAAAATTTTCTAATAAATCCTTCGGTGGGGATTAAAGGTGATCGAATTGCTGAAGATATATCTATAGAATCAGAGGTTTTCTAGAGTTCTGTTTTTCGAGCAGAGAATTTGAAGTGGGTTGGTTGAATTATTTGTTTAACTGATCTGTTTTATTCAGTTTCATTTGATTGGTGTTTGAAGGTTTTCTTCAATGATTCTGAAACTCCAATTTTGGAAATCTTGGAATTAGGGAAATTGCTAATTTTCTTCTATTTTGGGATCTCTAAAGAAAAATTTGATCTTTCTAATGTTTGGTTGTAAAGGGGGGAACGCTGTTGGTTATGCTGAGAGTAAGAGAGAGAGAGGTATAGATGTGTGAGTTGTGTGTTGGCAGCATCATACAAAAACAAAAAAAAGAGTTGTGTGTGGTGGGTGTGTAAGTTGTCTGTTGCTGGCAGCAACATATATTAAAAGAGAAAAAATGGTTTTTGAAGATATGTTGGGGCAACAACATATATAAAAAAGAGAAGGATCGTTGGTAGCAACATATATATTTTAAGAAAATGAATTTTTTCTCTCTTTAAAAAATTCAATTTGTTTAAAAAAGAAAAAAAAAAAGAAGGGTTCATTGCTCCTTATCTCTACAACTATCATGCTATCCTCAATTCAATGTTCATTGAAATCTCAACTTGTTTAGGGTCGCCCAAAGCGATTCTTGATTGGACCATAGAAAGAGAAAGAGTACTTGTATTTTATTAAAAAAAAAGATTTTTCTTGTGCTTATCTCATTGGTTAATAATTGGTTATTTGTGTGCTATCTTAATTGATCACTTTCGTTTTACCCTTATTGATTGTCTATCTAATATGCCATGATCTAATTGATATATCTCTATGATGTGTATGCTTTGATCTTGAATTGAATGATGTGAATATATTTTGTTTCTTGATCAATATTTGAAATCCATGTTGTCTAATTTGGCCCATGACCTATTTATTTGAAAAAATACCCAAGGCACACCCCACCCTATTTGGCACACACCACTAGCACGTTTATTTTGTTGCATTGCACATTTGCATATCTTTTTTAGCCAACATGGCACTAATGTATGACTCGATCTCTTCGTGAGACGCGACGTCATGCATGAAAACCATAACTCCAATCACGTACCTTAGGGTATATAAAATTGGGGCATCAGTGATCAGGTGACTCTGAAAGGTATATCGATGCACCCAGGCTAGAGCGACCTGAGCCTTTGTCCTATTATAAGTCGTAAAGTCACATGTCCTAATTGCCAACATAGTACTAGTACGTAGTCGATCCCCTCGTGGGATGCTAAACCATTTATGAAAGCTACAACCCTAGACTCGTACCTAGATGGTATATCAAAGATAATCCAAGTTGCACCCATTGCATTTCTTGGTCAAAATCAGTGCCTAAGCAAGATCTTGTCTCATTGTACTACGGTACTAGGGGGATAAATTACATCTATTCTAGACGAGAGGTGACTTAAGGATATCTTTGCTCAGTATCATGCACCACCTCTCAACTAGGGATTAAACTGGTTGCTTTTGACTTTAGAGATTTGGGTTGGAGTCTTAGATTATCACTTATACGGTATATCAAACCAAGTTATCACGTACCGTCTAATTGAGTACGCTCGAGAGGCATATAGGTGCACTTGGGTAAGGATGGTCGGATAAATTGCATTACACGTAGTAAACCTAAAGTCTAAGAGCCTTCCTATAAGTCACGACCTGAACCAACTATGGGTGTTCCCAGGTTGCTCTATTCAATCCAATCAACAAGTAAGTGGGCAGATCGGCCGAGACCGTTCAAACTAAACCCGCAATATCGGTCCGACCCAATATGTGAAATATAAATCAATTGGCCCAATCAACAAATGGATCAAACTGATCAACACCAAACCAGTTGGACCAATTGGTTTTACTTTCAAATATTCAAACTATTTTATACCAAAAAGATTTGATCTTAGGGTCAAATTAATTTGTCTGATTGAAGGTTCTACTCTCAATCAAGGGTAGACCCGTGACTAACCTTTTCACCTTCTTAGTCACTATAGACTTATAGTGCATTTGGATTCGATATTTTCTACTAGACTTAAGCTAAACTATATCAAAATTTTAATCATGTGGTTAAGAGTCAAACCTTTCGAGTCATTGGTTAACCTTGATTTACTTCTAATCAGGCAATAATTGCTCCTAAACGTTCTAAACCACCATCTGTACCATTTTGGGTTCCGTGAAAAAAGTCATCTTTTGAGAATACCAATGTCAAGTCCAAGTAGTCTATCCACCCAGTCCTACTTTGTAGATAAGCATAGTTTTCTTTTAGTTTCAATTCAGTTTTCATCAGTTTTTAAATTTAGTTGGTCGTTTTAATTACGTTAGTATTTCTTTCATTTTCAAGGTTTAGTCGAGTTTGTCAGTTTATGTTTTTCCAATAAAATAAAAAAGCTTCTGATTATCATTCATTTAATAACGATTTGAGCATAAAATTTGACATGAGGAATGACTCAAAGCTTACTAATCAAAATTGATAAATATTGGAATTAAAAAGTACACTCAAAAAATGTAAATAGGTACTACATTTGGAATTAAAGAGTACACTCAAAAAGTAAAAATGGGTACTATATTATCCTCAAGGGAATATGAGATAATAATAAACTTAGATGAGAAACTCAATAATATTCATGCAGTCTCATGAGGAAATAAAGTCAATAGCGATTTTTAAAGTTAAAGTTTATCGATCAAGAATGATGCAGTTGAAACTATCAACAAAGGTGCTAAGATCTGTAAGAAGGGATCCATTATGTTTTTCACTCGAGAGAGGAGAATTCTTACTCATAAAAGAATAAAAGATTTTCTTGAAGTTCTAGAAGAGTTGAACAGTTAAATATAAAGAACTCAATCACACTCAATTTCATAAAAGAAGACTTTACTAGACAAAGCAATCAAGACATCGAGTTTCCTAAATTTTGACTAAATCAAATAGCATTTCTCCAAAGGAGGCCTTCTTTCATCGAATCATTTTCTTGTCTTACTAAGAAAAGATAACCTTCTTTAGCCCTTCGTAGTCTCTAAAAAAAATCAATTGCCTCTTCTTTCTAAATCACACTGGCCAATCTTGTGAGTGAATCTTAGTATGAACTACATTTCAACCTAAGAAAAATTAAGGCATCATCAGAAAAAGAAAAAAAAAGTCCGCTAGATTGAAACTCAGAAGAGGCAATCTAGGCAAAAATTAGGACATCATCAAATAGGGGGAAAGGTCTCATCAAGAAGAAAATTCAGAAGGAAGCTTGTGTAGAAACTAAGAAATGCATAACCATTCAAGCCACAACATTCGACGAAAACAATGTTGAAGTCGAAAAAACTCAGAAGTCATCTTAAACATTGTAAGATCTTTAAGAGTATGTTTACTTGTCCAAGTGTTCATTAAAGGAAAGTATAGAACCATCGACCACTTCAACGAGAAAGATCTTCTATTCCAATAATTAGTAAGATTTTAAGTCCAGCTCAAGCATTTTTCAAAGAAAATTCAAAAAGATAATGATCAAATTTTTTATTGCACATATGATAATCTTAAGAGTTTTGAAAATTTAAAGGAATGTCGATTCTTCTGTTTGTCATATATCAGAGTCCATAGTATCTCGTTCATATTTTTCAAGTACAATCCATTCCATCAATTTTGTAATCAAGTTCTAGTTAAAGCCAACCTTGAAATTAAGGGCATTTTTGAAAGTTATTGTGATTCCAAAGTTTTGTTTTTAATCACATGATAAAAAGGAAAATCTTGTTCAAAAGCTTCAAAGTCCAGCGAAACTCAATGATAATTATGAATCCAAATGCATGATAAGCCAATAAAGCCCAATCTCCCGATCTTTAAGCTTGATAATACCAAGTCTTTAATTAATCGAAGCCCGAGAAGTGTGGCTCCAATAAGTTCGACTCTGATAAATGAGACTCCAACTTTTTTGAATCATAGAATGAATTAATGGAATTGTTTAATTTCCTGTAAACCTTAGTCAGAGTCCGAGAAACGAGACTCCAACTTTGTTTGAATCATAGAATGAATTAACGAGATTGTTTAAGTTCATGTAAACCTTAGTCAGAGTTCGAGAAACGAGACTCCAGCTTTGTTTGAATCATATAATGAATTAACGAGATTGTTTAAGTTCTTGTGAACCAAAGTTAGTGTCCGAGAAACGAGACTCCAACTTTTTGAATCATAGAATGAACTAACAGGATTATTTAAGTTCCTATAAACCTTAGCCAGAGTCCAAAAAATGAGACTCCAGCTTTGTTTGAATCATAGAATGAATTTGAAAGCGCCCTCGATACGCGGGGTGCGCGGATCCGCTTTTGACCCTTGAGGTTTGGGAGTCGCCACCTAGTTATTATGGTCGAGGAACTGATCAATGACTCTAAACAGATAAATGACTAATCTAGAACAAGAAAAAACTGAATTCGGGGATCATGTTACGGAGTTGGAAGGTGTTAGGCACCAACCCTGCCCGGCCAAAGTTGGTCTCTACTAATTTCTCAAATAAGTTATATTGCTAAAAAAAATCTAGATAATAATAAAATAAAAAATAAGAAGTTATACCTTTCCGATAGCAAAGACTTTGTTCCCTCAGATCCGACAAAAATTGCTCCTTGTACCATACTTCTTGCTTTGTTCTGTCTCCAGATTTGATTTTCGATCTCTGAGGCAAGGTATCTCTTCTTTCTTGGATTTGAATTCTTCGAGTTTGTTAATGGATTTTGGGGTGTTTTTGAAGGGCTTTTAGGTATTTTTTAGGCTAAAATCGAAGAAGGGATGTTAGGTAAGGAGTTGGGGCTCCAAAACTAGGGTTTATGGGAGGCTAGGGGGGCTTTTACACCTACTTCTCTTAGGGTTTATGACTTGATACAAAAATAAGGTGTGAGCACCCCTATTTATAGATTTTTTTTAGGGGTTGATTTTGATAGAGTTAGTGTTTAATTAGAGTTCTTTTAATTAGAGTTGTGTTTTAGTTAGACTTGTTTTAAGTAGAATTGTGTTTTAATTAGAATTATTTTAGGTGGAATTGTGTTTTAGTTAGAACTCTATTAGATTGAGTTATTATTTAATTAAAACTCTATTATGATTTTGACTTTTGGTCTTATTTGATTGACTTTTAATATTTTGACTTTAGTCTTAATTGATTGACTTTTAATATCTTGACTTTAGTCTTGCTTAATTGACTTTAAATTTTGACTTTAGTCTTACTTGATTGACTTTAATACCTTGAATTTAGTCTTGCTTGATTGACTTTAAATTTTTGGAGCACCCCCTCTATTATATCTTTAATTCTTTGGACCTCCAAATGGAGGGGTCCTTAAAAAAATATCTCACGAACCCTCAACAATTTTACTTGAAAGCCCGATTGATCGATTTTTTTAATTCAAAATTTTAAATTAATTTCATTAATATTTCACTTTAATTATTTAATATTTTATATATTAATTTCGAAATTTTTAATTATGAAAATTGTGAAATTATCGTTTTGCCCCCCCAGAGAGGACTTTTCACATTTTAAGTCGGTTTTTAATGTTCTATGATGTTTTAGAATCGATTTTTCGTAAGGAATTCAATGAAAATATTAGTTTGTGTCATTTATAGAATTTTTTGTGTGAAATGGTCATGAACTTTATTAGGGGCATTTTCGTAATTTTGTCAAATTCTGTTAAAATTAGTGAAATGATTTATTTGGTTTCGATTTGTCATTTTATGTGTTCGAAAAGGGTTTTCCTAATCGTAGCGTAGGCTCTAGGGTTATTTTGATGTTAGGGGTATTTTGGTAATTTGGTAGTTTTTTAGTGATTTTTATCCTGAAGCTTCTTTTTGTCTGAAAAATGATGATTTCTAAGTTTCTGGGGTCGTATTTTCTTAGCGTAGCGTGGTTTCTAATGTTTTGTCAGTTCGAATACCTCATCTGGATTTTTGAAACACATCTGGTAACAAAATAAAGCAATGGAATACACATCCATTATTGAGAGTCATTGCGATCGGGTTGACGAGTTGATTAATCAGGCGAGTGTAAAAATGGGGTGTCTACAGATGCCCCTCTTTGGCAGAGGGTTGAAGCAAACTAGATAGTAAATCTATTTTGGTAGATAGTGCGATATCTGAATGCCAAAACTAGTAACAGTTCATTTTGTAGCCTGGTTTAGCAATTCGTCGGGGTGTTCGGATCCTTGAGGGTAAAGCTCTCCCCGAATTAAAAGATTGTCAGGTTTTTGAGCGCAAACTCTCACTGACGGTGTCAGATCCTTGAATTTTAGAAAATTCTCCTTGACTGATGTAACAACTGTGCAGGTGTGTGATTTAAAATCTAAGAGTTTAAGTTGGAACTGAATAAAAATCTGAGCATAAACTGAGCATAATTTGAATATAAACTGAGCATAATTCCGAGAAAACCCTCGGCGACATCTGAGCATTGTTCCAAGAAAACCCTCGGCGGCATCTAAGCATAATTCCGAGAAAACCCTCCGCGGTAACTGAGCATAGTTCATAGAAAACCCTCGGCGGCATCTAAGCATAATTCCGAGAAAACCCTCGGTGGTAACTAAGCATAATTCCGAGAAAACCCTCGGCGGCATTTGAGCATAACTCCGAGAAAACCCTCGGCGGTAACGGAGCATAGTTTCGAGAAAACCCTCGGCAGTAATTGAGCATAGTTCCGAGACAACCCTCGGCGGTAACTGAGCATAGTTCCGAGAAAACCCTCGACGGCATCTGAGCATAATTCCGAGAAAACCCTCGGCGGCATCTGAGCATAATTCCGAGAAAACCCTCGACGATAACTCAGCATAGTTCCGAGAAAACCCTCGGCGGCATCTGAGCATAGTTCCGAGAAAATCCTCAACGGTAACTGAACATAACTGAGCATAGTTCCGAGAAAACCCTCGGCGGTAACTGAGTATAGTTCCGAGAAAACCCTAGCGGTAACTGAGCATAGTTCTGAGAAAACCCTCGGCGGTAACTGACTGAGTAAAACTGAGACTAAAGGAATAAATCTGGGAAAGAACGATTGAAAATGAATCTGGAAAAGAGGGGTTGGATCTGGAAATGCAGAGATCTGAGACAGAATGAATGTCATATCTCCTACGTGAGATCCAAAATGCTTTTGTTTAAACCTCGAGGTTTTACCCCAAAGTTTTATGAATTTAAAACCTGAGTTTTTATTTCTTTTGAACCTCAAATGTTTTTTGAAAAGCTGTTATCAAGAGGGTAACCTTAAGTTTGGGGTTCTCATTATCATTACTTAAAAACAAAATGCCCCTAGTTTGACAATAAACATGGCATTGAAGACAATTGAACACATCACGCAAAAATTTTAAAAAAATACCCCTAATATAAGGGGGAAAAGTTACATTAAAGAAAATGCCCCTTGTATGAAGGTTTGAAATATTTGATTACCACAAGCGCAACAAATACTCAACTTTTAATTTTGATTAATTTTATTGAAAGTTTTGAGTCAGGCTCAAGAGAACAAAATTATTTCCTTTTGAGACTCATCATAGAATTCACCCTTATCTCCCTTGGTTCACTCGAGGAAGTAAACATTTTCAGATCGGTCATAGACAAGATAATTGTGGCTTCTGAGTCTATGTCTGGTTTAAGCTAAGTATTGAACTTGATTATTCGGACTTCTGATGTTTCAGCTCGGACCGTTCTCAGCTTGGGATCTTCTTCTATTTTTTCTTTGTTGCTCTAACTTTTGCCTAGATCGTCTTTTCAGGTTTTCAATCCATCGAGCTTGCTCTAACTTTTGCCTAGATCGCCTTTCCAGGTTTTCGATCTAGCGAGCTTTTCTTTTTTTTCTTGGATCTGATTGTTGCCAAAGTTGTCCTTTCAGATTTTTAACCTTGCGAGCTTGCCTTAATTTTTGCCTAAGTCGCCCTTTTCGGGTTTTCAACTTAGCAGGCTTCATCATTTTTTTTTCTCCTCTGAACTTCTGGAGTTGCTGTCTGATCATGCTTTGCTATCTTCCTTGACTTTTCGCACGGTACTTAGGAGGACTTTCATGGGTAAGCTTAGGACTGGGTATAAAAAGAAAGGAATTTTGAGGCTCAAAAACCCAAATGCCCCTTGTGTGGCATTTCATTTAAAAAATTTCTTGAATTTTCTTTCCCATTTTGAATTTTTTTTCTTTTGAATTTTTTCTTGATTTTTTATTGTGTGGGGAAATAGATTTTTTTTATTTAATGTAGTCGGGCCTGAAGTAACTTCTCAGGTTGCCTACGTACCCCAGAATTTTGGGATCAGACCAAAATGTAGTTCGAATCTCCCTTTCCTAAGTTAGGTGATCGGGTTGAGAAAGAAAAATGCATAATTTTTATTTTTGAAAAAGACTGCAAAGGGGTTGAGAAAGGATATGTTGAACTGGATAACTGGGTAATATGAGGATTGATTCGGCCAAAGATGGCCTCCTTAATGTAGTACCGTTTGATTTGGCCAAGGTTGGTTGGTTCTGGTAATTCGATTCCATCATGATCCTGAAGTCTGACAGCTTTTCCTGGTAATATTTCCTTGACGATGAACGGACCTCCCCAATTTGGCTTGAACTTCCCTCTAGGGTCAAAAATAGGTGTCCTATTCTCTTTGAGTACTAAATCCCCGACTTGTAAGTGACGGGCCTTGATTTTTTTGTCAAACGCACGGGCGACTCTTCTTTGATAAGCTGGCACGTGATACAAAGCTCTTAGTCGTTTTTCTTCGATCAAATTCAATTCTTCATACCGTTGACGAACCCAATCTGCTTCTGACAACTTACTTTCTAATAAGACCCTGAGAGACGGAATTTTCATTTTAACTAGCAAGACTACTTCCATGCCATACACTAAGGAGTAGGGAGTAGCTCTAGTGGAGGATCGAATTGAGGTTCGATATGTCCATAATGCAAATGGCAGTTTTTCTAACCAATCTCGATGTGATTGACACATTTTCCTAAGGATAGTCTTAATATTCTTATTAGCTGCTTCGACTGCTCCATTAGTCTGAGGGCAGTAAGGAGATGATTTATAGTGTGAGATTTTGAACTTTGAACACAATTTAATAACCTCAGCTTTGAAGTATGACCCGTTATCGGAGATCAACTCCGAAGGTACCCCATATCGACTGATGATGTTCGTTTGAATAAACTTTGCAACTCGAGACGCAGTGAGGACAGCATAAGAGGCAGCTTCGACCCATTTGGTAAAATAATCGATGGCAACTAGAATGTATTCGTGCCTGTTTGATGCCTTAGGCGATATTTTACCGATAATGTCAATTCCCCAGACTGAGAATGGTCATGGTAAAGTCAGACCCACTAATTAAGATGGTGGCATATGTATAAGGTTCGCATGTATTTGGCATTTAGGACAGGTTTTGACCATGTGATGACAATCTGTTTCTATCGTGGGCCAGTAGTATTCTTGTCTCATAATTTTCTTAGCTAGCATTTTCCCACTCATGTGAGGGCCACATTCTCTTGAATGTAGTTCAACCATTATCTGTTCAGCTTGGTCTTCATCAATACACGACAAATGAATCCCATCATAAGACCTTTTGTATAAACTTCCTGCGCACAAGATGAATTGGATGCTAATCTTAGTAGGGTTTGTCGTTCCTTCCTCGATGCTTCTTCCGGGAATTCTTATTTTTCCAACACTCTCTTTATATCTGTGTACCATGGCTTTCCATCGGGTAGTCGAGTAGCGATGTTGATCTGATGGCAGTATGCGGGTTTGTCTTTGACTTTAACAATGATCGGCCTCAATTCCATGTCAGGGGGTAAATGGATCATTGAAGATAAAGTTGCTAAGGAGTCAGCAAATTTGTTATCCTCCCTTGACAAGTGCTGGAACATGATAGCTTTAAACTTACTAACTAAGTTTTACAAATACTCATGATAGGGTTTCAACTTTTCATCCCTAGTCTTCCATTCTTCCAATGACTGATGTATGACCAAGGCTGAATCCCCAAAAACTTCAATTTCTGTAATGCCTAGGTTCAAAGCAGCTTCAAGCCCCGCGATGCATGCCTCATATTCAGTCGTGTTGTTAGTGTTCGAAAAGGCTAATTTAATAGCGATAGGAATGTGGCATCCTTCGGGAGACAACAGGACTGCCCTTATTCCATACCTATTTTGATTGGTAGCTCCATCAAAGTACAACTGCCATGTTTGGTACTACGGTTCTTCTTTAACATGCAAGATGTTCTCATCAGGAATTGATCAACAGGCTTTAGTCCTTCTACTACAGGGTGATCTGCCAAGTATTCTGCTACAGCTCTTCCTTTGATAGACTTCTGTGTAACATGCGTGATGTCAAACTCTGATAGCAACAATAACCATCGCGCGGTTCTCCCTGTCAACGCCGACTTCTCGAAAAGATACTTGAGAGGATCCATCCGAGATAACAGGACAATTGAATGAGATAGCATATAATACTTGAGTCTCTGAGTAGCCCATACCAGTGCTAAGCAAGTTTTTTCGAGGGTTGAATATTTTATTTCATATTCTAACATCTTTTTACTGATGTAGTATATGGCCCTTTCTTTACGAGTATCTTTGTCATACTGTGCAAGCATGCATCCCATAGCTTCTTCTGTGACTGACAGATAAAGAAGAAGTAGTTCGCCCGGTGTGGGTGGAACCAAAATAGACGGGTTTAAGAGATACTCCTTGACTTGGTCGAAAGCCTTTTGACATTGCTCATTCCAAACTGTTGGTTCATTCTTCTTGAGAAGCTTGAAAATAGGTTCGTAGACGTTGGTGAGTTGAGCGATGAATTTGCTTACATACTGGATTCTGCCCAGAAAACCTCGAATCTGCTTTTTAGTCTCGGTGGCGGCATCTCTTGGATAGCTTTGATCTTCACAGGGTCTACTTCCAAAAATCCAGCGTTAATCTGCTTCGTAACTTCTTCTTTAATTTTCAAAGTCCATTCCGGCTTCATACGTCCAAGTTTCTGTTTGATTGGTCGAGCATCAGGATATAACGGAATTCGATGTTGAACAATATCTGTGCTTACCCCTGGCATATCCTCGTAAGACCACGCGAATACGTCCTTGAACTTTCTGAGCAAGTCTACTATCCCTTTGCGTTCATCAGGAGATAAAGTGACCCTTATACGAATTTCTTGAGGACTTTCTTTTGTTCCGAGGTTGATAATCTCTACTTTCTCTATTAAAGGTTGAGCCCGACGTTCCTCTTCTTTTTCAAGTAATTTGATTATTTCAGGGAGAGGTTCTTCGTCAGAAGATTCTCCCTCCGAAGCTAGATTATTAGTTAAATTATTATTGCGCTCGGGGTAATCAAAAATTTCTTTCATTTCATTAAAAAGAGATGGGGTAACAGGACTCATTGCAGACTTGACAGACTCACTTGACTCAGCAAAAAAAACAGACTTACTAGAAATGACAGACTCAGCAGAAACAACTAACTTACTCGACTCAACAGAAATAAAGGACTCAACCGGCATGTCAGACTGAACAGGACTAATGGGACCGACAGACCCAGCCTTGACATGTAACACAGGACTGATTACATGATAATTTCATAGAGACCCAACAGCGGGTTTGATTAAAGACTGAGGATTTGGGATCCCTTTCTCAACTGACAAAACTAAGATACCATGATCTTCAATGAATAGCTGATCGATGTTGAGGGAGTCCAGATCGAGCTGCCAGTCTTCAACTTTCTTCTCCTTAACTTTTGTGCTTGCTTCCTTTTCGGGCCATTCCATGCCAAAGAAGATTTCAAACCCTGGCAAACGAGTACCTGTGATGTGATCAATGAAAGGCTCTGGGAACCCACAATAACGGAAGTCTTCTCCTTCTTTCACAAAATAACCATTGAGGGACTTTTGATAGGGCTTCGTTTTAATGAGATCTGTGGTACGCCTTTGCCTTTTAGCAATGGCCTTATCCCGTTTTGACTTCCAGTATTGGGCCCAATCTTCCTTAGTAGGCTTATATCCTAGTCCGAATGTGTCGATGGCCTCTTTAATCACTGGTGCCTCTTTAACACCTTGTTGTTTGCGACCCAAGCCCATACCAGGGAAAAATCTCATTTTCTTGAATATATTGGCCATGTAGCAATTAGAGGTATTTTCCATTGGAAAGTATTCTTTCATGGCTTGATCCCATTGGACTGAGCATATCTTTTTGAATTCAAACCCACTAAGTTCTATCATCTGTTGTTCTGGCTGAATCTCGAGCAGTGGCTCATTCTTTGCCTCAGTACTATTTACGATCCCTACAATTTCAGCGTCTCCATGAAGAGTAATTACTAGTCCATCCTTGATAAACTTGACCTTCTGGTGTAGCGTAGAAGGGATGGCTTTGATTTGGTGTAACCATGGTCTCCCTAACAGTAAATTGAAATAAGACTGGATTTCAATAACTTGAAATTCCACAGGAAATTCAGCTATGCCTGTGGACAATCGAAGGTGCAAAATTCCCAGTGCATCCCTTTTAGTATTATCATAGGCCCTAACACCTTGATTAGTGGACTTGAGATCTTTAGCCTTAAACCCGAGACAAGTAGCCGTTTTTAACGGGCAGACGTTCAGTGCACTCCCGTTATCAATCAAAATCAGAGGTACCCTCATCCCGTTACAGTCAACTGTAATGTACAATAGCTTAGTATGGCTTGCCCCTTCTTTTGGGAGATCTGAGTCCGAGAAGGATATGATATTCTCTACGTAAGTTTCCCCTACTATACTGGCCAGCTGATCTGGAGAAGTATCAGGGAAACTTGGGCTGTATTTAGTGCTTTGAGAACAGCCTCCCTATGAGCAGTAGAAGCCATGAGTAAACCCCATACTGAGATATTGGCCCCTGATTTTTTTCAACTGCTTGATCACGGAGTTATCTTCTTCGATGCTCTCCTTGGTGGGATCTTCTCTTTCTTTTCTTGCCAGGACTGCAGGATTATCAACACAGAGTTCTTGTGGCTTAAAAATTCTTCCCCCTCGAGTCATATGTCTAACTTCATCACAGGAAAGGGAGAAAGGCTCATCTTCTTCAGTTAACAAGTATGGATCTTCGTCTATCAAAGGTATAGGGCTTTTCAGATTCATTTGGGCCAATAGGTAACTAGTGAATGCAGGACTATCGTAACGGGGCAGGGATAAACAATATGTATCATCAAAGGTTAAGTCAAATGGTTCATAGTTCGTAGTGAAAACCTCATCAGTGAAGGCTATCCCGGCAAGGGGGTAACTAGGCGGTTTAACTTGGATTGGATGGATGAGAAAAACAGGGTCGAATAGTAATGGGGTGTGAGAAACCATGTTCAGGATTGGTGGAGTTTGATAAGTAGGTAGTAGATTATTGGTGACATTTGGTGGGCTAGGGATGGTGACCTTTTTGTTGTCAATAAGGTTTTGAATGGCATGGCGCAAGGTGATACATAGATCCGTATGATGGCCAGGATTTTGATGGAACTCACAGAACAAGTTAGCATTGTGTCCAGCTGGCAAGGGATTAGGTAAAGGTCGGGGTTGGATAGGGGTAAGAAGCCCTTCTTTCATCAATTTGTGAAGCGCTACAGTGAGACTCATCCCTAGATTGGTGAACTGACGCGGAATTCGAGGTTGACTTGGGTGAACCTGGTTATTAGTCCGGGCTGGGGGTTGAGCTGGGGTAACTGAGGTATTGGCGATGTAAGTATGGTTGATATTGGGTTTGGGAACATATGGTTTCTTAGGCTTGTTATCTGAGGGGTTAGAAAGAATCCCAGAGGCAAATGCATCCTCGAGTTGGCTTCCGGTTTGTAACAACGATTCAAAAGTAGGGAGGTACTAGGCCACTAAGTGCTGAGCATATCCTTGAGAGAGATTCTTTAGGATAATCGCTACTTGTTCCTTCTTCGAAGGTCTATCTCACATTTGAGAAGCCTTGGCCCTCCAGCGACCAATGAAATCAGTGAATATCTCCCCATTTTTCTATTTAGTTACTTCAAAATCCCTTCTTGAGGTCTCAATTTCAGTACTATATTTATACTGATGCTAGAAGGCCTTCGACATGTTCTCCCATGTACCCACAATAACTGGATCTTGAGACATTAGCCAACGTAGTACTAATCCTGATAAAGTTCTTTGGAACAATAATGTCATATGTTCGTCGTTGAGCCCCATAGTGCGCATGTTGGTAACATACACCTTAAGATGCGTTTTCGTACACCCTGCCCCACTGAACTTGTCCATTTCAGGCATCACAAACTTCTCTGGCAAATGGATTCTAGGGATGCGGTTCAGAGCTTCGATGCCTGCTGCAATTTCATCAATACCCTTTATACTCTTCATAGCTGACTCCAATTGAGACATTCTATTAGATAACGCCGGATTTTCATCAACATACTCTTCGTCTCCGTCGAGCTCGAAGACTTCACGTGGACGTTTCTCTTCAACCTTTTTTCCTTTTGGATCATCTAAAGGAATTCCCGTCGATTCTGAGGTCTGTTCTAACATTTCCACTTTGTCTTTTATATTGTTGATATCATTGGCAAAGGCTGCCAAGACCTTACGGATCTCTGTGAGCTCAGATTCTGAAGCCATCTTTGCTTGTTGAATTGGTACTGTGGTTCTTTCTAACCGACTGGACTTACGACTCCAACTAGGAGGTGGACGCTTGAGTTTGGGCGCAATGATAATCCTATATGACCCCATCAAAGGTAGATTTAGTCAATTTCAGTATTACCCCCTTGATAACACTTTAAGAAATCATTTTATTGAGATTTGCGCACCAATCCATTCACACAATGAATATTCGAAAAGGAAATAGATATTTATTCAAAAAGAAAGATAGTTTTATTAAAAATGATTAACAAAGAATATGTTCTTATTAAAAACATCTTTCAACAAATTTGACTTGAACTATTTTTTACATGGACGTTTGACTTTGTCTTGATGGTCATCAGGATTGCTGTCAGGCTTGACCTTCTTGGCTCTAACAACTGGCTCTTTGAATTCTGCTGGTCCGTCTGGATACCCTAAGGTGCGCTTGTTCCAAGCTTTCTCAATGAGGTGTACTAACTTTTCAGTCAAAGGCTCGGGAGGAAAAAAAGCTTTGTGCTGAGGTAAGGATAACTCTATAGGTACGTCGTACTGTTCTGGGACCAGATTAGGATGGTAAAAGATGTTTCTTCTAAACCAATCAGACGGACATAGTAGGATCCTTTGGTTCCTAGAACAGGGGGATCAGTCATCCACCAAGGGCACCTAAAATTGATATGACGGGCAAGGCGAGAGTCTAACCATTTGCTTCAAGCTTTGACTGAGTTGTGACGCACTAACAGGTTTCTCTTGGAAAAGTGTTCTGGCCCATATTCGAGGTTTGAGGGAACCTCTACAATTTTGAGACGATCACAAAGCCACATATAGAGTAAGTAGGGGTTTCCTTTGAAGCTTTCCCGCTCACCATTTTTTATGGCATCTAAACCTGAGAAAGTTTCAGCTAGGATAAGGGGTACTGGGTTGGCTTTCCTTGAAAGTTGAGAGGCTATATCTATGAAGGACTCAGGGATAGTTTGGTCGTCACTATTGGAGGTCAGTATGTATTGGGCTAGGATTCCTAGGTTCAATCGATAATCTCTAGTAGCTCGCCAGGCTTCGGGTTTTACATTGATAGGGTGACTGCGGGAGCGATACGACCCAGTAAAGGTAGTAAGTTCAATCTCCCGTCATGGACTAAGGCCTTGGCTTCTTCCTTGGAAATGTTTAGTCCTGTGGCGAGTTCACCTGAATATCTGGTCTTTAATGAGGGCCTGACTAGAGGTCTTGAAGTGGATATCCTCATGATGCCACAATAATCCTCGTGAGTAGGGCACAAATGCATATATCCCATATGGAATATGTGAAGATAGGGGTTCCATCGCTTAGCCATAGCATGTAAGAGGTTCCAGTCTATCTCAAACTCATGGAAGTAAAGAGCACTCCTCAACATGAATCTTCCAAAATTGATCTTCTCTACAGGGGGCATTCCTATGATGGTTGTTTTGACTAACTGATCGATTGGGTTATCGCCTGCGACTAGCATCCTGGTTAGACACAAAAGGGTATTTTAGTACTCTTCCGAGGTCCATGTAAAATGTCAATTTTCCTTTTATTTAGAAAATATTTTCCTTTTAGAAAATCTTGTTCTTATGGAAGGCATTTTTCAGAAAATATTTTTTTCTTGAAAAATATTTTTTTTTAGAGAATACTTCTTTTAGCAAACATTCTTTTCTGGAAAATATTTTCCTTTTCTTCTTTGAAAATTCAATTTTCATTTTGACTTAAATGGCCCGGTCCATCATGATTGTTGGATTGGGATGGACTGGGTCATTATTGTAAAAGAATGGATTCTTTATTAGGTCGGTGCACCCATTTTAATTTTCAAAAATAATATTTTTGATCCTTGAGGACAACCATACACTTTGGTCTCATCATTCACAACACTCACATACATTCATCAATCAACAGGTTCCAATCAATAAACAACCCGGGAACACCCACGATAAGTTCGAGTCGTGACCTACTAAGAAGGTTTCTAGACTCTAAGCTTACTACGTGCAATGCATTTTTATCTGGCCACCCTTGCCCAAGCACACATATATACCTCTCGATACGTGGTGACTTGGTTTGATATACCGTATAGGTGATAATCTAAAACCTCAACTCACTTCTCTGAAGCCAAAAACAGCCAGTTTGATCTCCAGTTGAGAGGTGGCGCACAATGCTGAGCAAGGGCCCACTTAAATACCTCTCGTCTAGAATAGACGTAGTCTATCCCCCTCGTACAGTAGGGTACAGCGGGGCAAGATCTTGCTTAGGCACCGATTTTGACCAAGAAGTGCAATTGATATACTTAGATTATCTTTTATACCTACGGGTACGAGTCAAGAGTTGTAGCTTTCATAAATGGTTGGCATTCCACGAGGGGACCGACCACGTACTAGTACTACGTTGGCAATCGGGACATGTGACTGTGTAGCTCACAATAGGTCAAAGGCTCAGGTCGCTCCAGCCTGGGTGCATCAATATACTTCTCAAAATCACCTGATCAGACGGTATTGATACCCCCAGTTTGATATACCCTAAGGTACGTGACTGGAGTTGTGGTTTTCATAAATGACGTCGCATCTCCGAAGAGACCGGGCCACGCACTAGTGCCACATTGGCTATATAGGACGTGTAAGTGTGCAAAACAGTAAACGTGCATGGGTGTGTGCAAAACAAGGTGGGGTGTGCCCGGGGCCTTTTCAAACAAATGGGCCCATGGGTCCAATTAAATCAATCGTTGTAACATGAATCACATGAATATTTAATCAACACCATTCTAATCACATAGATATTTAATCAAGATCAACAGCATTTTAAACACATGATTAAAATAAAAGCATATCAAGTACATATATCCATGTTAAAAGCAAACATTTAATCCAACATTATTTCCTTATGTATTCCAATCAATGGTTATTTCGGATGGCCCAAAATAATTCAGAATTTCAAATCATATTGAATTGAGGATGACTGGATATTCGTTAGGATGGAGATTTTAAAATCAAATACCTTTTTTTTTTAAAAAACAAAAACAAAAACAAAATCCCAATAAAATTTAGCCAACAAGTAGATCGTTGTTGACAAACCATCTTTTACTAGTGTCACCCCAATTTCCACGTAAATCATTAAGGTGTCATTGGAAAATTGGTGTGTCGAAATAACAAATCATTCAGCCACAAAGAGGGTTGCCAAAAATTAGAACAACATTGAGGTATATTAGCAACCCATTATTAATTTATAACACATCAATCCTTTAGAAAAAATAAATAATTGCCCACATATGGATTGGTGTGTTACAAATGAATATTGGTGTGTTAATAAATGCTTGAGATAAACTAAACAACCACATTCTTCATCAGTTAAATTAAGCAAATATTCCATAAAAATGTGCTTATTTAGTCGCGATTTCTCATCCGATCTATTGGTTTTGACCTCCAGAAAATTTAAAAATAAACATGAAAAATCGAAAAAGGTCCCAAACCAACCGGATTGACTTTGATGT
Organism: Akebia trifoliata; assembly: GCF_017979445.1. Classification (NCBI taxonomy): domain Eukaryota; kingdom Viridiplantae; phylum Streptophyta; class Magnoliopsida; order Ranunculales; family Lardizabalaceae; genus Akebia; species Akebia trifoliata. Next base: position 16,529,541 of record NC_141386.1, read on the forward strand.
TGTTAAATCAAAAACAAGAAAAATCTCTCTTCATCGCCATCCATCTCAAATTCAAATCGATGTTCTCTGAAAATTTCTAAAGAAAGGCTAAATTTCAAAATTTTCAGAATCTGATTTCGTGAAAACAGATCAATCGAGAGCAATCTGTTTCAACTCCACTAGATTTCCTACACCCTTCCGATCCACTTTTTAAGAGCAACCAAAAAGAAAAACAAAACCAAAATTTCAAAACTTCTATGTTTGGCGCTGGATTCATGTTCGAATGCTCCATCATCGATCTAATATATGAGGTTCGAAAAACATAAGAAACCAAACGAAAATCAAACAAAGTTGACAGCGATGTATCAATGATATCCATATAAATCTTCATTCGAGCAACCAACATAGATTTAACTTCTTTTCTTTTTTCTTTTTTTTAAAAAAACTCTAGTTCTTCGGTGCGAGACCGCCGATTTAGCTTCGTAGATGAATCATGCTGCGTGTCTCACCCTCTCTCAGAAGAAATCGCAGATTTCTTTAGATCATTAGTGACCCTAAATCGATTGGCCTGAGAAAATGAAGAGACTAAACCGATCGAATTCAGATTTGAACCAGTCCCTCATTTTCGTTGACAGCCGAATGAAGGGAGTGATTAAATTGTTCTTGATCGAATAAACTACAAGGGGGCTGAAGATTCAAAGTTTTATGACTCTCTATTAGAAGAAAACAATGATTTTTGGGTCTCAAACCGACCAGCTCAAACAGATTCGTCTGTTGAAGACGATGAGGTTAGGAAGAAAACGATTTAAGAAGATGATGTGGTGAAAGAAATAAAAAAACTTTATTTATGGCACACCAACACACCAACACTTTGTAGCTATTAGAGGGGTGTGAAAAAAATAAAACAAAAAACTTTTATTCGGGCACCCCAATTGTATCAGCACAATGTTGCTATTAACAATAGAAAACTCTATGTTGGTTTGCTGTCCATGGACAGCACAGCTAAAAAAAAAATTTTAAAAAAAAAAAAAATCAAATCCATCACCACTTTACATGCTTATTTAAAAATAAATAAGTTGTCGATAGACACATCGACACATCGCATCTACTTAAAAAAAAAAAATTTTAAAAATGCTTGAAGACAAACCCTTAGAACAACAAAAATAAAAGTAAAAAATAAAAAACTTCAAAATTCATTATTAATCAAAACCCCATCCTCAATTAAACCTCTCGATCTCCTTAATCATTTACGGTTATTCTAAACAACCCCCGATTGATCCATACAAAATAACATGCTAGAACAAAATACTCAAATTTCAAGCAAATAATCCACAATCGCACCGAACTAAATAAACAACCAAAGAAGTAGAATAAACCGAACTAAAAAAAAAATAACATAAAATAAACTAGGTCATCCACGCAACGCTCCCATACTTGGGGTTTTTCAAGTCTGATCCTCAATGTCGCTAGCGGAGTCGCCACTGAAAGTGCCCTCGATCCGCGGGGTGCGCGGATCCGCTTTTGACCCTTGAGGTTTGGGAGTCGCCACCTAGTTATTACGGTCTAGGAATCGATCAATGACTCTAAACAAATAAAGGATTAATCTAGAACAGAAAAAATTGAATTCGAGGATCATGTTACAGGGTTGGAAGGTGTTAGGCACCAACCCCGCCCGGCCAAAACCGGTCTCTACTAATTTTCCAAATAAGTTACATTACTAAAAAAAACCTAGATAATAATAAAATAAAAAATAAGAAGTTATACATTTCCGATAGCAAAGACTTTGTTCCCTCAGATCCAACAAAAATTGCTCCTTATACCGTACTTCTTGCTTCGTTCTGTCTCCGAATTTGATTTTCGATCTCTGAGGCAAGGTATCTCTTCTTTCTTAGATCTGAATTCTTCGAGTTTGTTAATGGATTTTGGTGTGTTCTTGAAGGACTTTTAGGTGTTTTTTAGGCTAAAATCGAAGAAGGGATGTTAGGTAAGGAGTTGGGGCTCCAAAACTAGAGTTTATGGGAGGCTAAGGGGGCTTTTACACCTACTTCTCTTAGGGTTTATGACTTGATACGAAAATAGGGTGTGAGCACCCCTATTTATAGATTTTTTTAGGGGTTGATTTTGATAGAGTTAGTGTTTAATTAGAGTTCTTTTAATTAGAGTTGTGTTTTAGTTAGACTTGTTTTAGGTAGAATTGTGTTTTAATTAGAATTGTTTTAAGTGGAGTTGTGTTTTACTTAGAATTCTATTAGATTGAGTTATTATTTAATTAGAACTCTATTATGATTTTGACTTTTGGTCTTATTTGATTGACTTTTAATATTTTGACTTTAGTCTTAATTGATTGACTTTTAATATCTTGACTTTAGTCTTGCTTAATTGACTTTAAATTTTGACTTTAGTCTTACTTGATTGACTTTAATACCTTGACTTTAGTCTTGCTTGATTGACTTTAAATTTTTGGAGCACCCCCCTCTATTATATCTTTAATTCTTTGGACCCCCAAATGGAGGGGTCCTTAAAGAAATATCTCATGAACCCTCAACAATTTTACTTGAAAGCCCAACTGATCCATTTTTTTAATTCAAAATTTTAAATTAATTTCATTAATGTTTCACTTTAATTATTTAATGTTTTATTTATTAATTTCAAAATTTTTACTTATGAAAATTGTGAAATTACTGTTTTGCCCCCGGAGAGGACTTTTCAAGTTTTAAGTCGATTTTTAATGTTCTAAGATGTTTTAAAATCGATTTTTCGTAAGGCATTCAATGGAAATATTAGTTTGTGTCATTTATGGAATTTTTTGTGTGAAATGGTCATGAACTTTATGAGGGGCATTTTTGTAATTTTGTCGAATTCTGTTAAAATTAGTGAAATGATTTATTTGGTTTCGATTTGTTGTTTTATGTGTTTGAAAGGGTTTTCCTAACCGTAACGTAGGCTCTAGAGTTGTTTTGATGTTAGGGGTATTTTGATAATTTGGTAGTTTTTTAGTGATTTTTATCGTGAAGCTTCTTTTTGTTTGAAAAATGATGATTTCTAAGTTTCTGGGATCATATTTTCCTAGCGTAGCGTGGTTTCTAATGTTTTGTCAGTTCGAGATACCTCATCCGGATTTCTGAAACACATCTGGTAACAAAATAAAGCAATGGAATACACATCCATCATTGGGAATCATTGCGATCAGGTTGACGAGTTGATTAATCAGGCGAGTACAAAAATGTGATGTCTACAGAATTAACGGGATTGTTTAAGTTCCTGTAAACCTCAGCCCGAAAGCATGGCTCCAATAAGTTCGAGTCTGAGAAACGAGACTCCAACTTTGTTTGAATCATTGATGAACATGATTGTTTAAGTTCCTTTTAATATTAGAGTCTAAGAAACAAACTGCAGCTTTGTTTGAATCATAGAATGAATTAACAGGATTACTTAAGTTCCTGTAAACCTTAGCTAGAGTCTAAGAAAAGAGACTCCAGCTTTGTTTGAATCATAAAATGAATTAACAGGATTGTTTAAGTTCTTGTAAACCTTAGCCAGAGTCCGAGAAACGAGACTCTAGCTTTGTTTGAATCATAGAATGAATTAACGGGATTGCTTAAGTTCCTGTAAACCTCAGTTCGATTTCGAGAAATGAGACTCCAACTTGAATAGGATTTTTTAAGTTCCTACAAACCTTAGCCCGAGAAGTGTGGCTCTAATAAGCTCGAGTCCGATAAATGAGACTCAAATTTTTTTGAACTCTAAACAAGAATTTCGATAGATTTAATGAAGTTTCTACATCACCTATCATGTTATTGAAACTTATCATAATTCAATATTGTGTGATTGTCTTCATTGCGTATGTGCATTTCAATTTGAATCATCATCTTTAACGAGAAAAGATCACTAGGACTTGACATTTGTAGTTATCGAGGAGAATTTATTCTCAATAATCCGATAAAATACCCAGTAGGCATCACCTATTGTACATTCATTACATTTATATTATTTAGAGAGAATTTTCTAAAATTCAAGGATCGAATACCATCAATGAGAGCTTACACTCAAGAGCTTGACACCTTTTAGTTCGAGGAGAGTTTTACCCTCAAGAATCTGAATACCCCCATGAATTGCTAAATTAGACTGCAAAATGAACTGTCACTAGCTTTGGCATTCATATATCGCACTATTTACCAAAGTAGCTTTGATATCTAGTTTGCTTCAACCCTCTGCCAAAGAGGGGCATCTGTAGACCCCCATTTTCGTACTCGCCTGATTAATCAAGTCGTCAATCCGATTGTGACGGTTCCCAATGATGGATGAATATTCTAATGTTTTTTGTTTATTACTAAATATGTTTTAGAAATTCAGATGAGGTATCTCAAGCGAACAAAACTTCAAAAACTACGTTACGCTAGAAAAATATGATCTAAAAACATAGAAATCATCATTTTCAGACAAAAAGAAGCTTTACAAGAAAAATCATTAAAAAATGATCAAATTATCAAAATATCACTGAAATCAAAATATCTCTAGAACCTACATTATGCTTATAAAAATCCTTTCAAACACATAAAATAATAAACTAAAATCAAATAAATCGTTTTGCCAATTTTCACTAAATTTGACAAAATTATGAAAATGCCCCTCCTAGGTTCACGATCATTTCACACCAAAACCCCATAAATGACACAAACTGATACTCTCATTAAATTTCTTACGAAAAACCAATTCTAAAATATCCTACAACATCGAAAAACAAATTTGAAATGCAAAAGCCCTCTTTGAGGGCAAAACGATAATTTTTCAATCCTAAAAATTTAAAATTTTGAAATTAATAATTAAAATATTAATGAACGTAATGTGAAATCTTAATAATTTAAATTTTAAATTTTAAACAAATAAAATCAATTAATTAAGTCCACGGATCAAATTTTAAGTTTTAGCCCACTTATTCAAATGGAGCCCGCCTATATTTATTAAAAGACCCCTCCATTTGGGGGTCCAAAGAATTAAAGATATAATTAGGGGGTCTTTAAAAAAAGCTTTAAAAATATATATTTTTTCATTGTACGTAAGAATGGAAATCCTAATTTAAAATCCTAATTCAAAATCCTAATTAAACAACCTAATCTTATTTAAAAGATACCAAGTCAAACTAAAAGGCTCCCAAAAAACTCTATAAATAGGAACCTCCACAACCAAATCTCGTAGGTCAAAATAAATCCTAGGAAAGAGAGGTTAGAAACCTCTCCTAGCCTTCCCAAAATCCTAAATCTGAAGCCTTAAGTCCCTACCTAACATCAAAATCCCAATTTTTTACATAAAAAATACAAAGAAACCCTCCAAAAACACCTAGAAACCTTCCAAAAAATCATAAAATACTTAGATCTACGAGGATGATACCTCAACTTGAATATCAGAATCAGATCCAATGACGAATAAAAAATAAGAAAACTTACACGAGGACACTCTCTGCCAGTTCTAAGGGAACTAGTTGTTACAATCACCCGGGTAAGTTAGATTTTTATTTTATTTTTTTTAAGTCATTTTTAGTATTGTAATAATATTTAGGAAAAGTAAATATCGACGTTTGCTGGACAGGATCGGTGCCTAACACCTTTCGATCCGGTAACGTGATCTTCGGACCTTTTCTTTTCGTAGATTAGTACATTTTTCTGATTTAGAGTCAATATTCAGTTCCTAGACCATAATAACTAGGTGGCGACTCCTAAACCCCAAAAAAAATCGATCTGCAACCCGCAGATAGAGAGCATTTTCAGTAGGACTTTCATATTTTTGTAATCATATAATGTTTCCGAAACCCTAATTATCCAAGAAATCATAATCTAGTATCTCTATAAATAAGAGACTAGACTAAAGGGCATCTCATCTCCAATCTCCCCCAGATGTCAACTTCTCTTTTTTCTATTATTTTAGTTTAGGTTTTTATATTTTTTTTCTTAATTTTATGAAAGTTGTAAAGAGAATCTGTCAATTTCAAGTCAAGAAGCAATAAAGATAATTTCTTTCTCTCATCTCTTTTCCTTTCCATGCTTTCTTTACTATATTTTTGCTTTATTGTTCTTGCAATGACTATTGGCTAAATTTCCATTGGATTAGTTGAGGAAGTCTGAGCATAATTTGTTAGTATTTTACTGTTCTCGTAATAATTTAATAGTTTTATTGTGATAGCGTAGGTATTTATTATTAGGTTGAATATTAAATATTTTCAAAGTTTGATAGTCTCTTTCTTTGATAAGTTCAAGAAGAACTATGCTCTACAGAGAATAGTTAATGTTTACCGAATAATCTTGGCTTAAACTTATTGCATACTTTTGATTTCGTTTATATTTTAACTGTTTGATTTTTAGATCCACAAACATTAGCTTTGTTTAGTGGATTGAGATAAATAGAGAACTAAAAATCACTAATAAAGCTTGTGAAGGTGATCCAATTGATCTACACCTCTCTCTTGTATTCTTAAGTTTTTATTTTAATAGTTTATTTTAGATAAATTATCTCTTTCAAATTATTTTTAAATCGCTTGTTAAAATTGAATTGGATTAGAAGTAAAAATACTTTGGATTAACAGTGTTTTTGTGGTTCGACCCTTGTTTGCCAAGGTTTTCTTTTGTTCTTTATTTTATCATCATGTACAACTCAATCAAATTGGCGTTGCTGCTAGGGACAACAGTGTAATCCATTGTTTTTTCTTTATCCAAAAATTCGATTCAATTTTCTATCGATCAAAATTTTTATTTCAAAAAAATCCAAAAAAAAAATACTACTAGATTCTTGAAGTCAGCACAAACAAAATCCTAAAGTTTGAGTCAATTTCATCAAAAAATTTCTACGCCACCTGGGTCAATTGTGGCATCGCGGTCAAACCTCCAAATTCGCACTTCAAATTTTGCAGAGTATTTCTTCAAACTTTTGGATTTCAATGAATATATAATTTTTTTGGAATTCTAGCTTTGATTTATTTTCTGTTTTCAGTCAAAGGATTCGACGAGGAGCAACGTGGTTGGAAAATTTTATTCCACCACCTGGATCTGATTCTTTGAAGAAGAACCAGGAATTTTTTTTTTTTTTGTTTAAAGGAGAACTACAGTAGGATTTTCTTTTTAAAAAATTTTAATTTATTTTTAACTATTTTGATAAGGCTCGGATTGTAATAGAATTAAGGGAGGACGACAGTGGGATGTAATTGTCTCGATTCCTCAGGTTCGTACAACGAGTTTGATGTCAGTGGCCCGAGTCGACTCAACTCTATCATCACCCGTCTAGAATGGGAGGTAAAACTCAAAACCCCTATGCATCCCTTGTAAGTGAGTTTCTATATTGAATTTGAGTGATTTAACTGCACACTTCCGATTGCACATTAGTAAAAAGGTCACCCTTACGAGGATGACACTAACAACATTAGAATCGGATTTCATCACCGCATTCTTGCCCTATTAAGAAATTAATTCACACAAGCCCAAATTTAATTAAAATCTGATTAGACTAGACCATAGGTGTAGGCACCCCATTTTTGGATTCACCTGATTAATCAACTCATCAACCCGATTGCAACGGTTCCCAATGATGGATGTTTATTCCAATACTTTATTTTGTTACCAGATATGTTTTAAAAATCCGGATGAGGTATCTTAAATTAACAAAACTGTAGAAATCACGCTACGCTAGGAAAATATAATCCCAAAAACATAGAAATCATCATTTTTCAGATAAAAAGAAGCTTCACGATAAAAATCACTAAAAAATGACCAAATTACCAAAATACCCCTAATCTTAAAACATTCCTAGAGCCTACGTTACGCTTAGAAAAACCCTTTTACACATATAAAATAACAAATCGAAACCAAATAAATCATTTCACCAATTTTCACAGAATTTGACAAAATTACGAAAATGCCCCTTACAAAGTTCACGACCATTTCACAAAAAAAATTTCATAAATGATAAAAATCAACATTCCCATTGAATTTCTTATGAAAAAATGATTCCAAAACATCCTGGAACATTGAAAACTGACTTAAAATGCAAAAAGTCCTCTCCGAGGGTAAAACGATAATTTTACAATTTTAATAATTAAAATTTTAAAATTAATTATTAAAACATTAATTAATGTAAAGTAAATCTTAAAGTCAATCAAGTAAGACTAAAGTCAAGATCTTAAAGTCAATCAAGTAAGACTAAAGTCAAGAAATTAAAGTCAATTAAGTAAGACTAAAGTCAAAATTTAAAGTCAATCAAATAAGACTAAAGTCAAAATTTAAAGTCAATCAAGTAAGACTAAAGTCAAAATATTAAAGTCAATAAAGTAAGACTAAAGTCATAATCTTAAAGTCAATCAAGTGAGACTAAAAATCAAAACATTAATAGAATTCTAATTAAATAATAACTCTATTTAAAACAATTCTAATAAAAATATAATTATATTTAAAACAATTCTAAATAAACAATAACTCTCTCTAAAAGAATTATAATTAAACACTAACTCTATCAAAATAAGCACTTAAAAAAATCTATAAATAGAGGTCCATACAACCTATTTTCGTATGAAAAAATAAACTCAAGAAAAAATAGGTTAAAAAGCTTCCCTAGCCTCTCATAAACCCTAATTTTGAAGTCCTAACTCCTTACCTAACATCCATACCCTAACTTTAGCTCAAAAAACACCTAGAAATCCTTCCAAAATACCCTAAAAATCTATTAAAAAAAATATTAGAAAAATTCAGAAAGAGATACTTTGTGTTGGAGATCCGAAACGAATCTGGTGACAGAACGAAGCGAGGAGTGCTGTACGGAGAACTATTCTACCAGATCTAAGGGAACAAGACCGTTGTCTTCGTAAAGATAAAGATTTAAATTTTTTTATTGATTAGGTCTTTTTAGCAATGTAGTTCTATTTGAAAATTAATAGAGACCGACGTTTACCGGGCGGGGTTGGTGCCTAACACCTTCCAACCCTGTAATGTGATCCCCAAACTCAGTTATTTTTTAAGTAGATTAGTTGTTTTTATCCGTTTAGAGTCGATGTTCGATTCATAAATCGCAATAACTAAGTGACGACTACCAAACCTCAAAGGTCAAAAGTGGATCTGCCCACCCCGCGGATCGAGGGCACTTTCAATAGGTCCCATCAAGTTCAATAGGTAAAGCTAGCCTGAGTTTCACCAATTGCACTTCTTGATCGAAATCAGTGCTTAAGCGTAATTCTGTCTCGTTGTACCCTACTGTACTAGGGGGATAAACTATGTCTATTCTAGACAAAATGGTGATTTAAGAGTGCCTTTACTCAGTATCGTGCACCACTATTCATCTAGGGATTAAAGTGGCTGATTTCGATTTTAGATAACTAGGTTGGAGGCTCAAGCTATCCCTTTGAAATAGTTAGGAGTTGTCTAATTTAATAGGAACCGATAAAGCACGTCTGAATTTCTCTCTATTTTCTGTGCGAGTCCATAGTATATATTAAAATAGATACATAAACTCAAGCAAACTTACATCGTCATGGAGTTTAGGAGAGAACCGTGGACCCTATGTGTTTTATGTCATAATTATGTTCATTCTATCGAGTGTTGTCCGAGTCTACCCATGATTCGTAATTCTCAAAATTCTTATTGGATACTGATACCTAGTTCGTTTAACCAACCATACCACGTAGACAATTGATTTTTCTCAGATACCATACCTAGTTAGAACGAGTTCACTCAAAGTAGTCACTTAGGTAACCATGAGGATTTTTATATGCACGACACCTCGAGGATGAATTTTTATAATTTCCAAACAATCCTATGACTCTCAACAATTCTTCAATTATAGAGCTACAGAGCCTGAGTCAACATCCATTCATTCATATTTGTTTTCTCCTCCAACTTCATCATTGGAGTCCATGATGACTGAGTTCATAATTCAACAACAGTTCAATCACCAACAACAACAGCTTCAGAACATTAGTCAAGCCTTAGTCGAAATTGAGACTCAGTTGAGTCACCCTGAACTACCTTTAGAAGAAGGGCAAATTGATCAATTCAAAACTGAGGATATCTCAACATCAAAAAATCCACCATTTTTCCAAAGTAACCTTAGTGACTAGTTCCACTCGTTATAGGATTTCGATGATTGTCTATCAATAACTGATAACCCTATCTCAATGAAAATTCAAACATAAATCAATAAGGTTACAGTTCCAATCGAAATAATGATAAAAGTCCAACTAGGTCCGTTCACAGTGCCTTTAGAAGAAAGAAAGAGTGATCAGTTTTCAAATGAGATAGTCCTTGAGAATCAAATTGTGCTTCAAATTCCCAATGAGTAAGTTGATTGTACAAATTTGGTTAAAAAAATTGATCCACCATCAGAGAAAACTATTGTTCAGGAAGAACCAAGGATGAACTCTAATTTGTTAGTCATACCAATTCCAATCACTACCAATCCAACTTCATATCCTATCCAGCTTATCATTTCGCAAGATTGTAAAGACCCTCCCTGTATTACAACTTTTATTCTCTTTGGGAATATGATGACTAAAAACTGTTTCGAAAAGGTGATGACGTTAAGAACTGTGGACAAATGAAGGTTATTGATTATCTTAAAAAACCATTATCGTGTCCTAATGATAATCAAAATCTGCATGCCTATCATTTGGGGTGGTAAGTCAATCGTGCCTATCATATATGGTGGGAAATTGATCGTTGTATCTATCAAATTAAATATTAGGAAAATTCCTAGAAATCAAACCTTTTGATAGGTCCGACTGAAGACGTTAAACTTAGCACTGCTTGGGAGGCAACCCATGTATTTTTATTTTTGAATAATATAGTTAGAGTTTCTTTTTAATTTTAGGTTTTCACGTAGGAACTTAGTCTCCTTCTTTATTTGAACTCACCCGAAAAGAGTACAAGGGTTGAAAACTTCAAAAGATTTTCCAAGGAAAAAAATTTATTTTCTTGAGAAATTTCACTTAAAAACCTTCAAACCCTAATTTCTTTCTCATTCTTTTTTTCCAAGATAACTTTCAACCAAACCAATTAATTAGCACTACTAGGACTGCAGACTAGTAAGCCATTGTTGATTGAGTAGAAGATATAGATAATGGCCTACATTGAAGAAAGGAAGAAATGTACAAGTGCACACGCCATCGAGAGTTTAGATTTAGATTAGGATATCTTTCTTAGATTATGATGTTTTTAATTTCTTAATTAAGTTGTTTTTCAATTTTAGGTAGGATTTCTTTTATGCAAAAACTGCTTCAGAAATTATCATTATTATAACTTTCACTATTTACAGATTAGTTATAACAAGACTTTGCACATTAATGCCCAATCCGTTTCATGTGTGATCTAATATTTTTCTCTTTCCTTACTGCTTGCATATTGTAGACAATATGTCATTTAGGTTTGGGGGTATTAGGTTAGCTCACAATTGCATTGCCTTTCATTGATATTTTAGTTTCATGTTTATTTCATTGGTAGTTTAGTTTCATGGTTTTAGAAAAAAAATTAAAAAATAAAAAATATTTAGTACTTTTAAATATTTTCTTCGAACTCTTTCTATGTACTATTTACATATGAATTTCAAATTTCAGGCTCATGTCCTAATTTTTTATCATAAGTTCTATTTGATTATTCCTCATTAAGAAAATCAAAAGAATACTTTGAAAATTTACGACACTTCTGATTAGTCAAAAATAAGATTTTATGAAACAAGTGTTGACTCTCTTCTCTCTCTAGAGTGTTAGGGGACATCGAGTCTAGTGAACTATGACTTCCTTATTCTTTGGTTGGCTAGTTAGAAGAAAAATAGAACTTGAGATAATATGACTTGGACATCAACCGTAGGATTAGATTAGGTACCTTGAAAAGGACTACCTACTCTTTGTAAAAAAAAAAACAGAAAAAAATGGTGATATGTGCAAAAATTGAAAAATAAAATCAGAAAATGGTGAAGTGTGAAAAAGTTGATAAAAGAAACAATAGAAATATAGGAAAAAGACCAAATCAAAGCAAAAAAAAAAAATGCTTGAGCTGAAAAAATACAAAAAAAAAAGAGTCCAATGTAGCCAAATAAAATAGTTCAATAGGGTAAAAGCCATCAATGGTCAAAATGGGAGTAAACTGGAATATCACAGATAAAGGCCCTCAGTCGTATTAAAGTGAACATCCACACCTCTCACAATCCCAGATAGGATGCTTAGTTTCGAGTTAGAACTGAGGTAGAAATGACCATTCATAGCAATAAGGAGGTGAAATCTTGTTCCTAAAAAGATGTTGCTTTTAAAAAGAAAAATCATAAAAATTGCACAAGCACTCAAGTTATCTTTGAAATTTTCTAAAATAAGGAATGATAAGCTAGAACTTTGCTCAAACGTATGGACTTTTGATTGATTTATGAAATGTCGTTATGTTCGCTTTACATACTTTGACTTTGATTTTAATATTTTATAAAGTGTTGAAATTTTGTAGGTATATTATCTACAAACCCCTCATGAGTCAACCTCATCCACTAGGGGTAACCTAAGAGTTTAAGGGCTTGTTGCATTCGTTAAATGCAGTCGTGTAACCTACGAAAGTGGTTTGTAATTTAGTTTTTACTTTATTTTTACTTGGGACTAGTAAAATTTAGGTTTGGGAGTGTGATCAGTGTCTAGAAAGTGGTTTTTAGAGCCTTAATTACATAGACTTTATCACTAAATCATACACTAAATCTTCTAATTGCATATAGTTCATTGTTAGACCATAATAATTCTTGTTTTCAATTTAATTATGTAATTCGGAACTAATTACTATTATTTACATGTAACAGGAAATATTAGTAGAGTTTCAAAGTGAGTTAGGAAAATTCGAAGTTACCACTATGATCCAGGATCCAAAACAAGATCATGGACCAAAATTAAAGTCAATTGACCAAAATTTTATCGCGACGCCTGGTCAACGGCGGCAGCTCAGTCAAAGAAGAAAGTCAAGCCTCGAAATTCATATTGAAGCTTGGGTACTGAAAGACATTCGTATTGAAGTAGGACTTTGGTATTTTTGTAATCACGAAATATTTATGAAATCCTAATTACCCAAGAAACCCTAATCTGATCTTTTTATAACTAGGAGACTAGACTAAAGGGCATCTCATCTCCAATCTCCCCTAGATCAACTTTTCTTTTTCTATTATTTTAGTTTAGGTTTTATATTTTTCTTTCTTAATTTTATGAAAGTTGTAAGTAAGCTCTGTCGATTTCAAGTCAATAAGTTGTTAGTATTTTACTGTTCTCATAATGATTTAATAATTTTATTGTGATAGCGTAGGTATTTATTATTAGGTTTAATATTAAATATTTTCAAAGTTTTGATGGTCTCTTTCTTTGATAAGTTCAAGAAGAATCATGTTCTACAAAGAATAGTTAATATTTACATAATAATCTCGATCTAAACTATTACATAATTTTGATCTCGTTTATATTTTAACTGCTTAATTTTTCGATCCACAAACATTAGTTTTATTTAGTGGATCAAGATAAATAGAGAACTAGAAATCACTGATAAAGCTTGTGAAAGTGGATCCAATTGATCTACACCTCTCTCTCTCGTATTTTTAAGTTTTTATTTTAATAGTTTATTTTAGATAAATCATCTCTTGCAAATTATTTTTAAATTTCTTGTTAAAATTGAATTGGATTGAAAGTAAAAAAATACTTTGGATTAACGTTGTCTCTATGGTTCGACCCTTGTTTGTCAAGATTTTCTTTTGTTCCTTATTTTATCATCATCTACAGCTCAAACAGGATGCATAATGATTTATTAGGTCAAATTGGATTAATTGCTAAAGCTGATTTAAGAAAGCCCTAAATTAGGTTTGATATTGAATTTCAAATTGGATTTTTTTTATCAACGTGGAGTTGAAGGTTCATCGGCACGGAATCGGATACTGATCAGCGTAGAGCTATAAGTTCATCGGCATAAGGTCGGAGTTTTGTCAGCACGAAGCTGAGGTTTGCACGGAGTTGAAGGTTCCTCAGCATAAAATCGGAGAATTGTTAGCATGGAACTGGGGTTCGTCAACTTATAGCTAAGGGTTCAACGGTATTGAGCCTTAGGTTTATCAACATGAAACTAGATTCGTTGGAGAAGAGCTGGATGTTAGTCAACACGGAGTTGGGGTTTGTTAGCATAGAGCTAGGGGTTGATCGGTATGAAGTCGTAAGTTTGTTAGCACAGAGCTGGAGGTTTTTAGTACAGAGATAGTGGTTGTTGATTGTGGGTAATAGCCCCTTTTTAGGGTCGATAAAGATGAAAGACCCAATTAGGGTCAACGAAAGATGATAGACTTGATTAGGGTCAAGGAAGAGGCAATCCATTTAATGGATGCGGACCCAATTAGAGGCAAGGGGTGGCGAATAACCCAACTAGGGTCAACTTGATGGATATGGACCTAATTAGGGTCGAAGAAGAGTGATTGACCCAAATAGGGTCAACTTGCTAGATATGTATCCAATTAGGGTCAAACAATGTTGATTGACCCAATTAGGGTCAAACAAGGTTGATTGACACAATTAGGGTCGACTTGATAGATGTGGGCCCAATTAGGGTCAAGAAGTGGCGAAGAACCTAATTATGGTCAACTCGATGTGTGTGGACCCAATAAGGGTCGAGGAAAAGTGGATGACCTAATTAGGGTCCATTTGATGGATATAGACCCAATTAAGGTTAAGGAGTGATGAATAACCCAATTAGGATCAACTTTATGGGTGTGAATCCAATTAGGGTCGAGGAAAAGTGGCTGATTCAAGTAGGGTCCATTTGATGGTATGGACCCAATTAGGGTCAATTTGGTGAATATAGACCCAATTAGGGTTAAGGAGTGGTAAATAACTCAATTAGGGTCAACTCGATGAGTGTGGATCCAATTAGAGTCAAGGAAAAGTGAATGACCCGATTAAGGTTGACTTGATGGATGTAGACCCAATTAGGGTCAAATAAGGTTGATGAACCCCATTAGGGTCAGGTTTGTGGATAACGGACCCAATTAGGGTCAGGTTTGGATTGTGGGCCTGATTATGATTCATAGATTAGAATGGGACCAACAAAGATTCGTTGTTGGATGATGATCGAAGTCTTAAATTGAGTTTGTCAAGTTTAGAAATTGAAGACTTGGGCCTACAATTGATTATTTTTGGTATACAATACACTCCAAAGCCTATAGCAAAGTTGAGATTGTTTTTGGTTCGGTTTTAAATAGCAGATGAGTAAATTATTAAAATCCATTCTTCAAAAATGGATAATTGTAAGTTATAATCATCTGTTATTCAAAAAAGGATTTCCACAAATTATGCCTATCCAATTTTCAAAAACGGACCAGAAATATAAAAAAAAAATTCAAAAAACCTATCATGGGCACAATGCTCACTAATTTTAAGTACATTATTCATTGTTGTTGTTCTTGGGTCAAAAATTTTCAAAATTTTTTGTATGGCCTATGCAAAGTAAAATGAGTAAACTTGAAAATGCTCTCTTTTTACCTAGGGAAGAGTAAAATAAAGAAATCCTAAATTTATACAATTTTGACTTCATGGGCTTCAAAATAAACTTTATAAAGTTGTCTCCTTGGGTCAAAAAAATTACAACGACGAAGGGGTTGATAAATCATTTCCCCAAAACTTATGTCCTACGCCTCTAATCGTGTGTAATGCATGCGGCTATAGGTGGCTTCATTGTTACCCATTCTTCAAACTTTGATGCATACCGAAGTACATACGTCCTAGGTTGGTGATTAGGTTGGATGTGTTCGTCTTCGTAACTAAAATAGACAATCTCGAATCGTGAAACTACTAGGCATCCGGGTTTTAAACTTTCATAGGTAAATGAGGTTTGTGTAATAGGCTATGCAAGCGCAAGTACACAAGTGCATTTCAAAAAAAAATAAAAAATATCAACTCCCTTACTAACATTCAACCCACAAAAGAAAATGAACAGATTACAACTATTCCCACATAAATAAAGTAAAAAAAATATCAAACAAAAACAAGGAATAAAGATGTTTGTAAACACTTATCGATTATTTTATTTTTTTTGAAATTTTGTAAAACAACCAAATAATTATAGTTTGAACCCGCAACCTCCCCAGTGGAGTCACTAAGTTGTAGACATGAGAATATTCATCTTAGAACCTCAATGTTATGTTGTTTGGAGTCGCCACTATTCTTTTTTGAAAATGGGTGTGAATGGGCGCTCGAATCAAATTTTTAGAAAATTCATTTTTCATAATATTATAGTAACTCTCATTCATGGAAAAATGTATGGTTTACCTAAGATCTAGATAAGGGAATTCGATTAGAGAATGTGGAAGGTGTTAGGCACTCCATTCTCTCCACTTAGGATGATTACATTTTTACAGTTGACCATTTTGAATAGTTAACAAAACACCAAAAATGCATGAGATGCATGAAGTGGGTGTGTGCACATGGTAGGTATGTACCTCTTTGAAAGAGGATTTAATGTTAATGTTGACATGGGGAATATCCTATGAAAGAGGATATCCTATGGGGTCATCACATTTTATATGAGTTGAAATGTTGGTTTAGGATTTTAGAAAATTTTCATTTATAGAATTTTCTTAGATTCATAACCTTGATGCATGCATTCTTGGTTATAAACTTAATGTTTTAACCCCATCAAGAGAGTTATACATTTCTTTATCATGGCCAAGCATGTATGGTGTGTGTGCATAGTGTACATATGATGCATGAGAGGAGAATGGGTTAAAAAAAGCTTCAACCTCTATCCTTTCGACCAAACTGCCTCAAGCATTTCATGCCCAAGGTTGAGGTTCAATCTACCCGGGATGAAAGAGGGTTTTTCCATTACATTCTAAAGGTTTCTAAAAAAGAAGAAGGATAGAATAAGAATATGTAATTTTAAAAATAAACTAGATCCTAACCCACCTTGTTTCTTGATAGTCTTGAATGAGCTTGAGCCTTGATAGATGAACTTGAGGGTTGAATGATTTAGTTGATGGTAGATGGTTAGAAGATGGGAGAGTTGTTAAGTTGAAAATTGGAGATGAGAGAAGGTTTGAGAGATGTAGTAGGGATTTTGGTAGAGTTTTAGGTTGAAAGATAGGGGCTTGAAAACATAAATTGCTTATAAAAAATGAGTATTTATAGAATTTTTAGAAAAAATTTGGGGATAAAATGATCCAATCCTAAAAGTAAATGGACTAATAGGAGAGCTCCATGTATGTACTTGACGATTTCTATATTTTAAGGGCTAGGATTGGAAGTTCTTTAAACTTTTGGAATTTTTACCAAAGACCAAAGTACTTTGGTTTGACCACACTTTTTGATAAGAGTATTCTTGGATTTTCACAATGGGAGTTGACCCTACAATTAGATTAGAGCATTGGATATTGGGAGCTTATGAGAGACCAACATGTGTCATCTTTAAGGGAATAGGCTTGGCATGGGTTTGGGTTTGGATATTTGAGCTAAGTTTGAAAATGGGCTTGGTGTTGGGTTAAGAGATGGGTAATGGATTGGTTCATGGCTTAGGGGATTGGGTATATGGATGGGCTAGGGATAAGGTTTGATGTATGCATGTATGCATGAAGTGATGTGCCAAATGACAATTTTTATGCAATGTGAGCCCATTGAAAGGTTTTGGATTTTTAATTGAAATCAACTTGAGAGTTTTAGAAATTCTTAATAGATTCATGCAAATTGGGGTATGTCTATACAATCGTCGTAATCACTCAGGTAAAAGAAAAGGTATTTTTTTTATTATTCTAAATTTAGGTTATTTTTGCAATGTAAATATTTGAGAAGAATAGAAATCGATTTTCACTGGGTGGGATTGGTGCTTAACACCTTCCAATCCCATAACTATAATCTCTTCGTAATTTTGTGTTCCTTATCTAGTAAGAGTCATTTTTTTGTTCCTAAACCATAAAACTAGGCAACGACCCCTTAAAGAGAAAAATCATATTTGTACCTGCGAATCAAAGGAACTTTCACCTATCCATGCCCTCCTTTAATGCTATCAAAGTTAGAGCTACCAAAGACTGACGCATGGTACCCCTTGCTGACATGTGACAACTCTAGT
Source organism: Akebia trifoliata (assembly GCF_017979445.1). NCBI lineage: Eukaryota > Viridiplantae > Streptophyta > Magnoliopsida > Ranunculales > Lardizabalaceae > Akebia > Akebia trifoliata. The sequence goes on from NC_141386.1 coordinate 16,547,600, forward strand.
GCCCCCACATGATAGGTGGTCGGGGCGCCACATGGTAGGCAACCATTTTGCCACATAGTAATATCGATCGTATCTAAAGTAGTCATTCTCTTTTCCCTGTCAATTCATATGTCATGCCTATACTATACGATAAATGGAAAAAAATTGAAAAAATTACTTAATCGACCCTAATTTAAGGTTTTCTTTCTTAGTCACCTTACAAATGTCATGTCATGTTTATACCCATAAAAAGTTTTCTTTTCAAATGACCTTAAAAATTTTAGGAGGTATAAAGATTTCAATTAAAGTATCCAAATATCCGTTCTCACCTGTTTTTTTATGACATGAGTTCCGGACACATAGGCTAAACTAGTAGGGCGAGGCAATCGGCCTCTTAGAACACCATATCTTACCCAAATCCCTTGGGTACATGCAATACCACACAAACCAAACATATTAGGTAAACAGGGATAAATCCCTATGGGTAGCCAACAAAGGGCTTGAACTCAAGATCTCTCCCTTTTTGGAGGGATGTCTTGACTACTGCACACCAAGTTCTGTCTTGTTTGTAGGTGATGTGAAAAAAGAGGAGCATTCCTCTTGTTTATAAGTAAGTGGTAGACGTGCAAAAATTGGCTTGTCCGTACCTAAGGTGAGGACAAGCCAAAATTTGACTTGTCTATGTATGAGGTACGAACATGGTGCTTATGGACTAATTGGAAAGACCTATAGGTCTTAGTCCTCTTTTTATGGACCTTTGAACCTTTTTGTGTAAAATCCTCGGGCCAAACTTCTTCTGTAAGATTTTTTGAGCTCCCAAACTCGATTCAGATAAAATGAAGTGTCTACACTTGTTATGCATAATAAAGATCCAAACTTGAATCGTGTCACATTCACTGATTGTAAGAAATTGAAAAATCCAAATTCTCATCAAGCCGACACTACCAGAACAACAATCACAAACTTCCCAATGCCTTAAACACTACGATGCACGATAAAAATCCAGAATCTCACAGAACTTAAAGATGAGATAAAAACCAAAAAGATATCAAGAGATTTTCTCTTAGGCATGGGTCACAAACCCTATTTATAGGAATATGGGATTATGTAGATTGTAGTCTCCTAATCAAATAGGGACTCAATCTAATTATAGGCTAATTAGGTGTCCATATGGGCCTAATCCTATAACACATACTCACGTATATTAGGACTCCTCTAGGAGTTAAAGTCCTAATTGTATATACTAATAATTAATATATACATATATATTTATTTATTGCATAAGGGTTCGATTCTCGATTTGAATCAGACCAAGTTGCACCCCTAGTCAGAATGGTTAAAGGATTGTTTCAATACAAAATTTCTTTTTTATTGATGTGTGATAATTTTTAAAGGTAAACTACCAGTTTATGCTGCATTTGGAAAAGCTGTGTAATGGCTAAATTCATCCGAACACATTCCTTTTTTAGGAATTTCAATGTTTGGTATCATTAAGAAGTTTTTTTAGTTGTCGATTCATTCATAAAAATTAGCCGAATCTCTCGACTACCAACACTTCACCGAGCCTCCACAAAATCACACAGTTCCGCAAAAATATAGTAGAGAAAAACTTGGTGCCATCTTTCTCTCTTGAGGTTCTCTTGAGAGGAAGATAATTCTATGAGTAGAGACGGTAAGGGTTTGTTCACTTTGCAGTGAAAAATCTGTGGTGGTGAAGATTTGAAATAGCTCGAGAGGTGCAGAGTTCCATTAGTAAAACAAATTTGAGCTCTCTGAACTAAGTACTTTCTCCACTAAATAATATTTGTGAACTCTTATATTGGTTCACGTTGGTATCTGAATCTGAATTGATCTCGAGACCTAAAAACAATGATCTTACGGTGGTGGTGGAGGAGGTTGGGTTAGTGACACGTAGAGGGACTGAGAAACGGTTTGGTCGATGTTGGTGGTGGTGGTGGTAATGGAGATCAGACATGGTGGAGGACTGGTTTTGGGGGCCTTTCGTTTGAGAGAATTTGAGGTTGTAGAAGGAGACTGGAAGGTTAGTTTCTGAATAGGTGGTGGGAGTGTAATTGAGGGAAGTAGGTATGGTACTTGAGAGAAGAAATTGGGTAGATTTGTTAAGGTGGGTGGAAATGATTTTAAGAGGGATTAAGTGTGGACATATGTAGGGCTAGGATGAATGGTTGTGAAATGTGTAATGATGTTGATGATTGGACATGTGTAGGGCTAGGATAAATGGGGTCAATGTACATTGAATTTGATATCTTGATGAGAGAGGATAAAGTGGGGGCCAATTGTGTTGGTGTATATGGAAAGTTGGATTGTGTCGAGCCGAGTTGAGTTGATTCGATTTGGGCTTTGATTGGATGTATTTAGGTGATTGAATAGTGAATTAATGAGTGAGTTGAACTGAGTCAAGTTGAGTTGACTCGATTTGAGGGCAACATGGGCAATGAGAATTTTCAATTTTCTATCTCTATTATATTTTTTTCTATTTCTAACCCACCAAGGACCTACATACCAGAGCCTCTTCCTAAGTTAACTCCCAAACCCACCAAGTTAGATATCCAAATGGACATTATAAAAATTGAATTTTTATTTAATTATTTATTATTTATTTGATAGACATTAAGTATGTTAGTACATAAAAAATGAAATTGAATTTTTATTTTTATTTTTTAATATTAAATCATATGTTTATATTTATTGTTAACATATTAATACTTATATCAGATAAATAATATCTTTTTTTAATATTATTTTTAATTTCATTCAGTAATTTCTAAACAATAGGTTACCAAACAGTTAAACATCTTAACAACACAATTAGACAGTTTGTCACCGAACAATATATTCAATTCAATAAGTTATTTCAACAACAACAACTTTCTCTCAGCTTCAACAACTTAATTCAGCATCAACAACTTTACATACAACTTTTCCAAACAGAACATTAGAAGTGTTAGGAGTCGAAAACACTAAAAATCCCAGTTAGTTTTTTTTTTTTTTTTTTTAAATTTTTTTATGAAAGGGCTGTCTATTCTCTGACTAAATTTTGTAGAAATTTAAAACATACGAACGAGGGCAGTTCGTCTTTCAAATATATATATATATATATATGATCAGGATCTGTATACACATAAAGCTACTCATAAAGCTACAACGTGTTTTGTCTTATATGAGCAAAAAGGTTCGGAATCTATGGTGAGGAGATCATTATTGCAAAAACTTATCTATTATGAAACTTCTAGCCCCATGTTAAGCAAGTTGAAGAATTTTGAATCGTTCATTTTTTGTAAATCACATTTGATGGGGTTAGAAGTTTTAGAATAGGCTGATTTTTTGCAAGGGTGATCTCTTCACCATAGAGATCATCCTTAGGAAAAATCAGTCCATTCCAAAACTTTTTGCCCAAATAAGACAAAATGTTGTAGCTTTATGAGTAGTTTTATGTATCTACGAGCTACAACGTGTTTTGTCTTATATGAGCAAAAAGGTTCGGAATGAGCTGATTTTTTTGTGAGGATGATCTCTATGGTGAGGAGATCATTATTGCAAAAACTTATCTATTATGAAACTTCTAGCCCCATGTTAGCAAGTTGAAGAATTTGAATCGTTCATTTTTGTAAATCACTTTGATGGGGTTAGAAGTTTTAGAATAGGCTGATTTTTTGCAGGGTGATCTCTTCACCATAGAGATCATCCTTAGGAAAAATCAGTCCATTCCAAAACTTTTTGCCCATATAAGACAAAAACGTTGTAGCTTTATGAGTAGTTTTATGTGTCTACAGATCCTAACCCATATATATATGGGTCGGGTTCCGTGTACACACATATTTAGTTATAGGGTCCTGTTCGGCACCCAACCATTTACCCAACAATTTACCCAACATGTTTTGTCCTACATGGGTTAAAAGTTTTGAAATAGGCTGATTTTTTGTGAGGATGATCTCTATAAAGAGATCATCCTCACCAAAAATCAGCCAATTCCAAAACTTCTAACCCCATCACAAATGATTTACAAAAAATAGACGATCCACAATTTTTCAACTTGTAAACATGGTGTTAGAAGTTTTGGAATAGGTTGATTTTTTGTGAGGATGATCTTCTAACCGTAGAGATCATCCTCACTAAAAATCATCCCATTCCAAAACTTCTAACCCATGTAGGACAACACATGTTAGGCAAATTGTTAGGTAAATGGTTGGATGCTGAACATTTCCGCTACTTATATATCTACAACGTGTTTTGTCTAAATAGCTAAAAGTTTTGGATTTAGTTGATTTTTGTTGAGGATTATCTCTATGATGAGGAGATCATCCTCATCAAAAATCAATTCAATACGAAGATTTTAACCTCGTCAAAAGTGATTTACAAAAAATGGACGGTCCACAATTCTTTAACTCATAAATATGGGGTTAGAAATTTTAGAATTAATTGATTTTTGGTGGGGATGATGTCCTTGTCACAGAGATCATCCTTACCAAAAATTAGCTCAATCAAAAAATTTTAGCTCACATAAGACAAAACACATTGTGAATATATGAGTAGAAATGTGTGTACACGGACCATAATCCTATATATATATATAATATATATATCTATATATATGAGTCCCGTTCAGCACCCTAAGCTTTACCCTACACTTTAACAAACGTGTTTTGTCCTACATGGGTTAGAAGTTTTGAAATAAGTTGATTTTTGGTGAGGATGATCTCTATGATGAGGAGATCATAATCACCAAAAATCAGTCCATTCCAAAACTTCTAACCCCATAAAAAATGGTTTACAAAAAATGGACAGTCCACGATTTTTCAACTTGTAAACATGGGGCTAAAACTTTCGGAATGGACTGATTTTTGGTGATGATGATCTACTAATTATAGAGATCATTCTCACAAAAAATCAGCCCATTCCAAAACTTCTAACCCATGTAGGACAAAACACGTTTGTTAAAGTGTAGGGTAAAGCTTAGGGTGTTGAACAATTCCATATATATATATATATATATAGGGGGGCGTTCAATGGCTAACTTTTTGACAAACTTTTTGGCAAAACATTTTTCAAAACATGAGTTAGAGGTTTTGGAATGGGCTGATTTTTGGTGAGGATGATCTCTACGGTGAGGAGCTCATCATCACCAAAAATCAGCCCATTCCAAAACTTCTAACCCCATCAAAAACAATTTACAAAAAATGGACGGTCCACAATTGTAACACAAGGCTAGAAGTTTTGGAATGAGCTGATTTTTTATGAGGATGATCTCCTCACCGTAGAGATCATTTTCACCAAAAAACAATCTATTCCAAAACTTCTAATCCATGTAGGACAAAAATGATTGGCCAAAATGTTTGGTGTTGAATATATATATATATATAATATATATATATATATATATGGGTCAGGTTCAAAAGACAAACCATTTCTACAACACATATAGACAACGTGTTTTATCTTATATGGGCAAAAATGTTTGGAATGGGACTGATTTTTTGTGATGATGATCTCTGTGATGAGGAGATCATCCTTGCCAAAAAATCAGTTCATTATGAAACTTCTAGACCGTCCAATTTTTGTTGAAAAATTATAGACCGTCCAATTTTTGTAAATCAATTTTGATGGGGTTACAAGTTTTGGAATGTGATGATTTTTGCCAAGATGATCCCCTTATCACAGAGATCATCCTCACAAAAAATCAGTCCATTCCAAAACATTTTTGCCCATATAAGACAAAAACACGTTGTCTATATGTATGTAGAAATGGTTGTCCTTTGAACCTGACCCTATATATATATATATATATATATATAGGGAAATGTTCAGCACCCTAAGTTTTACCACAACTTTAACAACCGTTTTTTGTCCTACATGGGTTAGAAGTTTTGGAATGAGCTTTTTTGGTGAGGATGATCTCTATGATTAGAAGATCATCCTCCCCAAAAATCAGCCCATTCCGAATGTTTAGCCCCATATTTACACGTTGAAAAAATCGTGGACCGTCCATTTTTTGTAAATCAATTTTGATGGGGTTAGAAGTTTTGGAATGAGCTGATTTTTGGTGAGGATGATCTCCTCACCATAGAGATCATCCTCACCAAAAATCAGCTCATTCCGAAACTTCTAACCCATGTAAGACAAAACGCGTTTGTTAAAGTGTGTGGTAAAACTAAGGGTGGCGAACGGGACCCATATATATATATATATATTATATATAATATATATATATATATGGGTCAGGTTAGAGGGACATATGAGAAAACATATGAGAAAACATATGTAAAAACCAATATAACATTTATAAATTTTTAAAATATGGGTTAGAAATTTCGGATTGAGCTGATTTTTTGTGAGGATGATCTCTATGATGGGAAGATCATCCGGAAAAAAAAAAATCAGTCCAATCTGAAACTTCTAACCCCCATTAAAAGTGATTTAGAATGTGGACCGTTGATTTTTGTCAATTTTATCAATAATTTGTAAATCACTTTGATGGATTTTTAAAGTTTCTGATTGAGTTGATTTTTTATGAGGATGATCTTCTCATTATAATGACCATCCTTGCAAAAATATCAGCTCAATCCAAAACCTCTAACCCTAATTTTGAAAAACCATTATTTTTTTCATAGTTTTACATAGACCCTTGAACCACCCCATTATATATATAGGGGGCCGTTCAATGGCCACTTTTTGGCAAAAATTTTTCAAAACATGAGGTTAGAGGTTTTGGAATGGGCTGATTTTTGGTGAGGATGATCTCTATCGGTGAGGAGATCATCATCACCAAAATCAGCCCATTCTAAAACTTCTAACCCCTGTTTACAAGCTAAAAAATTGTAGACTGTCCATTTTTTGTAAACTGTTTTTGATGGGGTTAGAAGTTTGGAATGGCTGATTTTGGTGATGATGATCTCCTCACCATAGAGATCATCTTCACCAAAAATCAGCCCATTCCAAAACCTCTAACCCATGTTTTGACAAAATGTTTGTCAAAAAAAGTTTGCCTAACAAGTTTGTCATGAACGCTACCCATATATATATTATATTCTTTCTTTAACACCGGTAAGATTATCGGTCTTTCCTTTAACACCGGTAAGATTATCGGTCTTCGCTTATAAAAAATATCAAAACCGGAATAGCAAGGAAAATAGGCGAAAAGTTCAAGAGGCGTTCTACTCAAACTGCCACGTGTACATTCTTATCCGTTTTCCACCGTCTACCACCCATAAATACCCTTTAATGTTCATACTCCATAAGTCTCTCTCTCTCTCTCTCTCTCTCTCCAATGACGTCCAATGTCCTCTCCTTTGGTCCGTCTGGAACCACCCGAGTCTACGCTTCATCCGATCATCGGAAATCTGATCCACACCACCGGAAAAATCAATCATCCAACTGGTGGACTCCACTCTTTGGCTGGTCCTCCGATCCCGATTACGTTGACAGAAACAATGTGTCAAAGAAATCAGAGAACGAATCGGAAAATAATTTGGAAACTATACGATCCAGATCTCGATTCTCTCTGGGTTGCTTCACAGAAGAAAAGGCAAAACAGCTCAGGATGAAGACGATGGAGACTGCAACGTTTCACGACATCATGTATCACTCCGCGATCGCATCTCGGCTTGCGTCAGATCTCTCGAACCGGTAAAGATCGGCAGATCCTCCGGCTCGTCAGGGGGTTAGGGTTTTTCTTGCAATCTGTCCAAGACTTTTCTATTTCTTTTTGTAAAGATGATGATGATGTTTGGTTATGTATGAGGGACAGTTGCGTCTGTATGTAGAAAGAAAGAAAGAAACGTTAGTTTGTGATGGGTCCACCGTTAAAACTAACGACCTTGTATAATTGATTTTCCACTGTATAATCTAATGATTGAATGTGAATGTGGTGGACCACCCCCTTACTTTTTCAAAAGATGATTCGAGAGCGAGGGAGGTTAAACAGTCGATCATGTCTGCAACATCATCCGTTTCAGTTTTTGATTTAGTAGATCTAGATCAATCTCACGGTCGTTACTCTTTTAACTGATAAAAATCAACATTTTCAAGGTTTTATGCATCTAATCAGCCCCATTTGTCATTTCTTACACTGCTTTTGGATAGGATTTCTTGACGATTTTTGCTCCTGTAGGGAGTTAGCAAACGTTTAGATAGGTTTTTACTCTTGTGCGGAGAGGTTTTTGTTGGAAAATAACGGGAGTAATTCAATGAAGGAAGAAAATAACATTTAGGCTCGAATCTAATTCGATCATTTTTAGACAAATATTCTTTCCTATTGGATGAATTAAAGTACACAAGAGATTAACGAACAAATGCCTTCAAGATACAAAGAAGTCTTACACTCAATTTACTAAATTAGAGTATGTATGATCCGATTTAGTTTAGAACACTCGAAAAAATAAGAAGTTGATGTTGCCTAGATCTTAAGTTTAGAGAGAAGAAAATACAGAAATTTTCAGTGAAGAAATCTGAATTCTGGTTGACTTTTTATAGCCATTTTTGTGTATGTTGACCAATAGTCATGATTTAATATCTCTTGGTTTAATAGCCGTTAGATTGTGTCTGATCTAAAATCTAACGATCCAGATTGCATCCTATCGAAGGTATGTGTCTCATGCCTTTTAATCAACACATTTTAGTTGAATTTGTTTGATCTAGTGGCTCTGATCGCGTCCGATCAATTGCCATTTGATCTAACAGATCCGATCGTCCCTAATCGGATACCAATCATGAATCAACACATCTGATCGATTATGATCAGGTACTAACTTGATCCAATGCATCGAATTGTTTCTGATCCGGTATTAATTCAATCCATCGTATCCGATTGGATACTAACTTGATCATGCGATGCTGATCACACCCAATCCAACATACATAATGGATCAACTACAACCGTTGGATAGTTTCGTATCTTGAAAACTTTAAGGCTCCCCAGCTCCTCGTGATAATGTATACGTGCGAAGTACAAAGTGCGGCTCAAAGCGCCCAATGCGCCCAAACGCTCAATCGCCCTTTCCCATGTCGCATGTGCGTGGGTGGTGCTTCGCACCACCTTGAAGCACTGGATTAAAATCTTAAAGATGTGACACAAATACAACTAACTATGTTGACTATTACTTATAAGGTACACCACTTTCTTACTTGTGAGCAATGTAGGACTAAATCTTATTTACACAAAAACCTAAAAATTTTAACTTAGAGAAAACACTAACCAAAAAACTTATTTTATTTTGAAAATATTCAACAAATCCCCCACTATTTCAAAATATAAATAATTGAAACAAATACATCATTATAGCTGTAGTTCTTACAACTAAAGATCGATTAAACAAATACATCAGTTTATAAAAAATTGGCATCATCGTAGAGACTAATACATAAATAAGAGGTATCTTTTGGATTTGAACCTTCACTTAATATAAACCAAAGCTTTGTTAAGGTGCTATGGTGAATGTATCTTGAACCAAAGACTCTTAGAAATGAATCAGATTCTTTACACATACTTTTCTCCATGAGGTTGAGTGTCTTATTTGCTTTGCACATTAATGACCATGCACTATATCCTATTTTCATGAGTGCTTTTAGAAACGGTCTAGTTTTCATAGGAAACGGCTTGATTTCCTCACTCACATAGGTAAGTTCACTTGAAGTGATTTTGCGAATCATTACTTAAAATTTTAGAACTTATTAAGGATTTAAATCCATCTTTTATCTTGTAGAAACCAACACTAGATTTAGAAAATGGGGTAAATTAGTTCTAGTGTTCTGTTAAACCATTTATTTGACTTATTTGTACCCATTAAACTTTGTCTATCTATTTTAAGACAAAGGTTGGATTCCCATCAAAGGTGATTGATTTATTTTATAGACCTTAGCCTTCATTCCTTTAAAAGTTTTAGATATCATATCTCTTAGAAGTCCTTTAGTTAAAGGATCCACTAAATTCCTATTGGATTCTACATAGTCGACTATAACTACTCTACTTTTGAGTAATTGCCTCACAAAATTGTGTCTAAGGCTTATGTGCCTTAATTTTCCATTGTACGTTTTACTTTTAATTTTGTATAATATTGTCTTGCTATCACAGTTAATCATTATAGCTGGAATGTGCTTCTTCCGTAATGGTATATCCATTAATAGATTTCTAAGTTATACTGCCTCTTTACATGAATTTACCAATGCAATCATTTCTAATATCATGGTAGAGTCTGAAATACAAGTCTGCTTCTTAGATGCCAAAAAATAGCAACTCCACTTAACGTAAATATTCAGTCAGGTGTAGACTTTGAATTTGACTCGACATTATTCCAACTTGCATTACTGTACCCTTCAAGTACATTTGGACATCCTTGATAGTGTAATCCATAATAGTCTAAAGTTCCCTTCAAGTATCTTAAAACTCTAGATATAACATTCCAATGCTCAGTACTTGGATGACTAGTAAAACGACATAACACCTACTATGTATGTAATGTTAGGTCTTGTACAATGCATAACATACATAAGACTCCCAATAACACTGACGTAATTTAGTTGAGCTTTAACACGACCAGGGTTCTTCATTAACTTGATACTAGGATCTATAGGGGCTGGTTTATGATCAAAATGACTATATTTCTTCAAAATTGTCTCAATATAATGAGATTAAGACAAAACCATTGTATTATCTTTCCTCATTATTTTAATTCTTAGCATGACGTCAGCCTCCCCTAAATCTTTCATGTCAAAATTAATAGATAGAAACCTTTTGATTTCTTCCACACATTCAATGTTAGTTTCAAATATTAACATGTCATCAATATAGAGACAAATAATGATACCAACATTATTTTCAAATTTGCAGTAAATGCATTTGTCAGCATCATTAACTTTGAACTATAAGATAAGACTATTTTATCAAATTTCTCATGTCATTGAAGAGGAGCTTGCTTTAAACTATAAAGAGATTTAATTAGTTTGCAAACTTTTTTTTCTTGACCAGGTTTAACAAAACCTTTCGGTTGCTGTATATAAATTTCTTCTTCTAAATCACTATTTAGAAATGTTATTTTTTACATCCATTTAATAGACAACTATTTTATGAATGGAAGCAAGAGAAATACATAGTCAAATAGAAGATATCCGAGCTACTGGAGCATAAGTATCAAAATAATCTATCCCGTATCCCTCTTTAAAGCCTTTAGCAACTAATCTAGCTTTTAAACTTATTTATCGATCCATCTGCGTTCAATTTCTTCTTAAAAATCCATTTACACCTTATATGTTTCGCACCTAGGGGTAAATTTGAGAAAACCCAAGTCTAATTAGAAATAATCGAATTCATCTCATCATTAATGGCTTCTTTTCAAAATAATGAATCTCTAGAGTTCATAGCCTCAAAAAATGTAGAGGGTTCATCTCTCTCTACATTTAATATGAACCTAGTAATATTCTTGACTTCATATTTATCTCCTTCAACAAGATAAACAAGAAAGTCAAGTCAAATGTGCGTTCAACTCTAGGTCTTTTACTTCTCCTAGGTTTAGGATATTGTTGATCAGAACCTGGGTCACTACTAGTGTTATCTTGAATAGAATCTATTTAGGAATAGAATTTTCAGAAATTGGATCAAGAGAACTTGACTTAGTCAAATCCTCAAAAAATTCTACATCTATAGATTCAATGATATCATCAGTTTTCAAATCTAGAAAACGATAAGTTATGCTATTATGAGAATAACCTATAAACACACTTGTAGGTTCTAACTCCTAACTTTGGTATATTAGGGCTAGGTTTTCTTACGTAGACAAGACACCCCCACACTTTGAGACGATTAAGATTAAGCTTCCTTTTGAACCAGAGTTCATAAGGAGTAACATTATTTTTCTTTGTTGGAACTCTATTCAAAATAGAACAAGCAGAAAGAATTGTTTCACTCACTAACGAATAAGATAAAATTGAACTAATAATCATAGCATTTACCATTTCAACTAAGGTTCTATTTTTTCTTTCTGCAACTTCATTTTGTTATGACGTGTAAGGAGCTGTAACTTAATGGATAATGCCATGAGTTTCACAAAACTTAATGAACTCATTTGGATAGTATTTACCACCCCTATCAAAATGTAGAATCTTAATTTTATGATTAAGTTGATTTTCAACTTCTGCCTTAAGATTTGAAATTTCTCAAAAACTTCATCTTTAGTTTTCATTAAATAAATATATGCATACCTTGAGTAGTCATCAATGAAGGTAACAAAATATTTATTACCTCCACGTGTTTGAATATTAAGGTCGCATACATCACTATGAATAAGCTCTAAGATAGCAGAAGTTCTTTCAATAGATTTAAAGGATTTTCTAGTTATCTTAGATTGAACACATGTTTGACATTTCGAAATATTCTCTAAATTACATTTTGGAATAATTCCTAGATTAATCATACGTTTAATTGAACCATAATTAACGTGTCCTAATCTACCATGCCACAAACATAACGAATCAACAATATACACAATAGAAAAAATTTCATTATCTAAATTTAGACGGATCATGCCTCTACAAGAATAATCATATCCAACAAATACATCATTTTTAGACAAGGTAAGCCGATCTGATTCGTACACAAGTTTGAAACCTGATTTATTAAGTTGGTTTCCTGATACCAGATTCTTGTTAATATCTGGAACATGAAAGACGTTGAAAAGAAGGACTTCCTATAAGTGAATCTAAGACTTACAGTCCCAACTCCGAAAATGTTGGAAATAGAACTGTTTGTCATTTTCACTTTTATTCCTTCACCACAAGTTTCATACCTTGGTAGAGACTCCTATTATTACAGAAGTGATCTGTTTCTCTAGTATCAACCCACCAACCACTATTGTCTGACATAACATTTGCTAGTGAACGAGCATAGGAAACTGTTGCAACCATTGCTCCCTCGGTCATTGTAGTATTTGCCTCTTTCTTGAATTCCTTCTTTCAATATCGGCATTCTCGTGCATCAGCCTTGTTACAATAAAAATACTTGTTGTTTTTCTTCTTGGTTTATTAGTTTTCTTCTTGAAGAATGAAGTTTTCTTAGGTTTTAACCTAAAATCAATCTTATTGGGCTTATTACCCTCAATCATGTTTACTTTGATTTTCTCTATTTCCTCATCTTTATGTTCTCTATAACGAACATATTCTTCTCTACGAAGATGACGTTGTAGAGATTTCAAAGTATACTTCTCCCCATGCTTCATCTTTTTCTTGTAACTTTTACATGATTGGGGAAGCTTTGAAATGATAACTCCCACTTGAAAATCTTTTGAAAGATCGATCCCGGTAATCTTAAGATCCCCAACGATTAATTGAAGTTCATGTACTTGGGATAGAACTGGTTTGTCGTTGGACATCTTAAATTCAAAATAATTACTAATAAAAAAATTTTAATTACTTGCCTCTTCTATTTTGTATTTGTTTTCCAAGGCTTTCCAAAGTTTTTTGGCTGAGTTGACCGTACGATGGATATCATAAATCGAATTGGAGAGAGCATTAAGAATATAGTTTTTGCACAAAAAATCATCCGCCTTTTGTTTCTTACGTTTTTCTTTCAATTCAATACTGTCTTCTAGAGTAGCCTTAGGAATGAGTTCTAGCTCATCGTCTAGAACGTATGCTATGTTCAATGTAGTGAAGAAGAACAATATTTTTTATTACCATCTAGTAAAGTGTTGTCCATCGAATCAGTCAAGACATGACATATCTTGATTCATCATTTGGAGATAATGAAATGTCAAAGCATCCATCGAATAAGAATATTTATCTAAAACTGTTGGAAAATAATGGGAGTAATTCGATGAAGGAAGAAAATAACTTCTAGGCTCGAATCTGATTCAATTTCTTTTAGATAAATATTCTCCCCTATTAGTTGAACCAAAATACACAAGGGATCAATGAACAAATGCCTTCAGGATACAAAGAAGCCTTACACTCAATTTACTAAATTAGATTATATACGATCCGATTTAGTCTAGAACACTCAAAAAAATAAGAAACTGATGATGCTTAAATCTTAAGCTTAGAGAGAGGAAAATACAGAAATTTTCAATGAAAAAATCTAAATTCTGGTTGGCTTTTTATAACCATTTTTGTGTATGTTGACCAAAAGTCATGATTTAATATCTCTTGGTTTAATAGTCGTTAGATTATGTGTGATCTAAGATCTAACGATCCAAATTGCACCCTATCGAAAGTGTGTGTCTCATACCTTTTAATCAACACATTTTAGTTGAATCTATTTGATCTAATGGCTCTGATTGCGTCCGATCAGTTGCCATTTGATCTAACAAATCCGATCGTCCCTGATCGGATACCAATCATTAATTAACACACCTGATCGATTTTAATCGGGTACTAACTTGATCTAATGCATCGGATCATTTCTGATCCGGTATTAATTCGATCCATCGTATCCTATCGGATACTAACTTGATCATGCGGTGTTGATCGCACCCGATCCAACATACGTGACGAATCAACCATAACCGTTTGATGGTTTCATATCCCGAAAACTTTCTAAGCTCCCCAATTCCTCGCGAAGATGTATACGTGCAAAGTGCAAAGTGCGCCTCAAACCACTCAATGCGCCCTAAACGCCCAATCGCCCTTTCGCACGTCGCAAATACAACTAACTATGTTGACTATTACTTATAAGGTACACCAATTTCTTACTTGTGAGCAATGTGGGACTAAACCTTATATACAAAAAAATCTCAAATATCTAACTTAAGAAAAAACTAACTAAAAAACCATAAAACTTATTTTATTTTGAAAATATTCAATAGTTTTTACTCTTGCGGGGAGAAGTTTTTTATTCTTTGTTGAGAAGCTCCAAAAACCTGCTCTTCCACGGAGTATTTTTTGCTCTTGCGGAGAAAGATTGAATTTTTACTCTTGCGCGGAGAGATGTATCCACACAGGGCCTTAGTTGTTCTTAAATTATTTCATCAATGGGACTATGGTTTCAAATCTTGTTCACCTCAGGCATATCGTTATGGTTTAGTTCACGAACGGGATGGAATATGACTCAAGTCAACTTGGATGAGTCATTTGGATTTTGTATTTTTATAATTTAAATATTATTTTTTTTAATAAAATATAATCTTGTGACTAAGCACCTCTAATCTATCTTATTTTATATTTTCTTTTGAATTATTTACATATAAATATGCATTTATTATCTTTTACATTAAATCTCAAAAGGAAGATTGGATTATCTTGATTTTTTTAAATATAACTTATTTTAAATTAACTGAAATGAAGCCAATATTTAGAGAAAATTATGTACAAAGTGGGCTGTTGACTCCATGAATATTTGACCTTCACATGACAAATCATCTTGATTGATGATTTGTAGTAATCATATCCAAGCTTTGATAATTGTAGAGACAAATAGGAGTTTACCTCAAGTTACTTTACTTTGTTGTTCCAAAATTATGTTCCTATCTCCTCCGTGATGGCATCAGTGTGTTACCTGCCAATAATCCTCCGACGATCAAGTTAGAGTTGTAGAAAAGAATTCAAGATATAAGTCCACTTCTCAAAGGACCAATCAAAAAGTCCCTTTTCGAATTGGGTCATCCCTCAAATATATAATCTTCGTAAGATTAGGATTTCTCCTTTATCCGGGATTTGATCATACGAAATCCCATGGTCACAGGGATCTCTAAAGGAATTAGTACCTTCCTTTTCGTCTCCCAAGATTCTTGGAATTTCTCCTAGAATCTCAAGAATATATTGATCTACTCTGCCCTAACAATAAGGCATACTTCCATCTTTGCCCTGCCTTTCTACTGGGCAGGGGTGGATCACTGGCCTATCTTGAGTAAAACCTACCCTCCGCAATTGTTTCTCCGCCCTTCAATTCATGTCTTCACCAGGACAAGTGTAGGATCCTGATGAAATACAATTACCTTCTCTTGAGAAAACACAAACCCTTACTGTCATCTCGAGAAATGTTCCCTAATTTGAATGGGTGTCATCAATAGCATGTCATCTTTACTTCTAATCATTACATATGTTCCTCAATGTCATGTCGCATTAAATAGCTTGTCGTTTTGCATTTTGAATGACTAAGATGATAAGTTCTTTGTTTTTTATCTACACGTGTCCCACTAAGTACTTCATTAAACCCTAGAGCTACAATGGTTGGGTTAATG
Source organism: Akebia trifoliata (assembly GCF_017979445.1). Classification (NCBI taxonomy): domain Eukaryota; kingdom Viridiplantae; phylum Streptophyta; class Magnoliopsida; order Ranunculales; family Lardizabalaceae; genus Akebia; species Akebia trifoliata. The sequence continues at coordinate 16,563,760 of NC_141386.1, forward strand.
GGTTTTTACGAAGGGGTGCACGTCTTCCTCTTCAATTGGTGTTATAAATAGGGCAGCTTCACAAGTTTCAAATTTTCTTTACTGCCTTCCTTCTTCTTTGCTTCTAGAACTCTGTCTCTCTCTACTTTTGAACTTTCTAAATCAACTAAACTTCGAGTTTTTCTCTTTTTCAGTTAGAGGTAATTCCTTTTCTTACCTTATTTCCTTTTTTGTTTAGTTTCAATTTTTGATCCAATGGCCCTCAACATAACCAAGTTCTACAAATCCCATTTGATTCCCTCGTTTGTCTCCATTAGGGTCTATAACAACCTTGAGGACCCTAACGTACGTCGTCAGGAGGAGATAATGATTAATGCAGGCCAGGTAAAAGCTAGTCTCAACTTTCCCCTTTCTCTTTCTTAAGGGAAGTTTTGAGCAAGCTCAACCAGGCTCCTGATCAAATATTAGGAAACTTCTACCGATTAGGAGTGACTCCCCAATGACTTCCTTTCCAAGTATAACCTGAAAGCCAATTTTTACCGTCCTGGGCATTATTCCATATTTGTCAAATCAGTAGCTCTGTCCTTGGTACCAACCCTTCCCAGTTCTGACAAGGATTGACATAAAGATTCCCTAGTCAACTCAGAGGACCAGGGGTTTTGCTCCGGTGTTTCTCGTGAGGGGTTTAGGGTACCACAAACTTTTCAAGGTAAATAGTGCCTTGTTTTAGTCTTACCCCTCGTCTAATTTAAATATGTTCTTACACTTTTATCTATTTAGTGTGACTAGATTCTTCTACTATCTCCGTTGTTGAGGCAAGGAAGGAGTAGAAACAAATTGAAAAGAAGTCAAGCAAGGAACCTGTTGTGACCAGAGTCATTTAGCTTGCTTTTACCCGTCTCCTTATCCACTCAACCCCTCTTCTTATCCAACCAGTTCTTGTTCATTCGGATGAGTAGGTTGTTGAAAGTCACTCCCCCTTTTCTAATTATCAATCTAAAGACCATCTTGCCTTCCTTGAAGATCAAGTCATTGCACCCATATCTCCCACCTCTAACTCTCATTCAGTCGTGGACCCAATCTAACCCAACCCAATACCATAAACATCGACCTTTCCAAATTTGTTTTCCCCCAAAACTAAACCTGCAAGAGCCAATCCTTCCTCTACCCTGATCTGATCATCCCACGCAGGAAGGCAGAGTAGGAAGAGATGTTCTCAAGTCCCCCTTGCTCTATTCTTTGCCAGGAACTAAGGGAGGCTGGCCTAAGAAGGGGTCATCCAGGAAGAGTTAGTTCTTGGGAATGTTGCTCTTATGAAGCAAAACGCAGAAGACATTACCCAGGCTTGAAAAACTCATAAGGGAATTGCCTTGATTGAACAAGCTCTAGGAGTGGCTGCTTAGACTGAGCAGGCCCCTGACGATGACATCTAGCAAGTTGATGCTTCTAGGGAGCCTCAAAGGCGCATATGGCAAAGGCTCCATTTGATGGACGACCCTGCCCCTCAAGAACCGGGGAATGAGGTAGATCCTGGTCAGGGTGCCAACTCCAAGACGCCAATCTATCATTTCGATGGCTAAGTCGAAACGATTTCCTTGTTGAAGAGAATAAGTGGGAGCTGTGACGACCTACTTTTGATCTTGGGGCCAACCTGCTCTATAACAAGCATAGTGGTCTTAAGGATCCTACGACAACCAATTCTATTCTTTCCCATTCCGTGCTTCCCAGGGATATGGAATCTGTAGACCAAGCCAATCCTAAATTAGCTTTTGAGAAATTTTGCCAAGGCCTTTTCCAGGTGAATTGTTTTTCTTCCTTGTTATCATTTCCTCTTTTATTGAGTAACTGGTTCAGTCTTCATCTTCCTTTTCCTTTTTATGGTGCCTCAACCTTCCTCAAGTGGTGTGAGGCAAATAATGAGCTTGCCATTTCTACTCGTGAAAACGAGGAGAAAATAAGCCAGCTAATTTCTAAGTTTAGTTTCTCCGTTCTTACTTCCAAAGTCACAATCTTCGAATTGGTCGCTAATATGGCTCAGTTCTTCAAGGTCATAGATGATTTGGATGCTAAACTCTTGGCTGGAGTTGACGCATTATAACCTTCCATTGGAACATGAGAGTTTTAAGGAGCACGTGTAGAGGAGGGATGCAGAGTTAGAGGACTTGAAGAGGGGGCTTAGAGACAAGGAGGTGGAGCTGAGCTCATTCAAGTCCAATTTTGAAAAGTAGATAAATGTTGCAACCAACTCGGCTATTGCAACTCAACTCGGACTTGCTCAGGAAAAAACAGCTCGAAAGGCCAGGGTAAAAACAGGCCAAAGAAGATAAAACAGCAACCAAAAGGTTGTTGGGTCAACTCAAGGTTCAGTCCACTCAGATCATAGAGAATTCATCTAAAAAAGCTTATAACGAAGACTTTGAAGCTACCCGACTACATTACAAGGAAGAAGAAGAAAAAGAATAATACGAGACAAAAGATGGATCTACCATCCCATCCTTTGGAAGACACCCAAAATGGCAGAACAAATTCAAGCCAGCTCCTCCTCCTCCCCTAGATGAAGTTGATCAGCCAATCTGGGAACCAAATGTCATCTTGGAAGACTCTGATCGGTCTAGTAACATCGAAGAGGTTGGTAAAACTCATCTGATCGACGTTGCCACTATTCAGGCATTTGTTGACATTTCTACTCAACTCCTTGCCCAACTTGATCCTTTGCTAGAACAACAAATCTAGACCAAGCAATAGATCGAGACTGAGCAGCAAGTTATGGTTCAGGTTGAGCAAGTTGACTTTCCATCCCTCTAACCAACAAGCCCTACTTTTCTGTTTGCTTTCCTTGTATTACTTTTATTTTTCCCTCCCTTTAAAAGTTTATCAATGTAATCATTTTACCTAAATGAATGAAAAAATATTTTCAATTCTACTATTAATCTCTATTTTTTTTCAAGTATTTGCTGCTTAAGTGTAATTTTCTTTTCTATCCCCAGGTGTTATCTCTAGTCTTGCCTTAAGATGACACCTTTTGGTTAAAAGATCTAGACACTTAAAAAACATTTTAATAAATCTTCTCCCAAAATGCCAACTCTGGATTTTCTCCTAGGTTGGCATTTTCTTGGATAACAAAGGTTATTGAGACCTTGAGCCAGACAGGTCTGAGTCACTCAATAGTCACCAAGGTTGTGCTGCCACTCAAGACCCTAAGCCACACATGGCTAAACCACACAATAGCCACCAGGGATGTGCTGCCACTCAAGACAATAAAGGTCACTCAAGACCCTGAGCCACACAAGACTGAACCATTCAATTTCCACAAAGGTTTTGCTGTTACTCAAGACAGTAAATGTCATTCAAGACCTTGAGCCACAAAGAGTTGAACCACACAATTGATAATTTATTCATTATTGATAACACTTCTTGAGGTTACAGGTATTTCATGGCCTAGGAAAGTCCTGGCCTGGCATTGTAGTAAGATAATATACCTCTTTCATTATAGCCATGGCCACTAGGTGACCTTCCTAGTTTGGACCTAATTTTCCACTATTCAGATCTTACGTATTTTGAAAAACCTTTCTAAGAACCAAGTCACTTTCTCTAAATTGTCTAGTACAAACTTTATTACTGTAGTGCCTTTGTAACTTTTAATGGTAACTTTCAAACCTTATTCGGGCTAAATCATGTTTTTCTTCTAAAATGTCCAACTTAGCCAACAAATGTCTATCGCTATGCTCAGTTTGCACTACCTTTGAACATGTAGTGGAGAAGCTATTCTCTTGTTAGGATTACTACTGCTACTCCATATGTTGTGGCAAATGGGGAGGACTGAGTTGATGTCTTTGCAGTTGTCCTATAAGCCCAGAGTACTCCGTGCAACACGTTGTCCACTTTCATTTAGCTTCCCCTAACCTTCTATTCAATATGTCGACCAAGACTTTGTTCGGAACATCAGCTTGGCCCATTCCCCTGAAGGTACTGGGGGGAAGAAACTAGTTGTATTATGCCTAACTCTCTACAAAAGACTTTGGTCTATTCTCCTAAAACAAATTTCCTTCCGTTATCTGATATTATTGTGTATGGCACACCAAATCGGCAAATGATGTGCTCCAAATAAATTTATGTACTTCTTACTAACAAATCTTGGCCAATAGAAGTGCCTCTATCCATTTGGTGAAATAGTCTGTTGTTATGAGTAGGAAAGTGATTTGCACAATCTCCCTCACGAATCTTACTAGGCACCTGTGCTGCTTCATTTAGGATTAGGCAACGAAGATGAGGCCCACCAAAATGACTTTCTGTAGAATTGTCCATCGTTTTGTTCTAGTTCCGAACTATTTAGACTCATTTGGATCTGATGGGAATTGCCTTGATTGAAGGTACGAGATGATATGATCTATCCAACTTAGATACCTGGGTGACTACAATACTGATCTGCTTAGATTTTTATCAATAATGGGTATTTCCTAGAATCCGATTGGGAGTTCTCTTTTATACTGTCATGTTAACATGGATGTTACAAAAGCCAAAGCATTCGCATATTTGTTGTTCGATTGGGATATATGTTTTACCCTTATCTCTTCGAGCCCGGTTGTTAATGTTCAAATTTTCTCAAGGTAAAGTTGCATCCTAGAGTCTCTTGCCTCGAATTTATCATTGACATGGTTAACCACAAGTTGAGAATCACTTTAAACAATAAAATCTTTTACCCTAGGTTGTACAACATACCCAAACCGAGTAGCATTACTTCATACTCTACCTTATTGTTGGAAGCTCTGAATCCTAACCTTACTACTACCATCCCTATCCCCAACCCTTTTGAATTAGAAGAACCAGTCATGAAGACCTTCCACCCTAGTTGGACATCCATTTGCTCTACCCTGTCTTCTGCACTTAAGTCTTCCCCCTGAAGATATGTGTTCTCCTCAACAGGAAAGTCAGCTAGAAAGTTTGCTACTGCCTGACCCTTCAATGAGACCCTAAGCTGTTACTTTATCTTGAACTTAGCTAGCTGAATTGTCCACTTTGCCATTTTTCTCAACCCCTATGTTTTTCTCAACACAAATTCAATGGATACTCCATTATTACTTGCACATTATTTGCTTGAAAATATGATCTTAGTTAGAAAACTGAGTACACTAATGTTAATCCGAGTTTCTCGATCTTCGTGTACCTTGTTTTTGCATCTATCAAGGTTTTCTTGAGGAAATATATTGATTGTTCCCTTGTCGCCCTTGTTTTGATCAAAATTGAGCTAATTGTGCATTTTGATGCTACTAGGTACAAGCCGAGCCCCTCCTCTTCATTTGGTTTGGAAAGGATGGGTGGACATCTGAGGTACTTCTTTAGTTCTCCAAAAGCCTGTTCACACTCTTCTGTCCACCCAAACTTCATGTTTTTCCTTAATAGCAGGTATAAGGGCATGCACTTGTTAGATGATCTGGAGATGAACCTGTTCAGCATTTCTACTCTTCATGTCAATTTATGGACTTGCTTCTTAGATTTCAACGAAGGCATTGCAACTATTGCTCTAATCTGATCCAGATTAGCTAATATCCCTCTCTTCGTCACAGAATACCCGAGGAACTTGTCAAATGTTACTACGAAAGGGCACTTCTCCGGGTAGAGTATCATTCCAACCTACCTCATTCGCGAGAACACCTCTTCTATCTTAATTTTGTGGTCTTCTTTCTTTCTGCTCTTGAGCAGCAGGTCATCAATGTACACCTTTGCCCTCTTCCCGAGTAGATCTCTAGATAGCTCTGTCACCAGTCTTTGGTAAATAATCCATGCATTCTTTAGTCAAAATGGCATTACTTTGTAGCAGTAAAGTCCTTGCTCGATGATCTTCAAAGTTGGGTGAATCTGATTGTATCATGAGTAACCATCCATGAAGAATAGTCTTTCATGTCTTGACATTGCATTTACTAGCTGATCGATACGTTACATTAGGAAATATCCTTTGGGCATACCTTATCCAAATTTGTGAAGTCTATGCATACCCTAACTTTCCAATTCTTTTTTGGTATCGCCACTATGTTTGTTATCCAGTCGGGGAATAAAAATTCTTTTATAAACCCTGCCCTAATCAGCTTACTGACTTCTTCATTTATTACTTTCCTTAAGTACGGTGCTAATCTTCTTGATTTATGTTTTACTGGCTTCATACGAGTAACATTTAAATGCAATAAGATCTCACTCAACGGCACAGAAATACATTCCCTCTCTCTTTTGTCCTCTGTTTTGTTAAAGTTGTAATTTTCTCCTCTTCTAGAGTGGTGGTTATTGTTGTTGTTGCTTGTCAATCTTGGCTACAACATAGATTAGTTTTCTCCTACTCGTTGAGTTGCGAAGATTATCTTCCAATCGGATGTACTTCTCAACCCTCTTAGCCAGCTCAACCAATGTTTTTGGTCTCTTCTTCACCAGAGACTTGTCTAAACCTAAATTAGGAGGTAAAACATTCCTGAATGCCACCACTGATATCTTTCATCGCAACTTTCCATGGACATAACTAGTTCTCAAAACCTTTTTGTGAAGTCCATGAGATTCCCCTTGGTTTATATCCTCATGTTGAGCAGGGTATCAGCATCCCCTTAGCTTTCTGTTGTCGATGTACTGTGTTACATAGGCTATGTAGAACTCCTTGAAAGAAGTGATTGTACCATTGGGCAATCTGTGGAACCAAGTCAGAACTTTCCCCTACAAACTGAAGGGAAATATCCTACACATGAAGGCCTCGTTCCTTTCCTACAACATTAGCATCTGTCGAAAGTGGCATAGGTGCTCGACTAGATCCTTATTACTTGTGTGGGATGAAACGAGGAGCCACGAACTTCTTCGGAATCTCTACAGCAGGATCTCGACTATAAAGGGTGATTTCTATATCCCCCTAATAGCCTGGGCTGTAGCCAATCCGACGTTTGATCTTTTCACCACCTCTTTCTCCTTTCTGATCACTTCTCTGATTTCGTCCCTAGTCAAAACTGCGGGGGTTTCGATTAGGGTGGTTGTAGTTATTCAACTTCAGTATCTCCCTTCTCAAAAGTTTTAGAGTCGAAACTCTCCCTAGAAACATGATCATCCTCATTTTCATCCTTCCTCCCAAGAGTGTCATTAGCTTCCTTTTGCTGAACCTCTAACCGTTGATTCAAAGCCCAATTTTCTTCGGTCAGGGTATCTATTTTGCGTTGCATGTCCTCCTACTACTTCTTCATCTCGTTGATCTGATTCAGCAAGAGTACTTCAGTGGGAGTAGGAGCAGGTGGAGGTGGGGGCTGGTTAGTTTCTCTGAAGCGTGTGGATTTCACCATTATTTTGTCTAAAATCAATTGCTTGGTATTCTCATGGACGACGCCAACTTGTATAGGCAAATTGGAGTTTACCTCAAGTTACTCTGCTTTGTTGCTCCAAAATTATGCTCCTAGCTCCTCCGTGATGGCACCTGTGTGGTACCTGCTAATAATCCTATGAGGATCAAATTAGAGTTGCAGAAAAGAATTCAAGATATAAGTCCAATTCTCGAAGTACTAGTCAAAAAGCCCCTTTTTGTTTGGGTCATCCCTTGAACATATCTATTATCCCTGAGATCAGGGTTTCCCTTTTATTCGGGATTTGATCATATGGGGGAATCTCACGATCACAGGGATCTCTAATGGAATTAGCACCTTCCTTTTCAACTCACAAGATTCTTGAAATTTCTTCGAGAATTTCAGAGCTAGATTAACGTGGAATGGGATTGCGCGAATATATTGATATGCTCTACCCTAACAGTAGGGCATACTTCCATTTTTGCCCTGACTTTCTATTGGGTAGGGCTGGATCATTGGCCTATCCTGAGTTCCACTTACCCTCCACAACTGCTTCTCTTCCCTTCAATTCATGTCTTCATCAGGACACGTGTAGGATCATGATGAAATACCGATTTTACCCTCTACAATAATAAATTTTCAAATTCAACAATTAAAAATCAGCAATGAAGTTAAATTTTCACGTTAAGAATAAATGGGCTAAAGGAAGACCTGAAGAGTAACCTATGAAGCTATATTTGTTTGTGAGATTAACATTGCCGACTGGTATTTCATGAATCACGCCTAAGGTTTCTCTATTAATAAGTAGAAAGCCTTCATTTCTGTAGGACTTTGGGTTAAGTAGAAACCCTTCAACATCCCATGAGCGAATTGACCGAATATTGGCTCAGCACTCATAACGAGCCATGGATCTTGTCAGCGGCCAAATGCTTGATATTAATGTTAATTCTAATAATTTTCATATTTGTCCTGAAAATGATGTGAAGTTCCCCTTTATTTCTTTGGACGAAAAGAGGGCAATTGAGTCCAAAAATACAAAGAATATGTTTTGTCCATGATAATCAAAGCGGGGGAAATATATTTCTAATGCCGGCCATCTTATGCTTACAATTCTATTGGATATGCCTTTTTCATTCATTCCCCTAAGCTAAACAAACAAACAAACAAACAAACTTGACCATGTCATGTCAACATTGGAGAAGTGGACATGAAACGTGACCTTGATTGGCACTTGCATCGGGATGATCGAAATCTTCACCTCATATTTTCTATTTAACCACTCAAAATTCAAAATTAGGTCACATTTTTTTGTTTTGTTCTAGTACACCTAAATCAAGTGAAATCACCAATGTTTGCACGTGAACAAGGATGTGCTAGGTGTGGCCCATCTAACACAGGCATTATGTGCCTATTACACGATACTTGGGTGATCCTGTTGTGTCAAGCTTGAACAGCAAATATATCCAAGATTTCGATCACAGTGGGTAATATTCAAGGTCTCTCAAGTCTCAATAGGGATGATAAACTAACCCCCAATAAATACCCAAAGATGTAATCAGGGGAAGAAAAATAAGCATATGAGATCCCCAAGAATTTTGAAAGTTGTAAATTTCATATAGTGGATTCTTCATTCATTTAATTTAATTTTGGTAGTAAGAATACCCTGAAACTCAGTGCCTTCGAAAGGTACGACACTGGTTACACACAATAATATTGAATGACTTATATCCTATATTAAGATACATACTCAGTGCAATCTCTTTCTCCATCACAGACAAGTGAAAGTCCACGGATCACGTAAAGTTTGATGAACCTAGGCCTTGTATAACTTCTACAAGGGAATAAGATGAGAGACTAATGTAAAACCTTCAGATATTACAACTATTTCAAAATGAAATTGCTTATATCAGACGTTCTAGAACAACCACAAACTTGTAGTCACAAAGTCTCTATTTTCTGCCTCGAGAACAATAAATTAATCTGAAGCTTTGACAACTCTTTTTCATCTTGTGCATTTTACAATGTTCTGCAATGCCTTCCTCATTTAGGTACTATATCCAATGAATGTCAATTTTTTTTATAGAACATATCATATGCATCTTCTCCATAAAATTCAGCAGACATAAGCATGACAGCACACAGAGTGCTTTGGAATTTTGATTTCAAACAGGAAGTACACGATGCAGTATCATTCTTTATAGTAAAAAATGGATTTTAATAAAATAAAAAAAAAGAACGATATGAACCCAAACTGTGATGAACAATTCTTTAGCTTTAGACTGTAACCAATAACAGTGAAACTAAGAAGCATCTGCAAAGTGAAAAACATTGTATCAAGGATTCCTGAATCAGCTATAACACATTCACTTGCTCTCGGCATCGTACAGGTCAGTTCTGAAAGGATCTATTAAGGCAACATGAGGCTAGCAATGATTTACCCAAAATTAAGTGAAACAATCATAAAAAAGAGAAGGAAAAGTTTCATTGTGTGTGTGTGTGTGCACATGTGAATTATCGGTGTAGTAAATCTTGTCATTTACAACCAAAACACTAGCATCTTGATCAACATTTATGTGTGATCATCTTTTTTCACTTGTTAAATTGTTGAAATCAAAGCCCTAATATTAAATATAAAAATAAATAAAAAAACATTAGTCCAATCCTTAACCTTCAAAAGTTATTGTTCTTGTCTGTATAGCTATTTGACTCTTTAAAAACAGCCCGAAAGGTTCAATGCAGACTCGAAAGAATATCCACAAGAAATGCTCTCTAGCCAAGAAGACAAGTAATTCCCCGTCTTGCTGAATCTAGACTGCACTACCTCAAACCTAATAGAAAAACTATTACATGACTAACACAGGAAAGTTCCCTGATACTTCGAAATGTCAGATTCAAATCCAAGTTGGATCCTTCCAAGTGTAAAATGTCACATCCATGCCACACCAGGATGTGTATATGGGTAGTAGAGGCTTGCTGCAATGCATCCTTCATAAAAATTCTACATTAACATGTTGTCACTATGTAAGCAAAAAAGGTCCTCCGGTAACAAAGTCTAAAAATCTCAACACTATCACATTGTGGTTGTACTTAAGAACTACACTTGCTTACATGCTTGAACCATATATACAAATAACCAAACTAGCAACCAACTTAGCTAAATTGGTAAGACGTGTAGTATTGTTCCTACGTCCTAGGTTCAAACCCACTAGAACCCAACTTCACCTTGCTAACCAATAACCCCTTGAAGAAGACTTCGAGATCCATTTAACTTAGGGGTTAAAGAGTTGTTTTCTTTATTTTTTTATTTCAGTTTTAATGTTCTATTAATGAAAGATAGATTAGACTTTTTCTATTTAATTAGGATTTTAGATCACTTTAAGAGAGTCGGCCAACCACTTAAAAGGGTAGAATTAGAATTTCAGTTATTTTATTAAGTTCTTCTGTAAGTAGAGGGTGTTTTAATTTAGGAAAGTTCTTTGCATGATTTAATTATTAGTAGGTGTAAGTAATTTAGGGAATTTGGAGGGTTGTTTTTGAAAATTTCCTGTTTAGGTGGGATTTGGTGAGTCCTAATTTAGTTCAGAAAGTTTCTTTTTAGTTGATTTCTATTTTAAAAGTTAAAAGAGTTCTATAAAAACTCTTAGGTAGGTTTTCTTTAAGTATAGATCGCACTAGGATTTATTTGAAGAGATTTGTATGAATAAAGATAATTTTCTTTAGTTTTATGGGTAAATTCTCTTTATGGACTTGCTTGGTGTAAGTTCTCCATTATTCTTGGTGTGATTCCAAGAAGCCTTTGACGTGATTCCAAGGTTTTATCATTCTATCCCTTCTCTTTTTTTCTACTTTTCTATGTTTTTTTGTTTTAATACACATGTGCAGCCCAAATACCCCGGTAGAAATCAGTATTATTGATGGGGACATCAAAGGTCCATTGGGACATTAGATTGTATGTTTTATTTAGTTTTATGTTTAGGAGAATCTATTTTAGTGATTATGATTAGATTTTTAGCTTATTTTTATGGTTTTTTCTAGTCCATAGTCTTAAATGGATGTTTGGGGTGGTTTGGTAACTTTAGTATGTCTTTTTATTTAATTTATAAGAGTAGAAAATTTAAGAGATAAAATTTCAAAAATTAGACTATTTTTGTAATTTATATTTAAGTTAAGGATAGCTTAGGTATTTTTCTCTTTAGGATTTTCTTTTACTATTTAAAGATATCTATATGTTATTTAGAGGAGATTTTCGAACACAATTTACAGAATTTTCTGGTTTCTTATTTGAAAGTCAGTGCATTCAACTTGACGTTGCCATGGAAATCATTGGAGTGATTCCAAGTTATATCTATCATTTTGTTCTTTTTAATCTTATTCTCTTTTATGTTCTACTTTGAACACATCAAGAATCCGACAAGAAACCCATCAAATACTTCCTAAACCATAAACATATGCATTAATCACTTTCCCAAATCTACCCATACTCTATTACTTAACCCTATTTCATACCCATAAAACCTAATTACAACATCCCTAGCAAAATATTGTAATTGCAAAATTGTGTTTTACATACCTTATTGGCCTTTGTTGAAAACTTTCATAATAGCCAATAAAACCTTTTCTTGAAACCATTTTCCTTCAATCCTTAACCTAGCAATTGTCATTGATCAGGAAGGAAATCCAAAAGGAGGGTGAGTTTTTGGTGCAATCGCTTAGGAATTGAGATAGTTGACTTTTACTAAAATGGTCTCATTAGCTCTTGAGGTGTTATAAATACTAATGAATGAGATCATATCATGTTACCCTATAACCCTAAATCCCAAATCTTAATTACAAAACGTCGTTACTAAACCACTTAACCTTAACCCTTTTAGGTTTACCTTAAATCTTTACGGTAATCCTATCATCGCCGAATCCTTAACCCAAATCCCAAATAAGATTCACCTACCCCAGATTACACCTAATTCCTTCTTTGTCCTGCATCAACTACTACCTAAGAAATTCTATTGAACCTTTTTTTCCTTATTTATTAATTTTCTTGAATTCAAGAACTCTTAAAGTCTAGATTCTCAAACCTCAAACCTAATTGTTTTTTTTTTTATATATACTAAACTTTTTACCCTATAAACCTAAATCATTAATTCTAATTGTAAAACATCATAATTAAACCCCGCTACCCAAACACTTTTGGGTTTACCTTAAAAATTTACAGTAATTCTATGGTAGCCTAAATTCTTAACCCAAACTCAAACAAATTCCCTATTCCGTATTACATCTTCCCTTTCTCATGCATCAACTTGGTATCAAAGCTTAAATTCAAAAAAACATGAATCAACAAATCGCATTGAGGGAAGAGGGACTCAACAGGTATGTTTTTAGAGAAACTAACAAATATATTTTCAAACTGACATCAAACACGTTACTCTTGAGCATACTATCACAATGCCCGTGAGTGTATTATATAGAAAAAAGTAAAACGTAGGCAACTACGTGAACAACGGGATGGAGAGCTCAAGTGACAATTTATATTACAAGTGCAACTATCTTGGATACTATAAATTACAGTGACTGAATTGGGATAATGAAACATATGGGATCAAAGTCCATGAGAAGGAACTTAAGGTGAGTAATGAGAAAATCAAGGAAGAAATATATGAGTTTAGCCCCATTGAGAGTGAGATTGATGAGTGTGAAGCGTCATTATTTCTTCACGAAGAATATGCGCCATTTAAATCTAAGTCGCTAACAGAGAAATTGGATAAAATACTATCAAACCTTGATGAGTCGACGAAGTCTCCAAGTAACCATTGGAAGAGATTGTAGTGCCACATTTTATCTCCTAAACTGGCTTTTTCCTAAGACAATCTAAGTAGAGAATGTCGAAGATAAGCCATCGATTTATCCCATACGTGGAATACCTCAAAATATCAATTGTAATTTTTTTTCAGAGACCACGAGCCCTGCAGTTTTATATTTGGTTTGATGGTTTCTACATGTGGGAAGAAATCAAATTGAAAACCCCACTCCGAGATGAATTAAAGTGGAAGACCCCATCCTGGGATGCATGAGATTTCAAAGATCTCGTGTTTATTACATTGGGAAGACTCCATATTGGGAAGAAACATGCGGGTTGTCATTAAAGCATAGAGGATGCATCCTTTTGTGTTATAGAGCATAGCAAAATCATAGTGCAGAAGACTATTGAGATTTCATTTGCTAGGGAATTAAAATTTTATTTTGCTAGTGGCGACATCTTCCCATTGAGGAGGATTGATGAGGATATCGATACCCATTTAACTTAAAGGTTAGGGGTTATTTTCTTTTTTTCTTTTTTTGTTTAAAGAATTTTATTAATGGGGGTAGATTAAACTTTCCCTAATTAATTATGATTTTAGATCATTTAAGTGAGTGAACCAACCGCTTAAAGGGTAGAATTAGAACTTTTTTATGGGTAAAGATAATAAGTAGAATTAGATTTTTCTTTATTTTATTAAGTCCCTCTCTAGCTAAGCATGTATTTTAATTTAAGAACTTAATTATTTTGGGTTGATATAAGGGAATAAAGAGTTCTCATTTAATTTAGGAAGTTTCTTTTTAATTGGTTTATGTTTTAAAAGTTCGAGTTTTATAAAAGTTCTTAGATAGGTTTTATATATATATTATATTAAGATTTATTTGGGGAGATTTTTATGAATAACGTTAGTTTTCTTGATGAATTCTCTATATGAAGTTGCATGGAGTGAGTTCTACATTGTTCGTGTGATTGCAAGGTTCTATCACTCTATCCCTTTACTTTTCTTTTAATCTCCTTATCCATGTTTTACGTTTAATACACATGTGCAACCCAAATATCCTTATAGAAATCAATATTGTTGCCAAGAAATTCTACAGAACCTAGTTTTTTTCCCTTGAATTCAAAAGCTCTTGAATTCTTTGAATCCCGAATTTATTTGTTTAGTTTTCTCCATCCTAAACCTTTTACCTTATAAAACTAAACCTGTAACCCTAATTGCAAAACATCATAATTAAAACCCATAATCAATCCAATTTAGGTTCACCCTAAACATTTATGGTAATCCTATTCTAGCCCGAATACTTCATCCAAACTAAACTGCCAACCCGTCTTGCATCACCTTTACTTATCAAAAAAATAAATAAATAGTAAACCAAGAAATGATTCTCTTCCTACCCCAACGAACGAAGTTTGTTCTAGACTAGCAAACCATGAACCAGAATCTGATCGAAGAAAACTGAAATTTTAGAGAAGAAAATAATTGTCCTTATTCATCATAATGCTTGAGTACAAGGTATATATAGCAAAGAATACTAACAAATCTATAACTTACTTTCCTATAAAAGAGCAAACTCTAATTAGAATACTAACAAATATGTAACTAACTTTCCTATAAAAGAGGAAAATCTAATTATTGTAAAAAACAGAAAAATATGCCTAATCATAATCTGAGATACCTACTCAGATTTTATTAGACAGAAAATAAAATATCCTAACAGTTTTCCTAAAACTTCGACACCCCTCCTCAAGTTGGTGCATAGATATCAATCATGCCCAACTTGCTAACAAGAAGTTCAAAGTTAAGTCTGAATAATCCCTTGGTGAGGATATCAGTTATTTGCTACGTTGTTGGAACAAAGGGCATACAAATAGCTCCATCATCAATTTTCTCCTTTATGAAGTGTCTATCAATCTCCACGTGCTTTGTACAATCATGTTGCACTGGATTCTGTACAATGCTAATGGTGGCCTTGTTGTCGCAGTACAATTTCATTGGCTTATTAATTGGCATTCTCAACTCTTCTAGTACCCTCTTCAGCCATAACATCTTACAGACTCGATGAGCCATAACACGATATTATACTTCGGTACTGCTTCTCGCAACCACGTTCTATTTTTTACTTCACCATGTGACCAAGTTACCCCATACATATGTGCAATACTCGGAAGTAGACCTCCTGTCTGTAACTAAACCTACCCAGTCTGCATCAGTGTAGGCCTCAATGCTTTGTTATGTGGTCTTCTGAAAGAGTAAACCTTTGCCTTGTGTACTTTTTAGATATCTCAGGATTTGATAAACTGTTTCAAGATGTTTCTCATAGGGTGAGTGCATAAACTGACTTACCAAGCTCACAGCAAATGCAATATCTAGTCGTGTATGTGATAAATAAATCAGTTTTCCTACCAATTTTTGAAACCGAGATGTATCAACTTGATCGCCTTCTTTATCATCTCCAAGTTTTTTATTGGGATCAATTGGGGTATCTGTCGGCCTACATCCGCTCATTCCAGTCTCCCTAAGCAGATCAAGAACGTACTTTCGTTGTGAAACAACAATTCCTTTCCTCGATCAAGCAACCTCCATCCCGAGAAAGTATCTTAGAGATCTCAAATCCTTGATCTTGAACTTTGATGCAAAAGACTTCTTCAACCGACTTATCTCAACCAAATCATCCCCAGTGAGAATTATGTCATCTACATAAACGATCAACACGGCTATCTTCCCATTTTGTGAGTGTCTCACAAACAAGGTATGATTAGCTTGTCCCTGAGTATACCCTTGACCTTTAATAAACTGAGAAAACCTCTCGAACCAAGCCCTTGGTGACTGTTTCAACCCATATAAGCACTTCTTTAGTTTGCACACTTTCGAGCCAAATCTACCATCAAACCCCTGGGAGGAGTGCATCCATATATACCTCTTTCTCCAAGTCACCATTAAGGAAAGCATTTTTCACATCTAATTACTATAGAGGCCAATCAAGATTTGCTACAAGTGACAGGAGAACTCTCATAATATTTAGCTTTGTTATAGGTGCAAAGGTTTCTAGATAGTCAATGTCATAAGTATGAGTAAATCCTTTGGCAACTAACCTAGCTTTATACCTTTCAAGTGATCCGTCTGACTTGTATTTAACAATGAACACCCATTTACACCCCACTGTTGTTTTCCCTCTGGGTAGATCCACCATTTCCCATGTCTTGTTTTTCTCAAGAGCCTTCATCTCCTCAAAAACAGTCTCTTTCCACTCCGGAACCTTTAGAGCATCCTGTAAACTTTTTGGAATCTTCATACAAGACACTTGTAAGGTAAAAGCAAAGAAATTTGGTGAGAGATTTTTGTATGACACATAATTTGATAAGTGTCTGGTACATGACCTTACACTTTTTCAGACAGCAATGGGAATATTAGAATCAGAGGACTCACTAGACTCAATCCTACGACTCATGGACTTGGGACCAAGATCAGAATTAGACCGAACTGGTTGTGCACACTTAGAAGAAATGTTACCTGGAGGATTTGTCGATTCATGGCAGTGCAAGAGATCAATTGACTCTTTCCTTTGAGTTGTATTCCTTGGTGAATAGACAATATCAAAGGGTATTAACCCTTTGTTTTTGGTACCTGTTTCTTTCCTATTTGTTTCGTTAGAATCATGATCATCATGAGACTGCATTCTAGATGGATTTTCATTTTCATTATTTAAATAACTTGATTCGCTCAAATCTGGTACAATAATATTTGGACTCTCCACATGAACCAAGGCTGTGGGAGAATGAACAACTAGTATTTCCTCAAGTTGAAAATATTTTAGATGGTCAGAATCTTCATTTTTCCTCTCCCCTGAAGATGAGTACTAAAAAAATGTGTTTTTCAAAAAAAGTTACATCCTTAGTAACAAACAGTTTTTTAGAAATTGGGTCAAAACATCTGTATCCTTTTTTGTTAGAAACATAACCAACAAACACACATTTCCTAGCACGGGGTTCAAGTTTTCCTCAGTTGTGATCATGAATGTGAACAAAAACAGTACACCCAAATATTTTTAAAAGCAAAGATAATAAAAGCCTATTTGTCAGATAAAACTTATGAAAAACATTCAAAGGAATTTCAAAGGTTAAAACCTTACTAGGCATTCGATTTATGAGGTAAGTTGCAGTAAGAATGGCTTCGCCCTAAAGATATTTAGGTACCTTACTTGTAAAAAGTAATGCCCGAGCCACTTGGAAAAGGTGTTTATTTTTTCTCTCAGCTATTCTGTTTTGTTGAAGAGTGTCATTAGAAGAGGTTTGATGAACAATCCCTATTTCCAAAAAAACTCCTAAAACTTTATTAAAGTATTCTTTGCCATTATCGCTCCTAAAGATCTGAATTTTCTCATGAAATTGTGTTTGCACCATGGTGTAAAACATTTTAAAATAGTTTTCACTTCAGATTTTTCTTTCATTAGATAAACCCAAGTTAACCGTGTATGATCATCAATGAATGTAACGAACCACCTTTTTTTAGAAATTGTAGAAACCCAACAAAGTCCCCAAACATCACTGTGAATCAAAGTGAATGGTTTAGAGACCTTGTAAGGTTGCGGAGAAAAAGATGCACAATGATGTTTAGCAAACTAACAAATCTCACATTCAAAAGAAGATAGACTTTTATTCTGGAAATTTTTTTGAAACAAGTACTTTAAATACTGAAAACTTGGATGGCCTAGCCTATAGTGCCATAACATTGTTTCACTATCCTTAGAAACAGAAATAGAATTGAAACAGGAATGGTGATCTTGTCTACTCGAGTTGATCCCATTTTCAAAGACAGAGTCCAACACTTTCTAGCACTGCCAATCGTCCTCCCTGAACTCAACTCCTAAAACTCACAATATAAAAGATAAAAATTAACACAACACTTATAATCAGACGTTATTTTACTGATGAACTATAGTTGCAAGACAAGTTAGGAACGTGAAGAACATTATGAAGTATTAAGGAAGGAGAAATATGAATAGATCTGAATCTGACTATAGCAGCGAAGGAACCATATGCAATTTTGACCTTTTTGTCGCTTGCACAAGGACTGTAAGAGACATAACTTTGAGCAACCAACCACAACCTGTCATATGGTCGTTTGCTTTAGAATCGATGATCCAAGAATTTTCTAAATTTTGAAAGACAAATTCACTAAGAAAGGTAGAAGTGAAAGAATTACCTTTTTGAGCCAAAGAACAAGACGGGTTTACAGACAATTTTGGAGATTGAAAAAGTTTATATAAATGCTCTAACTACTCCTTCATGAATGGGATAGTTTCCGAATTGATTTGGTGCTCCTGAGATTCATCTATTGTAGTATGAAAAACACGCCCTTCTCTGCCAGACTTCTTCCAATTTGGTGGTTTACCGTAAAGTTTCTAACAGGTCTCCTTTGTGTGTCAAGGTTTTTTGCAATGCTCACACCATGGCTTCTTTCGCTTATTTCCCTCAGAATCTAATCCCTTAGTAACAAAGGCCGAGCCCTTTGGTTCTTGGTTTAGACTATACTCTGGATTCCGCAACATGATTCTTCTTCGAGACTCCTCACGCCTGACTTCAGACAAAACTCCACGAATGGAAGGCAATGGCCATCGACCCAAAATCCGTCCCCTAACTTCATCCAGGTTCCGATTGAGACCTATGAGAAACATGTAAACCCGATCATTCTCTTCCATTTTTTTGTGACGAGCACAATCATTGGGATTCTCCCAATCATCATCATAACATTGATCCAATTCTTGCCATAAAGTCACCATCTCATTGTAATAGATGGTAACCTCACAATCGCCTTGCTTGGATTGCCAGAGTCGTGTCTTCAAATCGAAGATTTGGGAAGAATTCTCCAAGTCTGAATAACAATCTCACACAACCTCCCAAACTTCCTTGACTATCGGTAAAAAAAGGTAGGGTTTCCCAATCGCTGGTTCCATAGGATTGACAAGTCATGCAATAATAAGGGAATTTTCAGATCGCCATTTTTTCAGGGATGGATCATTTGAAGCAGGTTTTGTCACTTCTCCTGTTAAATGCCCCAATTTTCCTCTTCCATCAATTGGCAATTTCACGGACTGTGCCCACTTGAGATAATTTTTCGTATCAAATTTGTGAACCGTGAGTTGTAGGTTGGAAGTCTGGGAGAGATAGTCACCATTTGACGTCAAAACAACAGATTGAAAGCTCTCTGATAAATATGCAAAAACAGTAGGATTTCTTGTTGCGCTGGTCATCGCCGTTTTTGCCATGATGAAAAAACTGGATTGGGAGCACGATGCTCTGATATCATGTAATTTTAGAGAAAAAAATAATTGTTCTTATTCATCATAATGCTTGAGTACAAGGTATTTATAGCAAAGAATACTAACAAATCTATAGCTTACTTTCCTCTAAAAGAGGAAAATCTAATTAGAATACTAACAAATCTGTAACTAACTTTCCTATAAAAGAGAAAAATCTAATTACTGCAAAAAACAAAAAAATATGCCTAATCATAATCTGAGATACCAACTTAGATTTTATTTGACAGAAAATAAATATCCTAAAAGTTTTCCTAAAACTTCGACAAAAACCAACAAACCAGGCAACATCAATCTAACACAGAACCAGTGTCAGTTTTGATGTAAAACTCAAGCGATAGTGCGATACTAATAATCGGTACAATGTTCTAAAAATTAACCAATGCAATTTGTCGCCACTAATAAATTTATATGAAATTCAATCAAACTAAACCTTGTGACCTCCACAATTAACTTGCATCAATAGCTATTAAAACCAAAATAAGTCATTCAAGTTGCAATATGCTAGTAGCAATTAACTTAGTTGAAACTTAAATCTATGTTCTTAAAGAATTAATGAACAAGTGAGGAACCAAAATATGTTGTCTAAAATAACAATATGATGCATAAAGATTATAAGGCAATTAATTATTGATGCATGAAAAAATGCCTAATCTAATGTTTATGCAACCACAATTCAAATAAGAAATTGTTAAATCCTTAGGCAAATCACAATCCTATAGTTAGAGCTCCTTTAAGTGTTTGAATGAAGGAATCCCCATGGAAGTTAAACTTCCGCTAGCTTTGGGTCACAATTATCAATTCAAGTGAAGACTCTTAACTCTTTCGAGGATTTAGAGAAAAGTCTAATGCTAAACTAAAGTTCTCTACGCATGCATAACTTATGTTTCCACAGCCTTTTGCTAGGAGAAATGACATCTCATTAGTGTTGGAATTTTTTGTGCATATCAAATTATTTTCGCACATTTTGCACCTTCACTGTACACTAATGCTAAAATCCAGCTAGATGGAACCATGTTTCCCTTGGTAATAGAGATCTGAAGAGTATGGAACTAACAAATTGCCAAAAACAATAAATGAAATATATCGAGTGGTGGTGATAGGACTACCCATTGGCGAAATTTAAGCTAACCCAATACATGTGATTGGAAAATTAAGGCCATGGGATGTCTGAGGGGATCAATATTGAAAGCTTGTGTACCCTACATGAATGAAGAAACACATCAAAGGGGATAGGTCTTTCATGTGGTCGAACACCACATGAAAAACTATACTCTCAGGAGTCCTCAATGAAAGAAGTTCATGTGTCACATCTTGCAAGAAGAAGAAAGCTATATCAAATTAAGGCTCATCCATGAATACACCAAACATAGCCCAAAGAAAGCTAAAATCCTTTTGCTTGTCAAGAATGAAGTCTCTCACAACAAGATTCATTCTCAAACAATAATCATTAATGATTAGTCGATAGCCAAATATGCCTATGCGGTTTTCTTATATAACACTCAATCAATCACTACTTGAGTGATTTAATTGCAAAAATCACTCTTGGCACCTTGGCACAATAAGACCTTGAAACTTTGGCTTTACACAGTTTTCTTCTCAAAAGAAATGGAGAAATGCAATAAGGTGTGCTTCCCAAGATAACCTTCCCCATGGCTAACATGAAATTAATGCTTTGATTGAATCATCTCTTATTTAAGTAAAGCCAAGTCTCCTTTCAAGGCTAAAAAGTCATGTACAACAATAAGAGGTCACATGTACCAAACCTACAAAAATGGGAAGATCATGTGAGTAATACCTCAAGTGGCTTTGTAAAACCCTTGCTTTTGATTTGTATGTCTCTACAAATTGCATAAACACCCCCCATTCCTACAACAACCAACTTTATTGTTCTCTTTTGTTTAAAAACTTTAAGTGCAAATTTGTACATCGACTCTAAGAGATACTACCAAGTCAATCTAAGGCCCTTAGACTTGGATTTGCTCATACAGAGTTAGACATGAAGAAATTTATGTATTAGTTTCAATGGCATTCCTTGTACACATGATGACCCAAACCAATTCTTTATTGATGCTTCATCTAGTAATTCCTTGACCAATTAAATACAGCAACACGGAAAAAAAAAACAAATGGTAATGTAGGAAACAAAGGATTATCGCCATTTAACTAAGGATCAGATAGTAAACAACAGAGTAGTGGCTTCATCTCCCTGCCTAAACCAAGTAAATGGTCCTTGCACCAAACACAAATGGGGTGCAAGAAAAGACCTTTAAGGGTGGAGGTGTGTAAAGAGGGAAGAAGAGAAAGCATGTGAACTAGGAAAGAAAATGCTAGCATGAGAGTCATTTTTTCCATTCTCCAAGGTTCCATTTATAAAATGTTGCTTGGGTAAGAAAAGACGAAAATGCTTGTTCCTGACATCAACCTTTGGTGACAATGTGACGATAGAAGGGCATTTTTTTTTCTTTTCCTACCCAAGCAAAAGTTTGTAGTGGGAAAAAAATGAAGTCCCATTCTAGCGTGTGAGTGTGCGTAAACTTTTCTCAATTTCCTCCTCACCAACCTTAGAAGTCTCTCCCTACACAATTTCATGAAATAGTGCAAGAGCTTCTAAAAGTCATTACTTGATTTAAGCATAGAGCAAAGCCATCTCACTTTTGCCTACTGCACATATAGCTAATCCTCATGCTCACATGGCACAACCTTATCTACAACCTTACCTTTGATGATTAGTTAGACTTGCATGGCCAAAGAGAATTGATGCTAAGAGCAAATGGAACCTTCAATCTGCCAGATCGTTAGCATCAACATCATCTCAAATCTTTAAATGACGGTTGTCAACCATGTGCAAGAACATAAGGGATGAATAAATAATGCCTATAACTTGAAGGTCCATAAGATAGCCAGTTCACGGTCATTAACAATATCAACATAAGAGCTCATCCATTAATGTATTCACAAGCTTCTCATCAATCGCAATACCTGTTCAATTCTCTTAGACGATTAAATTACAGAAACCCTAATAAGGTTTATATAGAAAATAAATCCTAAGAAAAGATAAGTTCTCTTTTTAAATCTCATCATGATCTTAATTTAATGCCAATGATCTAATCTAATCTTCTTAAATATGATGAGATGCATCACAATACACCTTACTATAAAAAATCATATCTAACTACATCAATACCCTCCCACAATTGCATATTCCTTTCAATAAGGAATGCACGATTGCTTACATTTAATCTCAAAGTCTCTGATCTTATTTAATGAATAGTTGATTTTGCCAAAAGGCATCCATCTTACTACTGATAGTCTTCACCTATTAGTTAATATATCACTTTAACGCCCCACTCGTCATGGAGTTCGTTATAACCAATAGTCACTAGATTAGATTGTTATGATCTCTCCCAAGAACATGTGGTTTGAGTATCTCATAATGGAGATTATAAATGATTAAAAATAAATATAATTAGGGAGATACAAATTTATAGAATCGAAGGTTGGGATTTTATTAATTGAACTAAATAAAAAATATAACTTAAATAATAAATGGATTGGACTATAGCTTTAAGCTCATCAAGGTATAGGAACGGAATTATGGGCTTGGCTTTAGGGGGACCAATCCTACAATTTTAAAAGAGGATGGTGTGAGATGTTAATAGAAACCAATTCAAGTCTATGCTTTCTACAATCATTAAACCATCCAAGTTGGTGGTTTTGGGAACTTTGAAATTTGGGATCTTTGAAACCTTGACCTCTAACCAAGGAGGTAGACAAGGTGATTAACAGTTGAATATGTAGTTGGGGCATCATCAAGGATGGGGGAGATGGTATGTTAAATCTCTTGACAGTCTAAAAGCTTCTCCTTCTTCTCAACAATCTCTTGAGCAGGGTTGAGACTTGGCAATTTGAGGAGTTGGTCTCCAACCTCTCAACCTACCACAGTTTTTGAGAAACCTTGGGACTTCAAAAGCTGAGAACGCAACAAGCTTGGTGGTTGATCTTGGTTGTGGAGAGATTGTATAATAACATCAATGGGGGTATTAAGAGAACGTTTTATGGAAATGAGTTGGAGATGTGGATATTGAGAGGCAGGTTACAAGAGGAAGACAAAAAAAGATGAAGTACGATCTTATGCACATGAGTTATTCAATGAAATTCCTATTAGTGTGAAACCCGAGAATAAAAATCTGTTGGTAGTGATGACACTGCTGGCTAGACGGCATATTAGGATCGTGTGCTCAAGAGAACTTATGTTATGTAATAAGGTGTCTCGTGATACACCTTATCATATTCAAGAAAATTAGATTAGGTCATTATAATTATAGACTAATATAAGATTCTAAGAGATAGATCTTATCTCTTGTTAGGACTTATTTTCTATATAAACCATATTAGGGTTCCTGTAATTTACTCATCTAAAAATCCATTGATTTTCATAATTTCACATGGTATCAAAGCGGATCATGCGATGAGTTTTGCTACATTGATTATAGATCTTGATATACCATTCTTCCATTGGAAGACCCTCATCAATCATTCAACACATGCTCTATCTATTAAATGTCTTATCAAATAAATGATGTACGATCAACCAACATCACCAAGCATCTTTCTAAATGTTTGTTGATCTAATTGTAGTTTGCAATAAAAGATTGTTCTTAAAAACTAAATGAAAAGAGAAAGAAAAATAGAGTTTGATATATCATCTCTAATTCCTTTAGCATGATTCTTGCTAGTGATGAGATCTGTTGTCTTTCTAGATCACAAATGAATTGAAGAAGACAAGATCACTTGGGCAAGTCCAAGTAGTGTTGGGATGGAAGAGGTCATCCTGACAGATGTTTGGGATATAGAGTTATGCAGCCACCATGCCACCCTCCATGTTAATTGTTTCAGCTATTGAGGTTCCAATGAACTAAATTTAGAACATTAATTTCAATGGGATCTTCATGTAGTGGCCAAGCTTGAAGCCACTAAGGAAGGATATGGTAGGATCCATGCTTATAAATCCAGAGGTTTTGAAGGGAATGTTGGCCATGCTTGCTCGTAAATTTTGGAACATTGAGAAAAATACAAGTGACATAGGGGATCCATTCTCTTTTTTTTTGCAGAACCTATAGCCTAAACAGTTTTCTAATCCCCCACTTCTATTGGTATTTCAACCCCATCCTTTTGGCTAAAACCCAAAACCCAGCCCATTCTCTAACTCCTCAGCCCATATCCAATTAAACCAACTCATTATTTTTTCCGCATTAATAAAATCTCCACCTCCTATTTTTTCATGGTCTTCATTTTCATAATCTCTACAAAAAATAATCAAATGAATGCTTTTGGGGAGATATTATAATAGATCTGATTTAATGACCACTAGCTTTGACAGACTCCATGATGAGTAAGACATGATTGTGATAACTTCACAAAAAGGCATGACTGCAAGTAGCGGCAATGGATGCTCATAAGCAACACCAAACATTCAATATATGAGATCAAATACTTCGGGATTAAATGTGACCAATTGCACGTTTGTATCTTACTGAAAGGAGCATACAATTGTGGGAGGGTGAGTATCAGATATGAAGAATTATTATAAGGTGTAGTGCATTGCACTAGAACATTTTCTTGTGAGGATTAAGATAGATTTTAATTAAATTAGATTTAGATATCAATATTAGAGTTTGCTTACTTATCAAAAAAAAAATTTAGAGTTTGCTTCCATTTAAGATTGCTCTTATTTTTCTTTATCAGCTCTATTAAGGTTCATTGTAGATCATCCAATAGAATCAACATAAATCTATTCTTCCACACATTCGTGCATTGAAAGTTTGCTACACGTGATGTGTAGTGGGTGAGGTGGTATAGCTCCCAGTCTGAACCAAACTGAAAGCGCCCTCGATCCGCGGGGTGCGCGGATCCGCTTTTGACCCTTGAGGTTTGGGAGTCGCCACCTAGTTATTACGGTCTAGGAACCAAACTGACTCTAAAATGGATAAAAAAACTAATCTACTACAGAAAAACTGAATCCGGGGATCACATTACGGGGTTGGAAGGTGTTAGGCACCAACCCCGCCCGGCCAATGCCGATCTCTACTTATCCCAAATAAGACTACATTGCTAATGACAAAACCTAGATAAAAATATAACAAAATGTACCTTCGATACGCAAAGGTTCTATTCCCTCAAATCTGGTGAAACTGCTCCTTGTATCGTACTCCTTGCTTCGTTCTGTCTCCAGATCTGATTTCTGATCTCTGAGGTAAGGTATCTCCTTCTTGGATCTGGATTCTTCGAATTTGTTATGGATTCTGGGTGTTTTTGAAAGGCTTTTAGGTGTTTTTTAGGCTAAAATCAAAGCATGGGTGTTAGGTAAGGAGTTGGGGCTTCAAAATTAGGGTTTTGGGGAGGTTGTGGAGGCTTTTTCACCTATTTTTTCTAGGGTTTTTTCTTTGATACCAAAATAGGGTGTGAGGACCTCTATTTATAGATTTTTTTTAGGAGTTGATGTAAATAGAATTAGTGTTTGATTAGAGTTCTTTTAATTAGAGTTGTATTTTAGTTAGAATTGTTTTAGGTAGAGTTGTATTTTAATTAGAATTGTTTTAGGTGGAGTTATGTTTTAGTTAGAACTCTATTAAATAGAATTATTATTTAATTAGAACTCTATTAGGGTTTTTGACTTTTGGTCTTATTTGATTGACTTTTAATATTTTGACTTTAGTCTTAATTGATTGACTTTTAATATCTTGACTTTAGTCTTGCTTAATTGACTTTAATTTTGACTTTAGTCTTACTTGATTGACTTTAATACCTTGACTTTAGTCTTGTTTGATTGACTTTAAATTTTTGGAGAACCCCCTTCTATTATATCTTTAATTTTTTGGACCCCTAAATGGTTAAAGAAATATCTCACGAACCCTCAACAATTTTCCATGAAAGCCCGATTGATCGATTTTTTTAATTCAAAATTTTAAATTAATTTCATCAATGTTTCA
Organism: Akebia trifoliata; assembly: GCF_017979445.1. Taxonomy (NCBI): domain Eukaryota; kingdom Viridiplantae; phylum Streptophyta; class Magnoliopsida; order Ranunculales; family Lardizabalaceae; genus Akebia; species Akebia trifoliata. The sequence goes on from NC_141386.1 coordinate 16,590,140, forward strand.
CTTTAATTATTTAATGTTTTATTTATTAATTTCGAAATTTTTTAATTATGAAAATTGTGAAATTACCGTTTTGCCCCCGGAGAGGACTTTTCACGTTTTAAGTCGGTTTTTTATGTTTCAGGATGTTTTAGAATCGATTTTTCGTAAAGAATTCAATGGAAATATTGGTTTGTGTCATTTATGAAATTTTTTGTGTGAAATGGTCATGAACTTATGAGGGGCATTTTCGTAATTTTGGCGAATTCTGTGAAAATTGGCGAAGTGATTTATTTGGTTTCGATTTGTTGTTTTATGTGTTCGAAAGAGTTTTCCTAAGCATAACGTAGGCTCTAGGGTCGTTTTGATGTTAGGGGTATTTTGGTAATTTGGTCATTTTTGGTGATTTTTATTGTAAAACTTCTTTTTGGGTCTGCAAGATGATTTCAATGTTTCTGGAGTCGTATTTTCCTAGCGTAGCGTGGTTTCTAAGGTTTGTCAGTTCGAGATACCTCATCCGGATTTCTGAAACATTTCTGGTAACAAAATAAAGCAATGGAATAAACATCCATCATTGGGAACCATTGCGATCGAGTTGACGAGTTGATTAATCAGGCGAGTGCAAAAATGAGGTGTCTACACAAACCAATGGTCGTTTTGAATAGTTGCAATAAACCATGAAACTGATGTATAAAGAGACCAATGAAGAGAAGTGTAAGGATAGCAGAGAGAGCATGATATGAAAGAGAGGCCTATAATGGGACTTTTTTTTCCTTCACCAATTCCCAAGGGTTTATTTATACTTTTTCCTAAGAAAGAAATAACGAAAATGCCCTTATCTCTCCAACATCCATAGACCAAGTTGGGGTTCGAGAATAAATTGGCAAGGGAAAATTTTGAACATACAGTAAAATCGAGAAACAATCAATAAAAATCGAGTTAGGGTTAAGACCATATAACTGTTCCTACTAGGAGTTGTTCTCATACTATATAATTAAATACCATTGTAAATTATAATAGTAAATAACGAAACTCCATATTAAATTACAGCAAGTAACCGAAGGCCTACAACACGATCACATTTTATATTACTCAAAATATAAAAAGATTACAACCATGAGTGCAAGTTAAGATTCATGAATCAATCAAAATCAATGTCATCTTCATTTGCATACTCATTATCTACCATTTCAACGGTAAAATGATCACCATCATCTTTATCAAGGTCATCTTCTCTTACTACTGCATCCAGGTCTCTTTACTTTTTCCAATTTAACTACAAAATTTGTGATTTAAACGTGATGTTCATGATTTAATCGTGAATTTCGTGAAGTTGAGACTTACTGAAAAAGTAATGATTAAATCGATGAAGGAAAATGTCACAATTTAATCGAAACTTTTTCAATAAGTCGCAGATTTTGGTGACTATGCCAACATCAACCTTCTTGGTGATGATCAGCTAAATGTATACCATACACCAGTGTAACATGCCTTAGGGCTACTACCAACTCATTGTCTTCTAATGGCAAACCGGGTAATGTGTTTTCTTCAATGTAGTCGAACCAAAGTCAAGACGTGTGCAGGTCAATCTCTTACCCTCCAAACTTAGACCTTCTCACCCCACCCCCTTCTGTGGATAGAAATATTCTAATCAAATCACTTAATATGGCATGAAATGGAATCAGTAGCAGACATCTTGTGTCAACATAAATGCTAAGTGGCCAGCATGTGCACATGCTTGGCATGTTGTAGCTATGTGTCACACTAGAACCACTCCCCATGTGTCAATCCATTTTGCACCATCTGCAAAGGACATGCCATTATTTGTGCAATTACAAGCTAGTCTTCTATCAACCAATTTTGCAGCATCATGAATTGATCTGATCAAAAGCTTGTGGGAAGCTGTGAAGACACTCCAATTGCTCAAATTTTGCATCTCAAATATTTTCCATACTCAAATATAGAGTGCATGTCATCACCCATCATATACTAGGTGGTGGCATGAGCAAACACACGTCTCACAAAGGGGCTTGTTTGTAATCTAAAATATTAATTAAAGTGCTTTCGAAGTTTACATAGTAAAAAAGATATTTTTGTAATTTTGAAAACTAACCATCGTGATCTTTTATCCATATTACCGTGGGATTGCAATTTTTTTGGTTTTTGACCAAAATGACCCTCATTATATTACCTTTAAGAACAAAGGCGAGGCCATTATATATATATATCTATTATTATAATGAGAGAAGGGGGAGTAGAAGTGGTTCGACACCAAATTTTGGATCCCACGAATGCCCCCACCTTTACATTTAAACTTAATATAATCAAGGTCATTTTGGTCAAAAACCAAGAAAATTATGTCATAGAGCCCTTGAATCGCATAGGTTAATTTTCAAACTTACAAAAACATCCTTTACTATGCTATATTCAAAAACCCTTTAATCAATTTTTAAAAATACAGATAAGCCCTTTTGATAAATGTGGATTATCTTTCTAAGTACACTCCTATATTATAACATTAAGTATTATATTATCTCAATTCATGGAATGCATAGTCATTTTATTGGGTTTGAAGGATCAATAGGACTAATACATCATACAAGTGTCGAATACTACACCTGTTCATGTGTCCTTGTTAGTAGGTAGACAGGTCATTCTTTGCCCTAATAAGTTATTCCATGGCTTATTATGAGAAAAGAGAACACATCATCTGTATAAAGATAACACTCCTATCTATGGGGCAAATGAGCCCTACTTATAATATCTCACCATCATCAACAAAGCCTTATCCCAAGGATATAATATCTCATCAACTTGAAAGGAAATCCTCAAAACTGACTCCTAATTCTGGAGCAACAACAAATTGTATAAATAAAAAACTTTTATCTTCAACACAATGGATACAATGCTATTAACTGTGCTTTCAGACATAAAACCATTCCTCCAAATAGTAGAATGAAGAAGTCTCCAAAGATTTAGTCTCAAGATGAAAAGAATAGCTATACCATCTATAGAGTTCAAAACCTTTTTGGAATCATCCACCTAATAGCACGTACTTCAAAGAAAACAACATACCTCCTTAGAGAAGCAAAAGTGAAGTATCAAGTGGTCCACCAATTTAATGTTTTCTTCTTCTTTTTTTTTGCTTTGGCGGGCCACACGTGCCATCCCACCCAACACATGTACAATATTAAATAGCCACCTTTTGGTAAAAGGGCATATAGAGTTTTGAAAGCATTACCTGGGGAGAAAACTCAGTCAGCCTTACCAACTTAGCTAACCCTTAGTGGTGTCCACAAATTTAATGTTGGATGTAAACATAAGGCACATATTAGGAAGGGAGAAACACTCACTAAACAGATGAATCATTATGAGAATCTTATCAAGCATTGCCAACCAAATAACAATTAACACTTTAGAAGGAATTGGGAAGTTGCACACAAATCAACTAGGAAATACTAGCTTTTCAAGGAAGATAACAGTCCATGGAATGATTGACCCAAAAATGTCATTGTGATTCCTCTTCCAAAGTCTGGAAGAAAAATTCTCACAACTTGGCCAATCAAAATTATCAATTTTCAAGTTGTTGAGAATCTTTGTAGACCCAAGTTCCAAGAAGATTTGCATTCTCTTACAAGGGCCCCTTCACAATATGAAATGGAATAAATAAAAAGGAAACTCCCAAAACTTCGGAGATTCACCATAGCTAACCTTAAATCAAATATCATCACTGATAGAGATGAGTCTTAGAATCCTTTCCAATCCCACTATTATAAGGATCGTCATCTTCAAATCCCACTATTATAAGAATAAGGTCTACTTCCATTCCACGTATTATTAGTTAGCATACTTAGTTTCAATCACCCTACTCCACAAACTAACTCTTTCCTTTCTGAACCTCCAAAAATTCCCCCAAAATAACAACGTTATTGTCCTTAAAATGTTAGATGCCGAGCATGGTATTTGATTTCAGCAAGCATACTTTCCAATCAACTAAATCAAGTTTGTGCATATCCTTCCCATAGAAAATCTTAAACCAATTTCTTCAATTTATTGGATACACATTATAATGCACTACACAGACAAAATGTATATTAGAAGGTTAAATAAGGTGCTTCTTGTTAGACTTATCCTGCCCCTTTGGATAAGCAAATCTTCTTCCACGAAGCAAGTTTCCTTAATCACCAAAGCCTAATTACATTTAGCCTTGTATTTTTTATGGGATTCCCAAGATAGGATGTAAGAAAGTGAATAGTTCTACAACTGAAACTACCTGCCAGCTCTCCTAAATTGCCCAAATCACAGACCTCAAAAACTTAAATGTTTCAAAAGATGAATAAAAGGGTATGGTATGCCTAAAGGCAACTAAGTACACATGTTTTATTCCTCAAAGAATCGTCAACACATTAGTGGAAATATCTAAAAGTTGAAGATGAGAAATAACCCGACTCACCACCTTAAAAACTTCAATCACTATACCATCTATTGTCTTATAGATCACCCTACCAAGAACTCCTACAACCAGAATGAATAGGATTAAAGTTAGGGTCATCGAGTCTCACACATTCAACAGCCCTAAAAAATCCATTGACCAAAATAAATAAATAAAAAAGAAGTCATTTTCAATACATAAAATTTTATCCATCTCTATTTAAACCAAAATCCATCCTGCCCAACATCCAATCCAAGAATCTCTGATGTCATGGTCATAAGCCTTTTCCGTATCTATATTATACAAAATGCCTAGATCACCTTCACGAGGCTTACATTAGTTCATAAGAAGCACTCAAGACTCCACTTGACACACGAGGGGGGGGGTGGTAATTGGAAACAAAACCTACTTTAGTTTAGAAGACAAGTCTTTGAACTTTATCTTGTAAACACATACAACTAGACTAGTAGGCCTATAATTTGTCAAGGCTTCTACCCTTTCTCCACTGTCCATTAAGGCTTTTGCCCATTCTTCCTTAAGGATAAAGGTGATAAAGATATCATTGATTAACCAATCCGTTTAGATCTTCTTAACTATATGTATGAAATCGCCATTGTCAATGCCCCCATGCCCTTTAAAAAACACAAAAGGGTATATGTGGCCTGATGCTTTATCATCTCCCAACAGCAACTGCTGCTTTAAAGATTTCTTCTTCATCAAATGGTCTTTCCAACCAACAAGCAATCAAAATCATTGTTTTCAAGCATTAGTCTCATAGAGCAAGGCTCCAAATATAGCTTAGAATAAAATTCTAGAATTCATTCTCAAATCTCCTCCTCTTTCTCCAAAGAGACCCATTAATCATAAGGTGTGAAACGTTATTGCCACCTCCTTTGGCATGGCAATATGATGGAACAAGTTGATACTTTTTTTTAACTTTTTTAGAGCACCTAACCCTTGATTTCTCCCTCCAATAACCTCCTCAAGTCTCACTAGTTTGAAAAGCTCCATCTTAGCCATCACCTTTCTCTTACATCCTCTGTTGAGATGGACCATCATTCTTCCTTCCTACCAATAGAAGGATCTCCTAAAATAGAACATCCAATCTTCAAATCAACAAAACCAAATGTGTTCGCATTCCTTCAATATTGCTTTGAATGATGTTAACTTCATCCAAAAGATGAAACTAGTACTCCCCTAGAAGCTAAGGGGTCTCCCATTATGAAGCATATTTTTGAATGAAATTTGAATATCAGAGATAAGAGAGCTATAGAACATCAATAATGGGGACATCAAAACTTGAAGGGTAGATTTTATTTTTATTTTTATTTAGTTTTCTGTTTTAGGACTTTATTTTTATGTTTCTTAGGCTTATTTTAATGTTTTATTGGCCCATGGTCTTAGTATAATGTTAGGGTTAGTTTGGTAAATTTAGTTTGTCTTTTATTAAAGTTTACGAGGGTTGAAAATTTAGGAGAGAAAGTTACGAAAATTAGGTTATTTATTTGATATTTTAGTTTATTAGGATTCTTAGATTTATTTTCTTTATATATAAGATTGTATTAGGATATTTTTTTAAAAGAGAGTTCATGAATAAAGAATGTTTATATCAATGAAGCGAGTTCTCAATTGTTCTTGGTGTGGTTCCAAGAAACCCTTGGTGTGATTCCAAGGTACTATCTTTTCTACCAACTTCTCATCTTTTCATTTTTTTTGTGTTTTCTTGATTTTCTTGAAATATTAAATTTTTATTCTTGAATTCTTGAAACGTTTTTTCTTTATTTGATAAATACAACTTTTATTAATGGGGGGACAAGGAGTCCTCAAAAGGAACACATGAACAAGAGGAAGCATAGCCAACAAAAGCAAAAAAAACAATAGAAATTACAAGAGAAAACACAAGAAGTAAAGGAACTACTCACTAATCAAAGTCTCCCATCTAAAAACAGAATCTTCAAAGAAAACCCCACAAAACTCCTTGAATTGCTTGCACCAATAGAAGAGCAAGCCAATGACATTAAAGATAACCTCTTGCAATGTGTTATCCTTCCTGTCGAAAGTTCGGGAGTTCCTCTCTTTCCACAAGCCCCAACAGATTGCAAATGGTGTTAAATTCCAAAGAATACTTACCTTACTACCATGAAAGGGATTCTTCTAAACAAAAGCGGTTGGCACCAAGGAACCTTAAAGAGAGAAGCAATGGGACCAAATTTAATAACTTGCAATGAATGAAAATAGGATCAACAAGCAACAATAATCAATCAATGCAAGACCTTTACACCGAAGGACATCGACCGTGGGGAGTTTCTTTAAAACCGCCAACCAAAAGAGAAAGGACACTTCGGTCGGCACCTTAGAGGCCCAAATAGTAAAAGGGAAACAAACCTCTTGGTTGCTTTCAAGAAAGGAATAAAGAGATTTGACGAAAAAACGACCATCCATACGACCTTTCCAAATTCCTGCGATCAATCCCATCAATCGAAGGACTCATTAAGACTAACAAATCCAGGATAGAAATCGCATCTTTGATTTCCCATTCATTTAATCTTCTTCTAAGACCCAAATCCCAAGACTCGTCCCTCTCGTTCGGGACTAAGAAAATAGAAATTGGCATTCTTTTCCTCATAGAAATAAGTATAAGCCTGGAAACAAGAGCTGCCACGAAACATCACTACACCAGCAATCTTTCCAATAGAGAATATAGTCTACTCTCCCAATCTCGAAGTGAACATGCTCACCCAAGATATCTCCCTCTCTCGATATGCCTTTTCGAACCCCACAACTAAACGTGATGTTGCTAGGTAAACTACTCCACCTTCTTCTGTCCTCCCCAAACTTCGCTACAACAATTTTCCTCCAAAAGCTCTTCCTTCTCCAATCCAAAGCCCCAACACCACTTCCCAAGCAAAACTTTATTTACAAACCTAAATCTCCTAAAACCAAGACCTCCTAACTTCCTCAGAAGACGCATTAACTTCCAATTCACAAGATGAAACTTTTTATTGCCCAATCTATCATTCCACATGAAATCTCTAACTAATTTCTCAGGCTCCAACTCAATCTTCATTGGTAACACAAACAAGGATAGGAACTGAATCGGAATGCTAGACAGTGTGTTGTCGAAAAAGGTTCATCTTCCCCCCTTTAGACAAGTATCTAGCATTCCATGCACTAAGCCCCTTTCTCACCCTCTCAATCATGACCTCCTAAACCGACAAGGATCTCTGCGTTGCTCCCAAAGGGAGACCCAAGTAGGAACAAGACAAGGATCTAACTTCACAACCCAAAAAATCAGCCTAAGCTTCAATTTCAAGGACTTCCCCTATAACCTACAGGTTGCTCTTTTTCAGATTAATAGGCAAACCAGATACCACCTCAAACCAGCAAAGGAGACCCTTGAGGAAACAAACCTAGCTAGTCTTGGCATCTTAAAAAAAAAAAAACAACTAACATATCATCTGTAAATTGGAGGTGAGAGACTTACGAGCCATTATTAACGACATCAAAACCAGATAACACTCCCAAGTTGGTGGCACGATAGAACATTCTACCCAAGGCTTCGACCACAATATTAAAAAGAAAAGGGGATAACGAAAACCTACAAACCTCAGCCCTTAATCCTTTTCATATTTCCTTAACCTTTAATCTATATCCTACAAACCTTAATCTGAACTTTTCCCCTACCCTATTGAAAAATACAATAATTACAAAACTTTTCATTTTACCTTTTGGGATTACCCTATCTTAGCCCATTTCCTTAACCCAATCCCAAACCAAATTTTCCTAATCACCCTTATTTTCATCTTCTTTTCTCATCATCTTGCATCAAATTTGTATCAAAGCCTAAGTTCAAGAAACAGAAAATTAACAATTTGTGTTGAGGAAAGATGGACTTGACATGGATGTTCTAAGAGGAACTAACCACAATGTTGTCGAACTTACGTCAAGCATGCCACTCTTAGGTACATTTTCGCATTGCCCGTGACTATATTATAAAGGAAAGCAGAGAGCACAGGAAATTACATGATCAATGTAATGAATAGCTCAGGCAACAAAACTTATACTCCAAGTGCAATAGTTTTGGACACTATAAATTAAAGTGCTCAAACTAGGATAATAACGTATAAGGGATCAAAGTCCATACGTCTAAACTCAAGGTGGGTAATGAAGAAATCTATGAGCCTGATTTAATATTTTATTTGCCCATGGTTTTAGTATAATGTTTAAGTGTAGTTTGGTAAATTTAGATTATCTTTTATTGAAGTTTATAAAGGTTGAAATTTAGGAGAGAGAAGTTACGAAAATTAGATTACTTATTTTGTATTTTAGTTCATTAGGATCTTAGATTCCTTTTCTTTATATATAAATTACATTAGGAATTTTTTTTTTTTTAATTTATGAATAAAGAATGTTTCTTTCAATGGATTGAGTTCTCCATCATTTTTTGTGTGATTCCAAGGTACTATCTTTTTTAACACCCTCTCTTCTTTTCCACTTTTTATTATTTTTTTAATTTATTGAAATCTTGAATTTTTGATTCTTGAATTCTTGATTCTTGCTTCTTGAAACCTACAAACCTCAACCCTTAATCCTTTTCATATTTCCTTAACCTTTAATTTTTATCCTACAATCCATAATATTAAACCTTTCATTTTATATTCTATTCAAAAATATAATAATTGTAAAACTTTTCATTTCACCTTTCGGGATTTAACCTATTCTATCCTATTTCCTTAACCCAATCCCAAACCAGATTTCTCTAACCCCCTATATTTTCATCTTTTTCTCTCATTGTCTTGCATCAATCAAAGAAGTACCAGAACCATCACCCATGTGCATGAATTACTTGAGCAAGTGAACAACATAGAAATGAGTACGATGTGGTGTTCATATCAATCATCAAAATACCAATTAAACCAATGGATACAAATCAAAGAAAAATGGTATGATTTAGATACCAAAGAACAAACTGATCTATTACCCATAATTTCAATAAATTCAAATCAAATTAGAGCCCAAAACGAGATGAAAGGATACACCAAGTAAAACCCATGAAGGAAACCGCCAGCAAGGACACCGGTGAATAATCGATCCCGCAAAACTGGGTTCTTCCGAAACGCGATTCGAACTGAAATTCAGAAACACCCAACACAAATCCCAAACATTAACGGCAGACAGAACTATCAACAATAATCTACTAAAAGCAACAAAAATCTATGAAGAAATCAAGTATACCCAATCTGTAAAACCATTATATGAAGATAAACCCAGACAAGAGACTACACAAAAAAAAAAAAAAAAAAAAAAAAAAAAAAAATTAAAGAAAGGAAAGCTTACTGAGAGGAAGAGCAGGTGCATATATAAGAGGTATTAAGAACTTGATAGGGGAACCTCTGTTTTGTCTTCTTGCGACAACCTCTCTTCAATGAAATTTAAAAATGAAAATCAGAAAAATGTAAACTTTTTTACAGGAATTGTACAAATATGAGACTTAAATTAGGTAGAAAAATAAAATTTAAGGCTTTACCCGTTGGAGAGATCAGAAGGAGATGCCATGGCAGTGGCAGACCAAAACAAACGCTCTTTAGCGAGAGGGAATTTGCTGGATCAAAACGGAGGCCGAGATTATTGAAAGGGTTTTTATTTTATTATTTATTAGTCGTGCTACTCGCTCCAAGTCCAACCAAATACGCTCGCCCACTTAAATAGAATCTTTAAAAGAAAGATGAAATTACACAAATACCCTTAAATTATTGCTCAAAGCACCCACCTATTTCTCCTTAATCGTACCGAGTGAAAAAGCCCCCAATTGAGGGCTGTTCGTTTTAGCTTCAGAAGCCGGCTCCGTCGGCTTTTTTGACTTTTAAGCAGAAAAAGCGGGATGAGCACCGTTCATTTAGGCTTTTTTAACTCCTACTAATATTAAAAAAAGCCGAAATACAGCTCTTATCAAGAGTCGTCAACGAGGGACTTTTCTATTTTGCTTCAGCGCAAAGCCGTTCACCGAAAAACGATTTAGGTGTAATGACCAAAATAACCTTCAACTTTTCTTGAATTTTCAACGAAAGTACAGACCTAAAACACTTCGTTCAATCGATTTTCAGCACAGACGAGAGCACAGACGGCGTCACTCTCGTTGTAGCTCCCAACTCCTCTCTCGAATCCCTTTTTCTTCCCCAAAATTACTCATCAACTCCGCCAACTCCTCTCTGTAGTCTCTTCTTCTTCCCCAAGATCATCGTCTACTCTACTTCAACCGAAAACTCATTGCAAGAGACAATCTTTTCTCTTCTATCTCTCTCAAGCTAATCTTTTACTCACACAACGTCTCTCCCACTCTCTACAGGCTTTCAAAATATATTTGTGCCATTAGGGTTTCTCAAATCGAACAAAGGTGAGTTTCTTTCATCTCACTTTCAAGTTTCCAATTTTTTTTAAAATCTGATTTAAGTTCTGTTATAGGGATTTTTTTAAGAATTTTGATGTTGGTTTTTGGGTGTTTTTCATTGATTATATTTTTAAGAGTTTTTTTCTGATTTTTTTGAGATATATGTGTTATGTTAATGGGTATCCACCTTGGTTTTGGATTCCTTTTTATTGGAATCGATTACAATGTAATCTCTTGGAATGGAGTTGATCGAGAAATTGATAAGAACGAACACTTATCATTTTCAATCTCAAAGTTCCATCTCATTGAACCTAGATTTTCTTATTTGGTTTTTTTTTTTTTTTTCTTTTTGTTAGGACTTCTTTGAATTAGTTCATCCATGTCTCTTTCTTCTGAATTATTTTGTTAGGACTTCTTATATAAATGTTCTGTTTTTTAGAATGCTGAAATGAGAGGTATTGATCACATTTCAGATATGATCGATGAACTGTTCGATTTTGGCCTAATTCAAAAGGCTTAACAAATGGTCAGTTTGGTTTTTTTAATTTCTTAGGACCCTCTGACTCCATATAAATGTTCTATATTTTAGAATGCTGAAATGTGAGGTACTGATCACATTTCAGATATGATCAGTACCTCACTGTCCATGAAGCCTATGATGAAGAATGCTGAAATGTTTTGTTTTTTAGATATGATCAGTAGCTCTTTATGTTTATGTGCACCATTTATTACTTAACCATAAAACAGAGTATAGTTTCTAACAGTCTAGCAATATAAACTAGTAGTTATCTTATGATGACTAGTGTTTTGAAAGGTGTGAGGTTTATGCCCTGAAGCATAAGGAAGAAACATAAAAACGGTTGAGGTGTGTGCCAAGGTGTATGTCTCTGTGCTATGGGTCTAAGTCCTTTTATTTTAAAAGATATATATTAATTGTATTTTCTATTTTTTTCCTTCTTTTTGTTCTTTATTTATTTCTTCTCTTTTTGTATCTCTTTAGTGTTGCTGGCATGCAACATAATTGGAACATTTAAAAATAAATTTGAATATTAACTAGCAATATATGTAAAGAAAATTGTTGCCCCATAAATAAAATTTTGTAGTATTCAGTTATATTTTTAATAAATGTGAAATAGTTATTTATTGCAAAGCTTGCAATTATTCAAATAGAAATATTTCTTGCTTGTTTATTTATAAATAAAAATATTATATTTATTAATAATATTAAAACTTAGAACTCACATTTATCAAAGGAAGAGAAATTTGAGACGAGGCTTTGATTGCGAATGAATGTATGAACCTAAGCATTAGAGGAAAAAAGTCGGGGTTTGGTTTGTAAGCTCGATTTGGAGGATGCTTATGATCATGTCGTTTAAGAATTTAAGATTTGTTCCAATATATGATGGAAAGGATAGTATTCAGTTCAAATGGAGTCAGTAGGTTATGAAATGTATTTCATCCACATTCTTTTCTATCTTAATAAATGGTAGTCTAGCTAGCTTTTTCAAAATCTTGAGAGGTTGAACAAGGAGCACCTCCCCTTTCACCACTCCTAGTCAATATTGTGGGAGGCCTTTGGAAGGTTTTTGAGGAAAGAAGTCGAGTGTGGGATTCTAATGGGCTTTCAGATTGGGTTGACAATCAAGTATTTTGTTACTTCCATAGAGCAGTTTAGGTTCTTTAAAGGTCTGATCTGTTGTTTTGTATTTGTTTATGGAATCCTCGTCAATTTGTCAAAGACCAAGTTATTTGAGATAAGTGGAGTTCCTATTTTGAAAGGTTATGGTGGTTTGGGGTAGAGCATCAGAGTTTGTGGAAAAGAGTCATTAATAGTAAATTTGAGATGAGTTTGTTTGGATAGAACTGTGGCAATCCACCTACTTTTGGGTGTGGGATTTTGAAAGGAATTAGCAATATCTTGCTAGAGTTTAGGAAAGAATATTGTTTAAGATTAGAAGAGGCTGTAGGGTTCAATTTTGAGAAGATATCTGGTGTGGTGCATCATACTATCTGTGAAACATCTTCCTATTGTGGGGTTCATGAAGCAATTGGCAGGAGATCTCTTGGGATGTTGGCTTTTACCTTGCCCTTTTAATGATTGGGAAATTTCTTAGGTGGCTGGTCTTTTGGAAAAATTGGCCCATGTCATTATCTTTTCTTGGGATGAAGACCAACTATTGTCCAAGGAACAGTGTATTTTCAATTGAATCTTTTTTACAATTCCCTAATTGGATACCATTCTCAATCAAAATTCCCAGTGGTTTCCTTGTGGAGCAAAAAATCCCATCAAATTTTTTTTTTCATTTAGTCAGTGGTTGCAAACATAATCATTACCATTGAAAACCTAATGAAGTAGGGCATGATTTATGTCAATCATTGTTCCTTGTGTAAATTTATGATGATCGGTTAATCACATCGTAATCCATTGTGCTATAGCTCATGAGGTCTGTTCTCATTTCTGTTAAAACCAATCATTCTTCAGAATTTGCTACTAATTAGAATAAATTAATTATGTCATATTGAGTCTCTAATTGAGGTTCCATTCGTAAAATATTTTTGATGGAGGAAAATATCAAAATGACCTATCTCTTATATTTTTTTGGATAAATCACCAAGACTTGAATGCAACATGTTAACCATCCCATTCTTGAGTAGTACTTTTCCATTTATTCCATGAGTTTTATCCTGAATTTGATTTTTTTTTTCTTTAAGCTTGCTTTGCTTATCTCCTATGTATTAGATATGGTTACTCAATCTAACTTGGAGTTCATGAGGACTATTTATATTAGTCTTCTCCTTTGTTGGTATTATTTTTACATGCATAAGTTGATCTCATTTTCTCCTAATACCTACAATTGTGTTCTACCTACACCATTTTCATTTGATTGCTATTGCTAATTGACCCAACACCTTTGTGCCACATTTTTCGATCTTGATCATGATTGTGCACATTACTGCTGCCAAGGTCTATTGGTTTCTTAGTAGTGGGTAGTTCCATGCCATTTACAACTTGATGTAAATTTGGTCTTTGTTGAGATATTTCTTTAAGGACCCCTCCATTTGGGGGTCCAAAGAATTAAAGAAATAATGGAGGGGGGTTCTCCAAAAATTAAAAGTAAATCAAGCAAGACTGAAGTCAAGGTATTAAAGTCAATCAAGTGAGACTGAAGTCAAAATTAAAGTCAATTAAGCAAGATTGAAGTCAAGATATTAAAAGTCAATCAATTAAGACTAAAGTGAAAACATTAAAAGTCAATCAAATAAGACCAAAAGTCATAATAGAATTCTAATTAAATAATAACTCAATCTAATAGAGTTCTAACTTAAAAATAATTCTACCTAAAACAATTCTAATTAAAACACAATTCTACCTAAAACAATTTTAACTAAAACACAACTCTAATTAAATACTAACTCTATCCAAATCAACCCCTAAAAACATCTATAAATAGAGGTGCTCACACCCTATTTTCGTATCAAATCATAAACCTTAAGAGAAGTAGGTCTAGAAGCCCCCATAGCCTCCCATAAACCCTAGTTTTGGAGCCCCAACTCCTTACCTAACATCCCTCCTTCAATTTTAGCCTAAAAAACACCCAAAAGCCCTCCAAAAAACACCCTCAAATCCGCAACAAACTTGAAGAGCTCAGATCCAAAAACAAGGAGATACCTTGATCTTGGAGATCCGAAATTAAATCCGGAGATAGAACGAAGCAAGGGAGTACGGTACAAGGAGCTATTTTTGTCAGATCTGAGGGAACAAAATCATTGCTATCGGAAAGGTATAAAATTTTTCTTTTATTCTTATTTTTATCTAGGTTTTTATCGGTCTTTAATACAATCCAAAATCATCCTATTGTAGACACCTCATTTTTGCACTCGTCTGATTAATCAACTCGTCAACCCGATCGCAACGATTCCCAATTATGGATGTTTATTCCATTGCTTTATTTGTTACCAGAAATGTTTCAGAAATCCGGATGAGATATCTCGAACTGACAAAACATTAGAAACCACGCCACGCTAGGAAAATACGATCCTAGAAACATAGAAATCATCATCTTGCAAACAAAAAGAAGCTTCACGATAAAAATCACTAAAAAATGACCAAATTACCAAAATACCCCTAACATCAAAATATCCTTAGAGCCTACATTACGCTTAGGGAAACCCATTCAAACACATAAAACAACAAATCGAAATCAAATAAATCATTTCGCCAATTTTAACAGAATTTGACAAAATTACGAAAATGCCCCTCATAAAGTTCACAACCATTTCACACAAAAAATTTCATAAATAATACAGACTAATATTTCCATTGAATTCCTTATGAAAAATCGATTCTAAAACATCCTAGAACATTAAAAACTGACTTAAAACGTGAAAAGTCCTCTCCGGGAGTAAAACGGTAATTTCACAATTTTCATAATTAAAAATTTCGAAATTAATAAATAAAATATTAAATAATTAAAGTGAAATATTAATGAAATTAATTTAAAAATTTGAACTAAAAGAATCGATCAATCGGACTCTAATGAAAAATTGTTGAGGGTTCGTGAGATATTTCTTTAAGGACCCCTCCATTTGGGGGTCCAAAGAATTAAAGATATAATAGAGGAGGGTTCTCCAAAAAATTAAAGTCAATCAAGCAAGACTAAGGTCAAGGTATTAAAGTCAATCAAGTGAGACTAAAGTCAAAATTAAAGTCAATTAAGCAAGACTGAAGTCAAGATATTAAAAGTCAATCAATTAAGACTAAAGTCAAAATATTAAAAGTCAATCAGATAAGACCAAAAGTCAAAATCATAATAGAGCTTTAATTAAATAATAACTCTATCTAATAGAGTTCTAACTAAAACACAATTCCACCTAAAACAATCCTAATTAAAACACAACTCTACCTAAAATAATTTTAACTAAAACACAACTCTAATTAAAAGAATTACAATCAAACACTAATTCTATCTAAATCAACTCCTAAAAAAATCTATAAATAGAGGTCCTCACACCCTATTTTCAGATAAAATCATTAACCCTAAGAGATGTAGGTCTAGAAGCCCTCCTAGCCTCCCATAAACCCTATTTTTGGAGCCCCAACTCTTTACCTAACATCCCTCCTTCGATTTTAGCATAAGAAATGCCTAAAAGCCTTCCAAAACATCCCAAAATCCGCAACAAACTTGAAAAGTTCAGATTCAAAAATAAGGAGATACCTTACCTCGAAGATCCGAAATCAAATCCGGAGACAGAATGAAGCAAGGGAGTACGGTACAAGGAGCTATTTTGTCAGATCTGAGGGAACAAAGTCCTTGCTATCGGAAAGGTAAATTTTTTATTTTTATCTAGGTTTTAGCAATGTAATTTACTTGGGAAGTTAGTAGAGACCGGCTTTGACCGGGCGGGGTTGGTGCCTAACACCTTCCAACCCCATAACGTGATCCCCGAACTCTTTTTCTCTTTCGTAGATTAGTTTGTCTATTTTTAGAGTCAGTTTGGTTCCTAGACCTTAATAACTAGGTGGCGACTCCCAAACCTCAATGGTCAAAAGCGGATCCGCGCACCCCGCGGATCGAGGGAGCTTTTAGTGGCGACTCCGCTGGGGACTTTTGAGGATCAAACTTGAAAAACCCCAAGTATGGGAAGCATTGCCAGTAGGACCTAATTTTTTATTTTATTTTATTTTTAGGTTTTTTATTTTGATTTTTTTTTGCTCTATTGTTGATCATTGATTGGGGTTGAATACTTTTGTTTGGCACATCTTTGTTATGGTTCAATTTGTGGTCATTCAGTATAACCCTATATAATGCAGGATATTAAAGGTTAATGGCATGGGGAATGACCCATTTTTATTATTTGGATTATGTTTGGGTTGGTATTATCCTTTATTGGCATCATTTGTTTTGATTTTGAAGACTTTGATTTGGCATATTATTTCTTGTGATTTAATCAAGTTCATTTAGGGTGATCCTAAATAATGAAGGGTTTCAGGATGGATGATCTAGTTCAGGATAGAATAATGATTATTGGACCATGGACATTGTTAAAAAAACAAAGGGGATCTTTTACCTTTTTAGATGAATGTCGATCTGTTTTTGGGATAACAATAGATTTTCTTTTTTAATTTGTTTTTTTTTTTATGTGTTCAGTTCTTTTTAGTAGGCAAGTTGTGCTAACAGCAAAAAAAAATAAAAATAAAAAAATAAAAAAAATAAAAAAAAAACCTCTATATTTGTTTTTTATTTTGGGGTTTATGTTGTTCTGTCCATTGACCACGAATTTAAAAAAAAAGGGGTTGATTTTTGGGTTCTGCCTATCGTTTTAAATTGACTTTAGGGTGGTGTGTCCTTAGTAAAACTCTGTTTTTAATTCTCAAACCCTTTTTACCCAACCTCTTCTATCGATTTCAACAAAAACTTAGGAAGCTTAGATCGATTTGGAACCCCCAAAACTCAAAGAGAATTTCCGATTCTAATGTAAAGGTATAGAGTTCAAAATCGTTGGCCTCTCCTAAAGCTTACTCAATCTTGAACGGCTTAATGAAAATTGATTTTTTTCCTTCGTCTGTCGAAGAAAGTTTCGGAGTTTTTTTTTAAATCATTAGAAAACTCACAAATTCGAAGCGAGCTAGTGTGATCTTGTCTGAAGAGAGAGAGAGAGAGAGAGAGAGAATTATAAATCTTTGGTGTTTGAAAATTTCAGAATCATCAGGTTCTGTAATCCTTAATTTTTTGGATCGATTCCTCCTTTGTAAAACCCCAGATCTGATCTGGATGTTGGAGAAAAGCTAGGATTTTTTAAATTGAAAGAAGATTGTAATGGTGGTGGAGAATTCAGACCGAAGGCTTCTAAGCGTTTTATTGAGAATCATTATAAGAATTATCTGCAAGGTCTTCAAGATCGTAAAGAGAGGCCATGGTCGATCACAGATCTAAAACCAAGCCACTTTCCTCTCTCCAATCTTCCAAATCGCCTCTCCCAATCACAAATACCTCTCCCTGTTGTTAACATCTCATCCACCATTCTGTTACAAGCTTAAACCCCGATGAGAAACAGTTCATCACTCATGATTCTCGCATTCTTCGCTGATCATTCTTGAAAACCTTTACAGACCGTAATCCCTCCACAACTCTTTCTTTCTCTTTTCCTTTCTCTCTCTCTCTCTCTCACTCAGGTTATTCGATTGAATCTTTGGAGCAAAACAAAGTTGTACCATGAGCTTTAAAGCTACCTCAGGTCACGTTGATAAGAAACAAGAAAAAAAAGAAAACACTTTGAGAGACTTCGAGAGTTCAAACAACGAAGCATTGAATGAATCTGTTTCATCTGAGGTGTTGATTTGTCTTTTTGTTTTTTCTATCCTTTTGACTATGTTTTATATTATTAAAAAAAAAAAAAAGGTGTGAGTGGTTGCTGACAGCAATATAAAAGAGAAAGAGATTGTGTGTGATGATGGCAAGCATAAAAAATGTGAGTCATGAATCATGCGTTGTGAGTTGTGAGTTACAAGTTGTGAGTCGTGTGCATTGTTGCTGCTAGCAACATTTAAAAACAAAAAAGTAAGACAAAAATTGAGTTGTGTGTGTTGGCAGCAACCAAACCCAAAAGGCAAGGATATCCTCACCAATTTAGTAAGATTTCAAATCTTTCTAAGGTCTTTACCTCACCACGTGGCATCTAATAGCATGATCGAATGCTGGATAAAATTCTAAAAATTGTTTAAAAATATAAATTTTTTTTTAAAAGAAAATTCTTAAAAATTAATTTTTATTTTCGTTTTAAATTTGATTTCATAGCTGCTCATTTTTCAAAATATTGGATCAAAATTAAAAAATGTGAATTTCACTTTTGGATCCAAGCTCTTCCATTAAATCTAAAAGATTGCGACATTGGATTGCCTACAGGAAGGGCCACGTGGCCTAATGACCCTTAGTAAAATTTTGAGATCTTATTGTATTAGTCAATCTAGTTTGGTCATTGCCCAAAACGATCTTTGTTTGGATCATAAAAAATAAAAAAAAATTGTTTTGTTCATTTAAATTAAATAAATAAATAAATAAATAAAATTTATTGTGCTTATCTCAATGATTGGTTTTGTGTGCTATCTTGATTGATCACTTCCATGCTATTTTACACCACCCTGATTAATTGCCCATCTAATGTGCCATGATTTCTACAGATATATTCTTGATGTGCATGTCTTGATTTTGATCTCGATGCTATGAATTTTGTATTCTCTGATTAGTATCCATATGCTGATGTTGTATGGTTTAATTGGACCCATGGACCCATTTGTTTGAAAAGGCCCCGGGCACACCCCACCTTGTTTTGCACACACCACATGCACGTTTACTGTTTTACCCACTTACACGTCCCATATAGCCAACGTGGCACTAGTGCGTGGCCTGGTCTCCTCGGAGATGCGACGTCATTCATGAAAATCACAACTCCAGTCATGTACCTTAGGGTATATCAAACTGAGGCATCAATACCGTCTAATCAGGTGATTCTGAGAGATGTATTGATGCACCCAGGCTGGAGCGACCTGAGCCTTTTACCTATTGTGAACCACACAGTCACATGTCCCAATTGCCAACGTAGTACTAGTACGTGGTCGGTCCATCGTGGGATGCCAAACCATTTATGAAAGCTACAACTCTTGACTCGTACCCGTAGGTATAAAAGATAATCTAAGTATATCAATTGCACTTCTTGGTCAAAATCGGTGCCTAAGCAAGATCTTGCCCCGCTGTACCCTACTGTACGAGGGGGATAGACTACGTCTATTCTAGACGAGAGGTATTTAAGTGGGCCCTTGCTCAGCATTGTGCGCCACCTCTCAACTGGAGATCGAACTGGCTGTTTTTGGCTTCAGAGAAGTGAGTTGAGATTTTAGATTATTACCTATACGGTATATCAAACCAAGTCACCACGTATCGAGAGGTATATAGGTGTACTTGGGCAAGGGTGGCCAGATAGAATTGCATTGCACGTAGTGAACCTAGAGTCTAGAAGCCTTCCTATAGGTCATGACCCGAACTGACTATGGGTGTTCCTGGGTTGCTTTATGCAATCTAATCAACAGGTAAGTGGGCGGACCGATCCAGATCATTCAAACAAAACCCGCAATATCAGTCCGATCCAATCGGTAAAATGTATCGATTAATTTGAATCACTTAAACCAGTTGGCCCAATTGACAAATGGATCAAACTGATCAATACCAAATCAGTTGGATTAATTGGTTTCACTTTTAAAGATCCAGACCACTTTGTATAGAAAGATTCGATCTTAGGATCAAATTAATTTGTCTGATCAAAGGTTCAATCCCAATCAAGGGTAGACCCGCGTCTAACTTTTCTCACATTCTTGGTCAATATAGACTTATAGTGCATTTGGATTCAATATTTCCCACCGGACTTGGGCTATTCTATATCGAAACTTTAATCATGTGGTTAAGAGTGAAACCTTCAGAATCAATGGTTAATCTTAGGTACCCCTAAATGTTTTAAACCCTCATCTGTGTCATTTTGGGTCCGTCAAAAGAGTCGTCTAGTCAAAGTACTAATGTTAAGTCCAAGTAGTCCATCCACCCAAAAGGACCTTCTCTCTTTGTAGATAATTGTTCCTGAGTTTTCTTCAAGTTTCAATCCAGTTTTTGTCAGTCTTTAAATCCAGTAGTCGAGTTTGTCAATCTATGTTTTTTAATTCCAATAAAATATAGAAGCTTCTGATTATCATGCGTGCAATAATGATGTGAATATAAAATCTAACATGAGAAATGACTTAAAGCTCACTAATCAAATTTGATAAATATTGGAATCAAAGAGTATACTCAAGAAGTGCAAATTGGTGATACATTATCCTCAAGAGAACATGAGAAGAATAATAAATTTACTTGAGAAATTCAACAATGTTCCTCCATGGTCTCGTGAGAATATATGGATAAATTGCACCAAAATAGATCAAATCCTAAAGTTGAGGATGAACTTCAAAATAAAAGATTATCAAGAATGATGTAGTTGAAACCATCAACAAAGGTGTTAAGATTTACAAGGAGGGATTCATCATATTTTTCACTTAAGAAAGAAGAGTTCTCATTCGCGAAAGAATATAAGATTTTTTTCGAAGTTTGGAAAGGGTTGAACGAGTCAACGTCAAATACAAAGAAGTCAATCACAATCAACTTTGTAAAAGAAGACTGAAGATTTCTCTTTATCAGAAAAATACTGAAGATTATTCCTTCTTAGAAGAAGATTGAAGATTACTCATTCTCAAAAGAAGACCTTACTCGATAGAGCAATCAAGACATTAAGTTCCTAAAACCTTGGCCAAATCAAGTAGTATTTCACAAAAGGAGACCTTCATTGGTCGAACCATTTTCCTGTCTTACCAAGAAAAAGATAACCTTCTTTAGCCCCTCGTAGCCTTAAAAAAAAAAAAACCTCTTCTTTCTAAACCATGCCAACCAACCTTGGGAGGGAATCTTAGTATGAACTACGTTTTGACCTGATCCCAAAAGGAAAAAAGAAATATTTGGGGTACGTAGGCAACCTGAGAAGTTACTTCAGGCCCGGTCATTAAAAGAAAAATGTATTCTCTTAAGGAAAGTGTCATCCAAAAGAAAAATCCCCTATTGAAATGTTCAAAAGAAAAGAATGCCAAACTAAGGGCATTAGAAAAAAGAATCAAAAAAATTGATAAAAATAAATGCTAAACTAGGGGCATTTAGAAAAAAATCAAAATAATTGACAGAAAAGAGAGAATATCAAACTAGGGGCATTTTGGGAAGTTGAGCCTTTTACCCTTTCTTTCTAAACCATGTCCTAAGCCCACCTATTAAGTCCTCCTGAATGCTTATTGACTCGGTTAAGTTGCAGGAAACCAAGAAGTTGTCGAGTTAGTTATTCAAGATCATCAAGAAAAAAAAGAAAAGTCCACTAAGTCGAAAACCCGAAAAGGTGATTTAGGCAAAATTTAGGGCATAACTATAAAAAAGAAAGCCTGCTAGGTTGAAAACCTGAAAAGGCGACCTAGGCAAAAATCAAGGCATCATCAAAAAAGAAAAACGAAATCCGCTAGATTGAAAACCTGAAGATGCGATCTAGGAAAAAATTAGGGCATCATCAAATGGGAGGAAATGTCCCATCAAGAAGAAAAATTCAGAAGGAAGCTTGTGCAGAAATTAGAAAATACAGAACCATTCAAGCCACAATATTCATTTTTCAGTCAAGAGCTCACATCCGATGAAGACAATGTTGAAGTCAAAAAAATCAGAAGTCATCTTGAACATTGTAGGATCTTCAAAAGTATGTTTACTTGTTCAAGTGTTCACTAATGGAAGATGTAGAATCATCGACCACTTTGAAGAGAAAGATATTCTATTCTAATATTTATCAAGATTTTTTAAGTCCAGCTCAAGCATTTCTCAAAAATAATGATCAATTCTTTATTGTACATATGATAATCTTAAGAGTCTTAAATTTAAGAGAATGTCAGTTCTTTTATCTGTCATACATCAGAGTCCGTATTTTTCAAGCGTAATCCATTCCATCAGTCTCGTAGTCAAGTTCAAGTTAAAGTCAGCCTTGAAACTAGGGGCATTTTTTAAGGTCATTTTAATTTCAAAGTTTTTATTCTTAATCACATGATAAAAAGAAAATCTTACAAAAGCTTAAAAGTCTGGCGAAGCCCAATGATAATTATGAATCCAGATGCATGATAAGCCAACAAAGGCCTGATCTTTTAAACTTTGAGCTCGATTTTGAATCATAGAATGAATTAATAGGATTGTTTAAATTCCTATAAATCTAAGCCCGAGAAACGTGACTTAGTAAGTTCGAGTCCGAGAAACGAGACTCCAACTTTTTGAATCATAGAATGAATGGGCTTTTTGAAGTGCCTATAAACCTAAGTTCGAGTCCGAGAAACGAGACTCCGACTTTTTGAATCATAGAATGAGTGGGCTTTTTGAAGTGCCTACAAACCCAAGTTCGAGTCCGAGAAACGAAACTCCAACTTTTTGAATCATAGAATGAGTGGGCTTTTTGAAGTGCCTATAAACCTAAGTTCGAGTCCGAGAAACGAGACTCCAACTTTTTGAATTATAAAATAAATAGGCTTTTTGAAGTGCCTACAAACTTAAGTTCGAGTCCGAGAAACGAGACTCCAACTTTTTGAATCATATAATGAATAGGCTTTTTGAAGTGCCTATAAACCTAAGTTCGAGTTCGAGAAACGAGACTCCAACTTGTTGAATCATAGAATGAGTAGGCTTTTTGAAGTGCCTACAAACCTAAGTTCAAGTCCGAGAAACGAGACTTCAACTTTTTGAATCATAGAATGAGTAGGTTTTTTGAAGTGCCTACAAACCTAGGTTCGAGTCTGAGAAGCGAGACTCCAACTTTTTTGAATCATAGAATGAATAGGTTTTTTTTTAAGTGCCTATAAACCTTACTTCGAGTCCGAGAAACGAGACTCTAATTTTAATAGGATTGTTTAAGTTCCTGTAAACCTTAGCCAGAGTCCGAGAAACTAGACTCCAACTTTTTTGAATCATAGAATGAATTAACAGGATTGTTTAAGTTCCTTAGCCCGAGAAGTGTGGCTACAATAGGCTCGAGTCCGATAAATGAGATTCAAACTTTTTCTATCTCTAAAAAAGAATTTCAAATAGGATTTAATGAAGTTCCTACAATGTTATAACTCCAATTACCACATTGTTAAACCTTGCCATAATTATTTTCGTTGCATAAGTGCATCTCAATTTTGAATCATTATTATCAGTGAGAGAAGATCTCTAGGACCTGACACATTTTTACTCAGTAAGCATGACACCATTGCACACACGTGCACTTTTGCATTAGTCAGGGAGAATTTTCTAAACTTCGAGGATTTGACATCGTCAGTGAGAGTTCAAGCTCGAGGACCTAACAACCTTTTAGTTCGAGGAGAGTTTTACCCTCAAGGATCCGAACATCTCGACGAATTGCTAAATTAGGCTGCAAAATGAACTGTCACTAGCTTTGGCATTCGGAACTGAAAGCGCCCTCGATCCACGGGGTGCGCGGATCCGCTTTTGACCCTTGAGGTTTGGGAGTCGCCACCTAGTTGTTTAGGTCTAGGAACCAAACTAACTCTAAAAAAGGCAAATTAATCTACGAAAGAGAAAAATAGTCTGGGGATCACGTTACGGGGTTGGAAGGTGTTAGGCACCAACCCTGCCCGGCCAAAACCGGTCTCTACTAACTTTGCAAAAAAATCACATTGCTAAAAACTTAGATAAAAGTAAGAATAAAATAAAAATTTTATACCTTTCCGATAGCAAGGATTTTGTTCCCTCAAATCTGACAAAAATAGCTCCTTGTACCGTACTCCCTTGCTTCGTTCTGTCTCCGGATTTAATTTCGGATCTCCGAGATCAATGGTGTCTCCTTATTTTTGGATCTGAACTCTTCAAGTTTGTTGCGGATTTGGGGGTATTTTTTGGAGGGCTTTTGGGTGTTTTCTAGGCTAAAATTGAAGGAGGGATGTTAGGTAAGGAGTTGGGGCTCCAAAACTAGGGTTTATGGGAGGCTATGGGGGCTTCTAGACCTACTTCTCTTAGGGTTTATGATTTGATACGAAAATAGGGTGTGAGCACCTCTATTTATAGATGTTTTTAGGGGTTGATTTGGATAGAGTTAGTATTTAATTAGAGTTCTTTTAATTAGAGTTGTGTTTTAGTTAGACTTGTTTTAGGTAGAATTGTGTTTTAATTAGAATTGTTTTAGGTAGAATTATTTTTAAGTTAGAACTCTATTAGATTGAGTTATTATTTAATTAGAATTCTATTATGACTTTTGGTCTTATTTGATTGACTTTTAATGTTTTGACTTTAGTCTTAATTGATTGACTTTTAATATCTTGACTTCAGTCTTGCTTAATTGACTTTAATTTTGACTTCAGTCTCACTTGATTGACTTTAATACCTTGACTTCAGTCTTGCTTGATTTACTTTTAATTTTTGGAGAACCCCCTCCATTATTTCTTTAATTTTTTGGACCCCCAAATGGAGGGGTCCTTAAAGAAATATCTCACGAACCCTCAACAATTTTACTTGAAAATCCGATTGATCGATTTTTTAATTCAAAATTTTAAATTAATTTCATCAATGTTTCACTTTAATTATTTAATATTTTATTTATTAATTTTGAAATTTTTAATTATGAAAATTATGAAATTACCGTTTTGCCCCTAGAGAGGACTTTTCACGCTTTAAGTCGATTTTTAATGTTCTAGGATGTTTTAGAATCGATTTTTCGTAAGGAATTCAATGGAAATATTAGTTTGTGTCATTTATGAAATTTTTTGTGTGAAATGATCATGAACTTTATGAGGGGCATTTTCGTAATTTTGTCAAATTCTGTTAAAATTGGTGAAATGATTTATTTGATTCCGATTTTTATTTTATGTGTTCGAGAGAGTTTTCCTAAGCGCAACGTAGGCTCTAGGGTTGTTTTGAGGTTAGGGGTATTTTGATAATTTGGTCAATTTTTAGTGATTTTTATCGTGAAGCTTCTTTTTGGTCTACAAGATGATGATTTCTATGTTTCTAGGGTCGTATTTTCCTAGCGTAGCGTGGTTTTTAAGGTTTTGTCAATTCGAGATACCTCAGCCGGATTTCTGAAACATATCTGGTAACAAAATAAAGTAATGGAATACACATCCATCATTGGGAATCATTGCGATCGGGTTGACGAGTTGATTAATCAGGCGAGTGCAAAAATGTGGTGTCTACAGAATCCCCTCTTTGGCAGAGGGTTGAAGCAAACTAGATAGCAAATCTATTTTGGTAGATAGTGCGATATCTGAATGCCAAAGCTAGTTACAGTTCATTTTGCAGCCTGATTTAGCAATTCGTCGAGGTATTCAAATCCTTGAGGGTAAAGCTCTCCCCGAATTAAAAGATTTTCAGGTCCTTGAGTGCAAACTCTCACTGACGGTGTTAGATCCTTCAATTTTAGAAAATTCTCCTTGACTAATGGGACAACTGTGCAAGTGTGTGATTTAAAATCTGAGCATAAACTGAGCATAACTTCGAGAAAACCCACAACGGTAACTGAGCAAAATCCAAGATAATCCTTGGCGGCAACTGAGCAAAATCCAAGATAACCCTTGGCGGAAACTATAACCCTTGGCGGAAACTGAGCAAAATCCAAGATAACCCTTGGCGGCAACTGAGCAAAATCCAAGATAACCCTTGGCGAAAACTGAGCAAAACCAAGGGTTATCTTGGCGGCAACTGAGCAAAATCCAAGATAACCCTTGGCGGAAACTGAGCAAAATCCAAGATAACCCTTGGCGGCAACTGAGCAAAATCCAAGATAACCCTTGGCGGAAACTGAGCAAAATCCAAGGGTTATCTTGGCGGCAACTGAGCAAAATCCAAGATAACCCTTGGCGGCAACTGAGCAAAATCCAAGATAACCCTTGGTGGCAACTGAGCAAAATCCAAGTTAACCCTTGGCGAAAATTGAGCAAAACTGGCAGAGGAATGAAGGAATTTTGAGCAAGAATGAACGAATTTGGAGAAAACTGATTAGAACGAATCGAAGAACGAATAAATCTGGAAGATAATGAATCTGGAAGAGAAATGATCGATTCCAAGAATGATTGGACCTGAAAAAGAATCTGGAGAACGAAAGAATGCCATATCTCCTAATGAGTTATTAGTTGATCTCTGGACACAGTCAAATGTGAGATCCGAAGTACTTTTGTTTGAACCTCAAGGTTTTATCCAAAAGTTTTATGAATTTAAAACCTGAGTTTTTTATTTCTTTTGAACCTCAAAAGTTTTTCGAAAAACTGTTATCAAGAGGGTTACCTTAAATTTGGGGTTCTCATTATCTCTTAGGATTAACATTGCTCAAAAACAAAATGCCTCTAGTTTGACAATGACCATGGCCTTGAAAATAATTGAACACATAAAAAAATGCCCCTAGTATAAGGGGGAAAAGTTACATTAAAAAAGAAAAAAAATGCCCCTTGTATGAAGGTTTGAAATAA
Organism: Akebia trifoliata; assembly: GCF_017979445.1. Classification (NCBI taxonomy): domain Eukaryota; kingdom Viridiplantae; phylum Streptophyta; class Magnoliopsida; order Ranunculales; family Lardizabalaceae; genus Akebia; species Akebia trifoliata. Next base: position 16,616,981 of record NC_141386.1, read on the forward strand.
TTGATTACCACAAGCGCAATAAAGACTCAACTTTTAATTTTGATTAATTTTATTGAAGGTTTTTGAGTCAGGCTATAGAGTACAAAATTATTTCCTTTCGAGTTTCATCATAGAATTCACCCTTATCTCCCTTGGTTCACTTGGGGGAGTAAAAATTTTCAGATCGATCGTAGACAAGATACTTGTGGCTTCTGAGTCTATGCCTGGTTTAAGCTAAGTATTGACCTTGATTATTCGGACTTCTGATGTTTCAGCTCAGACCGCTCTCAGCTTGGGATTTTCTTATGTTTTTCTTTTTTGCTCTAACTTTTGCCTAGATCGCCTTTTCAGGTTTTCAATCTAGCGAGCTTGCTCTAGCTTTTGCCTAGATCGTCTTTTCAGGTTTTCGATCTAGCGAGCTTTTTTCTTCTTTTTTCTTAGCTCTGATTGTTGCCAAAGTTGTCTTTTCAGATTTTCAACCTTACGAGCTTGCCTTAATTTTTGCCTAAGTCGCCTTTTTCGGGTTTTCAACTTAGCAGGCTTCATCATTTTTTTATCTTCATTTTCTTTTCTTCCTATCTGAACTTCTGGAGTTGCTGTCTGATCATGCTTTGCTATCTTCCTTGACTTTTCGCACGGTACTTAGGAGGACTTTCATGAGTAAGCTTAGGATTGGGTATAAAAAGAAAGGAATTTTGAGGCTCAAAAATCCAAATGCCCCTTGTGTGGCATTTCCTTTTAAATTATTTCTTTTTCTTTAAATTTTCTTCCCCATTTTGACAATTTTTTTCTTTTGAATTTTTTTCTTTTTAGATTTTTTCTTTGTCGGGGAATCTATTTTTATTTTTCATTTTGATGTGGTCGGGCCTGAAGTAATTTCTTAGGTTGCCTACGTACCCCAGAATTTTGGGATCAGACCAAAACGTAGTTCGAAACTTCCCTCCCCTAGGTTAGGTGATTAGGCTGAGAAAGAAAAAGGCATAATTTTTCTTTTTGAAAAGGCTGCAAAAGGGTTGAGAAAGGATATGTTGAACTGGGTAATAAGAGAATTGATTCGGCCAAAGATGGCCTCCTTAAATGTAGTACCGTTTGATTTGGTCAAGGTTGGTTGGTTCTGGTAATTCGATTCCATCATGATCTTGAAGTCTGACAGCTTTTCCTGATAATATTTCCTTGACGATGAACGGACCTCCCCAATTTGGTTTGAACTTTCCTCTAGGGTCAAAGATAGGTGCTAGATTTTCTTTGAAATCTGATGGTTTTCCAAAGTAGTGTTTTCTTGCTGATAGATGAATTTCTCCAATTAAGTTCAGACTTCCTCCTATGGTCGAGGAGGAGTACTTAGTTTTCTTTGAAGTCTGATGGTTAAATCCTTGACTTGTAAGTAGCAAACTTTAACCTTCATGTCAAACATGCGAGCGATTCTTCTTTGATAAGTTGGCACCCAAAGTTGTTTTTCTTCAATCAAGTTTAACTCTTCATACCCAATGACGAGTCTAGTCTGTTTCTAGCAATTGATTCTCCATCAAGACCTTGAAATACAGGATTTCCAATTTAACTAGCAAAACTGCTTCCATATCATATACTAGAGAGTAGGGAATAGCTCCAATAGAGGACTGCATTGAAGTATGATGTGCCCCTAATGTGAATGGTAATTTTTCTAACTAATCCCAGTGTGATTAACACATTTTCTTGATGATTATCTTGAAACTCTTGCAAACTGCTTCAACTGCTCCATTAATCTGAGGATGGTAGGGTGATGATTTGCGATGCCGGATTTTGAACTTTGTACATAGAATAATGACTTATGCTTTGAAGTATGACCCATTATCAGAGATTAGTTCAAAAGGTATCCCCATATCAACTGATAATATGTGATTTGTAACTCAAGATATAGTGAGGATAGCACTGATACATTTTATAACATCTTTCTTGATTCCATCGATATAGACGAGTATTTATTCCATGTTGAACAACACCCAAGCTTGTACCTAACATACCCTCATATGATCACACGAATAAGTCTTTTGAAATTTCTGAGTAAATTGATTATCCCCTCGTGTTCCTCTAGAGATAAGATGGTTTCTATTTGAATCTCTTTAGGAATTATTTCATGTTTCGAGGTCAAAGACCTTTTCTTTCTTGATTAAAGGTAGAGCTCGACTCTTATCTTTTTGTTCAGAAAAGAAATCTATCAAACTATTAGTTAATTCGTTAATGCGCTCGAGGTATTCAAAAATTTCTTTTATCCGATCAATTTTAGATGGGGCAACAGACACCTCTATAGACTCGATGAACTAACTTGACTCAATAGGAAAGAGTAGACTCAATCTAAGGAAGACATGACCTTGCTGGAAAAAAAGACTCGAGCTAACCCAAATGACTCATGAAAACTCAAGACAAGTACCTACACGAGTTTGATGAGGACTGAGGACTGAGATATTGCTTACAACCGATAGGATTGAAACACTATGATCTTCAAAGAACAACTGGATGATATTGAGAAATTTTGAGGTCATTTCTGACTGTTGACTTGATATTGACGTTTACTCTAACTGACCGGATTTACAACCCTAGCTAGACGATGGACGATTGAGCTTACATACAATGATAACCCTTAAAACTTCTTTGAAGGTGAATTTAACTCAGTATCACCCCCTTGATAACATTTTAAATAAACCCTGAGATTTTATTGAATTTTGTGCACCAATCCATTAAACAATTCATCCACGTAATGATTATTCAGAAGGAAAATAATTTTATTGCACTCTTGAAAATAATATTTTTATTGAATAACAATTTTCACAATTCTGATTATTTTTTGCAATCATTTTCTTTTTAGAAAAACATATTTTGATAATTTTATAAGGTCTATACAAAAAATAGATTTTTGGTAAAAAACATATTTCAAAAATTTTCCATGCAAAAATAGATCTTTTTAAAATCATTTTTCCTTCATTTTCTTTTTTTTTTAGAAAACATTTTCTTCTGGAAAATATTTTTTCTTTGAAAAATAGTTTGTTATTTGGAAAACATTTTCTCTTGGAAAATCTTGTTCCTATGAAAACTATTTTCTGAAAAACACTTTTTCTTAGAAAACATTATTTTCTAGAGAATAACACTTTTTCTGGAAAAAGCTTCTTTTGGAAAATATTTTTTCTGGAAAATACTTTCCCTTTGTAAACTATTTTTCTTCTTTGAAAATTTGATTTCTATTTCGATTTAAATGGCCCGGTCCATCAGGATTGTTGGATCGAGTTGGGCTGGGTCATTTGCAAGAGATGGATTTTTTATTGGGTCGGTACACCCATTTTAATCTTCAAAAACAACACTTTTTTCCTTGAGGACAAACATACACTTTGATTTCACCATTCACATCATATACATTCATTCAATAAACAACCCGGGAACACCCACGATAAGTTCGAGTCGTGACCTACTGGGAAGGTTTCTAGACTCTAAGTTTACTACGTGCAATGCATTTTTATCTGGCCACCCTTGCCCAAGCACACCTATATACCTTTCGACACGTGGTGACTTGGTTTGATATACCGTATAGGTGATAATCTAAAATCTCAATTCACTTCTCTGAAGCCAAAAACAGCCAGTTTGATCTCCAGTTGAGAGGTGGCGCACAATGCTGAGCAAGGGCCTACTTAAATACCTCTCGTCTAGAATAGATGTAGTCTATCCCCCTCGTACAGTAGGGTACAACGGGGCAAGATCTTGCTTAGGCACCGGTTTTGACCAAGAAGTGCAATTGATATACTTAGATTATCTTTTATACCTACGGGTACAAATCAAGAGTTGTAGCTTTCATAAATGGTTTGGCATCTTACGAGGGGACCGACCACGTACTAGTACTACGTTGGCAATCGGGACATGTGACTGTGTGGTTCACAATAGGTAAAAGGCTCAGGTCGCTCCAGCCTGGGTGCATCAATACATCTCTCAGAATCACCTGATTAGACGGTATTGATGCCTCAGTTTGATATACCCTAAGGTACATGACTGGAGTTGTGATTTTCATGAATGACGTCTCATCTCCGAAGAGATCGGGCCACGCACTAGTGCCACGTTGGCTATATAGGACGTGTAAGTGTGCAAAACAGTAAATTTGCATGTGGTGTGTGCAAAACAGGGTGGGGTGTGCCTGGGGCGTTTTTCAAACACATGGGCCCATGGGCCAGATTATGTCATCACATATGGATATCAAATGAATATTGATCAAGAAAATAATACAAAACCTATCACATCGAAATGAAGATGAAAGCAAACACATCACAAATATATCTGTAGAGATCATGGCACATTATATGGGCATATAACACAAATAATAATTAATCTGATCCAACATTAAAAAGGCCCACAAATTTGTTGTCTATGGTCTAATCAAGGGTTACTTTTGGGTGATCCAAAATAAATCGAGATTCAAATAGATGTTACATTGATGATAGAATGACAATGGTTGAGATGAGCTCACTCTCAGGAACATTAATTGTGCTAACGTTAGATAAATTCGGATTTTCTGTGAATTTGGAAAATACAATCCGAACTTACATCGATGATATCTACGGCTCCCGATAACAAAATCGAGTGAACTCAAGTTCTAAATTAATCTACCCGATGAGATCTACATTTTATTAAGAGGTGCCTAAACTTAATTCTCACCAGAATGTTCTGTAAAAACGTTTCAACGTTGCTATCCCAACCTTCATTCAGAAATAATTCCAGATTTACAGATTGAACTTGCATCGATGATATCTAAGGCTTCTGATAACGAAATTGAGTGAACTCAGGTTCTAAATTAATCTACTCGATGAGATCTACGTTTTACTAAGAGGTTCCCAGACTTAATTATCACTAGAATATTCTGTGAAAACGTTTTAACATTGCTGTCCCAACCTTCATTCAGCAACAATTTCAGATTTACAGATTGAACTTGCATCGATGATATCTAAGGCTTCCGATAATGAAATTGAGTGAACTCAGGTTCTAAATTAATCTACTCGATGAGATCTACGTTTTATTAATAGGTTCCCAGACTTAATTCTCACTAAAATATTCTGTAAAAAAGTTTTAACATTGCTGTCCCAACTTTCATTCAACAATAATTCCAGATTTACAGATTGAACTTGCATCGATGATATCTAAGGCTTCCAATAACGAAATTGAGTGAACTCAAGTTCTAAATTAATCTACTCGATGAGATCTACGTTTTATTAATAGGTTCCCAGACTTAATTCTCACTAAAATATTTTGTAAAAACGTTTGAACATTACTGTCCCAACCTTCATCATTCCATCATTTTCATATGTCAATTTGAATATTTCATTATTTAGGGGTCATCAAAAAGTGATCCTTAATTGAAAAAAAAAAATGCAATACCCAAAATCATCTACAATCAAGACAAAAAAATAAATAAATAGAAAAAATAAATAAAATAAATCCAACTAAATAATAAAAAAAAACTAGGTCATCTTGACAATGCTCCCATACTTGGGGTTTTTCAAGTTTGATCCTCAATAGTCCCCAGTGGAGTTGCCACTGAAAGCGCCCTCGATCCGCATGGTGCGCGGATCCACTTTTGACCCTTGAGGTTTGGGAGTCGTCACCTAGTTGTTAAGGTCTAGGAACCAAACTGACTCTAAAAAAGGCAAACTAATCTACGAAAGAGAAAAAAAAGTCCGGGGATCACGTTACGGGGTTGGAAGGTGTTAGGCACCAACCCCGCCCTGCCAAAGCCGGTCTCTACTAACTTTCCAAGTAAATCACATTGCTAAAAACCTAGATATAAATAAAAATAAAAAAATCTGATACCTTTCTGATAGCAAGGATTTTGCTCCCTCAGATCTGACAAAAAGAGCTCCTTGTACCGTACTCCCTTGCTTCGTTCTTTCTCCGGATTTGACTTCGGATCTCCGAGATCAAGGTATCTCCTAGTTTTTGGATTTGAACTCTTCAAGTTTATTGCGGATTTGGGAGTGTTTTTTGAGGGATTTTAGGTATTTTCTAGGTTAAAATTGAAGGAGGGATGTTAGGTAAGGAGTTGGGACTCCAAAACTAGGGTTTATGGGAGGCTATGGGGGCTTCTAGACCTACTTCTCTTAGGGTTTATGATTTGATACGAAAATAGGGTGTGAGCACCTCTATTTATAGATGTTTTTAGGGGTTGATTTGGATAGAGTTAGTATTTAATTAGAGTTGTCTTTTAGTTAGACTTGTTTTAGGTAAAATTGTGTTTTAATTAGAATTGTTTTAAGTAGAATTGTTTTTAAGTTAAAACTCTATTAGATTGAGTTATTATTTAATTAGAACTCTATTATGACTTTTGGTCTTATTTGATTGACTTTTAATGTTTTGACTTTAGTCTTAATATATTGACTTTTAATATCTTGACTTCAGTCTTGCTTAATTGACTTTAATTTTGACTTTAGTCTCACTTGATTGACTTTAATACCTTGACTTCAGTCTTGCTTGATTTACTTTTAATTTTTGGAGAACCCCCCTCTAAAATATCTTTAATTCTTTGGACCCCCAAATGGAGGGGTCCTTAAAGAAATATCTCACGAACCCTAAACAATTTTACTTGAAAACCCGATTGATCGATTTCTTCGATTCAAAATTTTAAATTAATTTCATTAATGTTTCACTTTAATTATTTAATGTTTTATTTATTAATTTCGAATTTTTTAATTATGAAAATTGTGAAATTACCGTTTTACCCCCAGAGAGGACTTTTCACGTTTTAAGTCAGTTTTTAATGTTCTAGGATGTTTTAGAATCGATTTTTCGTAAGGAATTCAATGGAAATATTAGTTTGTATCATTTATGAAATTTTTTATGTGAAATGATCATGAACTTTATGAGGGGCATTTTCGTAATTTTTTCAAATTTTGTTAAAATTGGTGAAATGATTTATTTGATTCCGATTTATTATTTTATGTGTTCGAGAGAGTTTTCCTAAGCGTAACGTAGGCTCTAGGGTTGTTTTGAGGTTAGGGGTATTTTGGTAATTTGATCAATTTTTAGTGATTTTTATCGTGAAGGTTCTTTTTGGTCTACAAGATGATGATTTCTATGTTTCTGAGATCGTATTTTCCTAGTGTAGCGTGGTTTCTAAGGTTTTTTCAATTCGAGATACCTCATCCGGATTTCTGAAACATATCTGGTAACAAAATAAAGTAATAGAATACACATCCATCATTGAGAATCATTGCGATCGGGTTGACGAGTTGATTAATCAGGCGAGTGCAAATATGGGGTGTCTACACCTATGGTCAACATATAAAGACTACGGTCAAGGTCACAGTCCAATAATCATCATCAATTTATGTTGGGTTTTCCAACCAAATCCCATGGCTAAAAATTGTCTCAATTATCACATGATCCTTCTTTAAATTCCACAAAATATGGAAGGTTTTGAAAAAACCCTAATTAGCTCCATGACCTGAAATCAATTAAGAAACTCCACCTGCAAATATTCATTAAACTGTCCAAAATAGAAAATCATGAGAATATTCTGAATAGGAAGATTACAAATAGAAACCTGTCAAATTGGGACTTATAATATTTCTAAATTAGGAACATAAAATTTCCTAAATCAGAATTGAAGAGATATGTACTGAATTCCCAAATTAAAAATTTAAAAAGATACATTTTCTAAAATAAAACATTCCAAAAATGTATGTTTCTAAATTTGAAACTCCCAAATTTTCATGAACATGAACGTCCTAAATATAAAAATGTGCAGAATCTTCTAAATTGAAAAATTGCTAAAATATGAAATTTCTGAATCAGAAATCTATAAATATATTCTCTCAAAATAGGAAAGTATGCAATCCTATATTTAGAAAGTTTTCAAGTACGAGTTTTCTAATGATCCACAAATAATCTCCAAAAAGGAAAATTATATAATCAAGGAAGTCCCAAATTAGAAGATTATGAATTTGCCAAAAATCACCAAATCGAAAATTGACAAATATTATCGCGAAAAAATTCCAAGTTAGAAAGAACAATTCACAAGAAAATTCTCATATTCATGAATCCCTAGAATAACCAAACGAGCATGCACACATGATTTTCGATTTTTGTCAAAATAGCTATCATTCAATAACATGCACAGTTGTCGAGTCAAGGAATACGTTGATCACATGGCAAAATCTTAAAATAATACAAAGAACTCGAACATCATCATAGATCATGCAAATCCAACTCGATCATAATAACCACGATAAAAAAAATCCTATAATCCTACCAACATGCGGAAATAAATAATAAAAAATAAATAAAATAAAAAAGATAAAAATAAAATAAAACACCTAAAAATCTACATAAAAAAAACTAAAGAATAAAAGATTCTCCTAGCCTATTTACATGCAAAAAACCTATCAATACGCAAAAGAACAAATTAAACACAAAAATTATGCACAAAAAATAAAATAAAAATAAAAATAAAAAATAAAAAAATTCAAACATTCTCCCAATCCTATTGAGACAAAAAATGGGCAAATAAAAAAATAAAAATAAAAAATGTATAAAAAAAAAACATTTTATTAATCCTATCGGTATGCAAAAATAACTAATAAAAAACTATAAAAAAGATGTCTAAAACATAGTCTCCTAATATTATTAACACGCAATGAAATAAAAATGCAGAAAATGCATAAAAACATCAAATAAAAATAAAAATTTCTTCTAATCCTATAGACATACAGTAATAGACGAAGATATAAAAAAAAATGAAAACTTCTCTCAATCCTACCGACGTGCAAAAATAAATAATAAAAATGAATACAAAAATTAAAGAATGACTTACCTATAGTGAGATGACGGAAATTGATTCCCTCAGGTACATCCTCAAAGACTCGTGAGCATCTGTATGTGTGAAGAGGATAACGGCTAAATGAGATGACTGCTGAGGCATTGTGAATTTGACGACGACTGACTGGGCAGCAGAGAGCGAAGAGGACGAAGTTGCAGCAAAACGTGGCTGCAACAGAGGCGTTTCTGTGTTCCCCTCTTCTCCTTTTGATTACTATCCGATTGAACACAAAAAAGAGAAGGGGACAGAGGGAGTTAACGGTGAGAGAGGGCTGTTGAAGATGCAGCCAAAACGTTGGCTGTTGCAGCGAAGTGTATGGGAAAGAAGAGTGTTGGAAAGGTTGGGACGTTGGTTTAGTAGAGAGAGACGTGTAGGAGAGTTGGCTGGGTATGGTGTAGAGGGTAGGACATGAAGAGAGGTGTTGTAGGGGCTGAAATGGAGGTGACGTACGTGAGAGGAAGACAAAGTGCAGGGAGAAAAGATGGAGTGCAGCTGCTGTTTCTATGAAACGTGAGTGAAGTTACTGTGTTGTAGTGGAGCCATTGGGGGAGAAGACGTGGAAGAAGAAGAACTCCAGCCGTTCAACCTGTTTTCATTTAGAGAGAGACGTCTGTGAGTGAAAGTCCAAGGAAGAGGAGACGTGCTGCCAGCCACAAGAGAGAAGACGTTCTCTCCTTTAAATAGAAAGTTTCTATTTTTTTAGTTTTTTTCTTTCTAATTTTTTTTCTTCTTTCTTTTTTATCTTTACGCGTCCTTTCCTTTGGGAGAATGGTGGTGGGGTGATCCCCCGCTACTCGTAGCACAATAACCTCGAGTTGTGATTGGTCTATTCTAGCTTTGATTAAAAATTTTGTTTTAAATATTATTGATTTGAATTTAATTTGAATTTTATTGGTTTAATTGTTTAACTTTTGATTTGATTTTAATTGTTTAATTTTGAATTGGATTTTAAATTTTTTAATTCTAAGTTTTAATTGTTTAATTTCAAATTAGATGTTAATTGTTTAATTTTAAGTTTTAACTGTTTAATTTTGAATTAGATGTTAATTGTTTTACTTTTAAGTTTTAATTGGTTAATTTTGCATTAGATGTTAATTGTTTAATCTTAAGTTTTAATTGTTTAATTTTTGATTTGATTTTAATTTTTAATTTTAAGTTTTAATTGTTTAATTTTTTATTTGATTTTAATTTTTATTATATTTTCCTAAGGATCGAGATCTCTAAGTTGAGTTTGGAGGTTGAGGGGTATTTCGGTCATTTTTATGATTTTTCTTAAATTTCTCTGTTTTCGTTGGTTTGGGTCCCGTTAGATTCGAAATCATGTTATGAGTGCAATGAAGATACTTTTGAGGTCTTTCGGAGGTCCAAAATTTATGAGGGGTATTTTCATCATTTTATCGATTTTTGCGGATTTTTACGAATTTTGGCGTGAGATTTCTTTTAGTCCCAACGTGATTATTTCTATGTTTCAAAGTCATATTTTCCTAGTGTGGCGAGGTCTCTAGGTTATCGAACTGTGTGGCGAGCCTAAACGTACGTGCTTGCTAAATCGGGTGTGACGTATGGCGATCCTAAGCGTGCGTAAATTTTTATGTCAAGTCGTAACGAGTAGGGGAGATGGAAAGAGTGGAAACGAAGGGAATCAGGGACAGTACTCACAAGGCTTCGAGTTCTTTGTGATCATCATTAGGAATTCACGGTAACCGGGTGACGAATTGTCGAATTGGGCAGATGCAAAAATGGGGTGTCTACAGATGCCCTTCTTTGGTAGAGGGTGGAAGCAAACTAGATGGCTGATCTATTGTGATAGATAGTGCGACATCCGGATGCCAAAGCTACTAGTGATAGCTCATTTTGCGGCCTCATTCGGCAATTTGTCAATGGGTCCAGATCCTTAAGGGTAACTTCTCTTTGGACTAAAAATGTCAAATCCTTGAACTTTGGAAATTCTCCCTGACTGATGCAAGTGCATGTGTGTGCAATAGTGTAGTGATGATTTTGAGAAAGTGCACCTCCATTCTGCGCATTCATGTTGGGAGGATAGCAAGTTTAACAATAGAAAACATGTGTAAACATAAAATCTGAGCAAACCCTGGGCACAATTTGAGAAAATCCTCGGCGGCATCTGAGCAAAATCTGAGCATATCTGAGCATAATTCGAGAAAACCCTCGGCGTCATCTGACCAAAATCTGAGCATAATCCGAGAAAAACCCTTGGCGGCATTTGAGTAAAATCTGAGCATAATCCAAGAAAATCATTGGCGGCATCTGAGCAAAATCTGAGCATAATCCGAGAAAGCCCTTGGCGGCGTCTGAGCAAAATCTCAACATAATCCGAGAAAAATCCTTGGCGGCATCTGAGTAAAATCTGAGCATAATCCGAGAAAACCCTCGGCGACATCTGAGCATAATCCGAAAAAAACCCTCGACGGCATCTGAGTAAAATCTGAGCATAATCCGAGAAAACCTTCGGCGGCATCTGGGCAAAATCTGTGCATAATCCGAGAAAACCTCGACGGCATCTGAGCAAAATCCGAGAAAACCCTCGGTGGCAACTGAGCAAAATCTGAATGTCTTACTCTACATACTTGGGGTGGAAGAGTAATGAATTATTTTAGGCAAAACAACACTTTCAAAAAGTTGAATTTTATGAAGGTCCGGTCAACGTTTTAACTTTCTTTGAACCCCGAGACTTTCAAAAAAAGCTATCAAGAGGGTAACCTTTAATTTAGAGTGAACCTTATCCTTTGGGGTCGAAATTGACTTAGCTTCAAAAAAATGCCCCTAGTTTGATGGGGATCGTTGCGCTGAGGATAATTGAACATATTTGAAAAAGAAATGCCCCTAGTGTAGGGGGAAATATACTTCTAAAGAAGAAGGAATACCCCTCAATGTGAAAATTAGAAGTCTTAGATTACCACAATTGCAATAAGGGTTTACTCTTAATTTCAACTTTATTGGAGATCATGAGTCGGGCTCAATTGTTGGAACCAAGTCTCCACTCTTGAGATTCATCTTGGAGATCACATTCTTTTCCTTTTGGTTCGCTTAGGAAAATAAAACTGTTCAAATCAATTGTAGACAAGATATATGTGATTTCTGAGTCATTGTTTAGTTTGAGCTGAGAATAGAGGCTTGGTCATTCAGACTTCTGATGCTCTAGTTCGCCTTACTTTTCAACTAAACGAAGATTTTCTTTTATTTTTTTTGATTGCTCTAATTTTTGCCTAGATTGCCTTTTTAGGTTTTCAATCTAGCGAGCATGCTCTAGCTTTTGCCTAGATCGCCTTTTCAGGTTTTCGATCTAGCGAGCTTACAATTTTTCTTTTTCTTTTGCTCTAATTGTTGCCAAGGCCGTCCTTTCAGATTTTCAACCTCGCGAGCTTGCCTTAATTTTTTCCTAAGTCGCCCTCTCAGGTTTTCAACTTAGCAGGTTTTATTTTCCCTTTTCTTTTTTTTTTGAACTTTTAGAGTTACTGTCTGATCAAGCTTTGTTTCCTTCCTTGACTTTTTCACACGGTACTTAGTAGGACTTTCATAGGTAAGCTTAGGACTGGGCATAAAAGAAGGGATTTTAAGGCTCAAAACCCAAACGCCCCTTGTGTGACATTTCATTCGTTTTGCTTTGAATTTTTCTTCCCCATTTCAACAATATATATATATATATATATATATATATATATATATATATATATATATATATATATATATATGGGGGCGGTTCAAGGGCCATATGAGAAAACATATGAAAAAACTTTCGTTTTTCAAAATAAGAGTTAGAGGTTTTGGATTGAGCTGATTTTTTGCAAGGATGGTCACTATGATGAAAAGATCATCCTCACAAAAAATCAGCTCAATCAGAAACTTCTAAATTCATCAAAAGTGATTTACAAATTAGTGATAAAAATTGATAAAAAATCGACGGTCCACATTCTAAATCACTTTTAATGGGGTTAGAAGTTTTAGATTGGCCCCTATATATATATATATATTTTTTTTTTTGTGGGGGAATCTATTTTTTTTATTTTGATGTGGTCGAGCCTGAAGTAACTTCTCAGGTTGCCTACGTACCCCAGAATTTTGGGATCAGACCAAAACGTAGTTCGAATTACATTCCCTCCCCTAGGTTGGATGATCGGGCTAAGAAAGAAAAAAAGGCAAGATTTTTACTTATTATTTTTTCGAAAAGGGCTACGAGGGGCTGAGAAGGGAGATATTTAACTGGGTAATAGGAAACTTGGTTCGGCCAAAGATGGCCTCCTTAAATGTAGTACCGTTTGATCTGGTTAAGGTTCGTCGGTTCTAGTAATTCAACACCATCGTGATCTTAAAGTTTGACAACTTTCCCAGGCAGTACCTCTATAATGATGAAGGGACCTCCCTAATTGGGCTTGAATTTGCCTCGAGGATCGAAAATGGGTGCTCGATTCTCTTTAAGTACTAGATCCCCAATTTGCAAGTCACGAACTTTAACTCTTTTATCAAACGCCCGAGCGATTCTTCTTTGATAAGCTTGCACGTGTGAAAGCGCCCTCGATCCGCGGGGTGCGCGGATCCGCTTTTGACCCTTGAGGTTTGGGAGTCACCACCTAGTTATTGTGGTCTAGGAACCAAACTGACTCTAACATGGATAAAAAGAACTAATCTACCATAAAAAATCTGAATTCGGGGATCAAGTTACGGGGTTGGAAGGTGTTAGGCACCAACCCCGCCCGGCCAAAGCCGGTCTCTACTAACTTCCCAAGTAAATTACATTGCTAAAACCTAGATAAAAATAAATAAAAATAAAAATTTACCTTTCCGATAGCAAGGACTTTGTTCCCTCAGATCTGACAAAAGAGCTCCTTGTACCGTGCTCCCTCGCTTCGTTCTGTCTCCGGATTTGACTTCAGATCTCCTAGATCAAGGTATCTCCTTGTTTCTGAATCTGAACTCTTCAAGTTTGTTGCGGATTTAGGGGTGTTTTTGGAGGGCTTTTAGGTGTTTTCTAGACTAAAATTGAAGGAGGGATGTTAGGTAAGGAGTTGGGGCTCCAAAACTAGGGTTTATGGGGGGCTAGGAGAGCTTCTAGACCTACTTCTCCTAGGGTTTATTATTTGATACGAAAATAGGGTGTGAGCACCTCTATTTATAGATGTTTTTAGGGGTTGATTTGGATACAGTTAGTGTTTAATTAGAGATCTTTTAATTAGAGTTGTGTTTTAGTTAAAATTGTTTTAGGTAGAATTGTGTTTTAATTAGAATTGTTTTAGGTAGAATTGTTTTTAAGTTAGAACTATATTAGATAGAGTTATTATTTAATTAGAGTTCTATTATGACTTTTGGTCTTATTTAATTGACTTTTAATGTTTTGACTTTAGTCTTAATTGATCGACTTTCAATATCTTGACTTTAGTCTTGCTTAATTGACTTTAATTTTGACTTCAGTCTCACTTGATTGACTTTAATACCTTGACCTTAGCCTTGCTTGATTGAATTTTAATTTTTAGAGAACCCCCCTCCATTATTTCTTTAATTCTTTGGACCCCCAAATGGAGGGGTCCTTAAAGAAATATCCCACGAACCCTCAACAATTTTGCCTGAGAATCCGATTAATCGATTTTTTAGGTTCAAAATTTTAAATTAATTTCATTAATGTTTCACTTTAATTATTTAATGTTTTATTTATTAATTTCAAATTTTTTAATTATGAAAATTGTGAAATTACCGTTTTACCCCCAGAGAGGACTTTTCACGTTTTAAGTCAGTTTTTAATGTTCTAGGATGTTTTAGAATCGGTTTTTCATAAGGAATTCAATGAGAATGTTGGTTCGTGTCATTTATGAAGTTTTTTTTGTGTGAAATGATTGTAAACTTTATGAGGGGCATTTTCGTAATTTTGTTAAATTCTGTTAAAATTGGTGAAATGATTTATTTGGTTCCGATTTGTTATTTTATGTGTTCGAGAGAGTTTTCCTAAGCGTAACGTAGGCTCTAGGGTTGTTTTGAGGTTAGGGGTATTTTGATAATTTGGTAATTTTTTAGTGATTTTTATCGTGAAGTTCTTTTTGGTCTGCAAGATGATGATTTCTATGTTTCTAGGGTCGTATTTTCCTAGCGTAGCGTGGTTTCTAAGGTTTTGTCAATTCGAGATACCTCATCCGGATTTCTGAAACACATCTGATAACAAAATAAAGCAACGGAATACACATCCATCATTGGGAATCATTGCAATCGGATTGACGAGTTGATTAATCAGGCGAGTGCAAAAATGGGGTGTCTACAGATGCCCCTCTTTGGTAGAGGGTTGAAGCAAACTAGATAGCAAATCTATTTTGGTAGATAGTGCGATATCTGAATGCCAAAGCTAGTGACAGTTCATTTTGCAGCCTGATTTAGCAATTCGTCAGGGTGTTCGGATCCTTGAGGGTAAAGCTCTCCCCGAATCAAAAAGTTGTCAGGTCCTTGAGCGCAAACTCTCACTGACGGTGTCAGATCCTTGAATTTTAGAGAATTCTCCCTGACTAAAAAGTGCAAATGTGCAAGTGTGTGCACTGTGTGAAACTGAGTAAAACCTGAGCATAAATTGAGCATAGTTTGAGTATAAACTGAGCATAATTTGAATATAAACTGAGCATAATTTGAATATAATATGAGCATAAACTGAGCATAATTCCGAGAAAACCCTCGGCGGCGTCTGAGCATAGTTCCGAGAAAACCCTCGGCGGCATCTGAGCATAGTTCCGAGAAAACCCTCGGCGGTATCTGAGCATAGTTCCGAGAAAACCCTCGGTGGTAACTGAGCATGGTTCCGAGAAAACCCTCGGCGGCATCTGAGCATAGTTCCGAGAAAACCCTCGGCGGCATCTGAGCATAGTTCCGAGAAAACCCTTGGCGGTAACTGAGCATAGTTCCGAGAAAACCCTCGGCGGTAACTGAGTATAGTTCCGAGAAAACCCTCGACGGTATCTGAGCATAGTTCCGAGAAAACCCTCGGCGGTATCTGAGCATAGTTCCGACAAAACCCTCGGCGGTATCTGAGCATAGTTCCGAGAAAACCCTCGGCGGTATCTGAGCATAGTTCCGAGAAGCATCTGCGGTATCTGAGCAAAATCCAAGATAACCCTTGACGGCAACTGAGCAAAATCCAAGATAACCCTTGGCGGAAACTGAGCAAAATCCAAGATAACCTTTGGCGGCAATTGAGCAAAATCCAAGATAACCCTTGGCGACAACTGAGCAAAATCCAAGATAACCCTTGGCGGAAACTGAGCAAAATCCAAGATAACCTTTGGCGGCAATTGAGCAAAATCCAAGATAACCCTTGGCGACAACTGAGCAAAATCCAAGATAACCCTTGGCGGAAACTGAGCAAAATCCAAGATAACCCTTGGCGGCATCTGAGCAAAATCCAAGATAACCCTTGGCGGAGAGTGAGCAAAATCCAAGATAACCCTTGGCGGAAACTGAGCAAAATCCAAGATAACCCTTGGCGGAGACTGAGCAAAATCCAAGATAACCCTTGGCGGCAACTGAGCAAAATCCAAGATAACCCTTGGCGGCATCTGAGCAAAATCCAAGATATCCCTGGCGGAAACTAAGCAAAATCCAAGATAACCCTTGGCGGCATCTGAGCAAAATCCAAGATATCCCTTGGCGGAAACTGAGCAAAATCCAAGATAACCCTTGGCGGAAACTGAGCAAAATCCAAGATAACCCTTGGCGGCATCTGAGTAAAATCCAAGATAACCCTTGGCGGCAACTGAGCAAAATCCAAGATAACCCTTGGCGGCATCTGAGCAAAATCCAAGATAACCCTTGGCGGCAACTGAGAAAAATCCAAGATAACCCTTGACCCTTGGCGGAAACTGAGCAAAATCCAAGATAACCCTTGGCGGAAACTGAGCAAAACTGGCAGAGGAATGAATGAATTTTGGAGAAATCTGATTAGAACGAACCGGAGAACGAATAAATCTGGAAGATAATGAATCTGGAAGAGAAATGATCAATTCCAAGAATGATTGGATCTGAAAAAAGAATCTGGAGACTGGAAGAATGTTATATCTCCTATGTGAGATCCGAAATGCTTTTGTTTGAACCTCAAGGATTTATCAAAAAGTTTTAAAACCTGAATTTTTATTTCTTTCGAACCTCAAGAGTTTTTTTGAAAAACTGTTATCAAGAGGGTTACCTTAAATTTGGGGTTCTCATTATCTCTTAGGATTAATACTGCTAAAAAATAAAATGCCTCTAGTTTGACAATGACCATGGCCTTGAAAATAATTGAACACATCATAAAAAAATGCCCCTAGTATAAGGGGGAAAAGTTACATTAAAAAAAAGAAAATGCCCCTTGTATGAAGGTTTGAAATAATTGATTACCACAAGCGCAATAAAGACTCAACTTTTTAAATTTTGATTAATTTTATTGAAGGTTTTGAGTCAGGCTCAAGAGTACAAAATTATTTCTTTTCGAGACTCATCATAGAATTCACCTTTATCTCCCTTGGTTCACTTGGGGAAGTAAACATTTTCAGATCGATCATAGACAAGATACTTGTGGCTTCTGAGTCTACGCCTGGCTTAAGCTAAGTATTGAACTTGGTTATTCGGACTTCTAATGTTTCAGCTCGGACCGCTCTCAGCTTGGGATCTTTTTTTATTTTGCTTTGTTGCTCTAACTTTTGCCTAGATCACCTTTTCAGGTTTTCTATCTAGCGAGCTTGCTCTAGCTTTTGCCTAGATCGCCTTTTCAGGTTTTCGATCTAGCGAGCTTTTTTTTCTTCTTGGCTCTTATTGTTGCCAAAGTTGTCCTTTCAGATTTTCAACCTTGCGAGCTTGCCTTAATTTTTGCCTAAATCGCCCTTTTCAGGTTTTCAACTTAGCAGGCTTCATCATTTTTTATCTTTTTTTTTTTTTGTCTCTGAACTTCTGGAGTTGCTGCCTAATCATGCTTTGCTATCTTCCTTGACTTTTCGCACGGTACTTAGGAGGACTTTTATAGGTAGGCTTAGGACTGGGTATAAAAAAGAAAGGGATTTTGAGGCTCAAAAACCCAAATGCCCCTTGTGTGGCATTTCATTTAAACTTTTTTCTTGAATTTTCTTCCCCATTTTGGATGATATTTCTTTCTCTTTTGAATTTTTTTTTTGATTTTTTGTGTGGGGAAATAGATTTTTTTTATTTTGATGTGGTCGGGCCTGAAGTAACTTCTCAGGTTGCCTACGTACCCCAGAATTTTAGGATCAGACCAAGACGTAGTTCGAAGTTTTCCCTCCCCTAGGTTAGGTGAACAGGCTGAGAAAGAAAAAGGCATAATTTTTTTTTGAAAATACTACAAAAGGGTTGAGAAAGGATATATTAAACTGGGTAACTGGGTAATATGAAGGTTGATTCGGCCAAAGATGGCCTCCTTAAATGTAGTACCGTTTGATTTAGTCAAGGTTGGTTGGTTCTGGTAATTCAATTCCATCATGATCTTGAAGTTTGACAGCCTTTCCTGGTAATATTTCCTTAACGAATGAATTTCTCCAATTGGATTCAGACTTTCTCCTATAGTCGAGGAGGAGTGTTCAATTTTCTTTGAAGTCTGATAGTTAAATCCTTGACTTGTAAATGATGAGCTTTGACCTTTTTGTCCAATGCACGGGTGACTCTTCTTAGATAAGTTTGCACATGGTACAGGGCTTTAACTCGTTTTCTTCTATCAAGTTTAATTCTTCATACTGCTGACGAACCTAATCTGTTTCTAACAAATGATTTTCCAACAAGACCCTGAGAGACGGAATTTCCATTTCAACTGGCAAGACTGCTTCCATGCCATACACTAAAGAGTGGGGAGTAGCTCCAGTAGAGGATCGAATTAGAGTTCGATATTGTCCACAGCGTGAATGATAATTTTTCTGACCAATCTCGATGTTATTGACTCATTTTCCTGATGATAGTCTTGATACTTTTACTAACTACTTCAACCGTTCCATTGATCTGAGGACGGTAGGAGGATGATTTGTGATTCCGGATCTTCAACTTTGAACACAGAGTAATGATTTATGCTTTGAAGTACGACCCATTATCAGAGATCAGTTCAAAAGGTATCCCCATATCGATTGATAATATGTGATTTGCAACTCAAGATATAGTGAGGATAGCACTGATACATTTTATAATATCTTCTTTGATTCCATTGATATAGACGAGTATTTATTTCATGTTGAACAACACTCAAGCTTGTACCTAACATACCCTCATATGATCACACGAACAAGTCTTTTGAAATTTCTGAGTAAATTCATTATCCCCTCGTGTTCCTTTAGGGATAAGATGGTTTCTATTTGAATCTCTTTAGGAATTTAATTATGTTCCGAGGTCAATGACCTTTGCTCTCTTGAGCCCGACTCTTATCTTCTTGTTCAAAAACGAAATCTATCAAATTATTAGTTAATTCGTTAATGCGCTCGAGGTATTCAAAAATTTCCTTTATCCGATCAATTTCAGATGGGGCAACAGACACCTCTATAGACTCAATGAACTAACCTGACTCAATAGGAAATAGTAGACTCAATCTAAGGAAGACATGACCTTGTTGGAAAAAAGGACTCGAGTTAACCCAAATGACTCACGAAAACTTAAGGCAAGTACCCACACGAGTTTGATTAGGACTGAGATATTGCTTATAACCGGTAGGATTGAAGCACTATGATTTTCAAAGAACAACTGGATGATGTTGAGAAATTTTGAGGTCATTTCTGACTGTTGACTTGATATTGACGTTTACTCTAACTGACCGGATTTACAACCCTAGCTAGACGATAGACGATTGAGCTTAGATACAATGATAACCCTTAAAACCTCTTTGAAGGTGAATTTAACCAATTTCAGTGTCACCCCCTTGATAACATTTTAAATGAACCCTGAGATTTTATAGAATTTTGTGCACCAATCCGTTAAACAATTCATCCATTCAATGATTATTCAGAAGAAAAATAATTTTATTGCACTCTTGAAAATAACAATTTTCACAATTCTGATTATTTTTTGCAATCATTTTCTTTTTAGAAAAACATATTTTGATAATTTTACAAGCTCTATGCAAAAAATAGATTTTTGGTAAAAAACATATTTAAAAAATTTTCCATGCAAAAATAGATCTTTTGTAAATCATTTTCTTTTCTTTTGAAAAATATTTTCTTCTTGAAAAACATTTTTTCTCTGAAAAATACTTTTTTATTTGAAAATCATTTTCTCTAAGAAAATCTTGTTCTTATGAAAAATATTTTTTGGAAAACGTTTTTTCTTAGAAAATATTTTTTCCTAGGGAATAACATGTTTTCTGGAAAACATTTTTTCTGGAAAATACTTTGCCTTTGTAAACTATTTTTCTTCTTTGAAAATTTGATTTCTATTTCGATTTAAATGGCCCGGTCCATCAGGACTGTTGGATCGGGATGGACTGGGTCATTATTGTAAAAGAATGGATTCTTTATTGGGTCGGTGCACCCATTTTGATTTTCAAAAACAATATTTTTTATCCTTGAGGACAATCATATACTCTGATCTCACCATTCACATCACTCACATACATTCATCAATCAACGGACTCCATTCAATAAACAACCCGGGAACACCCACGATAAGTTCGGGTCGTGACCTACTGGGAAGGTTTCTAGACTCTAAGTTTACTACGTGCAATGCATTTTTATCTGGCCACCCTTGCCCAAGTACACCTATATACCTTTCGATACGTGGTGACTTGGTTTGATATACCGTATAGGTGATAATCTAAAACCTCAACTCACTTCTCTGAAGCCAAAAACAGCCAGTTCGATCTCCAGTTGAGAGGTGGCGCACAATGCTGAGCAAGGGCCCACTTAAATACCTCTCGTCTAGAATAGACGTAGTCTATCCCCCTCGTACAGTAGGGTACAGCGGGGCAAGATCTTGCTTAGGCACCGATTTTGACTAAGAAGTGCAATTGATATACTTAGATTATCTTTTACACCTACGAGTACGAGTCAAGAGTTGTAGCTTTCATAAATGGTTTGGCATCCCACGAGGGGACCGACCACGTACTAGTACTACGTTGGCAATCGGGACATGTGACTGTGTGGTTCACAATAGGTAAAAGGCTCAGGTCGCTCCAGCCTGGGTGCATCAATACATCTCTCAGAATCACCTGATTAGACGGTATTGATGCTCCAGTTTGATATACCCTAAGGTACGTGACTGGAGTTGTGGTTTTCATGAATGACGTCGCATCTCCGAAGAGATCGGGCCACGCACTAGTGCCACATTGGCTATATAGGACGTGTAAGTGTGCAAAATAATAAACGTGCATGTGGTGTGTGCAATACAGGGTGGGGTGTGCCCGGGGCCTTTTCAAACAAATGGGCCCATGGCCCTGATCAAACCAATCAAACCATCAACATATGGATATCAAATAAATATTGATCAAAAATACAGAAATATCCAAAATATCCAATTTGAAATCAAAGCATGTATATATCCATTAGGATCATGGCCTTTCAGATAATCAATCAATGAACATAACATGGAATAATCGATCAGATCCAATATTGAAACATGTATAAAAAATTCTTTTTTTTTCTTTCCTTGGAATTTTAGGAATTTTTTGCATTTTTGAATTTAGGACTCAACAAATTTCTCAATGAGAACTTGGGTTATCTCGACTAATACATTAAGATTTCAAAATTACTAAGGGTCATTAGGGCACGTGATTCCCTCATTGATAATCTAATTCCATGGCCTTTACAATTTTGATTGGAAAAAGATTTGGATCCAAAAAGAGAAAAAAATTCAATTTTAAAAATGAGAAATTTAGGTCCAAGGTTTTGAAAATGAGTGATTATGAAATCTCAAATCAAAGTTTATGATGAAATTCATTTTATTATTTTTTTTTTTTTTAAAATTGAAAATTTCCTTTAAAAGTTTATGGAATTTTGTTCGCCACAGACACGTGGCATTAGATCACCTTTTTGGATGCCACGTGGCGAGATTGTTAACCCTTAGTAAGGAAGAGACCTTACTAATTAGTAAGACTAGCCCATTTTATTTTTAAAAAAAATTACAAGCCACAAATTTTTATGTTGATGCCACGATACCCGCAATCTAACTTTCTTCGATTGTTGCCATCCCATACACATAGACCACCATCTTCTTGCTACCACCACACAACAAAACTCTCATTTTTTTATTTTATTTTATTTTATTTTAAATAAAATTGCTGCCACGTGGGGAGGTCAATGACCCTTAATAAGGAAGAAAACCTTACTAAACTTGTGAGGCTAGCCTTACACTTTTGTATATTTTTTCTTTACCTACAACCACACATCTCACGTGCACAACTCACAACTTATTTTTATTTATGTTGCTGCCAGCAACATTCACAAATCATATGCTGCCAACACACAAAACACACAACCCTTTTTTTTTTTTTAATGTGTGTTGTTGCCACAACACAAACTCACACCAACTCACTTTCTTTCAAATATTGTTGTCAGCACATAGCCAACACAACTTTCATTGAAATGTTGCTGCCAGCACATAGCCAATACAACTTTCACACTATTTTCTTTTATATAAAAAAACAGCACATATATATTTTTGATGTTTTATGATCTTCCTGCCAAAAGACAGACGAACTCAATTTCTTTTGGTGTCTTTCCCTTCATCATACCAACTACAACCTAACACGTCAAGCCCAACAAACTCTTAATTTCCAAATAGTTTGCAGCCCACAAAAGGCAACGAGAGTGGCTTGATCAACTTGACAAAGTCAGCATCCCAGACTTTGAGGTCGGTTTTATGAGCAATGGTGGTGGAGGTTTCAACGTGTTTCTTGTAGTATTTGATGATCTTTGCTAAGATCTTAGCAGTAACGTTGGATAATGGAATCAAACCTTCTGCATAATCGACCTCGATCATATGTTTGATGGTTTGAGATTGAAGAGCCACATCTTCCTCTAAATCTAACAGACCCACAATGTTAACTTCTTCTTCTGCTACTAATTCACCAAATGGAACAAGAGGAGGACACAACCATGTCGTTCCTATCTGAAACAGAAGCACTATGTTTTTGAGATTTTTTGAGATTAACAGCCTCTGCTAGTATGAGAACGTTGCATTGTTTGCGATTAACCACGTAAGGAGAGGGCGAAACGGAAGAAGCAGTAGAACAAGTATGAGGGATTGGAGTTGGGTAAGGGGGAAGATAGTGAGGGAAAGGAGGATGTAGTATTGGTTTTGGTGTTCTTGGTTCCGAATTTTTCAGCACCAATGGCGTCATGAAGAACAACGGTCATTAATAAACCCAGAATGGTTATCTTACCATGAGAACAAGCTCTCTGGATCTGTTGAAGATTGAAGGATTTGGGGATTTTTCCATTAATACCCTAGCCCTGATTTGAGATTTGTTACCACAGAATGGGCAACATCGGTGGTGCAAGAAGATGAGAAAGAGAGGGAGGGCAGTTCCTCTGTTTTCAAGAACAACAGAGATTTTGTTTTTTTTCTTTTTATATAAAAAAAAACGAGAAAAACAAAAAAAAAAACAAAATTTGTCTTTTTTTCATGGCAACCCAAGAATTGTCTCCCCTTCTCTCTGCATAGATCCCCTATCCTCCTAAATTGCATGCCCATCAGCACTATTTTGTCTTGCATCATTAATTTCTTTCAAAAAAATTTGGGTCTTTAAAAGTAATCCCTTATTGGGACCATCTAAAAATTACTTTCAAGAAAAGAATACCCGAAATCTTAATGCCAATTAGACAATCCAATCCTCAAATTCTGGAAATTTAAAATTATTATGACTCACCCAATGTGACCCTGATTGCACCATAAAAAACAAGATTCTAAAAAATAATCAAAATCCAAATAAATGATGCTAAAAGAACAAAATAGTAAAATCTAAAAAGAAGAAAAAATAAATAAATAAACAAAATAAAAAAAAACTAGGTATTTTTGGCAATGTTCCCATATTTGGGGTTTTTCAAGTTTGATTCTCAATTGTCCCCAGCGGAGTCGCCACTGAAAGCGCCCTCGATCCGTGAGGTGCGCGGATCCGCTTTTGACCCTTGAGGTTTGGGAGTCGCCACCTAGTTATTGTGGTCTAGGAACCAAACTGACTCTAACATGGATAAAAAGAACTAATCTACCATAAAAAATCTGAATTCGGGGATCAAGTTACGGGGTTGGAAGGTGTTAGGCACCAACCCCGCCCGGCCAAAACCGGTCTCTACTAACTTCCCAAGTAAATTACATTGCTAAAACCTAGATAAAAATAAATAAAAATAAAAATTTACCTTTCCGATAGCAAGGACTTTGTTCCCTCAGATCTGACAAAAGAGTTCCTTGTACCGTGCTCCCTCGCTTCGTTCTGTCTCCGGATTTGACTTCAGATCTCCTAGATCAAGGTATCTCCTTGTTTCTGAATCTGAACTCTTCAAGTTTGTTGCGGATTTGGGGGTGTTTTTGGAGGGCTTTTAGGTGTTTTCTAGACTAAAATTGAAGGAGGGATGTTAGGTAAGGAGTTGGGGCTCCAAAACTAGGGTTTATGGGGGGCTAGGAGAGCTTTTAGACCTACTTCTCCTAGGGTTTATTATTTGATACGAAAATAGGGTGTGAGCACCTCTATTTATAGATGTTTTTAGGGGTTGATTTGGATACAGTTAGTGTTTAATTAGAGATCTTTTAATTAGAGTTGTGTTTTAGTTAAATTGTTTTAGGTAGAATTGTGTTTTAATTAGAATTGTTTTAGGTAGAATTGTTTTTAAGTTAGAACTCTATTAGATAGAGTTATTATTTAATTAGAGTTCTATTATGACTTTTGGTCTTATTTAATTGACTTTTAATGTTTTGACTTTAGTCTTAATTGATCGACTTTCAATATCTTGACTTTAGTCTTGCTTAATTGACTTTAATTTTGACTTCAGTCTCACTTGATTGACTTTAATACCTTGACCTTAGCCTTGCTTGATTGACTTTTAATTTTTAGAGAACCCCCCTCCATTATTTCTTTAATTCTTTGGACTCCCAAATGGAGGGGTCCTTAAAGAAATATCCCACGAACTCTCAACAATTTTGCCTGAGAATCCGATTAATCGATTTTTAGGTTCAAAATTTTAAATTAATTTCATTAATGTTTCACTTTAATTATTTAATGTTTTATTTATTAATTTCAAAATTTTTAATTATGAAAATTGTGAAATTACCGTTTTACCCCCGGAGAGGATTTTTCACGTTTTAAGTCAGTTTTTAATGTTCTAGGATGTTTTAGAATCGGTTTGTCATAAGGAATTCAATGAGAATGTTAGTTTGTGTCATTTATGAAGTTTTTTTTGTGTGAAATGATTGTAAACTTTATGAGGGGCATTTTCGTAATTTTGTCAAATTCTGTTAAAATTGGTGAAATGATTTATTTGGTTCCGATTTGTTATTTTATGTGTTCGAGAGAGTTTTCTTAAGCGTAACGTAGGCTCTAGGGTTGTTTTGAGGTTAGGGGTATTTTGATAATTTGGTAATTTTTTAGTGATTTTTATCGTGAAGTTCTTTTTGGTCTGCAAGATGATGATTTCTATGTTTCTAGGGTTGTATTTTCCTAGCGTAGCGTGATTTCTAAGGTTTTGTCAATTCGAGATACCTCATCCGGATTTCTGAAACACATCTGGTAACAAAATAAAGCAACGGAATACACATCCATCATTGGGAATCATTGCAATCGGATTGACGAGTTGATTAATCAGGCGAGTGCAAAAATGGGGTGTCTACAACGTGGTACAGGGCTCTAAGTCGTTTTTCATCAATTAAATGTAGCTCTTCGTACCGATGACGGACCCAGTCTGCTTATGATAATTGACTTTCCATTAGGATCCTTAGGGAAGGGATTTCCATTTTGACCGGTATGACAGCTTCCATTCCGTACACAAGTGAATACGGGGTGGCTCCAGTGGAGGATCGTATTGAGGTGCGGTATGCCCAGAGCGAAAATGGTAATTTTTCAGACCAATCCCTGTGCGATTGACACATTTTCCTGATAATTGTCTTGAGATTCTTGTTGGCTGCTTCTACTGCTCCATTAGTTTGAGGACGGTAAGGAGATGATTTTTGATACTGGATCTTGAATTTTGAATATAGTGTAATGACTTCAGCTTTGAAATGTGACCCATTATCCGAAATCAGTTCAGAAGGTACCCCATATCGACTGATGACATGCGCTTGGATGAACTTGGCAACTTTAGATGCATTGAGAATGGCGTATGAAATGGCTTCTACCCATTTTGTGAAATAATCAATGGCCACTAGAATGTACTCATGTCCATTCGATGCTTTAGGTGTGATTTTGCCAATTATATCAATTGCCCAAACAGAGAACGGCCATGGAGAGGTCAAGCCAACTAGCTGAGATGGGGCAACGTGTATGAGGTTAGCGTGTATTTGACACTTATGGCAGGTCTTCACCAAATGGTGACAATCTGTTTCCATTGTCGGCCAATAATACCCTTGCCTCATGATTCGTTTGGCTAGTATTTTCCCATTCATGTGTGGTCCACAATCCCCCGAATGCAGTTCTGACATTATCCATTCAGCTTTATTTTCGTCAACACATGACAAATGGATTCCGTCATATGATCTTTTATATAAATTCCCTACACATAGTATGAACTGGGATGCGAATCTCTGCAGAATTTGTCGTTCTTTCCTAGATGATTCAATTGGGAACTCTTGTCTTTCTAGGACTTTCTTGATGTCAGTATATCATGGCTTTCCGTCAGGGAGTCGAGCAGCGATGTCGAACTGGTAGCAATATACGGGTTTATCTTTGATTTCGATTGTGATGGGCCTTAGTTCCATGCCTGGAGGTAAATGGATCATTGAAGAGAGAGTAGCTAGGGCATCTACGAATCTGTTATCTTCCCTTGCTAGATGTTGAAACAAGATGGTTTTGAATTTCCTCACCAGATTTAACAGATATTCATGATAAGGTTTCAGTTTTGCATCTTTGGTTTTCCACTCTTCCAACGATTGATGTATGACCAAAGCTGAATCTCCAAATACTTCAATTTCTGTTATACCCAAATTCAATGCAGCCTCAAGCCCGGCGATACACGCTTCATATTTGACTGTATTATTCGTATTGGAGAAAGCCAGCTTAACAGCGATCGGAATGTAGCATCTTTCGGGAGATAACAAAATCGCCCCTATTCCATACCCATTTTGATTTGCAGCTCTATCGAAGTATAGTTGCCATACTTGGTTTCGTGGTTCTTCTTCGAGATTCAAGATATTTTCATCTGGGAATTGATTGACAGGTCTTATTCCCTCTATTACGGGATGATCGGCCAAGTACTCTGCTATTGCTCTTCCCTTAATAGGTTTTTGTGTAATATGTGTGATATCGAATTTTGATAACAGAAGTAACCATCGTGCAGTCCTTCCTGTCAATGTCGGCTTTTCAAAAAGATATTTTAAAGGATCCATCCGGGATAACAGAATGACTAAGTGGGAGAGTATGTAGTGCTGAAGCCTTTGAGTAGCCCATACTAATGCTAGGCAGGTCTTTTCAAGAGTTGAATATTTTCATTCGTACTTTAACATCTTCTTGCTGATGTAATAGATGGCTTTCTCTTTATGATTGTCTTTGTTGTACTGTGCCAACATACATTCCATAACTTATTCTGTGACTAATAGGTAAAGGAGGAGAGGTTCACCCGGGGTAGGCGGGACAAGAATAGGTGGATTCGAGAGATACTCTTTGACTTGATCAAAGAATTTTTGACATTGCTCATTCCATACTGTTGGTTCGTTCTTTTTGAGAAGTTTGAATATCGGCTTGCATACATTGGTGAGCTGAGCGATGAATCTACTGACATACTGAATTCTGCCTAAAAACCCTCGAATCTGCTTTTCAGTCTTAGGCGGTACCATTTCCTGTATAGCTTTGATTTTCCCGTGGTCCACTTTGATCCCTCTTTGACTGACCACGAATCCTAGTAATTTTCCTGAAGTCACTCCGAATACGCATTTCTGTGGATTAAGACGTAACTGGTATTTCTGAATCCTTGTGAGAGAAACTTTTATAGTGCAGCGGCGTGTCCCGATCATTCCTTAGATTTGACTATCATGTCGTCCACATAAACCTCAACTTCCTTATGTATCATGTCGTGTAATAAGGTCGTAGCTGTTCTCTGATATGTGGCCCTAGCATTTTTTAGATCGAAAGGCATGACTTTATAACAAAAGGTTCCCCATTGGGTGATGAACGAGGTCTTTTGCATGTCGTGCGGATCCATCTTTATCTGGTTGTATCCTGAAAAACCATCCATAAACGAGAGCATGGCATGTCCTGCAGTGTTGTCGACCAGTACGTCTATGTGAGGCAATGGAAAGCTATCTTTTGGACTTGCCTTGTTTAGATCTCTGAAATCCACGCACATCTTGACTTTTTCGTCTTTTTTAGGAACTAGGACTATATTAACGATCCATTCTGGGTACTCTACCACTTCCAAAAATCCGGTATTGATCTGCTTGGTGACTTCTTCTTTAATTTTCAAAGTCCATTCTGGCTTCATACGTTGGAGTTTCTGTTTTACTGGTCAAGCGTCGGGATACAATGGAATTCGATGCTGAACAATGTCCGTGCTCACCCCTGGCATGTCCATATACGATCACGCGAACACGTCTTTAAATTTTTTGAGTAAGTTTACTATTCTCTCGCGCTCCTCAGGAGACAAGGTGACACCAATTTGAATCTCTTGAGGGTTTTCTTTAGTCCCGAGATTGACTAGTTCTGTTTCCTTCATTACCGGTTGAGTCTGACGTTCATTCTCTTGCTCAAGTAATTTGATTAGTTCGATAGGGGTTTCTTCGTCAGAAGATTCCTTATTCGAAGCGAGATTATTAGTTAAATCATTATTACACTCGAGATAATCAGAAACTTTTTCTATTTCATTAAAGATGGATGGGGTGACAGGACTAACTACGGACTCAACAGACTCAGCAAGACTAACTTGACTAGACTCAACGTAAAGCAAAAGACTCATTACATGGTAATTAGAAAGTGACCCAACTGCGGATTTGATTACAGACTGTGGGCTTTGAGCACCACCTTTGACTGACAAGACTGACATATTGACTTCTTCGAGAAACATTTGGGCGATATTGAGTGAATCGACGGTTATCTGCCAATCGTCAGCTTCTTTCAGTTCTTTAGATGCCTTATTTTCCTCCTTGTCAGGCCAACTCATCCCGAAGAAGATCTCAAACCCTGGTTGGCGGGTACCTGTGAGGTGATTAATGAAAGGTTCTAGGAAACCACAGTAAGGAAAGTCTTTTTCTGCTTTCACGAAGTGCCCATTAAGGGTTTTTCGATAGGGCTTCATATTAATCAAATCGACGACATGCCCCTGTCTTTTCGTATTTGCCTTGTCTATCTTTATCTTCCAATACCAGGCCCAATCTTCTTTGGTAGGTTCATACCCTAATCCGAAAGTCCCAACTACTTCTCGAATGACCGGTGCAGTTCTGATCCCTTGTTGTCTACGACCTAAGCCCATGCCCGGGAATAATCTCATGTCTTTGAACATACTGGCCACATAGCAGCTGAATGTGTTATCGATAGGAACAAACTCTTTTGTAGGGTTATCCCATTGGACGGCATGAATCTTTTCAAATTTGAACCCACTGAGTTGTATTTCTCGTTGTTCGGGTTGGATTTCGGGTAGCAACTTTTCCTTAGTTTCGATGTTGTTGACGATCCCTATGATTTCAACGACTTCATGAAGTGTGATCACTAAACCGTCCTTGATGAATTTAATCTTCTGATGTAGAGTAGACGGTACGACTTTGATCTGATGTAGCCATGGTCTCCCTAGTAATAGGTTAAATGATGATTGGATATCCAAGAGTTGGAATTCCACAGGGAAGTCTGCTATACCCGTGGATATTCGTAAGTGCAAAGTTCCCACTACATCTCTTTTCGTATTGTCATAAGCTCTGACACCTTGGCTAGTTGGTTTGAAGTCTTCTGCCTTGAATCTGAGACAAGTTGCGATTTTCAAAGGACAGACATTTAGTACGCTTCTATTGTCTACCAAGACTAGAGGAACTCTCATTCCATTGTAGTCAACTATGATATGCAACGGCTTCGTGCGGCTTGGTCCTTCTTTCGGGAGGTCTAAGTCTGAAAATGACAAATTATTCTCAACATGTGTTGCTCCTACTAGGTTGGCCAATTGATCCGGGGAAGTGTCGAGTGAAATTTGGGCTGCGCTTAATGCTTTGAGGACAGCTTCCCTATGAGTTGTGGAAGCCATGAGTAGACCCCAAACTGAAATGTTGGCACCTGCCCTTTTTAACTATTTTATTACGGCGTCATCTTCTTTAATAGTTTCCTTAACATGGTCCATTTTTTTCCTTTCTTGCTAAGGCTGTAGGGTTGTCAACACTGAGTTCTGGTGGTTTAAAGATTCTTCCTCCTCGGGTTGCATGTCTGACTTCATCACAAGAGAGTGAAAATGGCTCATCCTCCTCGGCCAATAATAAGGGTCTTCACCTGTTAAGGAGGATGCACTTTCTGGGACCATTTGTGTCAAGAGGTAACTGGTATATGATGGGCTATCGTAGCGGGGTGGGGATAAGCAGTACGTCTCGTCCTCAGCTAGGTCAAATGGCTCATGGTTTGTGGCATAGACCTCATCAGTGAAAGCTATTCCAACGAGGGGGTAACTGGGTGGCTTGATGTAGACTGGATGGATAAGGGAGACTGGGTCAAATGGTAACTGGGTTTTGGAGACCATATTTAGGGTAGGGGAGGTTGATATACAGGTAGTGGATTGGTAGTGACGTTTGGTGGTGTTGGGGTAGGGACGGTGATCTTTTTGGCGTCAATGAGCTTTTGGATGGCATGGCGAAAGGTAATACACCTATCAGTATGATGACCAGGGTTTTGATGGAATTCACAGAAGAGGTCAGGGTTGTATGACGTTGGTAGGGGGTTTGGTAGAGGCCGAGGTTGAAGAGGGGTGAGAAGCCCTTTCTTCAATAGTTTTTGGAAGGCTGCGGTGAGGGTCATTCCTAGATTCGTGAACTGTTGAAAGGGGGCTCTACTCGAATTTGCCTGAGTATTGGTTCGCGCTGGGGGTTGAACTGCGGTAGTGGAAGTGTTGGTTATATAGGCATGACTGATGTTGGGCTTAGGATTGGTGAAGGGCTTCTTGGGTTTATTATCAGAAGGGTTAGACAAAATCCCAGAGGCAAAGGCATCTTCGAGTTGGCTCCCAGCTTGTAACAGAGATTCAAATGTGGGGAGGTATTGGGTGACCAAATGCTGAGCATACCCTTGTGTGAGGTTTTTCAGTATGATTGCCACCTGTTTCTTTTCTGATGGTCTGTCCCACATTTGTGTAGCCTTAGCCCTCCAACGACCAATGAAGTCAGTAAACGTTTCCCCATTCTTTTGTTTAGTCGATTCCAAATCCCTCCGAGAAGTCTCAATCTCGGTGCTATATTTGTATTGATGCCAGAACGACTTTGACATATTTTCCCATGTTCCTATTGCAGTTGGATCCTGAGACATCAACCATCGTAGCGCAAATCCCGATAGAGTACGTTGGAACAACAATGTCATTTGTTCATCACTGAGGCCCATGGTGCGCATATTGGTGACATATACTTTGAGATGCGTTTTTGCACAACCCACTCCACTGAATTTTTCCATTTCTGGCATTACGAACTTCTCGGGCAAACGGATCTTAGGGATCTGATTTAGGGCCTCGATGCCTGCTGCGATTTCATCAATCCCTTTAATATTCTTTAAGGCTGTTTCCAACTGAGTCATTCTATTAGCCAGTATCGGACTTTCATGGAAGTGTTCCTTATTTCCATCAAGCTCGTAAACATCTTCCAGATTTCTAGCCGTACTTCCTTCCAGTCTTTTTCCTCTCTGATTATCTGGGAGATTTCTTGTCGATTCAGAGATCTGTTCTAGCACTTCTACCTTGCTTTTGATGCTATTTATGTCCATTGCAAACACCGCTAAGATCTTGCGAATTTCTGCGAGTTCGGATTCAGAGGCCATTTCTGATGGTTCACTTGGTGCTGATGTTCCACCTAAACGACCTGACTCTCGACTCCAACTGGGTGGTGGACGTTTAAGTTTGGGCGCAATAGTATCCTGTAACCCCATCAAAAGTGAATTAATAACTGGTAAATGTTCCCTCTTGATAGCATTTTCTTTCGTTATTACCTTCCCTGTTTTTTTTTTTTTTTGCAATTGATTAGATGTGTTGGTCAAGTTTATGACGAGGTGATTTATTATCAATTAGGACCTTGTTTATGCATTAAAGTTCGTACCAATTTCTGAATTATTTCTGTAAACAAAATAAAATCAAATTCAACAAAAAAAATGAGGAGATTCTCCTTTTATTACAAAGAATAAAAATAACTCGATCTAGGACCCTACTTTTCAAAAATGTTCTTCTATCCTCTTTTCTGCTTCTTGAATGCTTATTGGTCCTTTAATTCCACAAATGATCGATGATCCCAAGCTGTAGCTATATGTTCCACTAGTTGCCTGTTCAGTTCTTTAATAGGGTGTCGATTTTTCAGACGTATGGGGATCCATGAAGGGAGCCTCATCTGTCTTGGTATCATCCTCGGGCAATAAAAAGATGTGTTTAATAGTCCAGTGAGCGTTACGTGATCATATCCCTTTGAAGCAAGAATGATGCCTTCGCCTGTCCTCGATTCCAATTTATCTCAATTAACATCCCGAGCAGTCAAACTTGAGAGCCAAATTTTCCAATCTCCCACAGATGCAAAATCCACTAATATGTCATTTTATGTGAATTTATCCCATTTATCTTCCTTAATTCGTGGGAATTCTGCAATGCGGAGTCGAATGCACAGCAATATCCGCAAAGAAACCAGGTAACTGATGACCCATCCTAAAGGAAACCAATAAGTATGTAGACAATACCCCCAAGCATAAGGTAAAATCTCTAGCTTTCTTATGAGATTCCGGAGCGAAATCCCCGGGATGTTTAGATTTAGGAGTTCGGTGCACTTCTAAGAGTCTTCTCATGTTTAGTGAACCATGATTGATGAATCTTCTTGTTTTCTTAGGCTTAACCTCTAATCCTCTTGCTAGTTCTTCTATATGTTGAGATGGTAATGACCGATGGGCCATTGGGCCTGATGTACTTATCCTCATGATGCTACAGAAATCCTCGTGAGTTGGACAAAGTATGACTGAACCAAAGCGAAATATATTTGTCCTGATCCCAGAAATTGGCTGTGGCACATAAGAGGTTCCCATTGACATTCACTGACTTGAGGGAGAATACGCTTTGAAGTCTATATGCACCAAAATTGTACTTTTCAACAATGGTGAATGTTTCTAAGGCTTGATCCATCAACAATCGTACATCATCATGAGCCATTTATACAAACAACTATTTTCCATTATTGACACATTAAAAGAAATCAAGTTTACTTTTTATTTGGTACGATCTTTAATGTGAGTCATCCATTTTGACTTAAAGGAAAGTTGATCCATTGAATAAAACTGGTAAGATAGAGAAATTTGATTGTCAGATTTGGACCGGCTCTATCCAATGGATTCCAAAAAAAATAATATATCACCTCATTGACATTTTGTTAAACCAATTAACTCGATCGGCCAATATATCGATCTAAAGATTGATTTACCAATCGGGCTAATGGGTTTAAAAAATTGGCCTGCACATTTTGTCAATTACATCCCTTGGGTTGGACTGAAGTTGCAGGTTT
This sequence comes from Akebia trifoliata, assembly GCF_017979445.1. NCBI lineage: Eukaryota > Viridiplantae > Streptophyta > Magnoliopsida > Ranunculales > Lardizabalaceae > Akebia > Akebia trifoliata. The sequence continues at coordinate 16,650,564 of NC_141386.1, forward strand.
AATTTGAACGGTGTGGATCGGTCCACCCACTTTCCTTTTGGTTAAATTAAATAAAGCAACCCGGGAGCACTCTTGGTCATTTCGAGTCGTGGCCTAGTGGGACTGTACCTAAATTCGAGGTTCTAAGCTCACTATATGATTGATGCTAGGTTAGGACAAAGCTTAGGTCACTTCAGCCCGAAACACCGATATACTATCCCAGTTTTACTTGGTCAAACAGTACGTGGTGCTCTAGTTTGATATACCCGAAGGTACTGTACTGAAGTTGTAGCATTCACTGTCATCCCCTGTGTCCCGAAGGACCAGGTTAGCTTGGATCCGGCTACGGGGGTTTATAGGACATGTCATGATGCAAACATATATATGCATGCTCGTGAGTGTGTGCAAAGGGACAAAATGCGCCCGAGGCATTTTCGTGAATATACATCTATACAAACCACATTCATTCCATCATCAAACCAATCACAATGAATATAATAATCGATTACATCCAATCACAAACCAATGAAATAAAGGACAAAATCTAACCTAGTCTGAGAGTCTCATTGAGTCAACTGGGTTGACTCGAACAAAAGGTCGACCTAAGGATAGTCTTGGATCGGGTCAAGTTTGACCCTAAAATCCCCAGTGGAGTCGCCATTGAAATCGCCTCGACCTGTTTTCACTAAATAGTGAATAGGGGTCCGCTTTGTAAATGGGGGACTTTTAAGAAATGGGAGTCGCCACCTAGTTTAGGTCTAGGAACCATAAATGACTCCAAATGGATATGGGTCGATCCACGGATCAAATAGATGGTTAAGGGGTCAGATTACAGGTTTCGGAAGTGTTAGGCACCGAACCCGTCTGATCAAGACGATCGGTCTCTAATACAATCAAAAATCATCCTATGGTCAACATATAAAGACTACGGTCAAGGTCACAGTCCAATCATCATCATCAATTTATGTTGGATTTTCCAACCAAATCCTATGGCTAAAAATTGTCTCAATTATCACATGATCCTTCTTTGAATTCCACAAAATATGGAAGGGTTTGAAAAAACCCTAATTAGCTCCATGACCTGAAATCAATTAAGAAACTCCACCTGCAAATATTCATTAAACTGTCCAAAATAGAAAATCATGAGAATATTCTGAATAGGAAGATTACAAATAGAAACCTGTCAAATTGGGACTTATAATATTTCCAAATTAGGAACATAAAATTTCCTAAATCAGAATTGAAAAGATATATGCTGAATTTCCAAATTAAAAATTTAAAAAGATACATTTTCTAAAATAAAACATTTCAAAAATGTAAGTTTCTAAATTTAAAACTCCCAAATTTCCATGAACATGAACCTCCTAAATATAAAAATGTGCAGAATCTTCTAAATTGGAAAATTGCTAAAATATGAAATTTCTGAATCAGAAATCTATAAATATATTCTCCCAAAATAGGAAACTATGCAATCCTATATTTATAAAGTTTTCAAGTACGAGTTTTCTAATGATCCACAAATAATCTCCAAAAAGAAAATTATATAATCAATGAAGTCCCAAATTAAAAGATTATGAATTTGCCAAAAATCACCAAATCGAAAATTGACAAATATTATCGTGAAAAAATTCCAAGTTAGAAAGAACAATTCACAAGAAAATTCTTCTATTCATGAATCCCTAGAATAACCAAACGAGCATGCACACATGATTTTCGATTTTTGTCAAAATAGCTATCATTCAATAACAAACATAGTTGTCGAGTCAAGGAATACGTTGATCACATGGAAAAATCTTAAAATAATACAAAGAACTCGAACATCATCATAGATCATGCAAATCCAACTCGATCATAATAACCATGATAAAAAAAAAATCCTATAATCCTACCAACATGCGGAAATAAATAATAAAAAATAAATAAAATAAAAAAGATAAAAATAAAATAAAACACCTAAAAACCTACATAAAAAAAACTAAAGAATAAAAGATTCTCCTAACCTATTGACATGCAAAAACCTATCACTACGTAAAAGAACAAATGAAACACAAAAATCATGCACAAAAAATAAAATAAAAATAAAAATAAAAAATAAATAAAAATCAAACATTCTCCCAATCCTATTGAGACAAAAAAGGGGCAAATAAAATAAAATAATAAAAAATGTATAAAAAAAAAACATTTTATTAATCCTATCGGTATGTAAAAATAACTAATAAAAAACTATAAAAAAGATGCCTAAAACATAGTCTCCTAATATTATTAACGCACAATGAAATAAAAATGCAGAAAATGCATAAAAACATAAAATAAAAATAAAAATTTCTTCTAATCCTATAGACATGCAGTAATAGACGAAGATATAAAAAAAAAATGAAAACTTCTCTCAATCTTACCGACGTGCAAAAATAAGTAATACAAATAAATACAAAAATTAAAGAATGACTTACCTATAGAGAGATGACAGAAATTGATTCCTTCAAGTACGATCCTCAAAGACTCGTGAGCATCCGTATGTGTGAAGAGGATAACGGCTAAATGAGATGACTGCGGAGGCATTGTGAATTTGACGACGACTGACTGGGCAGCTGAGAGCGAAGATGACGAAGTTACAGCAAAACGTGGCTGCAACAGAGGCGTTTCTGTGTTCCCCTCTTCTCCTTTTGATTACTATCCGATAGAACACGAAAAAGAGAAGGGGACAGAGGGAGTTAACGGTGAGAGAGGGCTGTTGAAGATGCAGCCAAAACGTTGGCTGTTGCAGCGAAGTGTATGGGGAATAAGAGTGTTGGGAAGGTTGGGGCGTTGGTTTAGCAGAGAGAGATGTGTAGGAGAGTTGGATGGGTATGCTGTAGAGGGGAGGACATGAAAAGAGGTGTTGTAGGGGCTAAAATGGAGGTGAGGGACGTGAGAGGAAGACGAAGTGCAGAGAGAAAAGATGGAGTGCAGCTGCTGTTTCTATGAAACGTGGGTGAAGTTACTGTGCTGTAGTGGAGCCATTGGAGGAGAAGATGTGGAAGAAGAAGAACTCCAGCCGTTCAGCCTGTTTTCCCTTAGAGAGAGACGTCCGTGAGTAAAAGTCCAAGGAGGAGGAGACGTGCTGCCAGCCACAAGAAAGAAGACGTTCTCTCTTTTAAATAGAAAGTAAGTTTCTATTTTTTTAGTTTTTTTCTTTCTAATTTTTTTTCTTCTTTCTTTTTTCTCTTTGCGCGTCCTTTCCTTTGGGAGAATGGTGGTGGGGTGATCCCCCGCTACTCGTAGCATGATAACCTCGAGTTGTGATTGGTCTATTATAGCTTTGATTAAAAATTTTGTTTTAAATTTTATTGATTTGAATTTAATTTTAATTTTATTGGTTTAATTGTTTAACTTTTGATTTGATTTTAATTATTTAATTTTGAAGTGGATTTTAAATTTTTTAATTTTAAGTTTTAATTGTTTAATTTCAAATTAGATGTTAATTGTTTAATTTTGAATTAGATGTTAAATTTTAATTGTTTAGCTTTGAATTTTAATTGTTTAATTGTGAATTAGATTTTAAATTTTTTTATTTTGTATTAAATTTTATTTGTTTAATTTTAAGTTTTAATTGTTTAATTTTGAATTAGATGTTAATTGTTTTACTTTTAAGTTTTAATTATTTAATTTTGCATTAGATGTTAATTGTTTAATCTTAAGTTTTAATTGTTTAATTTTTGATTTAATTTTAATTTTTAATTTTAAGTTTTAATTGTTTAATTTTTTATTTGATTTTAATTTTTATTATATTTTCCTAAGGATCGAGATATCTAAGTTGAGTTTGGAGGTCGAGGGGTATTTCGGTATGATATTTCTTAAATTTCTTTGTTTTCGTTGGTTTGGGTCTCGTTAGACTCGAAATCATGTTATGAGTGCAATGAAGATACTTTTGAGGTCTTTCGGAAGTCCAAAATTTATAAGGGGTATTTTCATCATTTTGTCGATTTTTGTGAATTTTTACGAATTCTGGCGGGAGATTTCTTTTAGTCCCAACGTGATTATTTCTATGTTTCAAAGTCGTATTTTTCTAGCGTGGTGAGGTCTCTAGGTTATTGAACTGTGTGACGAGCCTAAGCGTACGTGCTTGCTAAATCGGGTGTGACGTATGACGATCCTAAGCGTGCGTAAATTTCTATGTCGAGTCGTAACGAGTAGGGGAGATGGAAAGAGTGAAAACGAAGGGAATCAGGGAAAATACTCACAAGCCTTCGAGTTCTTTGTGATCATCATTAGGAATTCACGGTAACCGGGTGAAGAATTGTCGAATTGGGCAGATGCAAAAATGGGGTGTTTACACTATCTAACACCAAACCCCATTTTGTACTTAAAAAACACCTAGAAACCTTTAAAACACCTAGAACATCTAGAAAATATTTAGATCTAGGAGGAGAATACCTCATCTCGGAGATCGAAAGCGGATTTAGTGCAGAAACAAAAGCAGTATGACTCATACACTCCGCCAGTTCTGAGGGAATCAACCATCGCAATCATCCAGGTAAACCAATTTTATTTATTTATTTTATTATTTTTAGGTCATTTTTCGCAATGTAATATTTTTGGGTATAATAGAGACCGGCGTTTGCCAAGCGAGATTGGTGCTTAACACCTTCCAATCTCATAATGTGATCACCGGACCCTTTTCTTTTTGTAGATTAATACTTTTTACCGATTTTGAGTCATGTTTCGATTCCTAGATCATAAAACTAGGTGGTGACTCCCAAACACTGGATCGAGGGCACTTTGAATATGTTGAAGAGGTTATATTTCAATTCATCCATACAAAGGACGCTTTCAACCTTGGACATCCCCAATCCATGGACCGTGTCATGCCAATAGTCTTAGCTATACAACTATCACTAAGGGTGACAGAGCCTCCATTAAACTTTACCAAGTAACTGAACTAATTTTGGTCACTAGTCTTGTATTTGGAGTAACCGCTATCCAAATACCATTGTGTGGAATATCTCACCTTAGGAAGGGTGTAAATCACGAGGTACTAGTTATCCCTAGATTTAATTTTTCAGTTTAAAACTAATTTTCAAGATAGAATATTATTTTTAGGAGAGAAGAAATTTACCTATAAAGTTCAGATTTCTCATTCCTTGGTGAGTATTTAAGTGGGATACCTACTTTTCTTTGGTGATTTTGAAGGTGATTTATTCTTTGAATTCTTTCCTACACCTAAACTACTTCCACTTGATCTGAAAGATACTCGAGCTTTCTGATTTAGGAGAGCAACTTATTTAAATAAGTCCCTCACAAAACTGTCCACATTAGGAGGTGAAGAGTTCCTTACTTCCTTGGACATGGAAGGCTCCTATTTCTTCATAGATGATTCAAATTTCTATAAAGGAGCCTTTTCTATCCCATGCCACTTTTATTCAACCACTAAAGATATACTAATAGTTTTAGGGTCGTTCTAGAGTAAATGATATTGTGTTCAATTTTAATGTGGCCGATTTATCCAGAGAAGTTGCAGGTGCCTACTTAATTCTTCTCATCAGAAAAGGAGGCTACTTGAGGAGAAGATTGATTTATCAATATTTGATAATCTTCAACTTCATCCACATAAGAGATAGAGATCACGGTGGATGCCATATGGATCCTGAGGTGTTACAATCATCAAAATTTGAAAATACTTGTTCAACACCCTCTGGCTCATCTGAGTCAATCCACGTAGCTTGTGCAGCCAGTTATTCCATTAAACCTAGATATTTGGAAATCGATTGTTCTAGGCTTCGAGAAATACACTATGAAAAAATGGATAATACCTCCACAGTGATAGCATTCAGTATCATAATTTGACATCTATGAAGCTTTACCAATGGATTGCCTTTCGTCATCACGATAACTCATTTTACTGAAGCTATCTGATCCTCTCTTCATATAGACAAAAATTTTCCCCATCAAAGTCATGTTCTCAACATCTAGGTCACTCTCACTATTTTCCTTAAGGATAATTTTACTATGAATTTGGGAAAAGGAATAAGATGACATGGAATTTACCTATTTAGAGGATGACTTTGAAGAAGAGAATTAGGACCACTGTTTACTCCTTTTAGGGAGGACCTTCAAGATGGAGCTCAACCATGATGAGCAATCCAATGAGTTCTTCAACACTCATGATTCATATCTCGGAACTACATTCGAGGTCGCAATGAAAGGAAACTTCTTAGGAATGGACCTAAGAACTTTCGTGTAAATTCTTCCTTCCGAAACAAACTATCCTTAGAAGTACATGGAAATACAATAGTTTCTAAATTTTGCATAAAGTTCTCGAAAAAAAATATTTTATTCCATCTTAATGTTCACAAAATAATTTGTTAACATTTGAAGTTTGAAATTTTGACAATGTAGGTTTCTAAGGAAGCCAAGCTTGGTTTATCCAATCGATATGTGACAATAAGTTTGATTCATTTGGGGAAATGCCACCATGTATAGAATTTAGTAATCTCATACTATGACAACTATCGGTTTTTAATTGTTTGGGTGGCTCATACTCTTTTTCTACTAAGAAAAAAATCACAACTTAAGGGAATTGATGAAGATCATCATCCTCATTTACATATATGCATAATTGAGCTGATGGATAGATGAAGGTCTAGAGGATGACCATTGTCGGACTTAGACATGGTACAAAGACTTGGGATCAATTCTAGGATGTTAAGCCTATCAAGAGTACCTCGCTTTAATACCGATTGAAAATTTCGGGCTTTTGTACCATGTCTAGTCCTATAAGGGGGTAAATAGAATAATTAAAATTTCTTTCGATTTATCCAATTTTAACTTAGATTAATAATTTAACTATGTGTTCTAAGTCATTCACCTAGCCTCGATTTTACACTCATGTCTCTAATTTGCATGTAATGAAAATACACTTGAAATTTAAACATTCATTTAACCATGTCATTCAATGGCATATTCAAATATGATTTACTATTCCGCATTCATGGCATTTCATGACATTTAAAACGTTTAAGTGTAAATTACAGAATCATGAAACATGCACGAGACATAAGACATCTAACGGATTGGTAATATACCTACATCCATTCTTACGACTAATCTTTAGTTTGCAATGTAATTGAACTTCACTTAGAATCTAAACATTCATGGCATGATATATATAACATAGTGTTCATTCATAACATGAATTTATCTAAGCATAAATTGATAGAAGCATTTTCACAAACACGAGACATGCATTTTATAGTGGTTCAGCAATGTGCCTATATCCACTCTCAAGGTTCTTACCTAGGAACTTGGTGTTCACTATCAAAGAGGTTTATGATTCACCTCGAACCTTTTACATAGAATTTTTATACCTAGTCTAAATTCTAAAACCTTAAGATCGAGAGAACACATCTTTTTGAAATTGTGAGTTTTGTTCCTCGAAAAGTCACGAACCTCTACTCTTGTCAAGAATCCTTGGTTCTAACAAGAGCTTGATTTTTGAGAGTTGAACCAAGTAAACATATACATATATTTTTAAAACTAAAAACAAAATCAAAGAGTCATTTAACTCTATAAGGTTTGCAGTGGCGATCTTGAGTTCTTTGAGTCCTTGAACTCACAAGTATGTCTCGACGGTTGGATATTCCAATCAAGCTTTCGAGTTTGTCGACTTCTTGTGATTACTCCTACCATTATCTCCTTTTGCTCCTTACTTCATGAATGTACCAATGTGTGTACAAGGTGAGATTTGATGGTTTGAGAGGGATCAAATGAGAAGTCAAGGAAGGATGAAGGTGTTCACCTAAGCTAGACTCTCATGAGAGTAGAGAAGATTCTCAAAATATGGAGATAGAAGTGGAAATCTTCTCTAGAGATTGATCCAAGGGGAGGGTATGGGTTGAAAGGATGTTCAACTAAATTTTAGGCCTTTCATCGCTAGAAAGAGGGTTAAAAGTATGTGAAAATGAAAGACTTTCTTTTTTCTAGCTTCAACCAACTCAAAGGAATGAGGTGGGGTTGGTAAAAATTAGAAAGAGACAAATTCGTGCCTCAACGGTAAAAAATATGACCATTTGAGCGCTTGCTGATAGTAGCACTGCCAGGTCCTTATGGTGGTGCTGTCAGCTACAAGTGAGGCACATTCGTAAATTATAAAAATGACCCCATAGAGTGTTTTAGCCATAATTTTCAAACGGTAGTTCCGTTTCGCATGTTATTCAAGGAGCTGATAGATATTACTATTTAGAACATCCCCATACTACCATTAAGGGGTGGACTATGATAAAAGTGGATGAAAAGACCAAAATACCTTTTTTGCCTTTTCGGATCAAATCGAGTTTTTAAAAAGGTCGGTGCTGAAACGGTTTGAAGGTGTGCTAAATTTTACCTATATAATATCACCAAAAAAACACCTAGGACAAAAAATGGTTTTAGGCTGGTCAAATCTTTAATATCCCCTCTAGGTTCATATTCGATTCCCGAAATGTCCGATGAGCGAATGGGTCAAGGAAAGAGTTTTTATAGTTGCTATGGGTTGACCTATCAATCATATAAGTGTTGGAAAATGATTTTAGGTGGTAGCATTAATTCTTAGGCTTTGTGAACACACATAGGGGCTTTTTGTAGAGGCGAGTGTGATTGAACAGCTTTTCGGAGTCTTCATATGTCTTCAATGGCAAATTGATCCAACACTCAACATGTGTCTCAGAATTGACAAAATATGGAATTTACATCAGCCTGGTTCACTATAGGTACTTGAATATCTTTTGAGGATTACCACACAAAATGCATTTGACTTTGTTGCGATGATTGGTAGGTGAGGTACTTCTATTTTTTAAAGGTGAGGAATCTTGTTGGGATCCCTGACTAGAATTGTGTCTATGCCCTCCATTCTTACCTTTAGAAGACTCATGAGTGTGCTCATACTAGAGGGTACTCCCTCCACTTGAGGGTGTACCTTTTTCTTGCTCCAATCCACGGGAGTATAATCTGTTGTAGACACCCCATTTTTGCATCTGCTTAATTCGACAATTCGTCACCCGGTTATGGTGAATTCCTAATGATGATCACAAAGAACTTGAAGGCTTGTGAGTACTATTCCTGATTCCTTCTATTTTCACTATTTTCATCTCCCCTACTCGTTACAACTCGACATAGAAATTCACGCACGCTTAGGATCGCTACACCTTACACCCGATTTAGCAAGCACGTACGCTTAGGTTTGCTACACAATTTGATAACCTAGAGATCTCGCTACATTAGAAAAATATGATTTTAAAATTTAGAAATAATCACGTTGGGACTGAAAGAAAGCTGACGTTAAAATTTATAAAAATTTGTAAAAATTGACAAAATGACGAAAATACCTTTCATAAATCCTGGACTTCCGAAAGACCTCGAAAGTACTTCCATTGCACTCAAAATATAATTTCGAATCTAACGGGACTAAAATCAACGAAAACAGAGGAGTTTAGAAAAATTCATAAAAATGATCGAAATGCCCCTCAACATCCAAATTCAACTTAGAGATCCCGATCCTTAGGAAAATGTAATAAAAATTGAAATCCAGATAAAAATCAAAACTAAACTAAAAATAAAATTCAAATTAAAAAATTAAACAATTCAAATTAAAAAGTTCAAACAATTAAAACTAAACAATTCAAATTAAGAAATCCAAACAATTAAAATCAAAATTGAATAATTAAAATTTAATCAAGGAGTCAAACTTAATAAAAAACAAATTAGAAATCATTCAACCAATCAAAATCAAAATCAAAAGGAAATTGACCAACAAAGCAGATTCCCACCGACAAATTAAATTGAAAACGAAATTGAATCACAAATTCAAATTGATCAACAAAACAAAATATAAATCAAATGACTGACTAAAACTCAAACTAAAAATTAAAATCAAATTTAAACCAATAAAATTCAAAACAAAATTAATCCATCAATAAAAATCCAAAATAAAAAATAATTAATCAAAACTTAGTTAGAATCAAAGACTAAACTTACCAATCACATTTCATCGAGGGAGGGCTATCGTAATACGAATAGTGTGGAATCCTCACCATCATTCTCTAAAAGGGAATTAAAAGGAAAAAAGAAATAGAGAAACATGTTAAAAAAGAAAGAAAAAATTAGAAAGTTCTTTTATAAATAGAGAAGGACATCTTCTCTATTAGGGGATGGACTTCTTTTTCTTCATTCACGTCTTCTTCTTTTCTTATTCAACGCCTCTCTCTCTTGGAGGTCGCTCTCTTCTCTCTTTCTTAGACGTACAGACCAGCTGCCCAGCTCCTCTCCACGCCCCCCTTGCTACCCTCTACATCACCTCCACTTACCTGTAACACATCCCACTCCATTAACGCCCCAACTCTCAGCCCTCATCCTTTACAACAACAGCCTTCTCCAGCCCACCTCTCCACGTCCTCCCATTGCTGTCCTTGCATCATCTCCACAACAGAACCTACGATTTTCACCTCAGTCACCTATTTTTCTCACGTTTCCTGCTGCCCAGTTCTTCTCCACATCCTCTCCCACTCCCAACCATTCTTTATCACCCCAATCTCCTCTGTCACGTCTGCTATATTCCCCTAGTCCTCTATTTGTCTTCATCTCATCTTCAACAACACTATAGAGTAGCTACCTTGCTGCCTTCATCAACTTCAACTGCCATTTTCATATTCTCCACAGAATCTGTAGCACAAGCTAATTATAAAATGCCTCATTCTCCATTTCTATCGCAGCAACCACCACAGGGACTCACGAGCCTTCGGTTATATCTGAAGGGATCAGGCCATTGCTCTCGGACTAATAGGTGAGTTATTGTTGTTTTTATATTTATTTATTTATTTATCTATTTTTACTTTTTTCATGATTTCTTATCTTACCTCCTCGCTCTCTGTGGCACTTTTTCGATTTTCATCTCTATGTTTGTGTGATAAATTTGTCTTCACATTGAAGTTTCACGTCAATTTATGATGTCATGAAAAAACTTGAGTACGAGATGGATTTTTCGTGATGCTACGTGGCGATTTTGTTACGTTTTTTTTGTTTATATATTGTGTGTATTACGTTGCCGTTTTGTATATTTTTCCTTTTTTTATTATTTATTTATTTGTTTCTGTATATCAATAGGTTTCACTGAGTATTTATTTTGGATGATTTATTAGTTTTTACTTTTTTATTTTGGCATGTCAATATGATTAGAAGAATTTTGTTTCTTTATATTTTTATATATTTTATATATTTTAATTTATTTTTTGGCATGATGATAAGATTAGAGATTATTATTATTATTTTTTTTCAGATTTTCATCAATAGGATAGGAAGAATGTTTGTTTTCTATGTGTGTTCCATGTTTTTATTCTTATTGAATGTCGTTAGTATTAGGGGGATATTTTTACTTTATGCGGCTTTTCCATTTTTGTATCAATAAGATTAGGATATTTTTTATTTTCTTTGTATGTTTCATTCATTCACATACCTATTGATAGGATTAGGAGAACATTTTCATGCATCTATCTTGTTTATTCTTATCTTTTGTTTCTTTATTTTATTTTATTTTATTCTTTTTTGCATGTTAGAAGGATTAGAGGACTTTTCTGTCATGATCATCATGCTCAAGATAGATTTACATGATTTATGATGATTTTTGAGCTCTTTTTGTTATTTTAAGTTTTTTTTATGTAATTAGTGCACTCCTTGACTTGATGAATATGCATGCCATTGAATGAAAGCCATTTTGACAAAATTGAAAATCATGTATGCATGTTCGTTTGATTAGTTTAAGACTTGATAAATATGGAATGTTTCTTATGGATTTTCCTTCAAATTTTGAAATTTTATACAATGATATTTATCAATGTCCAATTTTGTAAGTATGATAACCCGAATTCTTTGTTATTTGGTAAATTTCCAATTGGGTGATTCTTGACAAATCTATAAGCTTTCAATTTGGGACTTCATTGTTTATATAATTCTCCTTTTTGAAAATTATTTGTGAATCATTGCAAAATTCATATTTGGAAACTTTCTAATATGAGATTGCATAGTTTTCTTCTTTGGGAGAATATATTAATAGGTTTCTAATTTAGAAATTTCATATTTTAACAATTTTCCAATTTAGAAGATTCTGCATTTTTATATTTAGAAGGTTTACATTCATATGAAATTTGGGAACTCCTAATTAAAAAATTTACATTTATTGAAACTTTTTACTTTGGAGAATGTATATTTTAAATCTCTAAATTGGGAACCTTTAGACTTCCAATTTGGAAATTCTATGAGTTCCAATTTGACAGTTTCTACTTTGGACGGTTTGAGAAATACTTGCATGTGAAATTTCTTAATTGAGTTTAGATCATAGAGCTAAGTTAATGCTTTTTCAGATCCTTTTATATTTTGTGGAATTCAAAGAATAATCATGTAATAATGGGAGAATCATAGTCATAGGATTCATTTGACAAATCCGATATAAATTGGTGAGGATGATTGGACCATAGTCTTGACTTTAGTCTTCCCCGTTGACCATAGGTTAGTTTTGGATCGTAGTAGAGACCGATCATTTTGATCGGGCGGGTTCGGTGCCTAACACCTTCTGAAACCCGTAATCTGACCCCTTACCCATCTCTTTGATCCGTGGATCGACTCATGTTCATTTTTGTTAGTTTTGGTTCCTAGACCTAAACTAGGTGGCAACTCCTATTTTTCAAAAATCCTCCATTTACAAATCGGACCACTTTGAGCTATTTAGTGAAGAAGGGTCGAGGCGATTTCAGTGACGACTCTACTGAGGATTTTAGGGTCAAACTTGACCAGATCTAAGACTATCCTTAGGTTGACTTTCATTCGAGTTAACCTAGTTGACTTAATGAGACTCTTAGATCAGGTTAGATTTTGTCATTTCTTTTATTGGTTTGTGATTGGATGTAATCAATTATTGTATTCATTGTGATTAATTTGATGATGGGATGAATGTGATTTGTATGATTGGATATTTACGAAAACGCCCCGGACGCACTTTGTCCCTTTGCACAAACTCACGAGCATGCATATATATGTTTAAATCATGACATGTCCCTATAAACCTCGTAGCTGGATCCAAGCTAACATTGTCCTTTGGGACATGAGGGATGACAATGAACGTTACAACTTCAGTACAGTACCTTCGGGTATATCAAACTGGAGCACCATGTACTGCTTGACCAAGTGAAACTGGGATAATATATCGATGTTCCGGGCTGTAACCTAAAATCCCAACCTAGCCTGAAGCATATAGTGAGTTTAGAACCATGAACTTAGGTGCGGTCCCGCTAGGCCACGACTCGAATCGACCACTAGTGTTCCCGGGTTGCTTTACTTAATTGAACCAAAAAGTAAGATGGTAGACTGATTCACACCGCTCAAATTGAACCCGTAATACCGGTCCAACCCAATAAATGTAACTAATGAGACATATCGATCAATGTTAAGTTAAACTAGTTAGCCCAATTGGTAAATGGATCTTTTGGATCAACATATGGACCGGTTGGACTAATAGGCTTAAAAATAGTAGATGAAATAATTCAAGAAGAATATTCAGATCCATTAGGTCGAACCAGCACAAACTCAAATGGGTACATAGTCCCAATCATTTTTATTGGCTAATTTAATTCAATGGACTAATTTTTTTTTAACAAGATCAGGATTAGTAAAATTCATGTTAAGGGTTATACCAACTAGCACAACTTAGTTCTTACTCTTCGAAGGTCATACAACCCTTAAGCATGGTTAAAATTCCTAAGATTCCTAATCAATCAGCAAATCATCTGCATGTAATTTCTTGTTCGGGTTTCATCGGTTAGAGACTTTGAATCTAGGGGGTTAATTTAATAAATGCTATCAAGAGGGACATTTAATTTTAATTGATAAAACCTACCCTCGGGTTTGCAATGAATAATCCACCTTTAATGGGATTTCAGGATATCATTGCTCTTAAGCTTAAGCGTCTACCACCTAGTTGGAGTCGTAAGTTAGGTCGATTAGGGCGAATATCAGCACCAAGTGAACCATCAGAAATGGTTTCTGAATCGAACTTATAGAAATTCGTAAGATATTGATCATTTTTGCAATGGACATAAACAACATTAAGAGCAAGGTAGAAGTGTTAGAACAGATCTCCGAGTCAACAAGAAATCTCCCTGATGATCAAAAGGGCAAATGACCAGAAAGAAGCACGGCTAGAAATTTGGAAGATGTCTATGAGCTCGATGGAAATGAAGAACGCTTTAATGAAAATCCAATGCTAGCTAATAGAATGACTCAGTTGGAAACGGCTTTGAAAAACATAAAAAAGATTGATGAAATTACAGTATGCATCGAAGCCCTAAATCAAATCCCTAGAATCCGTCTACCTGAGAAGTTCGTAATACCAGAAATGGAAAAATTCATTGGAATAGGCTATGCAAGAAACACCTCAAAGTATATGTCATTAACATACGCACTCTGGGCTTAAGTGATGAACATATGACATTATTATTCCAACATATTCTTTCGGGATCAGCATTACGATGGTTGGTATCTCAGGATCCAGTTGTAGTAGGGACATGAGAAAGTATGTCAAAGTCATTCTGGCATCAATACAAGTATATAAATTGAAACTTCTAGGAGGGATTTGGAATCAATCAAACAAAATAATGGGGAAACGTTCACTGATTTCATTGGCCACTGGAGGGCCAAAGCTACACAAATATGGGACAGATCATCAGAAAAGGAATAAGTGGTAATCATATTGAAAAACCTCACACAAGGGTATGCTTAGCACTTGGTCGCCCAGTACCTCCCCACATTCGAATCTCTATTACAAGCCGGTAGCCAACTGGAAGATGCCTTCGCGTCCGGGGTCCTCTCCAACCCTTCTGACAATAAGTTCAAAAAACCATTCATCAATTCCAAGCCCAACACTAATCATCATCATGTAGCCAATACATCTGTTACACCCATCCATTCTACTACCCTGCCTATTAACCAAATTAATCCCATTCAACCTTGACCGCGCAGGAAGTTACTAATCTGGGGATGTCTTCGAGTATTGTCTTTCAGAAACTATTAAGTAAAGGGCTCATTATACCTCTTCTACCTCGACTTCTACCAAGTCCACTCCCCGCATTTCACAATCCCAACTCATTTTGTGCGTTTTACCAAAATCCTGGTCACCTTATTGATTATTGTGTTGCTCTTTGTCACATCGTTAGAGATCTCATCGATGCTAAAAAAGTTACCGTCCCTACCTCTGTGCAGCCAAATGTTACCACCAATCCTTTACCTATGTACCAACCTCCCCAGACCTTGAACATAGTGTTTAATACCCATTTCCCATTTGACCCAGTCCTCCTCATCTACCCAGTCAATCCTAAACCACCCAACCTTCCTCTTATTGGAATGATGGTCCCTAAGGAAGTTTTCACCACTAGCTGTGAACCGCTCAACCTAATTTCAGATGAAATCTATTGTTTGTCCCCACTTCATCGTGATAGCTCTACTCTCATCACTTATGCTTCAACACAGATGGACTTGAAAGAATCTAGTTTCATAGAAGATGGAAATCCTTACTTGTTGGACCAAGAATATGAGTCTTTCTTCCTCTATTGTAATGAATGTGAATAGTGCTTCGGGAAGAAAAAACTTTCAGAATATCTGAACTCGATACTGTAGACACCCCATTTTTGCACTCGCCTGATTAATCAACTCGTCAATCCGATTGCAATGATTCCCAATGATGGATGTGTATTCCATTGCTTTATTTTGTTACCAGATGTGTTTCAGAAATCCGGATGAGGTATCTCGAATTGACAAAACCTTAGAAACCACACTACGCTAAGAAAATACGACCCCAGAAACATAGAAATCATCATCTTGCAGACCAAAAAGAAACTTCACGATAAAAATTACTAAAAAATTACCAAATTACCAAAATACCCCTAACCTCAAAACAACCTTAGAGCCTACGTTACGCTTAGGAAAACTCTCTCGAACACATAAAATAACAAATCGGAACCAAATAAATCATTTCACCAATTTTAACAGAATTTGACAAAATTACGAAAATGCCCCTCATAAAGTTCACAATCATTTCACATAAAAAATTTCATAAATGACACAAACCAACATTCTCATTGAATTCCTTACAAAAAACCGATTATAAAACATCCTAGAACATTAAAAACCGACTTGAAACGTGAAAAGTCCTCTTCGGGGGCAAAACGGTAATTTCACAATTTTCATAATTAAAAAATTCGAAATTAATAAATAAAATATTAAATAATTAAAGTGAAACATTGATGAAATTAATTTAAAAATTTGAACCTAAAAAATCGATCAATCGGACTTTCGGGTAAAATTGTTGAGGGTTCGTGGAATATTTCTTTAAGGACCCCTCCATTTGGGGGTCCAAAGAATTAAAGAAATAATGGAGGGGGGTTCTCCAAAAATTTAAAGTCAATCAAGCAAGACTGTAGTCAAAGTATTAAAGTCAATCAAGTGAGACTAAAGTCAAAATTAAAGTCAATTAAGCAAGACTGAAGTCAAAATATTAAAAGTCAATCAATTAAGACTAAAGTCAAAACATTAAAAGTCAATCAAATAAGACCAAAAGTCATAATAGAGTTCTAATTAAATAATAACTCAATCTAATAGAGTTCTAACTTAAAAATAATTCTACCTAAAACAATTCTAATTAAAACACAATTCTACCTAAAACAATTTAAACTAAAACACAACTCTAATTAAAAGATCTCTAATTAAACACTAACTCTATCCAAATCAACCCCTAAAAACATCTATAAATAGAGGTGCTCATACCCTATTTTCGTATCAAATCATAAACCCTAAGAGAAGTAGGTCTAGAAGCTCCCCTAGCCCCCCATAAACCCTAGTTTTGGAGCCCCAACTTCTTAACTAATATCCCTCCTTCAATTTTAGTCTAGAAAACACCTAAAATCCCTTCAAAAACATCCCCAAATCCGCAACGAACTTGAAGAGTTCAAATTCAAAAACAATGAGATACCTTGATCTAGGAGATCCGAAGTCAAATCCGGAAGCAGAACGAAGCAAGGGAGCACGGTACAAGGAGTTCTTTTTGTCAGATCTGAGGGAACCAAGTCCTTGCATCGGAAAGGTATTATTTTTTTATTTTCTATTTTTATCTAGGTTTTAGCAATGTAATCTACTTGGGAATTTAGTAGAGACCGGCTTTGGCCGGGCGGGGTTGGTGCCTAACACCTTCCAACCCCGTAACTTGATCCCCGAATTCAGTTTTTTTGGTTTTAGATTAGTTTTTATCCGTTTAGAGTCATTGATCGGTTCTTAGACCGTAATAACTAGGTGGCGACTCCCAAACCTCAAGGGTCAAAAGCGGATCCGCGCACCCCGCGGATCGAGGGCGCTTTCAGATACGACCTTGGCCAAGGAAGAAGAATTAAGTTTGAATAAGGAAATGTTAGAAAAGGACAAAGAATCTGAAGAAGAAGTTCAAGATTGGCAAACTACCACAGAATTTCTCAACATTGCCCAATTGTTCCTTAAAGATTACCATGCTTCAATCTTATTGATTGAAGGCGATGTCCTGAGTTCTTAGTTTGTAATCGAACCCGTTGTGGGTACTTGTCTTTAATTTTTCAAAGTCATGTTAAATAATTTGAGTCTACTATTTTTTATTGATTTCGCAATGTCTTATTTTTGTAAGATCGAGTCTAGCCTTTTTATTTTTGCTGAGTCGAGTCAGTTTGTCGAGTCTGCAATGGTGTTTGTCGTTCCATATGAATTTAATTGAATAAAAGAAATTTCAGAATACCTTGAGCGCGTTAACTAATAATCTTACTTTAGGAGAGGATCCTCTAATAAGGAATCCCCTCCCGAGTCAATCGAATTATTTAAAGAAGAAGACAAAGGTCAAGTTCAACCTTTAATCGAGGAAGTTAAGGTCGTTGACTTCAGAACAAAAAATATAATTTTTAAGAAATTCAGATTGGAACTGACTTATCCCCAGAAGAACACGAGGAGATGATGAATCTACTTAGAAAACTCAAAAGACTTGTTCGCGTGGTCCTATGAAGATATATTGCATAAGCTTGGGAGTTGTCTAACAAGAAATAGATATGCACTCTATGAAACAGAAACATCACATATGAAGCCAGAACGAAATCAAATAATCAGAGGACAAGTTACGAAATGTATCAGCATTAGATTTCTCAAACTAGTAGGATACCCAGAGTGGATTACTATAGAGGCAACTAACAAGAATTTTGAAACCATCACCATGAAAAGGTATGAGACACATCAAGATCGGTCCAAGAAATTATCGTTCACACTCTCTACATGTCAAACTTTGACTTGATTTTCTGTGCGAACAACTCAAGGTATTATGGCATGAAAGGAAGTTTTGAAATAGAAAGTTCGTTTCTTAAAGTGTGAATAAAAAATCAATCGTTAGAAGAGAATTTGATTTATCGTCATGAATCATTTGTGTTTTGGTAAGAAAGCGAAAATGCGATACATGTAAGTTGAAGATTGAGCCTTTAAAGAAAATCAAGCAGTCGTCTTCAACTGAATAAAAAAATGGCAAATCCAACAAGGAAGATCATCCCGTCACCAAGATAAGACTATTTGGAAAAGCTGTCATATTTCAAAGATCATAACGACGCCAAAATACTATAATCAATCAACCTTGACCAGATCAAGCGGTACTGCATTTAAGGAGGCCATCTTTGGTCTAAATAATTTTCTTGTTACCCAGTTAAATATCTCCTTTCTCAACTCCTCGCAGCCTTTTTCAAAAAATATAAATAAAAATCTTGCCTTTTTCTTTCTTAGCCCGATCATCAAACTTAGGGGGGGATTGTACTTCGAACTATGTTTTGGTCTGATCCCAAAATTCACGTAGGCAACCTGAGAAGTTACTTCAGGCCTAATCACATCAAAATAAAAAAAAAATAGATTCCCCCACAAAGAAAAAATCCAAAAAATCAGAAAATTAAAAAATCAAAAAAATCAAAAAAATAAAAAAAAGGATATTGTCAAAATAGGGAAGAAAATTCATAGAAAAATAAAATAACTTAAAAGAAATACCACACAAGGGGCATTTAGGTTTTGAGCCTCAAAATTCCTTTCTTTTATGTCCAGTCCTAGGCTTACCTATGAAAGTCCTCCTAGGCACCGTGTGAAAAAGTCAAGGAAGGAAGCAAAGCATGGTCAGACAGTAAGTCCAGAAATTCAAAAGGAAATTTTCAAAAAAAAAATGTGGCCTGTTAAGTTGAAAACCCGAAAGGGCGACTTAGGCAAAAATTAAGGCAAGCTCAGAAGATTGAAAATTTGAAATGACAGCCTTGGCAATAATCAAAGCAAAGAAAAAATGTAGGCTCGCTAGATTGAAAACCTAAAAAGACAATTTAGGCAAAAACTAGAACATGCTCGCTAGATTGAAAATTTGAAAGGGCGATCTAGGCAAAAATCAGAGCAATCAAGGAAAAATCTCAGTCAAGTTGAGAATCTAAAAGGCGGTCCGAGCCAAAATATTGAAAGTCCGAAGGGCCAAGCTGCATCGACTTTGGGGCGAACACTTAATCATTGTACAATCAATACCCAGTTGAACCAAATATGGACTCAGTGGATACAAGTATCTTATCTATGATGGATTTGAAGAGCTTTGTCTCTAAGTGAACCGACGGGAGAAAGAACAGATTCTGTGATGAGTTTCAAAAGGAAATATTATGTTCAAATTTCTTTGAACCTGATTCAAAATCTTCAACATAAAAAGTCAAAACTAAAAGTTAAACCTTTATTGTGCTTGCGATAATCAAAGATTTCAAATTTTCATAACAGGGGCACTTTCCATTCCTAAAGAGTATAGTTTCCCCCCTTACCGTAGGGGCATTTGTTTTCAAACTATGTTTAATAATCTCTAGTGCAACATTCCCTATCAAACTTGGGGCATTTTGTTCTAAAGCTTGATCAATTTCGATCCCAGAGGATAAGGTTAATCTTGAATTAAAAAGTACCCTTTTGATAGCAACTTTGAAAACCCATGAGGTTCAAAGAAAGTTAAAATGTTGATCAGACCTTCATAAAACCTAACTCTTTCCGAAAGTGTTGCTGATTTCTTGATTATTTTGCCCAGATAAAATCGTTCATTGCTCTTTCACCCGTTGTTGATTTCTTGTTTGTTTTGCCCAGAAAAAATCGTTCATTACTCTTTCACCCTGAGTAGGTAGAGCAGAACTCCCAAAAAAACAATTCATTATTCTTCCACCCCGAGTAGGTAGAGTAGAACTCCCAGAAAAAAGGTTCATTACTCTTTCACCCTAAATAGGTAGAGTAGAACTCCCAGAAAAATAGTTTATTACTCTTCCACCCTGAGTAGGTAGAGTAGAATTCCCAAAAAAAAAATGTTCATTACTCTCTCACCCCGAGTAGGTAGAGTAGGACTCCCAGAAAAATGATTCATTACTCTTCTACCCCGAGTAAGTAGAGTAGAACTCCCAGAAAATAGTTCATTACTCTTTCACTCTGAGTAGGTAGAGTAGGACTCCTCAAAAAATTAGTTCATTACTCTTTCACCCTGAGTAGGTAGAGTAGGACTCCCAAAAAAACTTAGTTCATTACTCTTTCACCCCGACTAGGTAGAGTAGGACTCCCAAAAAAGCTTAGTTCATTACTCTTTTACTCTGAATAGGTAGAGTAGGACTTCTCAAAAAATCAGTTCATTAATCTTTCACCCCGAGTAAGTAGAGTAGAACTCCTATAAAATAGTTCATTACTCTTCCACCCCGAATAGGTATATTAGGACTCCTAGACAAAAGGTTCATTACTTTTTTACCCTGAGTAGGTAGAGTAGGACTCCAAGAAAAAATCGTTCATTACTCTTTCACCCCGAGTAGGTAGAGTAGAACTCCTAGAACAATCATTCATTACTCTTCCACCGCGAGTAGGTAGATTAGGACTCTCAAACAAATCGTTAATTATTCTTCCACCTCGAGTAGGTAGAGTAGGACTCCTAGACAAATCGGTCATTACTCTTTCACTCAAGGTAGGTAGAGTAAGAAATTCAACTTTTGCTCAAATTGTACACAAATTATGCTCAGACCTTATGCTTAGTTATGCTCACTGTATGCTCATATTTTACTCAATTTTACTCAATTTGTAATTCATAATTTTCTCAGATTTTACTACGTAATTTTCCATCAATAAGTTTCTTATCCTCTTATCATGAATGAGTTGAATGGAGAAGTGCCGTTCTAAAATTATCACTACACTATTGCACATGCATGCACTTGCATCAGTCAAGGAGAATGTCCCAAAATTCAAGGATTCGGCATTTTCAATCCAAGGAGAGCTTACCCTCGAGGATCTAGACATGTCGACAAATTGTCGAATTAGACTGCAAAATGAACTGTCACTGGCTTTAGCATTCAGATGTTGTACTATCTACCATAATAGATTGGCTATCTAGTTTGCTTCCACCCTCTACTAAAGATGGGCATTTGTAGATACCCCATTTTTGCGTCTGCCTAATTTGATAATTCGTCACCTAATTGCCGTGAATTCCTAATGATGATCACAAAGAACTTGAAGGCTTGTGAGTATTGTCCTTGATTCCTTTTATTTTTACTCTTTTTATCTCCCCTACTTGTTACGACTCAACATAGAAATTCACGTACATTTAGGATCGCTACACCTTACACCCGATTTAGTAAGCACGTACGCTTAGGTTTGCTACACAGTTCGATAACCTAGAGACCTCGCTACGCTAGGAAAACATGACTTTGAAACTTTGAAATAATCACGTTGGGACTAAAAGAAATCTCATGTTAAAATTCATAAAAATTTGCAAAAATCGACAAAATGATGAAAATATCCTTCATCAATCCTAGACTTTCGAAAGACCTTGAAAGTACTTCTATTGCACTCAAAATATAATTTCGAGTCTAACGAGACCAAAATCAACGAAGACAGAGAAATTTATAAAAATGACTAAAATGCCCCCACAACATCCAAATTCAACTTAGAGATCCCATTCCTTAGGAAAATGTAATAAAAATTAAAATCCAGATAAAAATCCAAACTAAACTAAAAGTAAAATTCAAATTAAAAAATTAAACAATTCAAATTAAAAAGTTCAAACAATTAAAACAAAACAATTCAAATTAAGAAATCCAAACAATTAAAATTAAAATTGAAAAATTAAAATTTAATCAAGCAATCAAACTTAATAAAAAACAAATTAAAAATCATTCAACCAATCAAAATCAAAATCAAAATGAAATCGACCGACAAATCAGATTCCCACTGACCAATTAAATTGAAAGCGAAACTAAATCACAAATTCAAATTGATCAACAAAACAAAATATAAATCAAATGACCGATTAAAACTCAAATTAAAAATTAAAATCAAATTTAAACCAATAAAATTCAAAACAAAATTAATCCATCAATAAAAATGCAAAACAAAAATAATTAATCAAAACTTAGTTAGAATCAAAGACTAAACTTACCAATCACATTTTGTCGAGGGAGGGCTATCGTAGTACGAATAGCGTGGAATCCCCACCATCATTCTCTAAAAGGGAATTAAAAGCCAAAAAGAAAAAGAAAAACATGTTAAAAAGAAACAAAAAAATTAGAAAGTTCTTTTATAAATAGAGAAGGATGTCTTCTTTATTAGGGGCTAGACTTCTTCTTCTTCCTTCACGTCTTCTTCTCTTCTTCTTCAACACCTCTCTCTCTTGGGGGTCCCTCTCTTCTCTCCCTTTGCTCTCTCTCTCTTTCTTGGACGTACAGACCAGTTGCCCAGCTACTCTCCACGTCCTCCCCTTGCTGCCCCCTACATCACCTCCACTTACCTGTAACACAGCCCACTCCATTAATGCCCCAACTCTCAGCCCTCATCCTCTATAACAACAACCTTCTCCAGCCCACCTCTCCACGTCCTCCCCTTGCTGCCCTTGCATCATCTCTACAACAGAACCTATGATTTTCAGGTCATTCGCCTCTTTCTCTCATGTTTCCTGCTGCCCAGTTCTCCTCCACGTCCTCTCTCACTCCCAGCCACTATTTATCTTCCCAATCTCCTCTGTCACATCTGCTATACTCCCCTAGTCCTCTCTTTGTCTTCATCTCATCTTCAACAACGCTACAGAGTAGCTACCTTGCTGCCTTTATCAACATCAACAACCATCTTCATATTCTCCACAGAATTCGCAGCACAAGCCAATTATAGAACACCTCACTCTCCTTTTCTATCGCAGCAGCCACCACAGGGACTCACCAGCCTTCAGTTATACATGTAGGGATCAGGCCATAGTTCTTGGACTAATAAATGAGTTTATTGTTGTTTTATATTTATTTATTTATTTATTTATCTATTTTTATTTTTTTTTGTGATTTCTTATCTTACCTCCTCGTTCTCTATGGCATTTTGTCGATTTTCATCTCTGTGTTTGTATGATCAATTGGTCTTCACATTGAAGTTTCACGTCAATTTATGAAGTCATGACAAAACTTGAGTACAAGATGGATTTTTCGTGATGCTACGTGGTGATTTTGTTACGTTTTTTTTGTATATATATTCTCTGTATTTTCTACGTTGTTGTTTTGTATATTTTTACTTTTTATTTATTTATTTATTTGTTTATTTATATCAGTAGGTTTCACCGAGTATTTATTTTGGATGATTAATTAGTTTTTACTTTTTTGTTTTGGCATGTCAATATGATTAGAAGAATTTTGTTTCTTTATATTTTAATATATTTTCTATATTTTCATTTGTTTTTTGGCATGATGATAAGATTAGAGATTTTTTATTTAATTTTTTTTATTTATTTAATTTTCATATTTTCATCAATAGGATAGGAAGAATGTTCGTTTTCTGTGTGTGTTCCATGTTTTTATTCTTATTGTATGTCGTTAGTATTACGGGGATATTTTTACTTTATGCAGCTTTTCCATTTTTTTAGCAATAAGATTATGATAGTTTTTATTTTCTTTGTATGTTTCATTCATTCACATACCTATTGATAGGATTAGGAGAACATTTTCATGCATCTATCTTGTTTATTCTTATCTTTTGTTATTTTATTTTGTTTTATTCTTTCTTGCATGTTAGAAGGATTAGGGGACTTTTCTGTCATGATTATCATGCTCAAGATAGATTTACATGATTTATGATGATATCTGAGCTTTTTGTGTTATTTAAGATTTTTTCTTTATGTAATTAGTGCACTCCTTGACTTGACGAATATGCATGCCATTGAATGAAAGCCATTTTGACAAAATTGAAAATCATGTATGCATGTTCGTTTGATTAGTTTAAGGGTTGATAAATATGGAATTTTTCTTATGGATTTTCCTTCAAATTTTGAAATTTTATACAATGATATTTATCAATGTCCAATTTTGTAAGTATGATAACCTGAATTCTTTGTTGTTTGGTAAATTTCCAATTAGGTGATTCTTGACAAATCTATAAGCTTTCAATTTGGGACTTCATTGTTTATATAATTCTCCTTTTTGAAAATTATTTGTGGATCATTTGAAAATTCATATTTGGAAACTTTCTAATATGGGATTGCATAGTTTTCTATTTTGGGAGAATATATTAATAGGTTTCTAATTTAGAAATTTCATATTTTAACAATTTCCCAATTTAGAAGATTCTGCATTTTTATATTTAGAAGGTTTACATTCATATGGAAATTTGGGAGCTCCTAATTCAAAAATTTACATTTATTGAAACTTGTTACTTTGGAGAATGTATTTTTTAAATCTCTAAATTGGGAATTCAGCATATATATATATTTTGAATTCTAATTTGGGAAACTTCAGATTCCCAATTTGGAAATTCTATGAGTTCCAATTTGACAGTTTCTACTTTGGACGGTTTGAGAAATACTTGCATGTTAAATTTCTTAATTGAGTTTAGATCATAGAGCTAAGTTAAGGCTTTTTCAGATCCTTCTATATTTTGTAGAATTCAAAGAATAATCATGTAATAATGGGAGAATCTTAGCCATAAGATTCATTTGACAAACCCGATATAAATTGGTGATGATTGGACCATAGTCTTGACTTTATTCTTCCCCATTGACCATAGGTTAGTTTTGGATCGTAGTAGAGATCGATCATTTTGATCAGGCGGGTTCGGTGCCTAACACCTTCCGAAACCCGTAATCTGGCGCCCTTACCCATTTCTCTGATCCGTGGATCGACCCATGTTCATTTGGAGTTATTTTTTGTTCCTAGACCTAAACTAGTTGGCGACTCCCGTTTACAAATTGGACCCCTTTGAGCTATTTAGTGAAGAAGGGTTGAGGCGATTTCATCTGTCAATCGCTTGGCTACGGTAATAGTAGTCGTAAGAATTTTCACATGTTGCTTTTTGAGGTCTGTCTGAACCCAAGGCTTAAGTCCTTGGATTGAGAACAGTTTGTCCTTTTCGGACATGTCATGGATATCAAGCATCAAGGTGGCAAAACTGCTTGATGTAGTCATGCACTATACCTATCTGGTGGAGTTACTTCAATTTTTTGCGGGAATGAACTCTACATTTTCTAGTAGAAATTGATTTTTTGTGGTTGCATTCTTTTAAATCTTATTTCTTCCACCATTAAACCTATAACAGCAGTCCTCCTCTTGAGATTCATCACATTTCTATATCCCACCACTCTCACTCCCTCTTTCCTATTAAAAAAACCAGCAACCATCATCTTCTCCACTAAAAAAATAAAAACCAGCAACTCTCCATTATCACAACAGCCATTAACGCACCTCCCACACTAACTTTGCTGCCCACAACAACCATTAACGCACCTCCCACATCAACTTTGCTGCCTATAGCAGCCATTAACACTTCCCACACTCACCTTGTTACCCACATTAGCCCATACTTGAGCCATTTAGAAAAAACCAGCAACCTCACACCATTTTTTATCATCCTCAAGTCTCCCTGCAACTCTCCCTTCTCTTCACCATTAATAACCTGCCACACCCTCTTCTCCATAAAAAAATTTGCACTCATCTTCTTCTTCTTCCATAAAAAAAAAATATGCATTCATCTTCTTCTTCTTCCATTGATAAAAAAAAAAATAGCACTCACATTTCCCCTTTCTCCCTCATCTCTATCAATCTTCTTCTTCTCCTCTTGCTCATCTAGTTGAGAGTTCAGCCTTTGTTTTGGACAGCAAACAAAAAAAAAGACGGAAAGAAAGAAAGAGAAGAGAGAAGAATAGAATCACAAGAAGAAGGAGAAAATAACCCTCATTACTATCTTCTTCTTCTTCTCTCTCAGCACTCTCTCTACTTTACGTAGCTGCTACATTCGTCTCTCTTTTCATCTCTTTGCAATACCATACCCCAGCATACTCGTTTTCCTGTCCAAATTCTTCAACTCGGTACGATGGTACATACAAAAACATCTTTCTCAGCCCTCACCTTCAACATCATCTCAGATTTTTCCTACAATTTGGCATCTCATGCTATTTTGAAGTTCTTTTTTGAAGGAATCCAAGCATCCGAAATTATTCGGCAAAGGTAATTTTTATTTTTTATTTTTTATTATTTATTGATTTCATATGCATTTGAATTAATTCGTCGATTTTTGGTATACGTGACACTCATAGCAATCCTTGAGTTCCCGAAGTATTAGTGGATTAATTTGTTGATTTTTTATGTCGATAGATCGATCAAATTAAATTCATACAAAATTAAAGAGCCGATTCATTGATTTTGAAATTAGATCAATTCTTGATTTTGGGATATTAATGGATCATGTCACGCCCCGAAATCCCAACACGAATCCTTAGGATTCATCGATCAGAATCTCGAGGTATGAGGTAATCAATCATACAATCTGATAGAACATTCATAAATAATTATACTTATGGAAAGAAAATATACGCAGCAGAATAAATATTTGACTAACATCTATATGAGAGTCTAGAGTAAGCAGAAACAATCATCAAACACTGATATCATCCAAGTCCTCAGTCTCATAATATATGGAATTACAAAAATTTCTAAGACTAACATGTTTCTTATCTACAACCAAAAATCGCTAGAATCCTCTACTAATCCTCAAAGACATGGCGACGGCAAGACATCAATATGATCCTGATCGAGGACCTCCTCAAAAGACTCCTCAAAGAACGGTTCTTCAAAAGCTGAATAATCTGAAAGGAGAAGGATAGGGTGAGTAATAGGGGAATGTTACTCAGTAGGATGAACATCATTCTAACAACGAGTCATACATGTACGAGTAATCAGTTGAACAGTTAAATAATGTAAGTTTTTCAAAATGTAACATATGACAAATGTCTAAGCATACTCAATAAATAGTTAAATAATTTCAACCTATCATTTCTATCATTTAAAGTAACCTATGCATCTTTCAAATAAAAACATCTATCAGACATCACAAAATAAGGAAAAGATATATAATAAGAACACGGCGGTGTAATCCCATCGTTATAATCTGATTTTGTGGCCAGTCTAGCATACCACGGTTGGATGACCATTTATCCGGCTCAAACTGGCCGTTGACCAAGAACCCAATACTGAGTTCAACTAACGGTGAGGTCGACTGTTTGATGACTACAGATTAAAAGTGATTATTAACTAGCCCAGAAAATCCCTCTTGTCGAAGCCTATCAAGAGGCAATGCATGTGAACCCCGCCTAACTCTACACTATACAGAGACCGCCTTTACATACAATGTTCCCCAAGAAATAAGTAGGAGAAATTTTCGGATCTCATAAGCTGTAATAGGTTCTAAGGTATCCCATACTACCGAAGAGCATATGACATCTAGCACTATCCTAGATTGACACGCCACTTCCGGATACACAACAACGCATCATTTTTTATTGGTTTTCTACAAATCTTTACTGGTAAACAAAATAATTTATTTTGTATATAATATATCATTTCTTTTAATAAAAAATACAAACAAAGTCTGGTAGTGCCTTCCAGTGATAGTTATCTGTCATTTCCATCCATCAACCATCTCATCCCTCTATCTATTTATCACGTTTTATGTGGCATGGCCACTACGTAGAACTGGAGGCACTGTCCCATCAATCAGTCGAGAACATACGTTCACTCTATCCATCCATTAATTAAATCGAAATCTATTATCCAATTTCCTACATATCTATCAAAGTAATTTGAAATCCATAGAGCATCAACCAATTCCATTCGATGGTTTTGGTTGAGTAGAAAAACTCGAAAACAAAGATAAAACTATAAGACATAAAAGTGGGAAATCTTTGAAAATTTGACTAAGTGTTGAAAAAATGATTTTTCAAAGTCGAAATTTAAAACGGGTTATTTCTTTCTTTTTATTTATTTATTTATTAAAGAATTTAAAATAATACTTAATTATTTTTAATGAAATAAAGGTAAGAAATGGGTATACATACTATATGGAAGCAACAAAAAAAAAATTAGAACCAAACTCAACATTTGGATACTTTCTGAATTGCTGATTTTTCGTCGAAACTTGAGCAAAATCAATCCAAATATTATACCAACTATAAAATGGAGAAAGGGATGAAATGGAGAACTTGAGGGCTGCTGTGATGGGGATGGCTGAGAAGGAGAAGGAATGATGATGGGACGGTACTGCTGTTATGCTCCCTTTAATGGTTGTTTGAGGACCACATGAGGGAAGGTTAGTCATTCCTCTCGTCTCTCTTTTTTGTCCCCCTTTTGTCAATGTTTTTTTATTTATTATTTATTTTTTGTTGTGTATCAAGAGAGAAAATTCAAGGGTTTTCTTTCCCTATCCATTTTTTCTTCTTTTATATTCTTTCTACTTCTAAAATTATTTTTTTTGGGTCTCTTTGTCATCCGAAGTACCGAACCTAAGAGAGAATGGAGCCTTTTATTCTCTTTCCTTTTTTCTTCTTTTTTCTATTTGGCTTCTTTTGACCGAATAAAAAAGAGTGATATCCTTTTCATTTTTATTTCCATTTCTTTCTAAGGAATCACGTGGGTCTGTAGGGGAGGGTTAATGTTATGCAACTCGACTTTATCACTCATCCTTAAGCCTCATGTGTTTATTGGTCGATGTTGACAACTCTTAATTTTTCTTTGCAATCGGTTGGTTGTTGATTGGAGGCTTAGATCAATTAATTTAAGTTAAATTTGTTGATTGGTCCGATTTATGTGATTGATTTTACAATTAATTGGATGATTAAAGAGTTTACGAGATCAAGGTTCGATTCTTGCATTGATGGGTTTGATTGGTTTAATTTTGATTAAGAGATCAATTTCTCGATTTTAATTTGTTAGGATCAAATTTAATTTATTGATTGGCGATCGATGTTAAATTTTGTATTGATGGGCTCAATTTGTCTTACATTTTATATCAATTGATTATTTTTATTGGCGATTGGTTAATCTAAGGTTTAGATTATAGGCTTGATGTTTGAATATTTTGTGGGTTTCAATATTTTACAATTTTTCAGAATTGAGCATTCGTATATTTCAATTTTTAAATTTCAAATTAAAGTTATTTTTTTTATTTAATTTTGAAATTAGTTCTAAAATAAAATTTAAGTTTTTAGATCGTGGCTTAAAGTGAATGAGATCAAGGGTTGTCTTCCCATGTAGCGGAATTTATCATTTTATATAAAATTTATTGTTATTTTCTGTGACGAAAAAGTGTCATTTCGCACAACGAAAATCATCATTTTATGTGAAATTTTTTATTTTTTTAAGCGTGGTTGTTTCTAAACTTTTTCAATGCATGATAATGTTATTGGAAATTTATTTTTAGTCACATTTTTCTAAGAATTGAGGTCTCTATATAAAAGTCAAATATCGAGGGGAATTTTTATTATTTTTTCAATTTATCGTAAAAATTCTCTATTTTCATTGATTTTAGTCTTGTCAAACTCGAAATCACATTCCAAGTGTAACATTAGTTCTTTCGAAACATTTCAAAAATGTGGGGCTCACGAGGGGTAGTTTTGTCATTTTTTAGATCTTTTTATATTTTGACGAATGACTTCTTTCAGTTTCAATGTCAATCTTTCTCAATTCTCGATGTCATGAGGAAAGAAGTGGAAGGAGTTAAGAGAAATTGGGAAAGGGCCTCTCAATAGCCTACTTTTTCGTATATTCTATACCCATTATTAAGAGCCACAATAACCGAGTGACGAATTATCGAATGTAAAAATGAGGTGTTTACATTAAGGATTGAACAATTTGGTACATTTCAACTTATTAAGCTTTAAATCTGAGAGGTAAACAAGAAAAAAACAATAACTGTGATCATAGGTCAAAAAAATGAAAGAAGTAAATTTTTTTTAAGTATGTAATTCAAATACAAATTGGGGTATTTAATATTGGTTCGTACTTGAAACACGGACCAATAGGTTCAATTTCGAGCAAAAAAATATTTTAAGCTTGTTGGTTCGAATTTTAAGGGACATCGCCTTTGGTTTTTTTTTCCTGGAGCCAAAAATTTGTCATATATTTTTTTTGTGTTTTTCAAATGAGATAGTAAATAGAAAAAAGAGTGCTTCTCTTTTAGCTAGAAGGAGATAAAATAGGGAAAAGTAAAATAAAAAAATAGCTAAATCTATACAATTTTGCCCTCTTAGGCGTCCTTATGGGCTTTATAATCTACCTTCGTGGGCTTTTGAAATTACAACAACATGAACATGGGATGGATATGCATTTGATTTTGAAGTGGTTAATGTCTTAGGTCTACTAATAGTGCTTCAATGCATGCGGGTTCATAGGAAGTTTCCGAATATCCATTCTTCAAACGTTAATGTAAATTAAAGTGTCGAAGTTTTATATTGGTAAATGGGATGGATGTTTTCCTCCCTCCTACCCAAAATAACGATCTCGGGGGCTTGAGAGTACTGACATCCAGGGTTAACTTTTGAACAAGGGTGGGGGTGGTTGTAAAGCACATGTGTATGTGTATGTGCATTTTTGAAAAGACGTATTCATCCTTACACAGTATTTGTCCTAGAAAATGTAAAGCAAAAGTAAGTAAATATTACATACATTCTCCCACAACAAAAATGGAAAAAAAAATAAATATAATGAACGTTAGTAGATAAGATAAAACAAACAAATGAAAACATATATTTTTTTATTTGAAAAATGATCAAATATAAAAAATGGAGGACCTTCATGCACTCAAGTAGAGTCCCCAAGCTGTAGACATGAGATTTTCGAGTTCGAATATCTCTACTACTTGGATTTAGTGTTGTTAGCATTCTTTTTTAAAAAGGGGTGTGAATGGGCACTTGAAAAAGGATTTCGAGCACTCGTTTTTATTTATAATGACTTTCGCACGAATAAAGATGTTGGTCCACCTAAAATCTAAGTAAAGGGGTATTAGGCACCCTATTCCTTCCACCAAAAGTGATACCTTGGATTTGGTTATTTTTCAAAAAATGAAAATAAAAATCAATAAAACTCGGTTTGTGCCATTGAGTACGAGGGGCTTCGATTTTGGCTTAAATTGACGAGGGCTTCCTTATTAAGGAAGGGGCCCTTCTATGATCCATGCCTTTAGACATTTTTGAAAAAATTTAGACTCATTGCTCAAGCACCCACTTTCATAAGAAAATGACCCAAAGTCTTAGTTTCAAAATATTTTGTGGTGAGTGCAAGGTGTAGGAATTTTTAAGAAATGTTTTTGAAAAGGGTTTTCAACCCTTACCATTTCAACTGAGCCAAAACCTAATCTACCAGAAGTAAGGGAAGGTATACATTACATCTTAGGCTTATTCTAGAAGAAAAAATAAAGAGAGGGGAGTAATAAAAGAGGAGAAAGTATGGAGGGAAGAAAAAGAAGGGAGTTATCCCTTTTTCATTGTCCTTACTCTACTTCATTCTTTTTCTATTTTGACTTTTCTTCTTTTCCTTCAAGGTATGGGCTTTTTTATCTTAGTCATGGTGTTAGTTATGTAGAATTTTTTAATGGTTGAAAGGTGTAACTGTAGATGCCATGAGAGAGAGAGAGAGAGAGAAGAGTTGAGAGAATTGAAACTTGATAGGATTTTTCAAGACTTGGGGGTTTGTGAGAAAATTAGGGAAGGGGGGATCTAGGATTTTGGGGATGGCTTTTAGGGATAAAATGAGGTGAAAGTATGGAATGGTGTAGAATGACATGAGATTATGAGTGAGGTATATGAAATTTGAGATTAAAGGGAGGGTATATGTAGAAGGTGGTGTAAGTAGGTTGTTCTTAATCCAAATAGGTTGGATCTTTCAATCCATTTGAGTTGAGTGTTAGGTGGGGTTAAGGGAAGTGGATTTTGATTAGAAGAATGGTGGTGTAAGGGGGTAGTTATTGATATTTTTGGGAAGGTGAAGAAGATGATGACAAGTGTCAAAATGGTGTGAGGGTGTGTTAGGTGATTTGATTAAGGAGAAGGGGTGTGGGGATGGCTCGTGGTGATAGGTTTGGAGAGAATGATGGGGGTAGGCTATGCCATGGGTGACGGTTGATTAACTTTTTGAGAATGGTGATGGGTTTGGGTAGATGGACTTAAGGAGGTGAGTTGTGGTGGTGACAATTGTCCCATTTTGATAATCATTGGTTTTTGTGGTGATTGGTTGTGATCATGGGTATGACTTTGGGCTTAGGTAAGAATTGAGTAATGGTTTAGGTTGGATTGGATTTAGGGTTGGTTTAGTCGAATGAGCTTTGGGGTTGAGTTGGACTTGATTAGGTTAAGGTATGATTAGAATTGGGTTGAGCTGAGGGTGAGGTGGTAAGGGTTTTAGAATATGATGAGATTGAGAAAGTTGTAGGGTTTAGATGATGAATTAGTCCTATGGTGGGCCATTGGGCTATTGGAAGTCCTAAGGCTTTTGATTTGAAAAAAAAAATGATCAAATTTTAAAAATTTGGGCCCTTAGGCTCGTAAATGATTTTTTTGATAAAATTCATCATTTTTTAGCCCATTTTAAGTGGGACCCTTACAAATTGGGGTGTCTACAATTTCAATCACATTAAAAGATTATGAGGACAGTGAACCAACTGCTTACCACTGAAAAATCACTTGATCCTCGCCAGAGTCGTTAATGGACGACAAACAAAGTAATTAAGAGTTAAGACAAAAGAAGTGGATTAGGGTTTTGGGGTGAGATGTGTCTGAGTTGTAGGGTAAAGTTTAGGGTTTGGTGGATCTCCAAAACTCATTATATAAAAGATCGAATCACTTTTCAGCTTAGAGTTTAGCCACAACTTACTCCCACAGATGGGAGATTTTGGTGGGATTTTGTTTCCATTTTAGAGTTGAAGGATATTGTGGGTATTCAGTTTTTTGTCCTGTCCTTTTCTAAATTTAGTTTTCGCCTGCACAACTCGTTTCCCAACATTAATTCAGTTGACTCATCGAAGTCATCATACTTTTAACAATAATTAAAATATGTTCACTAGAATATCATATTTCTATTTAAAAAACATTTTTATATCATTAAAAAATAGTATTTTCAACAATGATTTACAAAACCTGATTGCCTTAACATGTTTAATTTATCAAATTAGTTCACGAATGATAAGAAGATGACTCAGGTGAGTCCTCTTGGTCTTATACATTTTTAAAATCATGTTTCAAACTTATTTCTTTTAAAATTAAGAATATCATCTCATCTAGTCCCTTTATGATATCGAGTTAACTCGAATGAGTCATCTCATCTTGTACAAGCAGATAAATTGTTAACTTGATTTAAAATAATTTATTCAAAAAGAATTGAAGAATTAGAAAAATAAATCCCCATTTTGGAATCCCATCTCATTCATGAACAAAGATTTGGTTTAACAAAATAATATTTATTAAAAATAAAAATTGTAATTACTTTTCTTTACTCAAATTAAGTGGTTCCAATTTGGTTCCTAAGTTATCTAGAACCGTAATCATCATAATTTTTTGATTCTGAATTCTCAAATAAGTAGAACTAAAATTGGAACAACCAAAATTTTGAATATTCGAATCTTATGAAATAAATAAGACAAAATATCTGAGTGATGATATCATTCCATCTTCTTTACATGCAAATTTCTTTTTCATCATAAAATATGTAAAAATATCTTTTATGAATCATTGGAAAACATTTTTCTTTCAAGAACATACTTAAAAAAGAATCACCTGCATAATTACATTTTGTTTAATAAGATATGAGTCAACTTTATTACAGAACCTAAAATTAATCTTTACAAGTAATAAACTACTAGATGGATATTTTCAACCAGAATACAAAGATTAGATGAAAACTTCAAAATTAATGTATTATGTATCAACTATAAAAGTTAGTGAGCTTATCAATATATATTGTAAAGTTAAGGAAGCCTTCAGCCATTTATTATATACAAAATAATGGAAAAACTAATCGGTTTAAGGTACTTCGTGTATAATGTAATCGGTTTCGATCCTATCGATTATGTTTGGTTTTTTTTATTTTATTTTATTTTATAGATAACATAATTTAATGAATAAGTGATCGAGAAGACCAACTAGTAATACAAAAGCAACAAAGAACACGACAAACGACAACAAGCACGAAATACTATAAATCCAATCCCATCCAGCCACAAAATCATCAGAAAACACACCCCTAAACTCAAATAAAACTTTGGACTACAAAAAGATGCAAGACAGAACTGTAAAGGACACCACTACAATCGTCACTTCTTTCCCTTCAAAACACATATTGTTATGATCTTTCCCAATAACCCAACAAATTGCATACATGGTAAGCCCCCACAACACTCTTTTAGCATCACTAAAAGAACACCTCCACTTTCGCCAAGACAAGAATAAGGCCTTAACAAAGGTAGGGAGACACCTCTTCTACACCAAACCTATTAAGGAAGAAGCTCCAAACTTATCTCAAGAAAACACAATGGAGAAGAAGATGATCAATGGTTTCCTCGGCTCTTATGCAAAGTAAGCAAACATTAGGCCATTGGATGTCTCTTAACATCAGTTGATCCATAGTCAAAGTCTTCCTCTGCACCGTACGCCAAATGAAAAATGATACCTTTGATGGCACATTCTTACCCCACAATTTCTTTGATGGGAATGTAAAGTTGTACTCATCATCAAATCATAAAAGGAATTAACTAAGACTAGACATTGAAGCAGCGCAGACACCCCTTCCAACTCCCTATCATTAAGATTCCTTATAAAAACAAGAGCTCAACCTCCACCTCCTTAAGCCTGGTAAGAAAAGAACACACCGGTAATCCTCTTTTAGTGAAAAGAAGTTCAAACTTTTGAAATCTCAAAAAGGGTGAATCCTCCCCACATCACATGTCTTCCCAAAACCTAACTCTTTCTCCCGAACCACCACAAATCTAATACTCTTGCAGAACTTCGAGAGATCTTTAAGAATCCATTTCCAAACCCCACATCCAAAAGGATGGTCTCATAGCTCTACTTTCCCATCTGAATGATTACACCCCAAACTTTGCTACAATTACTTTCCTCCACAAACTATTGCACTCCGCCTCGAATCTCCAAAACCACTTCGCAAGCAATGTTTGATTCATTACTCCGAGTCTCCTAATTCCCAACACCCCTTTCCCTTTAGGCTTACAAACTTTTTCTAGCTCATCAAGCGGTACTTTTTGCCAAATTTTTCATGCCACAAAAAAAATCTCATAATAACTTTTCCAACTTTTCTTCCACATTTTTTGGTATGATGAATAGTGATAAGAAATAGATCGATATACTTGCCAAAACACTATTGATTAGAGTCACCTTCCCTCCTTTCGAAAAATACCTTGCTTGCCAAGATCTCTACCTTCTAGTAACTTTTTCCACCACAGTATCCCACATTGCTTTACTTTTGTAAACCGCTCACAAAGGTAAACCCAAGTAAGTTGATGGAAACTCCCACAATTGGCATCCCAAATAAACCATCAACAAGTGTGCTCTCAAAACTTTCTCAACTACAAAAATCTTACTAGTGCAAAAATTGACACCCAAACTCGAAGCCATTCCAAAGCAACACAACAAACCTCCTAGAAAACCAACCTGCTTCTTAAACTCACCCACAAACACTAAAGTATCATCTCTAAATTGTAAATGAGAAATCACCGGTCTTACCCCGAGGAGAACCCAACAAAATCACTATCACGTTTTCCTTTCCTTGGGGTAAGACCAGTGATTTTCTACAATTAAAAATAGAAAAGGCGAGAAGGTCCACTTGCCTAAGATGCCTCAAGCTCTTAAAGAAGCCTTCAGGAATACCATTAACCAAAATAAAAAATGATGCCGAGGAAACACACATCATTACCTGACTTCAATCCGATATTAGAAAAAGGGATCCCCACTTGCCTATATTGATGGAAAATGATAAGGTGGTTGAATTATGTGAGATTCAATGGTAGTTTAATTATAAACTTCCAAATTGTTCTTTGGGAATATACTACAAATAAGATGGAGTTCAAGTCTCTAATGGAATGTCTTGGAGTTGTTCGAAAAAACACATGAACACAAGAACGAAAACAGAAACCAAGAGCTCATATTCGGCTCCAGTAAATGCAAGGAAGCTTCTTGAAGAGAGTCATCAAAAGAGAAAGTGACACATTGGTCTTTTTGCTCTTGAAAACCGAAAAAATAGCATTCATTTAAATCAAAAAGTGAATTCCCACAAGCAATGACACTCAATACAAGATTTTTCTATTTTTAACCTCTACTTGGCAAAAAAAGTAAGAATTACATATAGTGGGTATGTCCCAAGTAGCACTGTACTATATTTTTCTACTTATTACACCATTTGCTTACTTAGCATAAAAAAATATTTAAAATACATATCCGTGTCCTTACTTTGTAAATTGCTTAGATTTTGGATGGAAATTGGGATGCTTGTACAACAAACTCCAAAGGCATTAGAGCTCATAAATTTTTCTTAGATTCTTGAATTCCAAACATGTTGGCTCGGAACACTTTCTCTAGTTAATCCCTGGAAGTAGATCAGCTCAACAATTTCCATTGGAATTGCCTGTGATGCAAAAAGAAGAAATGTATAATAATAATTATAAGGATTTGTCAGCTAGAACGATAATAGATAAAACAAAATAAAGAATGAAGATCATCTTAAAAAAATAGATGAGTTACAGGAAGCAAGGAAGCAACAAATTAGTTATGGAATTAAAAACAAGACAAAACAAACGAAAGATGAAGAAGAAGAAAAGATTGCTTGAAGGTCAAGTCTGACTACAAAGTACTTCACATTTTAAAATTTAATGTTTCTATATTGGTTTAAATACACTTAATCTGTACTTTATAACATTTTTTCGTAAATAATATGAAAATTCCACCCCATTCCGTGTATTTAAAGTAGAAAATATAGTTTATAGAAAGAATTGAATGCATTCTAGATTTCATCAATGGGTAGAAAGTGTCTGAAACCTTACATAAATATCAAAGCAAACAAGAACATTTAATCTTCCAAATGAATTGACTTCTATTTTTTAAGATTAACCAAGACCTTAAAAAAATTAAACAATTTAAATTTCATTCAATACTTCAAAAACTGAACAGATAATTACATAAAAAATTATGAAATTGGCCTAATTATGGTTCAATTTGGTTGGACTGATTTATATTTATTAAAAATATACATACTTTCTTGGGAAATGCTAGCCTCAACCCATGTCAACATGATTGTTGGGATGTGAGGGATTCAAAGAAAAGTTCATCCCTAGGAAAAAGTGTGTTAATCTCTAAAAGATCGAAAATGATCTCTAAGAAATATGTGTTTTCCTTTAAAGCCTAACAGTCACGTTAATAGAGAGCAAGTCTTACTTCTATGAACATTGTGTGCTGGAGGAAACCATTGAATGATAGGTTGTACGAGTGCCAATGGGTCGATTAGTTCCTAAGATATCTAAAACAGGAATAATCGTAACTTTCTAGTTATGGTTCCAAAATAAATGAAATTGAAACTAGAGCCACCAAAAACTTTGGATATCCATCAGTTCAAGTTCTTATGATAGATAAGACGAAAAACATCTATAGTGATAAAAGCACTCTATCTTCTTTACATGCAAATTTCCTTTTCGTTGTAAAACATGAGAAAGCATGTTTTTTAATGAATCATTGCAAAGCTTTTTTTCTTTCTAGAACACAACACGTTTTTTTAATGAACCATTATAGTTTATTCTCACAAGATACGAGACTATTATTTCATGTTTTCAAACAACAAAAATTAATCTTCTTTACATGTAAATATGCCCTACTGATTTTATTTTACTTTTTATTTTTTGTTTTTGATTAGAACTATTAATGGCTATTTGGGATTTTGGCCATTTTACTCCCAAAGAAGTGAAAGAACTCTATTTGATTTTATTTTTAGTTCTTTTGGACATTTTGAATGAATGGGTATGCTTGTACTGTTGTTTTTCTTTGATTGATATTTGAAATTTTGATTATGTAATGGGTCTAAGACTCATAATTTCTTGAAATTCCCATATTGGTTCTGTATATTGTGAAAATTTCTTAGAATTGGAGTTTTTTTTTATTATTTATTTATTATAATTATTATAGAAAATTCAATGGAAGGATCAAAGGAAAAAAAAATGTGGGTTTGTTCTTTGTATGGGAGATTATAATATCAACATATGTTTTTTGCATTTTTCTAATTGGGTGAATTATGCTTGTTGATCAGATGTTGGATTCTAACACTCCATTGAACTAGCGAGCCATTTCGGGACATATTTTTGTTTTATTTTCCTCAATTCCAACCTATTAATTGAAATGTACCATAGATATGAGTTTGACCTTTTCCAGATGAAGTTGCCGATGTCGATGATATATCGTTACATATAATTGTTATGTTTTCTATGGGTATATGACATGAATCCTATCACATTACATTACCCATTATTATTCTTATTATCATATAAAAAAATAATTATTTATCTCTACATTACTTAAACTAGGGGTGCAACTTGGTTTGGATTGAGATCAAATTGGAACCGAATCGACATAGGTCGGTTCCAATAAATAAGAACTAGAACTGAACAAAATTCCATTGGAACCAAACCAAAAGCATTGAGGTGGTAATGGTGTAGATAGTTTAGCTCTTATCTCTTGGAGTTGTAACAAAGTAGTAATGGCTAGCCACTAGCCATTGATTATACATCAATGGTTCCCTTATGTTGTTATTTTATCGTTAATATAATAATGTTTAGCTTCACTAATCATTTTTGAGGGGGTAAATTAAGAATGTTTATTATCCTTAGCAAGATCACATTACAATCTGTCAATAACTGTGAAGCATCTTTATAAAATGAGAAAGAGACTACATTGTAATACAATCCAAACCCAAGACCCTTATAGTTGTGCAATGGCCTCAAACCTCATTATATTTTGTACTTAAAAGAGAATTTTTTTTCGGTTCAAAACCTTGTATGCCAAGAGAGATTCTTCATTGTGATCTTTCTCACAAACTGGTGATACTTGGGTTCCCCATTTTGTTTGAATTTGACCTCGTCGATATTATGCAGATATTTTGTTTATTAGGAAAATTTCATATGTCCATTTTTAAGAGGAGATGCTGCCGAAATTTCTTTAGAATTATTAACCTTTATTTTATAGAATTATTAAGTTTTTAAAATTAAAATAATTATTTTTATAAATTTTTAATAGAAATTTATTATATTTATATATATTTAATGTAATTATATATTTATATGGGTATTCTGGTAATTTTTATGCATTCTAGGTGCATTATCAACATTGCGTATTATGCATGTATTTTTTTTATCAGGAAAATTTCATGTCCCTTTTTAAGAGGAATTGTTGTCGAAATTTCTATAGAATTATAAATTTTTAATAATTTTTTATAGAATTATAAAATTTTTAAAATTAAAATAATTATTTATAAATTTTTAATAGAAATTTATTATATTTGTATATATTTAATGTAATTATATATTTATAAGGGTATTCTAATAGTTTTCATGCATTCTGGGTGCATTATCAACCTTAAGGGTATTCTGGTCATTTTACCTTAATAAAGCAGAATCCAGAAGCTGTATCAAACAATAATTATCAGATTTTGATAAACAGCACAACACTTTTACAAAGCTCAATCAAACATGTTTTTCAATGTTTCAACTTTTAGTAGCAAATTCTGACAACAGCTTCTTATAGCAGATTCTGACAATTGCATCAAACATGGCCTTAATTTTCAATTGCAAAACTCGTTTCCCAACATTAATTCAGTTGACTCCTCCAAGTCGTCACACTTTTAGCAATAATTAAAATATGTTCATTAGAATATCATATTTCTATTTAAAAAAAACATTTTTATATCTTTAAAAAATAGTATTTTTAACAATGATTTACAAAAACCCGATTGCCTCTAATATGTTTAATTTATTAACTTGTTCAATTTATCTAATTAGTTCACGAATGATAAGGAGATGACTCAAGTGAGTCCTCTACACAATTTTTAAAATCATGTTTCAAACTTATTTATTTTAAAATTAAGAATATCATCTCATCTAGTCCCTTTACGATATCGAGTTAACTCGCATGAGTCATCTCATCTTGCACAAGCAAATAAATTGTTAACTTGATTTAAAATAATTTATTAAAAAAGAATTGAAGAATTAGAAAAATAAATCCCCATTTTGGAATCCCATCTCATTCATGAACAAAGATTTGGTTTAACTAAATAATATTTATTAAAAATAAAAATTGTACTTACTTTTCTTTACTCAAATTAAGTGGTGAGAGATGCCACTACCAATGTTGTGTGTTAGAGGAAACCATAGAAGGATGGGTTGTAGGAGTGCCAATGGGTTTGCTTCCTATTTGGTTCCTAAGTTATCTAGAACCGTAATCATCATAATTTTTTGATTCCGAATCTCAAATAAGACAAAATATCTAAATGATGATATCATTCCATCTTCTTTACATGCAAATTTCTTTTTCATCATAAAATATGCAAAAATATCTTTTATGAATCATTGGAAAAAAATTTTCTTTCGAGAACACATCTCTACTTAAAAAAGAATCACGTACATAATTACATTTTGTTAAATAAGATATGAGACAACTTTATTACAGAAACTAAAATTAATCTTTACAAGTAATAAACTACTAGATGGATATTTTCAACCAGAATACAAAGATTAAATGAAAACTTTGAAATTTATGTATTATATATTAACCATAAAAGTTAGTGAGCTTATCAATATATATTGT
This sequence comes from Akebia trifoliata, assembly GCF_017979445.1. NCBI lineage: Eukaryota > Viridiplantae > Streptophyta > Magnoliopsida > Ranunculales > Lardizabalaceae > Akebia > Akebia trifoliata. The sequence goes on from NC_141386.1 coordinate 16,691,749, forward strand.
AAAGTTAAGGAAGCCTTCAGCCATTTATTATATACAAAATAATGGAAAACTAATCGGTTTCGATCCTATCGATTATGTTCATTTTTTTTTATTTTTTGATAGATAGCATAATTTAATGAATAACTGATCGAGAAGATCAACTAGTACTACAAAAGCAACAAAGAACACGACAGACGACAACAAGAAGCACGAAATACTACAAATCCAGTCCCATCTAGCAACAAAATCATCATAAAACACAACCCTAAACTCATATAAAACTTTGGACTAGAAAAAGATGAAAGATAGTACTGTAAAGGACACCACTACAATCGTCACTTCTTTCCCTTCAAAACACCTATTATTATGATCCTTCCAAATAACCCAACAAATTGCAAACATGGTAAGCCTCCACAACACTCTTTTAGCATCTATAAATGAACACCTCCACTCTTGCCAAGACAAGAATAAGGCCTTAACAAAAGCAGGGAGACACCCTTCTACACCAAACCTGTTAAGGAAGAAGTTCCAAACTTGTCTTGAGAAAATGCAATGGAGAAGAAGATGATCAATGATTTCCTCAGCTCTTAGGCAAAGTAAGCAAACATTAGGCCCTCGGATGTCTCATAACATCAGTTGATGCATAGTCAAAGTATTCCTCTGAACCGTACACCAAATGAAAAATGATACCTTTGATGGCACATTTTTACCCCACACTTTCTTTGATGAGAATGTATAAATTGTACTCATTATCAAATCATAAAAGGAATTAACTAAGAATAGACATTGAAGTAGTGTAGACACCCCTTCCAACTCCCTATCATTAAGATTCCTTATAAAAACAAGAGCCCAACTTGCACCTCCTTAAGCTTGGTAAGAAAAGAACACACCGATAATCCTCTTTTAGTGGAAAGTTCTCAAGCTGGGTAAATCCTCCCCACACCAAATGTCTTCCCAAAACCTAACTCTTTCTCCCAAACCACCACGAATCTAATACTCTTGCAAAACTTTGAAAGAACTTTAAGAATCTATTTCCAAACCCCACAACCAAAGGATAGTCTCATAGCTTTACTTTCCCATCCAAATGACTGTGCCCTAAACTTGGCCACAACTACTTTCCTCCACAAACTATTGAACTCCACCCCGAATCTCCAAAATCACTTCACGAGCAAAGTTTGATTCATTACTTCGAGTCTCCTAATTTCCAACGCCTCTTTCCCGTTAGGCTTACAAACTTTTTTCCAGCTCACCAAGTGGTATTTCTTTTTGCCAAATTTTTCATGCCACAAAATAATCAGAAAATAACATTTCCAACCTTTCTTCCACATTTCATGGTATGGTGAATAGTGATGATAGGAAATAGGCCGATATATTTGCCAAAAAACTATTGATTAGAGTCACCTTCCCTCCTTTCGACAAATACCTTGCTTGCCAAGATTGAACCTTCTAGTAACTTTTTCCACTACAAGATCTCACATTGCTTTACTTTTGTAAGCCGCTCACAAAGGTAAACCCAACTAAGTTGATGGAAACTCCCCCAATTGACATCCCAAATAAACCACCAAGAGCTGTGCTCTCAAAACTTTCTCAACTGCAAAAATCTTACTCGTGCGAAAATTGATACCCAAACCTGAAGCCGTTCCAAAGCAACACAACAAACCTCCTAGAAAACCAACCTGCTTCTTAAACTCACCCACAAACACTTATCATCTCTAAATTGTAAAAGAGAAATCACCGGTGTGAACCCAACAAAATCACCATTCACATTTTCCTTTCCTAACATCCAGCCTAAAGCTTCCACTACAATTAAAAATAGGAAAGGCGTGAGGGTCCACTTGCCTAAGACGCCTCAAGCTCTTAAAGAAGCCTTCAGGAATACAATTGACCAAAATAAAAAATGATGCCGAGGAAACACACATCATTACCTGACTTTAATCCGATATTAGAAAAAGGGATCCCCACTTGCCTATATTGATGGAAAATGATAAGGTGGTTGAATTATGTGAGATTCAATGGTAGTTTAATTATAAACTTCCAAATTGTTCTTTTGGAATATACTACAAATAAGATGGAGTTCAAGTCTCTAATGGAATGTCTTAGCGTTGTGCTGCAAAAACACATGAACACAAGAACGAAAACAGAAACCAAGAGCTCATATTCGGCTCCAGTAAATGCAAGGAAGCTTCTTGAAGAGAGTCATCAAAAGAGAAAGTGACACATTAGTCTTTTTGCTCTTAAAAACAAAAAAGAATAACATTCATTTAAATCAAAATGTGAATTCCCACAAGTAATGACACTCAATACAAGATTTTTCTATTTTTAACCTCTACTTGGCAAAAAAATAAAAATTACATATAGTGGATATGTCCCAAGTAGCACTGTACAACATTTTTCTACTTAATACACCATTTGCTTACTTAGCATAAAAAAAGTTTAAAATACATATCCGTGTCCTTTGTAAATTGCTCAGATTTTGGATTCTTGTACAACAAACTCCAAAGGCATTTGAGCTCATAAATTTTTCATAGATTCTTGACTTCAAACATGTTGGCTAGCAACACTTTCTCTAGTAAATCCCTGGAAGTACATCTGCTCGATAATTTCCAAAGGAACTGCCTGTGATGCAAAAAAAAAAGAAATGTATAATAATTATTCTAAGGATTTGTCAGCTAGAAGGATAATAGATAAAACAAAATAGAGAATGAAGATCATCTTAAAAAAAATAAATCAGTTACAGGAAGCAAGGAGGCAACAACTCACTTAGAACAAGAATCTTCAAGAAGTTGAAATCATTTACTTTAAGCAGGTGGACATCAGTTAGGACCAGAGAAAATCCACCTAGCGTATCCTCAAGAAATTTTCAAGAATTTGTTGTTGTTCTAGTTGACACAACTGAAACAAGAAACAACGTTGGCCATATACTAAAAAAAAAAAAGTCATGACTGAATCCAAACAAAGCACAATTAATCCACCACGCAATAGAATAAAATTTGTCCACCAAAGATTTTATAGATGGACTAACAGCGACAAGGGTAAGTTGGTACGATTTTATGCTAATGTCTTCAAAACAAGGTTAAATTTTTAAGAATAAAAATATCTAGTATTGTAATACTAATTAATAGCATTCGTAAATTAAGTAGTATAAGTGCAGAAAGAACGAGGTTAACTTTTTCCTTACTACACTAGTCAAAAGAGATTTATGTAGTCAAAGAAATCCAAAAAAATCCTTTCTATACACACCCGATGCCCCCAAGAAAAACTAAATCATAGACACCAATCAAATAAAATCAAATTTCATAGTAAAAATAAAACCCTATCCAAACAATAGCAAAAAAAAAAAAAAATTAGGGAAATCCTTTCTTCACACCAAACAAGATCCAAGCTATTTGGATGTTATGCACATGAACCATGAAGTTAGCAATCAAAACCATTCGGATGTCGAACAAAACAACGATTCGATTCGAGTGATGATTAAGATTATGAAAACAGCATGCAATATAGGCCTTTACAATCCAAACAGGTAGCTTTGTATTTGAAGGATGCCGACCAATTACATTGATGTCATGTTAAATGACGTTATTAATGGATCCATTAATCTTAAGTGCCAAAAGAAGAGATTGGTTAATTGGAATCTAATTTTGCAAAAGCATCTGGCCAAACATATGTTCTAAAATTGAAAAACTAGAAAGTTTAATAATAAGGAAGATATGATTCCCGGTTTATATTTTACTTCTTTGCATTTTCCTTTTCCTACATTGAAAATAATAAATAAATTATCATTATTATTGATAGAAAAATTGAATGAATGAATAGTAACTGCAGACCTTCGGGGATCGGACCATTGACCTCATGGTTGCAGTGCAAATTATTCAATTAAGCTCTTATCCCAAAAAAATTGGGGCATCCTTCGATTGAGCTACAAGCACAAAATTTAATAAAGATCATACTTTCAGCAGTTAAAAATGTAAATCACTAGTACAAAAAAGACTTTAGACATTGATTTTTATGTGATGTCTAAAACTATAGACATCTGTGAAAAAACTATAGGAATTATGTCTAAAATCTGACAAAAATGGGCGTGATATTAGAAGGTTTGACATTCATTCTTAAGTGATGTCTAAAGTGAACAGAAGACAACTTTTTTTCAAAAACTGAGGTCAAAAGTAAAGTCTATAATTGTCTTGCAAAGAAACCCAAGAACACGAAAACTACGGAAAAGCAACCTCTTTAGCTAAAAATAGATAAAAATGTATAAAGTAAGTTAATAACTCCTTTGGTAATGAAATCAAAACTACATAAATTCATCAAAACTTACACCATTGAACTCCTTAGAAAGACAACCCAATGGCATATGAAAGTTTCTTTTAAACCACCATGATGCGATACACTTGCTTTTCAACTATATGACCATTCCTCTTCTTACAAATACCCGACTCCATTGACAGTGGGAACGTCTTCCACATAGTCCTCTTTTTTGAAATCACAATCCTCCAATATTGAGCACATGATTAAGGAGAAAGTTAAAACATATTGAGATTCTCAGGTTCTTTTACCCATAAAATAACTTAATTTCCACTTCTCTAATTCATGCATCGATCCTAGGACTTCTGGAATTACCGATGCTCTATAAAACATGATGATTTCATTTGGTAGGGCACTTGTCATCCTAATATTTTTCGACAGTGTTTTCTCTAGTAATATCTAAATCCTATATAAACAAGTATTGACTACAATGTACCTTCCGCTCTCGAAGCAGTCCAATAGAATTAACGAGCGTTGCTTCCATTTGTTTGAGTAGGACCGGGTCATTAATAGTTTCAGGATTAGTCCAATGGCTGCAAATATTTTACCAATCACAATTATAACCAAAATAATGAAGTGAAAGAAGTGCAACCCAAAAAAAGGGCCTCTATGCTACCATATCCTTCGAGCAAACGTGTTATTATTAGTGATTATTTCCAAATCCAACAGCTAATGAACAAATATTCTGCCAGGTGTAGAAAGAATTCCAAAGCATCCTAGAAGTTAATGACAAGCAATTTATGTAAGAAAGACATAAGATGATCACATTTTCCTAAAGTATGCTTACTTTAGAGGAAGTTGTGTGGCAGTGCACATGCTAATCATATAAAAGACAAAAGCATTTGCAGAGTTCTCCATGAAAAAGTAAAACATAAAAGAATACAAATAGAAAGTTATTAACATATCCTTAGATATATATATAACTGTAGACATGCAACATTAAACTATTTCAGTCAGTTTCCCAACATAATTTGATGCTCTTACATAATGAAAAGAAATTATCATTGTAATCAAGAAAGATGGCTTTGATGAATTTAAAGAAGTCTATGAGAGAGGTAAGTTCTATAAAGGATTAATGCCACATCCAGTGAACTAATTCCAAAGATGAAATAAAGAATATAAAATGTTTCCAATCAATCAGTTGGGTCAGTAGCATTAACATGGTTGATAGGAATGGTCTGTTTTCAAGTATCAAGCTATTGTTGAGCCATATCCCCCCACCATTTCAGCAAGGGTTTTCATGAAGTGGAGGAGGCGGCACATTTTTGACCTGTTAGAACAATTGACAGACCATGCAGACTTGCACAATCATGACATGTAAGGCGCACCAAAATCCTTATTGGGCAGGGGAATAATGAAAAAACAATAAGAAGGTTATAATTAAATTACCCAATAGTACAAAATTTGTAGGCAATTCAATGAACTTTGCCTCATTAATTTGTTATATTGATGTCTAACTTGATTATCAAAGTACATTTATTTTGCAAGTATACCACTAGAGTTTGAAGGATGATTTTGATCCTATTGCTCAAGATCGGAAAGTTATCGCTATTTATGATAGCTTCAGCACTGACCCTCACAATAAAATAAAATGCATAGAAACCCATTCACCCAACTCCCTCTCCCCTCTCCCTCCCCCACTTTCAGATTCACTCCTTCGCAGCCCTTTGCCAAGATATTGTGATAAAGAACCTTTTCCCTACTCACTACACATCACATCCACCAAGCATAAATTGGGTTCCATTTTGCCACCAGACAAACAACAGTTGTTTATTGGAAGAAAGTAAGAAAGAACAGCCAAAAAAACATCTCCAAACCCCCAACGATCAGCTTAGCACTGTTGGTCTATCGTCCCAAGTATCCTACGGAGTAGGGGTGCAACTTAATTCGGTTCAAACCAAGAACCGAACCAATCCGTGAATTTTGGATTGGGTTGGTTTGGTTTTAATTAAATAACGGTTCGGTTCGGATTAAAAAAATTAAGAACCAATAGGTTCGATTTGGTTTTCGGTTCAAGGTTTGTAAATAACCGGACCAAAATAGAATTTTAAAATTATAAATATAAATTTGTTTAAAACCCTTACCTTGTTTACTCTCTCTCTCTCTCTCTCTCTCTCTCTCCCATATCTTGTCTCTGCGATCGGTTTCTCCCTGCGAGACCTGCAATCGGTTCCTCCCTACGACCTGCGATCGGTCCCTCCCTGCGACGGTGCGACCTACGATCGGTCTCTCTCTCTCTCTCTCTGCTACTTGGACCTACGATTGTTGATGCCTCTCTCTCTCTCTCTCTCTCTCTACCACCCCATTATGTGTATTTATAGTAGAAAATATAGTTTATAGAAAGAATTGAATGCATTAAAGATTTCATCAATGGGTAGAAAGTGTCTGAAACCTTACATAAATATCAAAACAAACAAGATCATCTAATCTTCCAAATGAATTGACTTCTATTTTTTAAGATTAACCAAGACCTTAAAAAAACTAAACAATTTAAATTTCATTCAATACTTCAAAAACTGAACAGATAATTACATAAAAAATTATGAAATTGGCTGAACTATGGTTCAATTTGGTTGGACTGATTTATATTTATTAAAAATATACATACTTTCTTGGAAAATGCTAGCCTCAACCCATGTCAACATGATTGTTGGGATGTGAGGGATTCAAAGAAAAATTCATCCCTAGGAAAAAGTTTGTTAATCTCTAAAAGATCGAAAATGATCTCTAAGTTTCCTTTAAAGCCTAACAGTCACGTTAATAGAGAGCAAGTCTTACTTCTATGAACGTTGTGTGCTGGAGGAAACCATTGAATGATAAGTTGTACGAGTGCCAATGGGTCGATTAGTTCCTAAGATATCTAAAACAGGAATAATCGTAACTTTCTAGTTATGGTTCCAAAATAAATGAAATTGAAACTAGAGCCACCAAAAACTTTGGATATCCATCAGTTCAAGTTCTTATGAAAGATAAGATGAAAAACATCTATAGTGATAAAAGCACTCTATCTTCTTTACATGCAAATTTCCTTTTCGTTTTAAAACATGAGAAAGCATGTTTTTTAATGAATCATCGCAAAGCTTTTTTCCTTTCTAGAACACAACACGTTTTTTTAATGAACCATTACAGTTTATTCTCACAAGATACGAGACTATTATTTCGTGTTTTCAAACAACAAAAATTAATCTTCTTTACACGTAATATAAACTTCTAAATGAATGTTTTAAACCAGAATACATAGATTAAATGGAAACTTGATAATTTTATGGAATATTTATTAATTTTAAAAGATCGGAAGCCTTCAACTATTTATAATATAGAAATGGAAAAAAACTAATCAATTTTGAGTACCTTGGGTATGGTTAAATGGATCTATTGATTGCCTTCAAACATATTCTTTGGGAATACAACAAATAATTAATGACGTACATGCAGGTCCACCCAAACCGAATATTCTGGTATGGCTCAGAGAAGAGAGCGCCACATTGGAATCTATTATTGAAAAGTACTAGGCGAAACATAATTTCAAAAATTCAAAAACAAGAAAATCATAATTCTTTAGAAAGATTTGATCCCTGTTTTCAACTTGAGATAATAAAATTGTCCGACCAAATAAAGAGAAATTGAACAAAAGAATAATACCTCTCGAATAAATTGGGATCGGACCTGTGACTTCATTATTGTAGTGCATATCATACAATTAATTTCTATCATCTTGAAGGCTTTTATGAAGATATCCTTCAATTGACCTACAAACACAAAATTTAAAACAGATCACACTTTCAACAATGAAAAAGCAAATAAGAATGGAAAGATATTTAAAACTGGTATCTAAGGTCATGATCCAAAAACTAGAGATCCTAATTAAGAGAGGCTTTTTTGCTAGATGTCTCCACATATAACTTTTTTCTTTTAAAAGAAAATAAAATTAACAGCATTGTACACCATCTAAAGACCATCTATCACTGCGTTTGTTTCCAATCAATCAGAATAAAATGAGATTTTTCTTTTTTGGATAAAGCGAACAGAAAAATTATTAAAAACCAAATCGATAGACAAAGTTGTACTTTTTCAACCTTAACTTGAACACTTGATCTGCTCAATGGGTTCGGGATTCATTTCTAGTACAGAAATTAAGAAATGGTTCAATAAAACAAACCCATCAAGACTGAAAACAGTGGAAGAACCTTTCGATCAAACAAAAAAACATACAGACTTTCAATCACATTAAAAGATTACAGATCAAAGCTAAACAACGACTCACCGAGGAAAAATAACTTGATCTTCGCCCAAGCCATTAGTGGCGACTGAAAATTTTGATTTTTCTCGGTAACTTGATTAACACAAGGAATCTAGACAGAAGAAGATTTGGGTTAGGGTTTGTGGGTGAAAAGCTAACGTTGAAGAAGCGAAGGTTTCGAACAAGTTAGGGTAGAATATGAGGTGTTAGACGTATTCTAGGGTTTCGATGGATCCCATAATAAGGTAAGTTCCTTATATAGTTGTATCGACTCTTTCACGTAACGGATATGACTCGAGTGAGTCATCTCGGTCTCCACCGATTTTTAAGTCTAACTCGGGTATTTGATCAAAAAAATAAATAAGGGTCTTGTCGACACCTGTCCTAAGGGCACACGTTTAAGTCCATTAGTTACACCTGGGAACAAGCATATGAAAGTATTTTAGTAAAAAAATTATTTTTTTGAGGGCTCTTTTGGAATAAAAAAAACTTTAAAACCATGTAGATGGGTCAGGCGACTAGATGACGCAAAAACTTTAAAATCAAGTAGCTCGAGTAGAAGAAGCTGGGTTAAAAGTCCACATTAATTTCAACTAGGCTTAACTTCTAGATTGTAAATCAAGATTACTATTATAATATTAATTATGAAAAGAATTATGACGAGTCTTACAATAAAGATAACAAGAAAAAACTGTTGAGCATCTTAAAGAATATGAAAATAATTGTTTTCAAATGTCAAAGTATATCATTTGAATTTTGCTTTCAATTCATAATTTTGAAAAAAAAAACCTAGATTGTACACACCAAAGGAGGAAGGTCAAAACTGGCTTCCCAGACCTCAAATCTTGTCACATAAATATCAAAACAATCTTCTTTTATCAATGCATTTAGAACCATGTTGATCGTGAATAAAGGGAAGAGACGAATGAGATCAAATTTTTTAAGTTGCCTTGTCGTGGTGGCAATTATCCCATTTTGATAATCATTGATTTTTGTGGTGATTGATTGTGATCATGGGTATGACTTTGGACTTAGGTAAGAATTGAGTAATGGTTTAGGTTGGATTGGATTTAGGGTTGGCTTAGGTCCAATAGGCTTTGGGATTGAGTTGGATTTGATTAGGTTAGGGTATGTGTAGAATTGGGTTGGGTTGAGGGTGAGGTGGTGAGGGTTTTAGAATATAATGAGATTGAGAAAGTTGAAAGGTTTAGATGATGAATTAGTCCTACAGTGGGACATTAGACTATCGATAACAACATGACAATGGTGGCACTATGCGAAAACCTATTAAATTTGAAGACAATATACGGCGGCTCTTATCTGTAAAATCTTTTTGATATATCATCTCAGAATCTCCACTCGTGTCTTTCCTTCAATTTCTCTCATTGTTCCTCTCCTGGTCTCATTTATCTCCTAATCCCCTTCGATATGTCTCTCATTCTCCATCTCGGCTTGTCTCATTCTTCATCTCAATCTCCTTCGATTTCTCTCTCTCTCTCATCTTTGTCATGATATATCGCTCTGATCTCCTTTGAGAAATGAAGGGAACGACAAAAATCTCTCTCTCCCTATAAAATTTGTTTTGGTTTCTTCGAGAGTAACATGAGCTTCTTGTTTGTCTTCAGGAGTTCTAGATCGATTGGATGAAATTATACTTAAAAAGGTAAGGATTTCGAGTTCGGATTCAAAGTTTTTTTTTATTTATTGTAGACTTGATTTCACATTTTCTTCATGTTTTGTGAAGTTCGGATCTTTTAGATGTTCTTTTAAGAAAATCGAAAGGTTGAGTTCAAATTCACAACTTATCTTAAACTGTTGACTTAGTCTGTTTTCTTTTTTTTTTCTTTTTTTTTTTTTTTTTTTTTTGTTTTTTTGTTTTCTAAATTTTAGATTGAATAGATCCAATTTATTTTGCAAAAAATTTGAATACAAAACTATTAGCAATTTTTTGACAATATTTATGCATTTGATATGAGTGTAGATACATACTTTCTTTAAGAAAATTGAGAATTGGGATATTGGTTTATCTAACTGTTACTTGATGCATTAGGTTTTAGTGTTTGCCTTTTGTTTGGCTAATGCATGAGCTTTAGGGTTTATTTTACTATTGGTTGTTGTATTAAGGTTTATGGCTTGGATTAATGAATGAATGTCATTATGCACTGTTATTGGTTGTTTGTGATGCTCTTGTATGTAGAAATTCAAGGAATCATTTAGGTCTTATTGGTTGATGTAGGGTTTAGGTTAATTCAATTGGATTTACAATTTTGTGGCCATTTGCAGTGCACCAAGAAATTTGTTTAAATTCGATAAGACCTTGTTGCTTTTACATTTTTTTTCGTTAAACATAACTCTACTTTCTAAGAAAAAATAATTGTATTCTTAAGATAAGGAAAACTTGAATAGTGGTTGAACTTATTTTCATCTTTCCTTGATGATCTTTCCCGATTCGCAATGCATGCTGTGCTAATTCCAAAGAGTATATTTAAATGGTTTAGTGTCTTATATTGGTTTAGTTTGGTATATTATATATTGAGGTTAAATTTTTGTGGCAGAGCTTTGTTATAGCAGTACCTACAATGGTTATCACAACATTTTCAACTAGCGTAGATTCCAAATCATTCCAGGTTTATCCCATTCATATAAGAACATATGATTGGTAAAGAACACTTTTGAAAAAATATATCTAACAATAGTTGGTGCAGTTCAGGAAGGTTGAACCAAAGGTTGCATATGATGTCCCACATAAATTTCAACTAGGCTTAACTTCTAGATTGTAAATCAAGATTACTATTATAATATTAATTATGAAAAGAATTATGACGAGTCTTACAATAAAGATAACAAGAAAAAACTGTTCATCTTAAAGAATATGAAAATAATTGTTTTCAAGTGTCAAAGTATATCATTTGAATTTTGCTTTCAATTCATAATTTTGAAAAAAAAAACCTAGATTGTACACACCAAAGGAGGAAGGTTAAAACTGGCTTCCCAGACCTCAAATCTTGTCACATAAATATCAAAACAATCTTCTTTTATCAATGCATTTAGAACCATGTTGATCGTGAATCAAGGGAAGAGACGAACGAGACCAAATTTTTTAAGATTTGGCCTCTCCACTGCCAATGCAAGTGAATAAAAGAGGATCACATCTTCGAAGTTGGAGGTATCACCATGATCTACAAGATGACTCATAAGATCTAAAGTGCAAGTACTTGACTCCGTGAATCATTCTGAGTTGTGGTTGTGTTTAATCCTTCTCCCACGGTTACGATCTAGTTTCTTTAGTCTAATATATTTTAACACTTTCCGATTTAGCTTGAGTTCAAATATTTTTATAAGATTGTTATTAAGTGTTATAGGTTTAGAGAAGTCTTAGGAATTTTAAAACCTGTGCCATTTTTAGAAAGTTTCGCTATTTTGAATAAATTTTTAGATTTTCAGTAAATGTATTAAAATGACAAAGTAGAGTCATTATAAGTTTGAAGATCTAAGTTAAAGTATATAATTTATATGGAAAAAGCTGAAGTGACATTTAGATTGTCATTGTTTTAGACATTGCTGACCTTGATGTGTGTATAGAACCATAGATACTTTCTTCGAGATACGAGTGAGAAGCATCTATGGGTTTTGTGCACACCAATGTGTGAAACGATGTCAATTTCAATGTCACTCCAGCACGACTCAATTTATATTATTCAAAGTACAAACTATTAGTAAAATTTTAGCTTCTTTTATAGAATCATTTTTCTTATTTTTCTTGTGCATGCAACTATGATAAAAATGGGATGGTGACAATAATATTGAAAATAACAATCACGATAGCAGCAACAGTTAAAAATGATTGCACTACGGCGATGTTTGTACTTAGACTATCGATAACAGCATGACAATGGTGGCACTATGCGAAAACCTATTAAATTTGAAGACAATATACGGCAGCTCTTATCTGTAAAATCTTTTTGATATATCATCTCAGAATCTCCACTTGTGTCTTTCCTTCAATTTCTCTCATTGTTCCTCTCCTGGTCTCATTTATCTCCTAATCTCCTTCGATATGTCTCTCATTCTCCATCTCGGTTTGTCTCATTCTTCATCTCAATCTCCTTCGATTTCTCTCTCTCTCTCTCATTTTCCCTCTCTTGATTTCATCTTTGTCATGATATATCGCTCTGATCTCCTTTGAGAAATGAAGGGAACGACAAAAATCTCTTTCTTCCTATAAAATTTGTTTTGGTTTCTTCGAGAGTAACATGAGCTTCTTGTTTGTCTTTAGGAGTTCTAGATCGATAGGATGAAATTATACTTAAAAAGGTAAGGATTTCGAGTTCGGATTCAAAGTTTTTTTTATTTATTGTAGACTTGATTTCACATTTTCTTCATGTTTTGTGAAGTTCGGATCTTTTAGATGTTCTTTTAAGAAAATCGAGGGGTTGAGCTCAAATTCACAACTTATCCTAAACTGTTGATTTAGTCTGTTTTCTTTTCTTGTTTTTTTTTTTTTTTTTGTTTTTTTGTTTTCTAAATTTTAGATCGAATAGATCCAATTTATTTTGAAAATTTTTTGAATACGAAACTATTTGCAATTTTTTGACAATATTTATGCATTTGATATGAGTGTAGATACACACTTTCTTTAAGAAAATTGAGAATTGGGATTTTGGTTTATCTAATTGTTACTTGATGCATTAGGTTTTAGTGTTTGCCTTTTGTTTGGCTAATGCATGAGCTTTAGGGTTTATTTTACTATTGATTGTTGTATTAAGGTTTATGACTTGGATTAATGAATGAATGTCGTTATGTACTGTTATTGGTTGTTTGTGATGCTCTTGTATGTAGAAATTCAAGGAATCATTTAGGTCTTATTGGTTGATGTAGGGTTTAGGTTAATTCAATTGGATTTACAATTTTGTGGCCATTTGCAGTGCACCAAGAAATTTGTTTAAATTCGATAAGACCTTGTTGCTTTTACATTTTTTTTCGTTAAACATAACTCTACTTTCTAAGAAAAAATAATTGTATTCTTAAGATAAGGAAAACTTGAATAGTGGTTGAACTTATTTTCATCTTTCCTTGATGACCTTTCCAGATTCACAATGCATGCTGTGCTAATTCCAAAGAGTATATTTAAATGGTTTAGTGTCTTATATTGATTTAGTTTGGTATATTATATTGAGGTTAAATTTTTGTAGCAGAGCTTTGTCATAGCAGTACCTGCAATGGTTATCACAACATTTTCAACTAGCGTAGATTCCAAATCATTCCAGGTTTATCCCATTCATATAAGAACATATGTTTGGTAAAGAACACTTTTGAAAAAATATATCTAACAATAGTTGGTGCAGTTCAGGAAGGTTGAACCAAAGGTTGCATATGATGTCCCACATGGTTATAGTTTCTTGCATTTTATTCATGCTATTAGTTGGTTGGAATGCTCATCGCACCATGAGAAAGTAAGTGTTGATCTTGTTCCTTAGCCTATTCTTCAATGTCTCATTCCACATCATTTTCTTAGGCAAAAGCTACATTCTCTGATTTAATTCTAATAAATTGTGAGTGCACCTTAATTCTAATAAAATGTGAGTGCCCCCAATTAAAATGGATGGCAAGAGTTCCATAGTATCCAAAGCTCTAGAATGATCCAATAGCCGAGAAAGGGCCCATAAGTGCTTGCTACTACTACACCACTACACTTCGATCTTTACATATTCAGAGCTAACCCCTATCTAGTGGTCTTCCTTTCTTTCTTTTGGAACTTGATGTTGGCATGCTCCTTCTAAGTTGTTTTCAGACTCTCTTGCACATAACCAAACCACCAAACCAACTCAATCATGAAAAATAAATATTTGAAATCATATGATAAATTTTAGGAACATTTTGTCAAATATTTTTCTCTACACTCAAATGAAAATTTTGATTTTCTTCATCAATTCTCATGGCGAACATTAAATATTCTCTAATTTACATTTTTAATATTGGATAATCACTGGGCAGGTGTATAAATCAATGTTCTAAACGATATTACAACTATATAAAAGAAATTACAAAATAGTCTCACACCATGAGATTATATATATATATTTTTATCGGTAAGCTGGGTTTTAAAAGGAAACCCATCCTTTTTATCAATCACTCACGAATATAGTTACAAATTAAGTCATCTAGAATGATTCTTCTCAACTCTTGAGGTATGACATTTTCATCCTCAATTACAAAAAATAGTTTCTCTCACATTCCTAATCGAACTAAAAAATCTGCTCCTTTATTAGTCTCTGACAAATTGAAGACCACCCATATGGTTTTTTCTTACAAAACCAAATTCTCCACCAGCCTCTGAAAGTGGTGCACCCGTATTAATCTTCACTATATTTTCATTAGGACATTTCCTAAAGATGTAATTGATTTTCTTTTCAATGTGTTTCCCTATACAATCTCATCATTGGAAGAAAGAACACATATTGGCATTAATCTCCATCTCCACACTATCAAACACTCTTTTTAAATCAGCCGCAATCAACTGAAAAATTACTTTGTTCGTCTCGTCAATCCCTTCAAATAGTCTTCTATTTTGTTCTTTCTAGACATGATATATAAGAGCACAAAATGCTAAACAAATCATATCCAAGATAACCTTGTTTGGAAAACACTCTTGATCAATAGTGCTTCATCCAAAACCAAGTCAAACCCCTGTTTGATGATCTCAAATCTCCTCCAAACATTCCGCCATATCCACTTACTATATTCACATTAAAAGAAAATATGATCATTTGTTTCCAAATCTACATGGTAAAGGAAACATCTAGAGACAAGTTGAAATCCCCTTCTATTTAAATTTTCAACTGTATTGAGTTTTTTTGAAATAGCCAACCATGTTATGAAAGAATACCATAGCAGTCTTCTACCATGCCAGACCACTCTCCTCCATTCTACCTTCCATCTATTCTCATTAATAGTATTGGATGCACTTTTATAAGAGAACTTACCATTGGAAGTTCTTCTCCAAATACATTTATCTTCAGAAAGCATTTTAGGAGTCGCTTGTGTTGAAACTAGATCAGAAACTTCTTGCATTCAATCATCATGTGGCATAGGTAATGCCCACCTTCCATTATCCACAAATTGGCTGATTGTTGTTTCCATAGTACTATCAAGCGGAAGTACAACTCTCACCCCAAATCTGAAAATTAATGAACGTCCTTCAATCCATGGATCTCTCCACATATACATGGTTCAACCACCCCCTACTAGCATATATAAATTTTCCATCACACTTGTTCTTGCTTCAAAATATTTCTCCATGCCCAGGATGCATTCTGAGGAGCATTATAAGAACATATATCATTTTTACCCACATATCTCTGCCTCATCACTACAACAAATATGGAAATTAGGAACGGTTTATAACCGTTCCTAATCCAGTATGAAACGGTTAACTGACCAGCTCTAATCGAGGCGTTGATAATGAATTTAAACGGTTGGAGGCCGTTCTAGATTTCAGGAGTTGGAACGGTTACAAACCGTTCCAAAACTTAGATTTTGGAACCGCTTAAAACCATTCCAAGTATGCGTTTATGTATAATTAAAAAAATCTTAGACATTGATTTAAAATCCGATGTTTTGTAAGACTGATGTCTGAGACTTTAGACATCAGTCGCAAACCGATATCTAAAATGATCATTAACCGATATCTAAACTTAAAATAAAATTTAAAATTTTAATTTTTTTTATACTACGCACCAGTTGATTATTGTCTTCAGAAGGGAAATTACCCCTACCCACATCCACCACAATGGCACAATATAGATGGATTGATTTCTCTTTTCATGATCCTCTTTTTTATTGAATTTATCTTATTATTCTGTAGCCATTGTAAAGGCACTTTTTGTGAGACTCTGTCTTGCTTTAGGTATTTGAAGTGCATTGCCCACACCTCTGAGGATTTGTGGTGGCATAAATCCTCAAGGCTACAAGAAAAAGGAAGAGGCCTGATGATTGTTGTTAGCATCTTCGTGCAATTTGTGGAAGAAGACTCTTTGTTGCTGTCTCCTAGAGAGGAGGCCATGCATCCTCTCAAACTTCCTGTTAATCAAGGTAAACTCTTACTTGAAGGCTATGGTCAAGATAGGTGTCTCTAAATTTAATTCAATCTAAATAGGAGTTAAAATGACGTTTCTAAAAATCCGCATACATAGGACTAATATGACGATTTTACTCTTTTCTTGCGCTTATTAACCTAACAGAACCTTCATGCAGTTTGGAGTCATCAATATAAAGGCCAATTTGCTGTAATTTACATGAATCTAAGTTTTATAGAAAACAAAATGAAGTTGATGTAAAACCACCAAAACATCATCATTGGGGCTCATGTCGTCGTACGTACTAAGGAAGTCTAATAATAACAATGTGTTCATCAAATAATAATGTCAGATACACATTTAGTCTTGCTCTTATGTAATAGCCACTCAAAAATTATATAAATTGTCACAGCATTTAACATATATTGGCCCATCAGATACGAATATGTTAGATAGTTATCTTAGGTGCAGATCATCTCCGATCAAGAATTATATCAGGTGCACAACTTAATAATATGTAATAAGTTGTGAGGAACAAAGACATATTTAGCAAAAAGAACAAAATTATATTGGATGGAGAAACTCATAATCAAACAGTACTAGTAACGAATTAGATTTAAGTCTTACTACTTGAAGGGCTGATACTTGGATAAACAAAACTGGTGGATATATGTGCCTGTCTTCTAGCCAAGTTAAAGAATTATCCCAGATGTTCACATCTAAAGAAGGTGCAGGGGTAACTCAAGGTTTTATTGCACTGAAAGCATCAAGGCGAAATCCAGCTAGCTCAGATGATGCAGGTAACAAATACTGTTCCGAGACACGATCATCATCAGTTAACCTTTCAATCTCAATTGGAAACTGAAAGAAGAAAAGAGAAGTATTAGTGATACTGCCCCCAGTAAATAATTATTAGCAAAATGAATTGAAGGAAATAGTAAGACAGAAGTCAGTTGTACCTTGAATCGATTTAATTGTGGACCTCTCTCCAACCAACTTTTTACACTTATCTGATCTGAGCCTTGTTGAGATCCAACTTCCAAATCTTTTCTAACCGGGCTTCCAATTACAAGAAGCTTTTTGGCATGGGTCACTTTCAACTGTTCCCCCAAAAGATGCACAACGATTAAGTTCAGCGAAGGGGTTTTCATTAAGAGAAAGAAGATTGTACTCTCTCTCTAAACTAATGGAACTTGCACCAAGTCGTCTAAGATGCATTGTTACCCAAATAATACGGCATCGAACATAATTTAGGAAGGTGAATTTCACATGCCTTGGAATGTGACCAGCTTTTTCTCGTCCATAAAATTCAGAAGATGACATTATGAAGGATTGGATATCTCACTTTCCCTTGCACGACCGCTCTTCCTTATTTATCTTATTGCTGTCCCATATTTGCAACTGTAAAATCAAAAGTGGGAGATGTGACAAATTAAAGGGTAAGAATTGCAGGAAATAAGAAATATACATGGAAAATGGAGAAATGAGATAGAGGTTTGAAACTTGCATCTTTTTGTGTATAGATGAATGGATACAAAGTGAGGAAAAAGGTCAGATGCTTACGGTGGGAGTGTCGGATGTTGAATAGCCATATGGGCTAACAAGTAAAACCACCCCAGATACATCAAAGAGACTGCTAAGAAAAATATTGAATTCAGCTGAGGATACACTAGTGGGAGCTCTCCAATACGAATGTCGTGATTCAGATTCTAGTAAGGCAAGCAAGGACATGGGTGGCGCCAAACCTACTGCTGTTTCAACCTGCAATAATGTGCAACCTATTTAGATATAGATATAAAATGGTTAAATCCATTGCAATTCCAATTCTTATTTAAAAATGAAATTCCATGAGGCAAAAAAATTTAATGGAAGAAATTTATAGCATACAACTTCTATGGAGTTTCCTACCTTTTTCTCATTTTGTATCCATTCAGATACCTTCGATCTACATTAAGATCCATATCATAGCTCAATGGAATCTGAATGTTAGAAAATGAGAAAAATTCTTAAAAGCTTCACATATCTAAGAATGTGTAAACCTCAGTAATGTGGACACCATTTTGAAAAAACTTTGTTGTACATAGAAGGTACAAGGTCCATGTCAGTATAGGTAAGGGGGAGAATTTAATTTATCATTTTATCAAAGATTTGCAATTCAGTGCTTGAATGAACAAATGCAAATTTCTCCAGATGATGCTTTTAGGTATCAACATGTATACAATAAACTACCTTCAAAATTATAACATCGGTGCACAGACAAGGGCTGATTTAAGTTAGTAAGCCCAAAAACCGAATCAATATCCCCGAAGACTGGGATGACCCAGCCGAAACTTTAAACACTAGTCAATATAAAATTTACTGGTTAAAAGTAAAACTTAAGTCACTGTTACAGACAAGTAAAACAGAAGTGAACTTCAGAAAACATGGATATAAGATAGAAAGAGCCATATAATTCAAAAAGGGCATCAGAAGAGAAATTGTAGATCCAAGACCTCTATTTTAATAAATGGTAAGAGTAATAAAAGCATAACCAAGGCAGAGAAAGCAATAGTAACAACGTTTAATAACTAATCAATATTGAGACTAAAAACGAAATCGAAAGCCAGACATTACAAAGTGTAACAGACTTGCAAATGGAAATTCACCAAGTGACTCCTCTCCATTGAGTAATGCTCTCACAACCTCAACAGGTGGTTGACGATAAGACATGCTATTTCTTTCGGGAAGATTATCTCTTGAAGAAAGTTCTATCACCTGGACCAAAGCTTTTTGTGCTGCACTGTCTGCACGGGCACTTCTCCTGAGGCTAATCAAGACTCGGACATAGTCCAAAATCAATGCATCAAGGACAATTTCACTACAACATGATTTACAGATAACCCCATCTAGAATAGTTGAACGATTACTAGAGAGCCCGTCAGTTTGGCCACTCTAGCTTGATAAACCACTATAGATAGCCATCTCCTTTGAGTTAGTGCCCAAAAGTAGAAGAGTTCCCACTACAAAAATTAGGGCTTTTAGAGGCTCTTATTTTGGGCGGTTTGGTCGAAGCGTCGAGATAAGCCAATGAAAGCGGTTTTGGAGGCGATTTCATCAGAAATGCTGTGGAAGAACAAAGAACAACTTTGACAGAGATTGATTGGAGGCGTTTTTACACCGGTGGTTATAGGAAAATGCCTCAAATTTCAGACCAACAGGGTCGTTTTTCGAAAAACGCCGCACAAACCAGATCATGATGGCAGTTTTTGGAAAAACGCCCCAAAATCCAGATCAACGGGGCATTTGTTGAGGAAATTTTTGGCGCGATTCTTTTCAATCTGCCCTCTCTCTCAAAATCGCGCCCTCTCTCGATCTGTTCAAGCTGAAGGTTCATCAGGCTTGTTTTTTTTTTTTTTTTCTATTTTTCTTTTTTCGAGCTCTCGATCTATTCTAGTGTTAGACCTATCTATCTAACTTAGTGATATTGGGTTTTTAATTTATTATTTCTTCAGATCTGTGCGTTTTAGCTATTGATCTCTATCCATCTCTCTCTCTCTGTATAATCTTTGGTTGTTTTGGTACTAAGGTTCATCAGGTTTTGGTTTTTTTTTTTTCTTGTTATCGAAGCTTTAATCAGGTTTGTTAATCTATTTTTGGTTAAATTTCAAATCGAAACCCTAATTTCTGTAGTGTTGATTCGATTTTTGGTTCGATTTCAAACCAAAATCCAACTTTCTATAGTTTTGATTCTATCTTTGGTTCAGTTTCAAACCAAAACCCTAATATCTCATTTTTATAGCTAGGTATTCTGTATTTGTGTTGTCTATTGTTCACCTACTAGGAAATGTTTGGCAAGAATGTGCCTGAAAATGAACAAATCAATGAAGATGAAGACTGGGGGCCTGGTAGTAGAAAACTGCCCTTGGTTTCAGAAAATAAAAGAACATTTTCTAGAATTCCTCCCAACGCAGTTGAGGTAACTGAACGCCGTTGGATCTTATTATTGTTATTCTGATAGAAGAGTTTGTGAGTTACATGTTGATTATTACATGTTATATGGTAGATTTTCCAAGCTTGTTGTCATACTTTTATGTAGAGATGGTCTTTTGATATGGTTGTTCTAAATCACTTTTCCCAACTACTGATTTTGTACTTTATTTGGTTATTTTGGATAGTTTTAGTTTACACCAATAATTCTAGACCCTTGATGTAATGGATTGGTATTTTCTGCTTTACTTTTGTTTATGTTCGTTCAGTCTGAGGAACCACCCTATGTTCTCCATATACAATACCCTGAATGGCCTAATCATGGAGTGCCCAGGGACACACTCGCCGTTCGTGAAATTTTGAAAAGAATTTATCATATACAACCCAATATTGGCTTGATAGTCGTGCACCGCAGGTCTACTGGCAATTGGCATAGTTCATTTTATTTCTGCTCTTAGTTCACATTCTGTTGTCTACTTCATGCTTTAATGAATTTCCTCTCACACATCTATAGGCTTACATGGTGGAGCTAGAAGTAGCACTGAACCAACTCCAAGAGGAGAATGCTCGCCTCAAGCAGACTTAAGTAAGCAAAATTTTAATAAGACTTGTTAAATTTCTTTTCTTTGTTACTGATACTGATAGAATTGTTGCTTTACCTCTTGAGCTGAAACAGGAAGAAGCTGAGAAGAAAAGGAAGCTAGAGGTAATTATTGTCGTACTTATCATTTATATGGCCCTCTTGCAAATTCCTCTTCTGATTTTGAAATTTTCCCATATCACAAACAATTAGGATCCGTAAGCCATCTTTTACCCAAATAAATCTATGTTATGATGCCTAATCTGAGAATGAGGTGACTTGTACTCGTTAATAGATCAATTGTCCCCTAATTGTAGTTTATAGTCATACATAGTAGACTAAAAATCTGTATTTGCTTTAAAGTTATTTCATTCTTCCCATGACCATAGTTTGATTGAATTTTTTGTATTATTTATAAAGCTTGACTAGTATCACTAGTCTTACTATGCTACTCATCACCTCCAATTAGTTCCAACAAATAGTTCTTGATCAATAAACACCCCTTCCAATTTGTGCTGAGTTTACCATTGTTTAGCTCTTTGGTATGCCTCTTCCTTCTCTCTTTCTATTTGTTTTTTAATTCTTTTCTTTTTCTTTCCTCTCATATATTCTTCTCTTTTTTTTTTACTTTTTTATTTTCTGTTTTTCAATCTCTCTCTCTCTGTGAGAGAGAGCACATCATAGCTATAGTGCACCATGGCCAAATTTCAACTTAAGATTTGATTTTATGTTTTAGTTAATATTTTTATTGTTTTACTGGTTCATTCTATATCTCAGATTCATCATTTTGTTGTTGAGATTCATCACCTCGATGGGCCTGAAAATTCTGATTTTTGAGATTGGGAGGTGTTGAGAGGATAGAGTAAAGTTTCATGTATAAAAACGGTGATTCTTATATTTTTCTATAATCAAATGTTTATTTTACATATTCTTTAATTTTATCCACTTTGAAACTTGGACCAACCAACTTGAGGGATGACCCAAAACTCTAATTTCATTTTTTCTTTCCTAAAAAATATGTTAGGATTTCTTATTTGGTACTAGGATTGTGGATGTATGTAAGCCATATCTTAAAGCTTTTATCATCTATCTTCTGTTTGAAAATGGGTGGGGTTGGGGCTGGGGCTGGGGCTGGGAAGGAGGTATTGGGTTTGGAATTAGATTAAAACATAACAGACACTAGGTAATATGTATAGTAACTCAATCTGGGAGGAATTATTGCATTGGAGAAGTACTTTTGAGGTTGATGGCATCCCTTTGAGGTAAATGGCATTCCTTGTATAGGTTTTCTAGAGGGATTAAGTCGAATTGAAAACTTGGACAAATTAAGAATAATTAATAACAGAGGTTCAAGAGCACGAAGAACATGGATCATCCCTGAAAAGTCATTATTATTTATATAAAACAGTAAGCTGATGCAAAATTGATAACTTTCTGTTATTTTCCTACTGGTTTTCGTGGCTTCAAGATTGAATGTCCCTGGTGCATGGCAGATGCCTCAGGTGATAGATACTAGTAACTAGATTAGTAGACCATTGGTTCCAATACTAAAAGAAAATAAGAATTGTTTCCCAATGCAAATGCTCAAAGGTGCTTGCCTGGTGATCAAGGCAATGGTGCCTTGGCACCTAGGTGACCTGACTAATGCTTTATTTGATTCTGTAAATTCTTTACCTTTGCTGGCCCGTAATGAGTTTGTTGGAGACAAACTAGGTCTCCCAAACACTAGACACTGGAAGGTTGTAATTTCTTTGTTTTCTATTGATACAAAATTCTTGCTTGATATATACTATCATGCTTATATAATTACTTTTTATGCTCACATAGTCACACACATCCATATGATTTCTTGTAATCTGGGAGCTCGCCTAGCCGCGTAGTGCATAGGCAAGAATGGGGATCTATGGGGGTTTTATGGATGCTTCAGATAACTTCTCTCATTTTTAGGGGAGCTTTTATAGACTGCTTAGTTTCCTTCTTTTTTTTTTTCATCCGTAATTATTTCAAAATAAACTAATACCTGCCCAAAAAAATTGACTACTAAAAATACTCAGTTTTGACTCTTTCATTTGTATCTAATATTTAGTATGTGAAGCCCATTTTGGCATTGACAATGTATGGGGGGCATTGAAGATGGTGAAGAACCCAAGTCCGCAGCCATTAGACAGCTATAGGAAGAAACTGGTACTCTTGTGACTTCAAATTAGGACATTGTCCATGCATTTATCTAAATATCAAAGATTCCAGATGAAAATGTTTAGCTTCATCTATTCCATAACTTTTTACTTTTGGAGAACTTCTATTACCGCACCAACTTTTGCTAACGCCACCCAAGATGTGCACTAATTCTTTGGTGATTTACATATGAATTGGAGTGGTGTTAGCAAAAATTGGTGTGGCAATAGAATCTCTCCTTTTTTTTTCTTTTAAGAAAAGAAAATGAAAATAGGATGTTCCAAGGCTAATGATTCTTTTGAAGAAAAGCAATGTTCCAAGGTAAGGCCAGCATATGTAGAGGGAGGAGGGTGACCATCATTTTTTCCCCTCCTTTTGAACTTCATTTTGGTTCCTCTGGCCCTTCCTTATTGATCCATTAATGAGTACTAATGAGGGGCATTAAACATTCTCAATCCATTTCTCCTATCCTATTCCCAACTCCTTTCGAGAGACAAAATGAGCATGTCTTCGGGTTCTTCGATGTGGCTGGCTAGTGCATTTCAACTTGTCATTACACTTGATTAGTCATCCATATCTAGATTTCTTTTAACATGCTCCCCACGCACAACTACTCTTTTGTGACTTCACTATCACTCCTATATTCAACCCTCATGGAATAGGGAGCACCTGTAGGTCAGTTTGTCGAAAGCTGCACCGAGTGGCAGCAGCTGCCCCGGGCTTGAATACATAACCTGTGGTAGGTCCCCTATTGTACGAATCATAACTATCATTGTCAGCATTACATATTTATGTCAACAATCTTTCCCCATATGCTCGTAGGACAAACCAAAACTTGAAGTGCGTTTTACATAGCGAAATATTTTAATCTCTACAGCAGAAGTGCTTGCTTTTCTAGGACTCCCTGTGAGCTGCAAATCTTTTTTGCCAGCACAAGTCTCAGGCCTAGACTGCCTACATACTAAAATTAGTTTATACTTTATATGAAGTAGTATAAACTCTATCATCACCATCACTTCTAGGCATGATTTTATCATAACAATCAACAGACTGGAGATATTGTACTGAGATACATCAAAAAATTATCTTTCAAAAACTGCCTAAAGTTGCTAAGATTTGAACTGGAACTTTAGCTGTAGGGCTTAAAATGGATTGGGTTTGGATTAGGGTCAGATCTGAGGATATCCAGATCTAAATTAAACTAGTAGAAAAGGATATTTTCAAAAACATAAAGTATAATTTACTTGCAATTGAATTTGAGTATGCCTATGTGTACCTGTGTATATGTGTTTCTATCGGTGTGCACACGTCTGTCTATGGTTTTGTATTTACTTGCTTATAATCTGACCTATTTTTGTCCTTTGGATATGTGTTCACTTTGTTTCTGATGTACAATTAAGTCTTGTTTATTTCCATGTTATCATTTCATTTCTGTTTTGGAACTTAATGTTAACTCCAATGTCATTTGCACTATGGAGTCTAGTTCTTGTTCAAATGTGGCTTAGTGTCATAGGTACATTTTGAATAAAAGATTTGAGGCATCGTATAAAACTGTCTCTTCTACTCTTTCTTTTAGGTAGGTAAACTGGACTTGAACCTATGACAAAGGTTTCATTGAATATATCAATCAGCCAACTGTCCCTGCACTATGGAGTCTAGTTTTCACAAGTGAGCTGGTACTCCATTAACTACCAAACAGGTGCACCGTGTACTGGTAGACATAGTTTCTACTACTGCAAATTCGACACTTGGTTTTCCTCTTCATCACTCTCGAAGAAAGTAGACCGTTAGATCAAGATCAAACCATCATAGGGAAATAGTTTACATCTTGAGGAGTGGAAGCCCAAAAAAGCTCTCCACAGGAATCATACATCCAATCCGAAATGCTTTTGGGTCTTGAGACCTTGTGAGCTAGTGTTCCTCCCAATTATAATATCTACCTTTCTTAATGGTATCTTAGGTTGAGAATCTGAACTTTGTGGACAGCTGTGTAGAAATTGAATAAGAACAGAAACAATGGTAGGAAACAATTGGCAGAGGAAATCTGCTACCTTTAATTTTATTCTCAAGGTCTTCAAGTCTAGGAGGCCACACAACAGGGATGATGTGGGCTTGGATGAAGCAATTAGTGTGCGAAAAGTATGTCCTAGTGACAAAGATAGAGGGAGATGGGTAGCTAAACCAGATATAGACAAGAAAGTCTCGGCCTTCATTGCTAAATTCTATGAAACTCGTGTCTCGGAATCTGAACGACAAACAGTGACACCGGTTTAACAAGTCCATTTGGCATCATTTGCTTCAAATGAAACTGTGCTAAATAAACCAACTTGCTTCTCACCATTTGTAATGCTTCTTTGATTGTTATTACTTGAATTGTCCCTCTCTCTACCTTGTAAATTACAATAATTGAAAGATTAATATATATGTGTTTGTTCATATTCAAGCATGGTTCTTCTTTTTTCATAAATACGGTTTTCCTTATACAATTTTCCACCAGCTCCTTACTTGCTCCGCCCCTGCTTATACCCTTTTACTTTTATTTTATCTTCTTTTCATGATTTGGGATTGAAATAGAATTCCATAACAAGGTTTAACTGACACCAAATCTCTGGGATGATGCGTTGTTAATGTTGTTGTTGTCGCAAATGCTACAACTTGAATGTAACAACATACAAGCATGAGTTGCTAATTTTGCTGGATTCATCAGGAACACCAGAATATCCTGATCTGGATTGTAGTTTTGTACAAGGTGCGGCCTATTATATGGTTGGGAATTTCCATCAATGCTTCTTATTTTTCTGTGGGGTTCATATTTGCACTTAGAATAACACATGCTTTGTCTCAATGATCTGCACTCGGTTATTTATTCCAGGTTGTGGCAATTGCAAGTGCTGCATTGGACGTGTTTAAGAACGAAGCAAAGAAGATGGTGGTTGCACTAGTTGATATGGAACATGCTTTTGCTCCTCCCCAACACTTCATCCGTTTAGTGCAGAGGAGGTATGCTCAATAATTATTTGTTTTCTATGTATATATATTTTTACTCCAAAAGACATACACACATCATCATCTACCCCTCATCCCAGTTATTGGGGTCAGCAACATGAATCCTATTATATCATATACTGCTTTAATTCAGATTATTGTTGGATTCTGTTTTTGAATTCTGTAATCCTTGCTTGAGTATTTTAGCACCCCATTCATTTCAATTCCGCAAATGGTAAATTACCATTTTCGGAGTTAATTTTTTATCTAAGTTAAATGGAAAAAATACCCTTCTCAAAAAGTGCATTTTATTAATAAACACTAAAGGGTATTTTAGTGATTTAAAACAATTTTTTTCCTATTTGGTAAAAGATTAATTCAGAAAACGGTAATATGCTGTTTTTGGAATTAGAATGGTTATTGCATTGGTAATTTCTCCTATTTCTAACTCTTTTTTGGTGTAGCTTGCATTTCACACTCTCAATTCATCAAGGTTTGCCTATCAATCTATAACATTTAAGCCGGATTTCTTTTATGTTTTTGCGATTTCTGCGCCTCAAGTGAAATGTAGTGTGCTTTTGAAGGTAATACAATTTTCCATTATTAGTGTTTGATAAAATTAACTATGTTGTGTGCTAAGCCAACTCCTCTAACTAGCTGTGTTTAGGCTGTTTGTTCTGTCTTAAGGACACCCGTTACTGGTGTGGATCGCTTCTGTGTACTACATCAAAAGTGCAGTGGACTTTAGATTGCCATAACGGTATTCCACCCCCTGTTACTTCTTAATTTAGTTTATTTGTATGTGTTTACATAAGGCAAAGGGTGCCTTATATTATACTTTGAATGGTACATTATGTTGTACTTTTATTTTTTATTTGTATTTTTTGAAAAAATAAATAAATGAAAGAAGTGTTTAACCATCTGCTCTATTGGCCCATCGCACAGATCAACTAGCCATAGTAACACATAAATTTATGGATAGTTTCTTTCTCATTGTTTCATTTTCTCTATTTTTGAAGTATCTTATCAAGAAGTGGTTGGGATTATTTGATCAAACTTTAAGCTAGGAAATCTCCTTTGTAGTGTTAACCAACCAACTACTACAAAAAGACTGATCTTGGAGAGGGAGAGAAATCTGTTGGGATTATTTGATTGAACTTTAAGCTAGGACATCTTCTTTATGGTGTTGACCAACCAACTACTACAAAAGACCAATCTGTTGGAGAGAGGGAGAACTATGAATATAAGAGGTTCACTGGGCTTAACTAGGGTATGACACCCGAGAGTGGAGGAAAATTTACACTCAACAGTCCCCCTCACTTTTATGTTAGGAAAACTTTAAGCTAGGAAAATTTCAATGAATGAGTAGACTTTTATGGGTTTCTTGTTGCTTTGCACCCTTCTTGTTGTTACTTTGTGGAGGTTGTGCTATCCTCATTCCTCGTCATCTTACACACCTATTTGATTATGTTTGTACTTAATAGATGACATGTCTGTCATGCAATTAGTCCATTCTTTTTTATATGATATTTGGGGCCCTACTTCAATTATGGACTAGACCAAAGTCTCATGTAGGCACATTGTTACAGATTATTATTATTATTATTATTATTTTGTGATTTGATACAGCATCCAACGTGGATTGAACTAAAATCTAGATTTGAGCAAGCATGTGGATAGCGACAAGCTATGTAACAAAGACACGGACATGTGCATAGGTGTCCTGCATTGATATGTTGATAGAAAACCATGACTTAGGTGTCCTGTATAATAGAGGTGTTGCATTAGTTTCTCATGATTTTCTCCAATCCATGACTTAGGTGCTAGACAAATATTTAAAAAGATGGACGTAGGTGCCCTGGAGATTGGAGATTATTTTGGTACTCTCTTTATTTCACTCTCTTCTTATCTCCCCTATATTTTATGCTGTATTTTGCTTTAGTTCACATTTTTTTGTGCTGTCATATGTATCCCATTTGATTACTTTCAGCCATTGGAGCAATCTTTTCCGCAACAGATTCTGTTTGCACATTGCAGGTATGGAAAGACTTAAAAGTTGTGTATTGTTTGAACTACTCAAAATAGGAATAAACAAAAACTATAGTTTATTTCATTACGTTGTAACTTTCAGTGTTATCTTTACTTTTGGTACTTGGTATTTGGTAAAACAGTTTCCCTTAACATTTTAGGAGGTAAAAATTGTAGTGGTTACCCCGTAGACTGCAGACTGTCTGCCAGCCTCAGTGTAGCACATGTGGTGCATGTGCAAGAGAGTAGAACCTACCATTCTGCAAGGCCCCACCCTGTCTATGTATATCACATTTGGCACATCATCCTTGTACTCTAATTGACACCACCTTCATTTTTTTTTTCCATAAAAGCTAAACTAAAACTTAGTAGCAATTAAACTAAAACTTGTTTGCAATATATGTTTCCCTACCCTCGCTCCCAAGTCCCCTCTTATACCACTCCCACTTTGTTGAACTAAGTTTGTAGTAAGACTGCTTCAACAATAACAAGTGTGAAATGGTGGACCCTCCTAATGCACCAAGTTTGAACTAGCCTTTTTGAGATTTATTTGTTAATATTAAGAGAATGAGATGAGCTCTAATCATTGACTGCATGTATCTTTTTTTCTCAGATCGAACACAATTAACTCCTATTAATTGTGACCAACCACAAGTCTTGTCCAAATCTGTTTGTAGGAATATGGTCCTTTCAAGTCTTCCATTGGCGATAGTCAATGAGGTAGCTAGCAAGATGGACTTACGTTTAGGG
This sequence comes from Akebia trifoliata, assembly GCF_017979445.1. Classification (NCBI taxonomy): domain Eukaryota; kingdom Viridiplantae; phylum Streptophyta; class Magnoliopsida; order Ranunculales; family Lardizabalaceae; genus Akebia; species Akebia trifoliata. Next base: position 16,720,829 of record NC_141386.1, read on the forward strand.
AATCTCCATGTACTTTATAAAAGGTTGCTCATTATTTAAGTCAGACACTTGGCAAGTACCTTGTCAGTGAAGTTGAATGTTTTTTTACTAGATGGACTTGGTTGTAGTGGCACCCTTGAACTTTCAAATCAAGGTTATTAATGTGGGATTGATTAATGTAGGAGTTGTTTTTATGACTAAGCTGGGATTGAACCATGTCCTGGTTAAATTGACTCCGAAAGGATAGGGATATGTGAGTTTGAAACTGGATATGGATAGATATGGAACCTTATGACATTGAGTGGTATTGCAAGTCTCTGTAGTATTGCAGGTTCATATGTTAAAATGTATGCTAAGTGGACAAATCGTGTAAATAAATAATGGCCATCTTGTTTGATTTTATCCATTTATTTGTTTCTTTGTATTTCAGGGTGATCTTTAATGGTAATATGCCGAAAACAAGTGAGAGCATTCATTCACGAAAAGGTACAATGTTCTTTTACTTTCCATACTTCTGCATCGCTTTCGCTAAAATGTTAAGTAGATTACTTACCCAAAACAACGAACCTCATGATATCCAAGTATTTTGGTTGTACATGATTTATGGCTTTACCATTTTATTTTGCCAGAGTGAGCATGGAGATGGGGTGGAGTATGGGAGATGATTGGCTTTAAGTGCATACTAAATCCAAGAATCATATCACATTTGTTTATATTTGATAGAGTTGTCTTTTTTTTTATAGTGAAAATATTCGTGAATGCGTAATTTGTTTTTGGATTTCGAAGATGCATTTTTGGTAGATTGTACTTATGTTTGGTAAAATATTCATTTACAGGTTGTGGTATTTTTATAAACAAGTGATAAGTGAAATTTGTAGTGCCAATAGCAGCTCTTTTTATTTATATAATTTTAGGTTTTATTTTGGAATGAATATTTTATTAATTTTTTTTTTACAACATAAGAGGCGGTTTTAAACTGCCTCTAATGTTGTTTTTTTTTAAAACTAATTTGTTATTAGGGGCGGTTTTCAAACTGCCTCTAAAATATAAAAACTGCCCTCAAATAATAATATTTCAAGGCGGTTTTAAAACTGCCCTTAAATTATTATTAGTATTAGAGGCGGTTTTTAAATCGCCCGCCATTAAATTATTATTATTAGTGGCAGTTTTAAAATAGCCTCTACAAATATAAGAACCGCGCTTAAATCATATTCCTGAGAGGCGGTTTTAAAAACCGCCATTAAATTATTTTTATTAGAGGCGGTTTTCAAATAGTCTCTAAAATATAAAAAAATGCCCTTAATTCATTATTTTGAGGCGGTTTTAAAACCGCCCTTAGTCAGCAACTAAAAGGAATCAGCGACGCCACTATAGTGGGTGGTTTGATAAAACCGCCCTTAATCATATTGGAGGCGGTTTATTCGAAATTGATGGCAGTTTAAAACCACCTCTAAATACCTCAATTTTTGTAGCGTCCCCTCCTAGCGGAGCAAACTCTGCATACCTTTCTTTAACAATGGGAACATATCAAGACAGATGGAGAAGCTCCTCCAGATGAGACTATTGGTAGAGAGGGTTGGGTTACAAAATGATCCCTCCAAAAGCTCCCAAAAAACTAAACTAACCTAAAGGTACGAAAATGATTGTTTCTTGAACCCCCATGGCTATATTTAGTCCTATCATCACTCCAAAACATGAACATATTCATTTAAGGCTCATTGGTAAATTATTAACGTGGCTTGATCGTACCTAAGTAAGGGACCGATCGGATACCAAGTTCAAAAAAATTCCACAAAATCATAATTAAATGCTTGTTCACCTGCACACAAAATAGATCCGTTAATGATAATGAACAATCAAAACTGATTTATTATCTCACCTTCCTCGAGAAAAAGAACAATGAGAGGGCTGCTACTATTGGTGCATCCCTAAAGAGACTCAATAAAAGCTTTAAATAGTGGTGATGGTGGTGCTGTTGTGAGTGCTTGACCAAGAGGGAAACAGACTGAAAGGGTGCGAAGGAGATGGAGATTGAAAGAGATGAGGATGACTGGTGTTGGGTCTTAAACCCATTTACACAGATTTTGGCTCTAACATTCTATCAATCTCAACTCATGAACATGAATACCATAGATCATACCTGTAAATTAGCAAGCTTAATGGATAATAAAAAACTCCTTTAACTCCTTAAGGCTTTTGAACAATAAGCTCCAAACTCACTTAAAATTTTCACCTACTACGTCATAATGGGTAAAGAGTGACGAGATTTTTGCGGAAAAAACAACAGCTTTGAGTCGTCGTTTTAAGCGATTGATGCCCACAGTCGCTAATCCACAAAAAAGATATTTTTTTCGCCTCAAACTTGACTTGACTCAGACGTTTTTTCATTTGACTCAACTCGTATCGTTATTATTGACTCAAACTTGACTCACACACTTGATTTTGTTCGATCGACTCTTTGTGTGTCTCTCTTTCTCGACTCTCTCTGTCTCTCTCTTTCACTCACTGGTTTTTCTTTGATCGAATCTCTCTCTCTCACTCACCGATTTTTCTTCGATCGAATGTCTCTCTCTCTCACTCACCGATTTTGTTCGATCAAATCTCTCTCTTCCACTCATTGGTTTTCGTTCGATCTACTCGTTCTCTTTCACTTACACTTGTTTTCATTCGATCGATTCTTTCTCTTTCACTCACACTAGATTTCGTTCGATCGACTTTTTTTCACTCACACAATCGATCTGATTTTGAACATTAATTCTTCACTCGATCTCTCACTCACATAATCTTGGATTTTGAAGAAAAATAACTAGGGTTTCCAGACATAATCAGATTTCAAAATCATTGATCTAGGGCTTGGATCTCTTACTCGATTATCTCAAATTACCAAGGTCATCTTTAGCAGATTTGAAGAAGAAAGAGGTACGGATTCGCCCATCTCAAATTATTTCTTACGTTTGAAGGCATTAAAGGTTTTTAATTGATATTATGTTGGAAAACACCCTTATTTGAATTGCCTCTTCCTGATTTCTAATTGTAGCAATTCATATCATGTTCACATAACTAAGATCCACCAACAAATCCCTAGCCACGATTGCATTTTTTAACACTATTGTGACTAAACAACTAGAAGTTAATCTAAAACTAACATTTGAAAGAATTTAGTAGTTCTAATGTGTTCATTTCTGGGGGAATGTTTTGGAAAACTTGTAAAATGAAACTAGCTAGGGAAGTATCCAATTTAAGCAGTAGGTAGATGATTTACTCTTGTCGAAATTATTAGTTTAATCTAGTATGTCCACATTGCCAAATTATTTGTTGAAATTGGGAAATCTACTCTTGTTAAGATTGTTGTTTCACATCTTAATAAAATTATAATATACAAACTCCCTTATATTAAGAAGTAAATGTTCCAGAATTTTTTGATTAGTTTTATGAAATAAATATATGTTCTATCCAATTAAAACCATCTTGAAACTGTAATGAGATTCAAAAATTGCGTGGAAGTGTTCACTTATTTATTTTTCCTTTAATGTTCTAGAATTGGTTGTATAACTTGATTGTATTTAATTGCAGATTCCACTTGGGGTTATTTTGGCAATCCCACCCTTCAACTATCTTGTCAACCTTGCTATCTCTAAAATTGTCCCTGCTCTGATAGCCGGAAACTCGCTTGTGTTTAAGCTACCAACTCAGGTAGTTTACATTAAAAATAATCTGCTTTAAGGCAAAAACGTGACTGTTTTAAGGCATAGATGTTCTTATTATCATTGTTTTTTTTTTTTTTTTTTTGTTTTTTGCTAAGCATAAGTGTTATTATTATACGTAATGTGAGTAATTGATCAAAGGATGATGAGTTGTTGTTTTATGAATTCAATTCAACCTAAGAATAAAGTCAGTGGTTTTCTCTTTCTATTCACCAATCTTCAATTACATGAAATGGTATGCTTGGGGTGACAAAATAGCTAAGTAAGACTTGTAAGAAATTTGAAGTGAACATGAATGAATGTATTTGGATGTGTTGATATGTAGATATATTGCGAGGCAAAATATAACCTTATTTCGTGTTGTTTTAACAGTTAAATTGTCAGCAACCAATGTTGCCCTCCCTGATTCTGTGCCTCCCCATTTATTTTAGCAATTTATACTAGAAATAGTTTGGGCAGTAACCTTGTGGTTCAAGTTTGGGCAGCGAGGGTGGGAAGTTTGGTTCACATTTATGTGTTGCATGCTCTTGCTCGTCACACATAGGATAGACCTTCCAAACTCCTCTCTCTCTCTCTCTCTCTCTCATGTGGCCACCATTCACAGAAAACGATAGGTTACCCTCCCACCCTTCTATTTTCTTCCTATTATATTCTACATAATCAAATTACCCTCATCTGTCAATCTCAATTCTCAAGAGTCAAGTCACCTTGTAGTTAGTCATTTAGCTGCTGGGATGATAGAAGAGTACCATTCATGACTCAAGTTCTCTAGTTGAATTACTGAGTTGAGTTCTAAGGGCAAGAAAATCTATAGCATTTTATCCTTCAAAGTTAAGCTGTCCATGCCCAATTTACACCCTTAGCTATGACTTTCAAGGATGGCAGAGATTATGTTGAATGTGCCCACATTGGTTACACCCCGAAATCTTCCATCTAGAGGTGAAAATCTGTTACCATTAGTGTTTCCACCGGTTACAACCCCAATTTCACTTCCATCTATAGGTGAACAAATAACACTATTTATGATTATAAAATAAAGTTTACATTGAGTGCTCAATTTGATGTGACTTCCACAAACTTCAAATAGTTATTCTGGACCATTCACTTTTATTTTCTTTATGTTGATTCTTGACTATTTGAGTTGCTACTATTGCCTCAAATTTAAATAGTTATTAGTTGACGAGATTAGTTTAAATTGAATCATAATTTTGAAAAACAACTTGTGAACTGATGGGTGGTACTATAGTTCCTCAAAGCATCTTCTTCAACACAAGTTTTATACATAGTATCAAACATATGGTTGAGCTTAAGTTGATTGTATAAAACACATGTTTCTTAGAAGTCATTACTTATTTCTTCGAGATCAGTATTGATTTTATAGAAGAACAAAATTTTAAATCCGTAATCAATATTCAAACATAGTTTGAGTTAACTTGCCTAGGTTTAAAATCTTTGAATGTGTGTATCTACATCTATGTGTGCTTTTCTCGTATAGTCCAATTAGTTGGTTTTGTGCCTAAAGAATTAGTATATATAAGTTATAACTACTCCAATTTTTTATGGGGAAAATCTTTTTGGTATATCCGATTTTCAAGGCATTACATACCATCCATGCCCATAAGCCACCAAACCCATCAAATGCATTGCTAGAGGCCAAAGATTTGGGTTATTGGATTACAAAGTGGAGAGCTTGGCTACTCATGATCAATGGTTACACCCCGAAATCTTCCATCTAGAGGCGAAAATCTGTTACCATTAGTGTTTCCACCGGTTACAACCCCAATTTCACTTCCATCTATAGGTGAAAAACGATAACACTATTTATGATTATAAAATAAAGTTTACGTTGAGTGCTCAATTTGATGTGACTTCCACAAAGTTCAAATAGTTATTCTGGACCATTCACTTTTATTTTCTTTATGTTGATTCTTGACTATTTGAGTTGCTACTATTGCCTCAAATTTAAATAGTTATTAGTTGACGAGATTCATGTAAATTGAATCATAATTTTGAAAAACAACTTGTGAACTGATGGGTGGTATTATAGGTGAAAATCAGTTATCATTTGTATATGGCCTCGCTTGTAACATATAATTATATAACCACCAGTAGATTTCTGATCATCTGTGAAACCAGCCCAATCAGTATCGGAGAAAGCATAAATCACGAGAGATGGTGAGGGGTGAAAATTGTGATCATAATGAACTGTATTTTTTAGGTAGATGAGTACTCAATGATTTGTAGTGCATTTGTTTAATTACAACAAGTTGATAGAGCGGCTATCCCTTAGAAATCGAGTTGAAATGGAGATAATTGTGCATATGACAGTGAATTTTTACAAGTGGGCTGAATCTGTCATGGTAGTCCATACTAGGAACTTGGTTGAATCCTTTTATAATAAGGCTGGTTTTATATTTTAATTTAATGGTAGAGCAATTAATTTGCATGGAGTTTCAATATAAACTCCCATTGTCGAAAAGGATATATGTTTATAGTTGATAGATTTGAGCTAGGCAATATGTCCAAGTTCCTTGTTGGAAAAGCGCATGAAGTACTTCATCAGACACAGTAAGTAGCCCATCATTCGGCCTCGGGCACCTTGATAGCCCATCATTCGGCCTCGCTTGTCACGTGCGCAGATTTCATTGGGATACATAGTACCACACGATAGATGGTTAATGATGTTCTAATGTTCACTTTTTTGTCTCTAAAAACTTGGGATACATTGTACCACACTATTTTAATTAGCAACTTATACCATTTATTCTGTATTGTTTACTTTTTATGTATTGAAATAGTGATGAAGAGGTTAAACACCATTTTGTTCATTCTTTTTGGGACTGCTTTATCATGAAAAAGGCAACAAGCTTTTTAGATATGCATGCCTAAACCTAAAGAATGATGATGATAATACACTTGTGTGGTGTGGCGTGGGATTCGTCCTGTCTTTTCCACTCCCCTCATCCAACTTATTTTCCATCTTAATTTGCACTAGCTAGCTAGCATTACTTTTGGCTATCTTTTATTTAAGATATTATTTGAAGGTAGGGCATCACCATTAATAATAAATCTATATTTCATTCACATTTTATCTTTATTTTCGCTTTTTATTCACTTTTTTTCATCAATAATAAATTCATTTGTAGAAAATGTCTTCCTCATCTACACCCCCAAGCAAAGAATGGATGACGGCACCAAGACTATATGTTGAATACTTAGAAGGAATTAATTCGTTTTTTAGATTTATAAGAGAGAATACACATAAATTGGAGAGTGATGATTGGTTCGGTTGTCCTTGTGTTAAATGTCGTAATCTTGTAGGAGGAAAGAACACTTAAAGATATTCATACACAGTTAATATGTGATGGTATAAATACTTCCTACACGACATGGATTTATCATGGAGAAATTCCCATAAGTGATGCCAATATCAGTATTAGTTCATCTATTAGTAATCGTAATGAAGATGCATTCCCAAGAATGGTTGATATGGTAAATGACACATTTGAATGTATTCATAATGAGGATAATGCTCAAGATCATATAGGGGCTAGTACTCCTGCATATGTGGATGAAGTTAATGACGAAGAAGATGTTCAAGTTCATGATGATTCACTAGAGGATATTCAATATAAGAAATTGATAGAGGATTCGATGCAACCTTTATATCCATCTTGTCAAATTGAGAATACAAAATTATCTGTGACAATTGATTTGTTGAGCATGAAGGCTAGACATCAATAGTCTAATAAGAGTTTCTCAGAGTTGCTACGATTAATTAAAAAGATTTTACCCGATGAGAACACTTTGCCAGATAATACTTTCACTGATAAGAAGATGGTTAAATCTTTGCATATGATGCATGTATTCAAGACACACAAAGCTTTGCACGTTGCTATTCTATAGTTATCGGTATTCTTTAATTTCTTGTGTTCGAAAGAGATCATCCGTGAAGAACTTTCGAATATGAAAGAATGCATTGTAGAAACATTATATGTGTTCGAAAGTATTTTTCACCATCATTTTTTGTTTCTATGACACACCTTGTTGTGCATTTGGTAGAGGAAGCCCAAGTTTGTGGACTTGTTAGATATCGATGGATGTATCCCTTTGAAAGGTAATACAATTTTTTATTTATGTATTTGTTTCTATATTATAATAATAAGTTTAACACCAAGTTTTAATATTCAACGACACACGCATATCAGGATGATGAAAACATACAAACGATATATATTAAATCATACATATCCAGAGGGATCTATTACTGAGTGTTTTCTCATGGACGAGGTAATGATGTACGCCATGAATTATATGTCCAATGATAGAAAATGATGCCATAAACAAACATGTGAGATAGTAATTGATGCTGGTAGTGAAGGACCCTATCCTATTGATAAAAAAAAGGAAGGCTTGCATTCTTGAAAATGTTGAATACCAACAAGCACGTAAATGGGTACTCCGCCAGTCACCTGAAAACGCTGAGTATGAAAGGTATGTAAATTTGATTTTCCTATACACTTGAGCATTATGTTAAAGATTATATAACACATTCACGTTACTTTCGTGTATAGGAAATATGCTACTTATATTCAGAGCTACACATTTACGACAAGAAATGGCAATGGATTACATTCCTTGGTTTAGACAACAATTACAAAATGAACCAAGTTGTCTATTAAAAAGACTTGTTGATGGGCCGAAGTTTGAAGCTATTTCATATAGTGCATATTCAGTAAATGGATATATTTTCTGTACAACAGATTCATAAATGAATAAAACAACACAGAGCAGTGGGGTCTCTATGAAAGTCATAACTAGTTTTAGGTCAAGTGTCAGGGATACTAATTTGGTGAATGAAGAAGTCACTTACTATGGCATTGTGAAATAGATTCTAGATCTCAATTATCATTACTTTAGAGTTACAGTATTCTATTGTGACTGGGTGCGCATAGAAGATGCAAATGGATATATAGTTGATCCAAAAACAAATTTGATTTATGTTAATTTGAAAAGATTGATGAAAAATACAAAAAAAATTGATGAGCCATTTATTTTTGCTTCTCAAGCAACTCAAATCTCTATTGCAAAGATCATAGTAGACCTATGGATGATTGACATGTTGTCTTGAAAGTTTCGAAGAGATTGAATCGATACGTGAACTCTTATAAAGATCCCTTTGTATTTGAGACAAGAATGAATGAAGATGTTTGAACTACAACATTAGGAGATGATATCATAGAAGACGATAACATAGAAAATGATTGACAATGCTTGTAATCAATGGTTAGACATTTTGTTTATTTTTAATTCTAACAAATCAATTTTATATGCATGTTAATCTTAATTATAAGTGTATATAGTTGCTTATAATTGTTGTATTTATTTGACAGGTACTATGTAAAGTGATAGATCATCTGCATCCACTTCTTATGGGTATACTTCTCAGAGTATGTTATTATTGATTTATGATATTAACATATTTTGTAATTTTGATTTTGTAACCTCCGTTGTGAGGCATATGATAAATATAATACGGATGCAGAAAGAAAAGTTCATATATCTCCATACGTGAAGAAAGAAGATTGAAAAATATTCGGTGATGAGTGTTCGAGACTTGACGTGCAAACATTGAGGCATAATGGAAAGAAAGCTAGGAAAGCACAAAAGACTACACATACTTCAAGCCAAAAAGGACAAGCAAGTATTGCCCAAGAGTTGGTAAGTTTATATTATAAATATGAAATTAGTAGACATATTAATTGTTTTTAATGTATTTACTATCTTACTTATAGAGAGAAAAAAATCCTAATGGGGAGGTCACAAGAACAGATGTCTTTCTTGCGACTTGTACTAAGAAGGATGGGCTTGATAAATAACAACTTGTAAGAATAATTAATTAATTTATTCATTTGATATTAATTGTACCAAGAAATTATTAAATTAAATATTATTTTTGTATTTATTATTCATTTAATTTGTAGGAAGCGATTGACAGGATGATTGATACTGATCCCTCTAGTATACATAGGGATTTGGACCATGATCCAGTTGCAATAGTATGTGCATTATTTAAACTCTTAATTAATCCACATAATGTCCCTTGAAAGTATTAACATTACTTATTTATTATTATTATTTTTGGCATAGATTTATGGTCGTGATAGTCGAGGTCTTGTAAGAGGTGTGGGTCTCAGTATTTCTAAAACCTCTATGCATTATACAGCTCCATTAAAGAAAGTCTTAAAAGATCAACAAACATCACATCAAACATTCGAGGCTAATTTTAATGTCAAGTTTGAGGAGTTGACAGAACGACTACTTGAGGAGTCTAGAGCACGTAAATTATTAGAAGAGAAATTACTTTTTCATGCCCAAACTGGAACATTGATGCAACCTTCCTTTAATATTGGAAGTTCTTCTCAAGTATAAATTTTAAATTAATTAAATAATAGATTTCATTCATATTAATGTTTGAATTTATAAAATATTTATGTTGCATCTATTTTTTTGCAACTTTATAGGCGAGACACGATTCAACACAGCAGGAGGCACAATCAGATCGATCAACTGTGCAAATAGCTAGGGGTCGTTGTAAGCTGCTCCGTATACGAAAGCCGTGTGATCCTATTGCCATAGGGAGAGTGTCATGTGTGTTTGCTACTGATCCAAATTGTTACAATGTCATTATTGACGATATCCTTGTTGGGAGCGTGGAACTACAAAGTGGGGAAGGAACTTTTGAAGATTTGACAATCTGAGATGTCACTGAATGGCCCAAATTCAGGACACAATTTTATTGATGAAGAAATGGAAAAAGGTAATTTAATTTCATATATGCAGTTGCATTATTCCATACTAAGAAGCTATACTTAAATGTTGTGATGATGCAAATGCAAATGCAGAAAGATCTAATGTTTGGTCAAGAGTTAGGTGTAAATCCAATGTCATCTCGATACATTTAGTTTTTGTTACATTTAATTTCACTACATATACTTTTTACCTACATATGTTTTATGATTTCTTTTATAACTATTTTTGTTGTTGTTAATTAACCCCTTTTTAACTCCGCCAATGTAAAATTATATGTTTTACATTACCGGTCCCACGCCCGGATAAAGGAGGAGGGAAAAAGATGGTCCCAAGTCCGGATAACTGTTGGAGGATTCTCTTGCGAATCAGTTCAGATGCAAGAATCATCAAGTAAAGAGATCTCTTTGAAGATGAATGTGGTGCCTGATTTTGACCCAAAATATCTTCCATGTCTAGTTAAGGTAAATCTCAAAATACCTTGTTGTTGAAACTGCAAAAAAGTTGTAACTTACGAACTTGACTAACTCATGGGTTTGGATTTTAAAATTGTGTCATGTGCTTTCAAAGCACTGCCCCTTCTTTTTCTTTAATGTGAAGAAAAACGGTCCTTAAGTTTTTCTATTGGACCATGTCCTGCAGGTGTATGACTCACCAGAGTCTGATCTGAAACTGAATGATATCTTTGAGTTTGTTGGTGTCTTCACCTTTGAACCAGAACTTATGGTACAAGTGGATGATTCTGACGATTGCTCCAACGACCTTTGTGAAGATACATTGTCCCATTTGCATCCCAGAAAGGTCTGTGATTTCATATGTCAGCTACAAAAATGGATTAAGAAAATGAATAATTGGTGCTCCACATAATATTTACTTTTGCAAGCTAAATATTTTGCTTGTGTTGGCCAATACATTACATAATAATGAAACTTGGGATTATACAGCCGATGGACTATTGTCCATCCAAGATGCTGCCCCAAGATTTAATGGTCTGGATTTATTCATAGGTGGACAATGAGTACACATCGTGGAATGGACACAAAACACCCTTCTGTTAGATATTTTATGAGGAATTTAACTATCCATTTTTAGATGCAAGGATTTTCCTTTAATGTTTACATATTAAAAAATATCCTGTGTTCAAGTATTCATTAGAATGCATCCATCTCACTGTTTATTTTTTGATAGGCAAAAGATGAATTTATTAGTAAAATGTGGTCGAGATGACCGACAAATACAGGAGAAAAACTGAAGATGGTTTGTGTTGGGAAAAGGCTTTGTTTGTTTCTATAAAAATATGAGAAACAAAAAAATGAAGAATCACACTTAAAAGTAACTGGTTTCTTTCTCTTTTTTAGTGAAATTCGATCGATTAGAGCATAAATGAGCTACTTTTGGCGTAATTTCTGAAATTCTTCTCATCGATCCAAACTAGGCCCAAGAAGACAAAGTGTGTAGTTTATCTAAGGTGATCTCTCTCTCTCTCTTTCTCTCATTGAGGTGATTTGTCATTATTCCCACCATCAAATATCTTATTCTTTATTGAATCCAGATGGTTTGCTCCCAAGTTTCAGGCTGCAAACAGAACTCCTGTATAAAATATGTTCTCTTTTTTTCCTTTGTGTTTAACTTATTTAACCATTGTTCGCAAGGCAACACCTGATTCCATCAGAGGGATAAGAGAAGCTCTACTAGGGCATCTAACTACTGTTCTCGGTAATGATGGTGTTGCAGCTCATTATGTGTTGTTGCATCTTCTATCCCAGGTACATTTTTTTTTCTTTACCTCTGTAGTTTTGTTCCTGACCTTTGACATGTTATAAGCAGAAAAGTTTGAACTCATCTTTGGTCTATTAACAGTATACATATCTAATTTATCAAACTTAGATCCCAGGAAGTTCAAACTCAATCATTTGCTTGGAGTTTCTTTCATTTCGTTCTTGTTTAATTATTTGTATTTATTTTTACTTTTATCTTTTGTTCATTCTTCTTCCCCAACGAGGTTTGCCAACTGTTACCAAATGTTTATCTAATTAGTTGAGTAAAATGCTTGGTTTTGTTGTTTCATTTGCTGTATAGGCTGCAAATGCATGCTTGAGGGGGTTGAAGTTACTTCAATTGGACCACTAAAACCAATGTGTTTTGTTTGGACTTGTTGGTATGTGAATACAAACCGTCCTTTACCAAACTCAGTTTTCTGGTCTAGTGATGACTAACTATATTTATCTTCTATTTTTGCTGTCAACGTCGCTGGGGCTCTCATTTTTATAGTTCACAAACATGAACTCAATGAGAAACTTGTTCATTACGGGTGTCTCACTGTTCTTGGGTCTATTTGTTCCCCAATACTTCGGGGAATACACTGCCACTGCTTTTCATGGTCCCGCTCACACCCGAGCTGGATGGGTACGTGTTTTTCAACCTCACCTAAACTTATAGCGATATCCATTCAAGTTCAGTTATGAATTGAGTTGGTTTCCATGTTGTGTGGTGTAGTTCAATGATTTCCTCAACACCATCTTCATTGAAATTAGTTCAATGACTAATTACGTAATTAGTCACCCCTTACTCCATTTTGAATTAATTAGAGTGTATTAAGGTATTTATCAACTCCAATTTCAGATCAGTCAATTAAGGTTTGCTATCTTTATTGGCAAACTTTGGCTTCATTAGTAGAGATAGAAATAGGTGGTTCTTATTTATGCGTTAGATGAAGTTAATGCTAGTGGTATCATTTACATGGACCTCTTTGCGATCTTTGATGCTTTGTTACTTTTCTGTTTATGAACTGTCTTGGCTAATGTTTACCATTGCTTTAGGTTCTGTTAGTTGATCCCATTGACGAAGTTGCTATTCAAAACCTGAAATCATACAAAGAGAAGAACTTCATTGACATCAGCAAGGAAGACTTGGATTTGGGTAAGTCAACTGAAACTTGCCTTCCGAAGTATGTGCTCAATATATACTCCTTATATCCCACGTTTCCTTCTCTCTAAGAACCAATATTTATTGGTACTCATCCTCCTTTCTGTTAATCTCCATCACTTTCCTACTTTCTTTTTATCTCTTTAGCTTCTCTTTCCCTTTAAATTTGAACATTTTTTTTTTGGTTTACCTTCAAGAGTTCAACAAAATTGGAGTTAAGGAAGAATGGAGAATATTTCAAGGATTATTAAGGGAGAAGATCAAACTCAGATGGATTTACCACCTGGTTTTCGGTTCCATCCAACAGATGAAGAACTTATAACTCACTATCTCTCAAAGAAGGTGCTTGATAGCAACTTCAATGCTAAAGCAATTGGTGAAGTGGATTTGAATAAGTGTGAACTTTGGGATTTGCCATGTAAGTCTCCTAAACAAAACTATATTTCTTCTTCTTTGATAATTATATCCTTATTTTTTAATATATATATATATATATATATTTGAATGAAGGGAGAGCAAAAATGGGTGGAAAACAATGGTTCACGCATGGGTTCAGATTAGAAGGAAAGTTCTCTCCTTAAAACCTCACCAAAACAACTAAGGTAGAGAGATATATCTCCTTATTTTATTTTATTTTTTCCTGTTTTTGTTTTATTTATTTATTTTGAAAGTGCAGAATATTTAACAAGAGTTCTGGTTGTAAGACAATTGCATCTGAGACATCTCATGAGACTTGCTTCTCCAATTCAATGGAAGACTATTGTTTCAATCCTCCACTTGTCTATGATACTTCAAATCCTTCTATTATTACCAACCCTTTGTCATCCATTTTCTTTAAAATCTCTCTTGCATACTCATTTTACTCAATTCAAGATCCTCCAAATTTAACCAATTTACAATACCCAAATTCTGTATTAATGCAAGATCAAACCATATTGAAGGCTTTATTGGAGAACCAATTGGAGCAGAGTCGTAAAGCAGAGAGGGAGATGATTGGTATCTCACAATAAATAGGGCTGACTACAGATATGAACACTGAAAGCTCATCAATTGTTTCAAATCTTCAGTTGGACTAATTGATCTTGATTGTATTTGGAATTATTGAAAAATTCTATAAAAGAAGAAGAAGAAAACAAGAGCTTCAGTTACTATTAATGTCTAAAATAGATGGTGTGTATAATTTTTATGGATTGAAATAAGATCAAATTAAGGAATTAATCTTACATTTCGAGGAAAAAATCTATGGCCCACTGCCACGTCAGCATAAAGTTGAGAGCAGTGTGGAAGGAAGTTAGTTTAGAACAACTCTATTCTCAAATTATAAAATCAGAAAATTAATGTTTTTTTTTTAATTATAAATTCATTAAAACGACTGCCATTAACAGTCGTTTTTTCCAACTATAATTGTTGTTTTTTCCGACTACCTAGAACCGTCGTTTTTTTCGACGGTCTAAAGTCGTAGTTTTTTTCGACGGTCGTTTTTTACGGTCTAAAGCCGTCGTTTTTTCCGACTTTCTTTAGCAGTCGCATTCTAATCGCGACTCCTCTTAAAACGACTGCGCAAACGACTGTAGAGGCAGTTGTTTTTGTCAAAAAAGACTATTTAAGATAGTCGTTTATCCCGCAATATGACGTAGTGACCTTAACCTGCAAAACACAAGATTAGAATAGGTAACTCTACCCCAATCCCTAAATACAGCCAAAGTGATGGGAATGAAACGACATGTCTATTTGGGAGGGGGACGGCTACCAATACTTATAGAGTTTTGTCCTCTAATCTTCAACCCATCATAGAAGGTAGAGAATTTTGGTAGATATCAATCTCCTACAAAAGGGGAAACCACATCCCATGAATTAGAAACGTGCTAAGATTGCATGCACTATTTCCAATTATACCCTTAAGTAATTTAGGCAACAAATCAAACCCAAGTTTAGAAATAACTACATGTGTAGGGCCAAATAAAATGGATTTTATTTTAGAAACAAGAAGAGATGCGTAAGAAGAATAAATATCAAACATGTGGGGCCTGTTACGAGGGCTAAAAAAATGAAGGTGGGTGAAAAGGAAATGCCTCTCAAGCAATAAGCTGTGAGGAGATATTCATGTATAGACAGAAGATACATTGTAGCTGGACAATTAGAAATATGGAAACAAATACATTAGGAAAATAATTTGCTACAATTATGGAGAATCACTGATATCTTCGTCATAATCAGAGGAATCAGATTGTCTTCTAATATCCCCCCTCAAAGTTGGCGTGGTAGAAAGAGGAAAAACGCACAACTTGCCACGATCCAATAAAAACTGCAATTTGGCCACTCCTTTTGTGAAAACATCGGCAAGTTGTAGGTGTGAGGGACAAAGCCGAGAGTAATAACCTTTCGGGCAACAAGTTCTCGAACGAAATGATAGTCAATATCAATATGTTTGGAGCGAGATTTGGTGACCAGGTTGGAAGCAATGAATATGGCACTATTGTTGTCACCTAAGAGTCTCGAAGGAGAGGGGAGGGTGATCTGGAGTTCTCGAAGAAGTTGAAGTGTCCATGAAAGTTCCGCAGCAACAGAGGCAAGAGCTCAGTACTCGGCTTCAGCACTAGAGCGTGCAACGGTAGTTTGCTTTCTGGAGCACCATGAAATTAAGTTGTGACCAAGATAAACAGCAAATCCGGTTGTTGAACACCGAGTGATGGGACAGCCGGCCCAATCAGCATCAGAATAACGAAGCAAAGTCTAAGAGGAATCCCGTGAGAGTTGCAGGCCATAATGGTAGGTTCCTTTGATATAGCGTAAAATACACTTCAAGGCTCTAAAATGATCAACGGTGGGAGCATGCATATATTGACATATAGAGTTAACACTATAGGATAAATCCGGCAGCGTAAGAGTCAAATATTGTAATGCGCCAGCTAGAGAACGAAACTATGTAGCATCTGAATAGGAAGTACTAGAATCGGTTAAATGAGATCCCACCAAAAAAGGAGTTGAGATAGGCTTGCAATCCACCATTTCTGCTCAAGTCAACAGATCAAGCGCATATTTAGCTTGGCTGAGAAAAAGACCCTTGTCATTTCTAACAACTTCAATCCCCAAAAAATAATGTAGATCACCGAGATCCTAATGGAAAATTCTTTGGCTAGCCGATCAATGAGAGAACGCAGCATAGAAGAATTGCTTCATGTTATTACCATATCATCGACATATAGGAGAAGATAAATAACACCATGAGGACTATGATAGAGAAAGAGAGAGGAATCAGCACAGCTAGCAATAAACCCAATACCAAGCAAGAATTGGCTAAAATGTTGAAACCATGCTCGAGGAGCCTGTTTAAGGCTATAAAGAGCACGTTGTAAGCGACAGACATGAGTTGGGAATTGTGGATCAATATAGCCTGGGGGTTGCTCCATATAGACTTCCTCGGAGAGAAATCCATGAAGGAAGGCATTTTTTACATCAAGTTGACGTAAAGGCCAATTATTCATAGTAGCAAGGGACAAAATAATGCGAACAGAAGCAGGTCGAACAACAAGACTAAAAGTTTCTTCAAAATCAATGCCATGCTTTTGAGAAAAACCTTGCACCACTAGATGAGCTTTGTGACGCTCAATGGATCCGTCGGCATGAAGCTTAGTCTTAAAAATCCATTTACAACCTACAACATTATGATCAGGTGGACGAGGTACTAATCGCCATGCGTTATTGTGCTTGAGAGCCGCAATTTCATCATCCATTGCAAAAAGCCATGTTGGATGCTTGACAGCTGACTTAAAACCACAAGGCTCTTTAACCGTAAGATGTACCTGAAACCACGAAGGAGCAGTGATAGCACATAACGAATGAATAATACGAGGCTTAACAATACCATCCCGAGTACGGGTGATCATGGGGTGAGTAGCTGTAGACGGTTGGACAGCAGAAGAAAAGGCAGGTGGAGGGACGTCCAAGGCAAGTTCAGATGAAGAAGGTTGAGAGATTGTGATAAGAGGCATGAGAATGGAACTTGAGTCAGCACAAGGAATACAAGGAGTGTAGGCCGAACTAGAAACGGGAGTCACACCAATGGGGAAAGAACTGTCACTAGGAGAAAACTGTCAGAAGTGTCTGTAAAAGTGACATAATCAGTGCCAACCAAAGAAGGAATATTGGAGGTAGCATAACGAAAATAATTCTCAAAAAATTGAACATGGCGAGACACATATACCCGGTTATTTTTCTTATCCAAGCAACGAAAACCCTTATGAAGAGGACTGTAGCCAATAAAAACACAAGGAATAGAGCGAGGTGATAATTTATTGGGCATATAATCACGTAGAAATGGAAAACAAAGACAACCAAATGTACAAAGCAAAGAATAAGATGGAATTTTACCATATAGAATTTCATGAGGAGTCTTGCCATCAAGAACGAGTGATGGGAGTTAGTTGATGAGATAGCATGCCGTGGAGAACGACTCAACCTAAAGATGAAGAGGTACATGCGAATGAAACATTATAGTGAGACCGGTTTCTGTGATGTGGAGATGTTTTCTCTCCGCAATACCATTCTGATTAGGGGTATAAGGACATGCTATGCATTGCACTATACCACACTTACGAAGAAAAGAAGTAAAATGGTGGTTGGTGAATTCCGTTCCTCCATCACATTGAAAAGATTTGATTTTACAGTCAAATTGATTAATGACGTACTAGTGAAATTGGACAAAAATATCAAAAAAATCTGACTTACGCTTTAAAGGGAAGAACCAATTAAAGCGAGAGAAATCATCTATCAAGACACAATAGTATCGATAACCGGATGGAGAGGGAATTGGCGAGGGACCCCATAAATTGCAGTGAATCCGTTCAAATAAAAAAAAAACGTTGATTCAAATTTGGAAAAGGCAAGCGGTGACCTTTTCCTAATTGACAACCAAAACACGGTTTTGAATTAAAATTGCCTTTATTAGAAATTGTGATTACACCATGCTTATTCAAAGAGGAAACAATGCGAAAAGAAGGGTGTCCTAATCGTGCATGCGAAAAGAAGGGTGTCCTAGCTGGAGTTCATTTTTTAGTTGGAGTTCTCTGGTCTTTGAAGTATGAGAAAATGAAAGTTCAAGGGCAAGCCAAGCATCACGAGTTGTAGTGCAGTTAACGACTTCAGCCATACATTCCTCAATGAGAGAGGCATATAGAAGGCTGAGTAAAATGCAATCCCGCGTGTGCCATGTCTTGTAGGCAGGATTAGGAACAAGATCATTTCCAGCACGGACTTGAGCAGCAGTTGCAGACAAAGACCCATCCAAATAGCCCATAAGATCTTGACTTTCAAGCAGGGGAACAAACTAACGACGCCACAAGAGATAATTTGTGGGATTAAGTTTGATGGTCACCAGGTGAACCATTGTATTGAGCAGAAGCAGAGAAGTGTTGGATTCGGCCATTAAAAAAATCAACAAAGGGTTGACCTATTGCTCTGATACCATGTAAAGGAAATGCCTCTCAAGCAATAAGCTGTGAGGAGATATTCATTTATAGACAGAAGATACATTATAGCTTGACAATTACAAATATGGAAACAAATACACAAGGAAAATAAATTCCTATAATTATGGAGAATCACTGATATCTTGGTCATAATCAGAGGAATCAGATTGTCCTCTAATAGTAGGGTTGCTGTTGTGCATAGAGAATGAGGGATGAGGAAGTGGACTGCAAGTTGAAAAAAAGGAGATGAAGATGGTAGGATGGGAGCTGCTGTTGTGCGTGAAGAGAGGTGAAGGTAAGTTTCATTTTCCTTGTTCCGTTTTCTTCTTCTTCTTTCCCTTTTCCTTTTTTTTTTCTTTTTTCTCCTTCTTTTTTGCTTCTTCTGTGAGGAAGTGGGAAGTAGTAGGGACTTAGGGAAGGATATGGTGAATTGGAGAGGCAGTTACTACTAGGGACGATGGGAGATATGAGGACGTGAACGAGAATGTGGCTGCTTTTGCAATGATGAGTGATGACACTACAAAATTTTAGGTTTTTAGCGGGGGTCAAAAACCGCTGCAAATACCCAAAAAACTGCCGCTATTATAAATAGTGATGGCCACGTGTAATGCCACTATAGGTGGTGTAGCTATGGAGCTATATAGTGGCGGTCAAAAACTGCTGCTAATTGATTATATGACTATAGCGACGGTAGTGGCCACCGCTAATTGATTGTATTATTGTCGCTATAAATATAAATGAGGCCTATAGTGACGGTATTGGCCACCGCTAATTGATTGTATTACTATCGTTATAAATATAAATAAGGCCTATAGTGACAGTAGTGGCCGCCGCTAATAAGATTTTTTTTATTTTTTAATATCTTTTATTTTAAAATTAGTTGTAATTAAATACCTATTTTTATACAACCTGTTAATTAAACACAATTACTTAGTAAGTCAAATTAATTAAGAGACAAGTATAACAAAATAATAAGTCAATTGAATTAAGAGTCAACACTTATAAAACCATGTTTGATGCTTATAAATCAATGTTCGTCACTCAAAAAACAAAAACTATCACTCATGGTTGTTGTGGGCACTTATCATTGTCGAACTGATTGTGCTGCTCATCAACCTACAATTCATATACATTAATCAAATTAGTCATATCAATCAATATTTATTTATTATTAAAATATTTTATAACACAACATATTCAATTATTAGTGAGAATTTACCTTTCTTATTACGGTAATGATCAATCCTTTGAGTCTTTCCACCTTAGCATCTCTCACAATTTGTTGTTGCTCCAAAGACTTTAGTTTCTCCTTCAACCTAAGTACCTTTCTCCTGACTTTAGATTCTGTATTGAGAGGCATCGAGTACGGCCTTTTTTTCTCTTCGATTTTGTCCTCTCACCAGATGAACTTTATCCAGGTTCCATCTGCAAATGTTAAGTGCAACATAAAAATGAATTATCTATCCAGATAATTATGTTTTATATACTAATTGTTGAAAAGTATATGCAACAAGTTATGCTTTATTTAATACTAAAACAACTTAGAGTCACGAACACCTCATACAAGGACAAGCATTAAAGAGAAAAATTTGTTCTGAACAAATTAAAAAAGTCTAGCTCAATCAAGATATATGTTGAAGCATTGACTCTTCTCATATAAGGTGGTAAAATTTCTCAAGAAAATACATTGTATCATCACATTTCGATATACATTGTATCAACTCAATCATTTAGAAATATAAATAAGCCTTGTCAAACTCCTCACAATGTAAAACACTTACATTGCAATCTTGGTTCAGCATTCTCACTGATAATTACATATATGTACTTCAAAATTCTTGACAAATAGATAGATGGACAACATCTATCTGATAATTGAATATATGTACTTCAGAATTCAGAATTCAAATAAATATACATGGGTATTTTGACATCTCACCTACCACTAGAACAACTAAATTTTCTCTGATTGGATCAAAGTTCAAGTAGTCATCAACCACTGCCCCCAAAACCAATATATAAGAATGGATAGCTGGGAAATACCAATAACGGGTCCCTCTCTCATGTTTTTTAACCTAAGTACATAATAATCTTTAAATCACCATCTTTCAAATATGTCTTCCATAAACAAGATATATGGACATGTCCTAGAAATACTGCACCCAGAGGAATTTTCTGTTTGCATTCTTCTCTGAAATCCCAAACTATCTCCTTTGAGAGGTCTAGTGTTACATATTAATCTTTGATCTCCATAAGCAAGTGCTTTACATATTGAGGTGTATTCGGTTAATGAGACGTTATTATGCTCATTTCTACGCAAAACATAGTTATTTTTGTTGTTGGGCTCTCAGATACCCAGGTGTGACCTTGGCTCTTCCAATTTCCAAGTTTTTCCATACTGGCATGCTGACATGACACGCCAATTCACTTTCCACACGTATGGTAGAACCAATCTTTTACTTCCTTTTAATGAACAAACATTACCGGTGTAAATCATGTACTCTAGTAGCTTGGGTAGATATTCAATTCAAAAAGTTTCCTTCATGTGTCACAAATTAATAGATTACCACCTATAAGATCTATTGCAAATAAGTTAATATTTTAAAGCCATCCTATTGTATTGGAATTTTTCGAGATTGTTGAGCCAGACACCTTGACACTTAACACGTGTACATAGTACCACTGCAAATACATGCATAAACGTGTAGCAAAACACTAATGATCTTCTTGGCATACTCTATATTGTTGTTTTTTGTAGTTTTTATATTGTTGTTTATTGTAGTTTGATGACTTATGAGGGAGTTGCCAAATCTTTTTTATCATTTCCTACAGTTCCAATGATTTTTTTTTCAAAATTCTACTCTTCATAAAATTTCCATGAAAATTATACTAATTTCCAAACTGGTTGAATAATTCTGTCAAAAATGTACATTTCCAAGCTGACTGAAATAAACACCAAAACATTTATTACTACATTTACATTTACATTTACATCTTATAACTACATTCATGATCACACCAAGAAAAAGAATTCCGTTGTAAAAATGACTGAAAAACCACAAACACCACTGTGCTCTATAGTATCTTTGGAAAAGTGAAAAGTACCTTGTTTAAGTCTGCCGACAGAATAGTCTCAAACACTCCAAAGGGTAGAGCGACTGATGTTGGAATCTTTATCCATGATGATATCCTACCTCTTAAACATTGAAGATTGCGAGATTTTGCACCAACCTATATGATAAAAGTTTGTCAGCATTATATGAATTTTGTAATTTTATTTAGTACAACCAGACTTCTACTAGCAAGTAATGGTAAATGCGCTCAATAATTTGTGAAAAAATAAGTATGAAAATACAAAATCCAGTAATCTGTGGTTAAATATTTGGTTCATGTATATTGCTCTTAAAACTGATGGGCTGCCAGATCAGGACTAAAGCAGGCCTTGACATGTGCTTTAAGTTTCATCAACCTATCTAGCTTGGTGAAGGTTTTAGCCGTGTTGTCTTCTTTAATTGTAGTATAAATGCATTTAGTCGTTGTGAACGGGCTGGGTCAAAAATGTGTTACTATGACCTATTTTATACTGCATGGGCTTTAGACTCCAGTGTTGGTGCTCATGTTTCTAGCATAATTTCAAGGGAGGATTTGACATTTCCATGCTTTCACAGTAAGATGTAATTGATATTACTTGAAATGTAATTATCGATTCTGATTTCAGAATGAAGAAGCTATTCATCTACTAGTAATAACTAATTAGTTAAGTCCTATGCCAACAATACACTAAAGCCAACTGCCAAAGTAAATATTCATGCTTTGTATCCTTATGTGTCAGATAGCTATAAAACAGTATGTTTTTAAGTAGTCGTGTAAGTGCATATAATGTCTATGTAATGATGAAAAGCTGAAGCAAGTGTATATTCTTATGAGAAGCAGATTATAAAAGTAAATTGGCACAAATATAAGTTTGTGACCCACCCACAAACTTGCATTTAAAGGACAACAACAACTCCATCTTAAATGTTTCTTCTTTCCTTTATGTCTTAGAACTCTATAGTTAAGGTCCCTGAACTATCCTGAACCCATAATAAAGCAACCCATAATAAAGCAAGTTGGAAGTCTTTGAATTACTATTAGGTGACAGAACCCATAACATAATACCAATAGACATCTTTCAAAGTTCAAATAACTCCCCAACTTCAATTGCTTCTCTATTCTTCTACCTCAAATTAAGCAACTGAACCAAATGCACACAAAACACTTTTATGGATCTTAAGAGAAAAGAAAAAAGAAATCAAGATTCAAACCTCAAAACCCTAAATAAAATAAGAAATAATACACCTCTCTATCTCTAGTCTCTTCTGTTCAGTTTAGTTCTTGAAATAACAAAGCTATGTATCTTTGTTTCAGTGCTTTGGTCCCATTTGGCTGCAATAGCAACATCACAATGGGACCAACACCAAAACCTGTTAATGTATAATATATTCAAGTAACAGCAGCATTGGCATAATTAGAAATCAAAATGCATGAAAAGAACCATTTATTGTGACCAAGGAACAGCATCATTGGCATTAGAACAGAGAATTTGATTCACACGTTGAACCAAATACTGGATGTTGGAAAAGAGTTACTTATGTGGTGATTGAATCGAGCTCCTTTTTGTATCAAGTTCATCAAACCAAACCAATCTCAATCACCAATAAGTGTGTGGCTCTATTTGGATGCCAAAGCTTTACTGTAAGGCTCTATTTGAAAATCATTCTAATTAAAAGCAAATCTCTCCTTCTTTGTTTCTCTGTGTTCATTTTCAAGTAGTGGGAGGGTGAAGAAGCTATAGGCAAATGAAATCATTTGCTTCCTGAATGGGGGTTCTGATGTGTGGTCAAATCAACCAAATGATGAGAGAGAGAGAGGGTTCACTAAATGGTGGCTTTACTTTTTGATTTTTGATTTGTTTCCTCAGTGCAAAACTGTTGGAACTTTCCAAGTCCATTAAATTTATAGCGACTTGAAGGAACCAATTCTAGGAAACAAACTTGTAGACACCCCAATTTGAATGGGCCCTCACTCGAATGGGCCCAAAAACAGTAATTTTTCAATAAGTTTAACCAACGGACCTCGATGGCCCGAATCATCAAAATGTGACATTTTTGCCAAAATTTAAGCCTCTAACATCTCTCCATGGGTTAGTAGGTCCACCAAAAGGATTCGGCACACTCCCATCTACCCCGGTCAATTTGAAACATCGATTTTCGACAAAATAGGCCAACGGGCTTCTAAGGCCCAAAACATTAAAATGTGGCAATTTCGATTAAATCGATGCCCCTAAGACCACCCAATGGTCTAAATGATCCATCAAAGGGACCGGACTCATCCCACAACATCCCAACCTTCGCCGCTCCACACTTATATCCACAAAAATCGATAAATTCTCCAATGGGCCCAAAAGGCACAAATCGCCAAACACGTGGCATTTTTGATCAAATCAATAACTTCAAGAAAAATACAAAAAAAATTGAAAAATTAAAAAGATGAGACTTGGGAGACTTACCCTTCATCTATCATCCACAACTCCGCCTCGAAATCCGTAAATACCCTAAACCCACCTAAAGCCCACAAGGCCTCAACCCCTTCCTAAACCCATTTTCTTACATTACCCTTAACCCGAAATTAATCTCATACCTTCTAAGCCCTAAAAACAACCTCCCTTCTCAAAATTCAATCCAAAATAAGCCTCACCCAATCCAAAACAACCCACAACTCTCCTAAATCCAAGCCCAATACACCCCAAGGCCCACAAAATCCCACCCATATCTAATTCATTATCCAACCCACTACCTTAACCCATTATCCATTATCCACATCAACCAATCACCCTCTCTACATCAAAAGATGATACATGTCATCACCACCTTTCACCTCCCTCATCTAATCACCCACCCCCATCACCATTCTCTAAACAACTCATCTAACCCACATTACCTCTCTCCAAAATCACCTCAACCCATACCCTACCCTAACCTAACCTATTCTCATTCTCTAACCACCAACATCACAACCCATACTCAACATACCCTAACACACCATCACTCTCTAACATCAACAACCACGCACATCACAACCCATATCTACACCCATCATTTTCCTTAAAACACTCTCACAAAATCATCTCAATCCATACCTCCCTCATCATCAACCAACTAACCCACACCCTTCTCTCTAATCAAACAACCACCATCAACCAATCAACCAATCTCATCACCTCATCCTCTCATCACAAATGCCACATGGCATCATCCCCTCTTTCCTCCCAAAAATCAATTTAACAATCTCTTACACAACCCATTCTCCAAAATCTACACACCTCACCTCATCAATCAACCTAACACTTCTTCTCTAAACAACTCTCTTACACCCCACTCCTCCCATCAACCATCACTCATCTTATCCCATCAAACACTCTACCCAAATGGATTTGGATAAAACCCAAACCATTTGGGTTAAAACACAACCCACTTTCATCACTACACAAATACCCTCACTCTCATTCTAAATTTCAAACCTCCCACCCCTAAAACCTATGCCACTATCATTCTTTTCAAAATTTAACCCCATTATACCCCCAAGCCTCCTCTCTCAACTCCTATAAATACCCCTCCCCTCACCCCAAAAATGGTTACCAAGTCTCGTTAGAAAAAAAAATTCTAATTCCTACTCATCTCTCTTCTACTCTCCTACTATCACAATATCTCTCTCACATTCCACTAAGGATTCAAGAAGATATAGAAGTTAAGTCAAGGAAAAGAAGAAAAGAAGATCAAGAGTACAAGGTGGGTTTGAAGTATACCCCCCCCCCTTCTCTCTCTATCCTCTTCTTCTCCCTCTTCTAAATAACCATTCTTCTCTTTCGTTTTTATTTTTAAATGAGTGGACCCCAAGGCTAAAGATCCGTAAGGGTCATTTCCATCAATGAAATGACCCTATGATCAAGTCAAAAATGAATCCCTATCTAGGGTACAAAAACCCCCACGTGGCATTTTATTTTCCAATTTTCTTCAAACTAAAAAATGACCGAATTATTTGAGGTTACCGCCACTTGGTGGGGAGAAAGGGGTGCCTAACACCTTCCCTTTTCTCCAATCGAACCGCTTACCCGAATCTCTAGGTTCGATCAATCCTTACCCATTGTGAGTCATTAACGCCAAAAATGTACATCGGGTGACCATTCACACCCACTTACAACTTGAATGGTGGCAACTCCAAATCATCGTAGATGTGGCCGTCCTAATGACGAAAACCACGTATCTACAAAGCTTTTTCATTTTTTTTTCTCACAACTTTGCATTGCATTTAGACTTCTTATGAAAGAGACCCCAACAGTATAGATGCATCACAAAGCATGACAAAAACAATTATAATTGATTAATGAGTAAAATGTGTGATATTTCTCCAAGTGACAATGCTAATCACATCACAAGATAATATTGTTAGACTTGGACCGACTGAGTTGATAACCCCACCAAATCTTAACAAGTGGGATTCCCGTTTTGTGTATACGTTTAAATATGTAAGCATGCATCATATCGACATGTCTACATGTGCCCATAGAAGAAACAAGAGCACTTCCATATACCCAACCTAGAAGTTCATAAAACAAGTGTAAACCACACCTAACAGAATCACCTTTGAGATGCTATTCAATGATGCATGACACACCACAACGCTTTAGAACAATGTGTCCTTGCTCCTTATTTAAGGTCCCAGCAGCACCCCATTACAATACTAAGATGGCTCAACTTCAATTCTATCTCTAAATGAATTATAAACACTATTATGAAACAAAAAATTATGCCAAGAACATCTAAAGTACCTTTCAAGGGTTAGATGATCTGCAAACTCACCTTTGTGCCTCATATAAACTACCAGAGAAACTTGTTCTTAGATAGTATTCAATATACAGTGTTGACTTGAACTGAGCCCATAAGACCAGACATATGTTAAACTGCACTAAAACAGAGCTAATGGATCTCGTACAGTGTTCTTTGACACATGTAGCAGCACATATGCCACCTCCTGCTTTGCTACCACCATTTGAATACCAACACACTAATTGTAGCCACAGCAGCAGCTGTCCCCATTTCCCACCTATACCACAGCAGTAGCCATGTGTCATAACAGCAGTCATCTGCTGCCATTTCATGCCCACATCAACTTTTGCGCATTGGGGTCAAACATAGCCTAAAATTACTTGTAATATGGACTAGAATATATGATTAAACCCCCCAAAACAGATTAGCATAAACTCAACCTAAAAAGGGCTGTAATTTGCCCAAAAATCTGTCTAGAGATGGATGATTAATTGCCCCGAAAGACACTCTAAATGTAGTGGTAATCTGTCATAATAAGCATATAAGTTATGAATGATAACTCAATTTGTTAAAAATAAAGCAATTCTATCTTTAAAAGTTATCCGAATGCACATTGCCTTACATACAATAGATGGGAAAATAAATAAGAAACAAATAATAATATTTAAACGGGAAAAAATATAAAAAAAGAACATGCATTTATAAGAAAGTCGCTTTAAAGAGTTTTGGAGAGTTGTTTTAAATTAATTTTTAGTATGTAAATATAGACAATATAAGAAGATACAGGAGTGGGATCGTATGGAAAGGGGAGGGAAGCAGACCAACTTAATTTTTATGTGAGCATTTCAAATAGAGTCATGTTGGAGTAACTTTAAAATTGACATCAATTCTCACATTGCTGATGTGGAGGTGCACACATAGCCATAGATGCTTTTCACTCGTATCTCGATGAAAAAGCATCGATGGTTACATACATATACAACCTCGTCGACTATGTCACTTTTAATTCTACTTCTGGATTTTCCTTTAATCAAATAAGGAGCTAAAATAAGTTTAAAAGAAATTAAAAAATTACTCAGTCCTCATAGAATCAAGGATCCACCAAACTAATTATTCCAAAGTTAAAAGTTGGAGTTGCTTGTTGTAGCAACAAAAACTATTAAAACTTAGGCTAAAGGACATCATAGGTCACCAACAACCAAAGTATATCCGCCTTGAAATTATAACAAACATCAACAACTCCAAATAGAAATAGGCAACACTCACTAAAAATACATTAATTAAGGACAATGTAGCATTAAAAGTATCGGGCAAAGTCAGAAATGAGATTAAAAGAAACAAAGCAAGAAAAGAAAATATCACACATTACATCTAACCCCATTAGAAAGAAAAGCAAACCAAGCGGCAGAGATCAGCAAATCATAAAAACATGTCTGTTGGCATGTATGTTTGTGCTTAAGATAAACATGTCTGCTGGATGATCCTTGTTGCGAACATTAGCGGATAAAAAATTAACTAGAAGTAGCTCATACCTCTATCAGCTTCTTCAAACAGATTGTAGCCCTCTCCAAGGCTTCGACATCTTCATCTATCCCCAAATATTCGAATTGGAATCTACAAGATGGTGAAATATTTTGAATTATACCCAAAATCATATTATTCTTAATTATGGAAATAATGTTTTAGAAAACATTTACATATCTAAAAGAAATCAAAGAAATGGGAATAGCCAATATAACTTTTATATTATGAAACTGAACCAATATAACCTGCAAATACACCAAAATCGGAGTTATGGCTACATGAAATAAATCAAAAGGCAAACAATGGGAATAGCAATACCATGGCCTGATTGAAAAAATTATACAAGCAGGAAAATCTAGAATAAATCACAGAAATTGGTGACTGTATATAGAGAAGACTGAGATAGAGCATTTTGAGATCATGTCTGACTCTTCAAACATTTTACTATCCACTAAGATCAAGTCATGATAATCTAATTCCCCCATGTGGCATACTCAATCAACTCCCCTGATGTGGCATAAAGTCTATGGTTCTCACACACCCCACCCACGTTATTGGAATCGATTGAGTATGCAACGTGGGGGAATCATATTATCACCACTCATCCACTATATATCCCTTACATTAAAGTAGCTAGGAATATCATGGACCTTCCCTCCTTTAGGGACCTATCTCTTTCACAAGATTGCAATAGAAAGCAAGTTGATAAATAGAAAGTAAGAGCAAGTTGGCACCTCTTCCACTTAGTATAGAAATAAGTTATTCTAAATTCTGATTACGAAACATGATTCCTTCAGCCAATTCCAAATATTCAAGACAAGGCTTCTATAATGATGATACAGAAATAGCTCGAGAAGAATGAATTTTAGAAAGAAAGAGAGACTTAGAAACAGAAATATACCTTAAAGCCACCAGCAGTGCCTGAATTTATGATAAGATCTGGTTGTAATGCTTGGATAGAAGCATATGTTAAAAGAGATGCAGAAATTATTCCTACACTATCAACTCCTGGAAGAAAAAAACACTTAATGAGCTCCAAATATATGACAGCCTGAGTCTTCTTGTAAAGGTGTGAGAGTCGTGAGTGTGTGGGAAGTGAGGGGGGGACATTGGCTAACATTATTGGAAGAATGGTGCTGTTGTGGGAGTTGTGAAGGATGATGATGGAAAGATTAAGAAACTGTGCGTGAGTGGGGGTGGAGAAGAAACTGAACTGAGAGGAGAGGCTGTCAATGTTAAAATAAATGTTGATTAATATTTATTTAAAATTGATTCAAATAAAATTAATTAAGTTTATTTTAAAATGATATTTGAAAGTTACTTTATGGTTGGTGTACTTTTTGTTAAAGAAAAGTAAGCATTTTAAAAAGAACATTTCTATTGGTTGATAACTTTTCACATGGATTGAAATTTATAAAAGTTCTTTTTGACTCCTTTTTGAAATATTTTGTAAATCCCACATTGCTTTTTAAATGTTTTGGAGGGATTTTTAAACCTATAAATAAGAACCTATTCTCAACTCTTTCTTCATTCCAAAGACTCTCTCCTTGAGAGCTCTTAATAGCTTCAAGCTATATGGAAATTTAATAATTATTTTTTATTTTATTTATATATATATATATATATATATATATATATATATATATATATATATAGATATAAAATAAGAAAGAAAGAAAAAGAGAGAGAGAGAAAAATTAAATATTTAATAGGGTCGTCCAATTATGGATAGGCACCAAGGCCGATCCGAAAGGTATCGAAGGGGCCTAAGGGTGCTTAACGGATTCCTTGATCCGAATAGGTGCCTAGTGGTTCCAATGGGTTTCATACCTATTGAGATTCAAAAACCATTTACGAATGGGTGTGACTTTTATAATTGTTATCTATTTTATGGAGATCAATTCAATTAAAATAATAATAATTCAAAAATTTTCTACAAAAATAGGCATTCGTGTATCCGAGATTCTGTGTGACAGATTTTCTCAAAATAGTGCAAATTTTGAGGAAATATACAATTGTGTTAGAACTGGGCTCTGTTGTATCCTGAAGACAAGTTCGCCAACAACCTATCGGCATCTTCGTGTTCAATCGGAGTGGGGGCTTCTGTTGTCTGTAAGACAACGTAGATTACTATGTGCCTTAGAGTAATTTAAGTTCAAGTTCTATTTTTCTAACAATTTATAGACAACAGATTATTACTCTAATGGCACAAAGCATCAAGTTTATGAACCAAGACCTTGTAAAACTTGATCGTTTTGATGGGTCGAATTTCAAACGATGGCAACAGAAGGTGTTCTTTATGCTCCATCAATTTAAGGTCTCTTATGTGCTTACAACAGCATGTCCAACTATTTCAACGGATGCAACTTCTGAACAAATCGACGCTCAATGAAAATGGCAAGATGATGATTTGGATTGTCGAGATCATGTACTCAATGCAATGACTGACAGATTGTTCAACTCGTTTTGCAAGCACACAACTGCTAAAGAATTATGGGACTCACTAGAGAAGAAGTATTTAACCGAAGATGTGGGTACAAAAAAAATTTTAATTTCTAAATACTTTGATTTTAAAATGACAGAAAATAAATCTATTCTAGAATAAGTTCAAGAGTTGCAATTTATTGTTACTAAGATGGAGGAAGAAAATATTAAACTTCCTGAAAATTTTCAAGTGGGTGCAATAATCTCCAAGTTACCACCCAATTGGAAAGACTATAGAAAAACCCTGTCTCATAATAAAAATTTGCAAACTCTAAATGAGATTTTGAAAGATTTAAAAATAGAAGAAGAAAATAAGATCAGAGATAAAAATGATGATCGCTCTGAATCAATTAAGGCTCATATAGTTGAGTATGTAATTCAAGAGAAGAAAAAATACAACAAGCCTTTTACCAATAGAAAACCATTCAAGAAATTTATCAGAAACAATGGTCATGGTTAGATCAAAAAGAATGAAGGCGACTGTTATGTGTGTGGGAAAAAAGGACATTTTGCAAGAGATTATAGAAAACGTCAACGTAAAAAACTGAAAATCGAATCTAACATGGTAGGAGATGTAGTGGTTGCCGTTGTGTCTAAAATAAATTATGGTTGAAACGAAAGGACATTGGTGGATCAACTCAAGTGCAACACGACATGTGTCATTTGATAGATTTGCTTTCAAATCATACAAAGTTCAAGAAGAAGGATAATTTTACATGGAAAATTCTTCTACCATCAAGATTGCAGGGTCCGGTACTGTGGAACTCAAACTCACTTCTGGAAAGATTCTCTTGCTGAAGGATGTTCTATATGCTCCAGAAATTAGGAAGAATTTAATTTATGCTTGTATGTTTGACAAAAATGGGTTCAAGTTAGTCCTTCATTCTGGAAAACTGATCTTGACCAAAAATGATATTTTCATTGGTAAAGGGTATGTTGTAAACAATATGATTAAGTTGAATGTAATCAATGAAAGTTCTTTTGCTTATATTGTTGAATCTTTTGATTTGTGGCATGCTAGATTAGGACATTTAAATTCTTAAACTATAAAAAATATGATGAATTTAAACTTAGTACCTAAGTTTAATAAAGAAAATAATGATAAATATCATATATGTATTCAGTCTAAAATAGTAAAGAAATCACATCGTAGTGTAGAGAGAACTTCTACTATCTTAGAATTAATATATTCAGATTTATGTGAATTAAATGGGATACTAACTAGAGGTGGTAAAAGACATTTTATTACTTTTATTGATGACTTTAGTAGATACTGTTATATATATTTGTTAAGAAACAAAAATGATGCTTTTGAAGATTTTAAATTATATAAAGCAGAAATACAAAATCAGTTAGAAAAGAAAATTAAAATTTTAAGAAGTGTTAGAGGAGGGGAATATTTTGATAACAATTTTACTCTTTATTGTGAAAATTTTGGAATTATACATGAAACTTCTGCCCCTAGAACACCTCAACAAAACGGTGTAACGGAACGTAAAAATAGGACATTAATAGAAATGATAAATTCTATGCTAATAAATTCTGATTTACCTATGAATTTATGAGGTGAAGCTTTGTATTTTGCATGTCATATTTTAAATAGAGTACCGTATTATAAAGTGAACAAAACACCATATGAACTGTGAAAAAATAGAAAACCGAATTTAAAATATTTGTGAATTTGAGATTGTTTAGCCTATGTTAGAAAACTAGATGATAAGATTAAAAAATTAGGTTTTAGAACATATAAGTGTGCTTTTATAGGATATGCTCAAAATAGTAAAGCTTATCGATTTTTAAATTTAGATGATAATGTTATTATCGAATCTGTAGAAGCACAATTTTTTGAAAATCTTCAACATAAAGATAATGTTTCTGATTTAAAAAATGAAACCCATTCTGAACAAGTGTTAGAAAAAATACAAGAAAATGGAAAACTAGAACTTAGGAAAAGTAAGAGACCAAGAAAGGATCCACATTATAATTTTGGTCCAAATTTTTACACTTATATTTTAGAAGCAGATCCTAAGACTTACAAAGAAGCCATAAGATCTTTAGATAGTGTGTTTTGAAAAGAAGCTATGGATGATGAAATAGAATCTATTAAATCTAATAGAACTTGGGATTTAGTATCTTTACCTCCAAGCTGTAAAGCTATAGGACATAAGTAGGTTTTCAAAAAGAAATTAAAACCAGATGGTAGTATAGAAAAATTTAAAGCAAGATTAGTAGCCAAAGGGTTTAGGCAAAAAGAAATAATAAACTATTTTGATACATTTTCTCCCATTGCTCGATTAACCTCTATTAGAGTTCTTTTAACACTAGTATCTATTCATAACTTATATATACATCAAATGGATGTAAAAACTACATTTTAAATGGTAATTTAGATGAAGAAATTTACCTAGAACAACCAGAAGGTTATGTAGAATGAAGTAAATGTAATCTGGTTTGTAAATTGAATAAATCTTTATATGGTCTTAAACAATCACCAAAACAGTGGCATGATAAATTTGATAAGAAAATAAAAGAATTTGATTTTAAATCAAATGAATGTGATAGATGTATTTATAGTAAGGTTATAAATCAAAGTTATGTGATTGTGTCATTGTATGTAGATGATATGTTAATTTTTGGTACAAATATTGATATAATTGTAGAAACTAAAAATTATCTTAAATTATCTTTTGATATGAAAGACAGTGGAGAGGTAGATTTTATTCTTGGAATAAAAATCATAAAAGAAGATAAAACCATTAGTTTATCTCAAGCACATTATATTGAAAAAATATTGAAAACATATAATATGTTTGACTGTTCACCTTCTCCTACTCCTTGTGATCCAAGTAAGAAATTATTTAAGAATACGGGTAGAGCGAAATCTTAATTAGAATATTCTAAAATAGTTTGTAGCCTTATGTATTTAATGCAATGTACAAGACCTGATATAGCTATTATAGTGGGGGTATTGAGTAGATTTACAAGTAACCCAGGACCTAAATATTGGAAGGAATTAGAAGGGTTCTGAAATATTTAAAAGGTACTCAAAATTATTGTTTACAATATAATAGTAAACTTGAACTAGTAGAAGAGTTCTCAGATGCTACATGGAACTCTGATTTTCATGATTCAAAATCTACAAATGGTTGGATTTATACTTTAACAGGAGCGATATCGTGGGGGTCAAAGAAACAAACTTGTATTTCTACTTCAAGTATGGAATCAGAATACATAGCATTATCGACTGCGGTAAAAGAAGCAGAATGGCTTCGAATTTTTATTAAATTTATTCCATTAACTCCTATTCGAGATTATGCAATTACTATTTATTGTGATAATAAAGCTGTGTTAGCCATTTTAGGAAATAGAAAATATAAGGGCAAATCAAGGCATATAGGCCTTAGATATAACATTGTTCGACAGATGTTGACAGATGGGGTGATCGTGCTCGAGTACGTACCAACTTCAGAAATACCAGCGGATCCGTTAACTAAAGCACTACCTAGAGAGGTAGTTTTGAGAACATCGAGGGGGATGGACCTAAGACCTATATCCATGAAGACAGAGTAGTGGAACCTCAACTTAGTAGATTTGGAGATCCCATTTTCTAAGTTCAAAGAGATAAGAAGCCACTTTACTGTCTTTGTAAGTGCACACAATATTTATATTGGCTATCCCTATGATGTTATTCAGTGCACACATCTTGTAATGAGAAAAGGATGAGTTAAACTCTTAATGAATTTGTAGGCTATTTAAGCTTGGGTGTTAAAGGAGCACTCATGACAAATTTACCTATATGACTATAAAAGTTTAACTACTTTAAACAGAGAATTGGTCATCTCTTTGAAATACTCACGAAAATCAGGATTTAAGCGCTTGACTGCAAAGCACTATTCTTTGTCACTAATGAGTTAGATTATAATAAGTGTATATATATAATTCCGGTTTATTACAAAGAATTTAAGTTCAAGGCTATAAGCTACTTAAATATCTTATAAACTTTGAATTATATATATAAGCCAAAGGTTCAAACTGTTAGGTACCTATGGTTATACTTATTATGATCATTCTGATACACATCCAGTTTGCCTCTATTAATTAATTATTTTTTGAATCAAGTGGGGGATTGTTAAAATAAATGTTAATTAATATTTATTTAAAATTGATTCAAATAAAATTAATTAAGTTTATTTTAAAATGATATTTGAAAGTTACTTTATGCTTGGTATACTTTTTGTTAAAGAAAAGTAAGTATTTTAAAAAGAACATTTCTATTGGTTGATAACTTTTCACATGGATTTAAATTTATAAAAATTCTTTTTGACTTATTTTTCAAATATTTTATAAATCCCACATTGCTTTTTAAATGTTTTGGAGGGATTTTTAAACCTATAAATAAGAACCTATTCTCAACTCTTTCTTCATTCCAAAGACTCTCTCCTTGAGAGCTCTTAATAGCTTCAAGCTATATAGAAATTTAATAATTCTTTTTTATTTTATTTATATATATATATAATAAGAAAGAAAGAAAGAAAAGAAAGAAAGAGAGAGAGAGAGAGAAAAATTAAATATTTAATAGGGCCGTCCAATTATGGATAGGCACCAAGGCCGATCCGAAAGGTGTCGAAAGGGCCTAAGGGTGCTTAACGGATTCTTGATCCGAATAGGTGCCTAGTGGTTCCAATGGGTTTCATACCTATTGAGATTTAAAAACCATTTATGAATGGGTGTGACTTTTATAATTGTTATCTATTTTATGGAGATCAATTCAATTAAAATAATAATAATTCAAAAATTTTCTACAAAAAGAGGCATTCATGTATCTGAGATTTTGTGTGACAGATTTTCTCAAAATAGTGCAAATTTTGAGGAAATATACAGTTGTGTTAGAACTGGGCTTTGTTGTATCCTGAAGACAAGTTCGCCAGCAACCCATCTGCATCTTCGTGTTCAATCGGAGTGGGGGCGTCTGTTATCTATAAGACAACGTAGATTACTACGTGCCTCAGAGCAATTTAAGTTCAAGTTCTATTTTTCTAACAGTCAATGGTGAAGGTTGGAGTGTATGGAGAAAGGGATGAAATGGAGAACTTGAGGCTGCTATGATGGGGATGGCTGAGAAGAAGGAAGGACGATGGGACGGTACTGCTGTTATGCTCCCTTTAATGGTTGCTTGAGGACCACATGAGAGAAGGTTAGTCATTCCTCTCGTCTCTCTCTTTTTTGTCCCCCTTTTGTCAACGTTTTTTTATTTTATTTTATTTTATTTTTGTTGTGTATCAAGAGAGAAAAGTTAAGGGTTTTCTTTACTTATCTATTTTTTCTTCTTTTATTTTCTTTCTACTTCTAAAATTATTATTTTTTTGGGTCTCTACGTCAACCGAAGTACCGAACCTAGGAGAGAATGGAGCCTTTTATTCTCTTTCCTTTTTTTGTTTTTTTTTTCTATTTGCCTTCTTTTGATCGAATAAAAAGGAGTGAGATCCTTTTCATTTTTGTTTCCATTTCTTTCTAAAGAATCACGTGGGTCTGTAGGGGAGGGTTGATGTTATGCAACTCGACTTTATCACTCATCCTTAAGCCTCATGTGTTTATTGGTCGATGTTGACAACTCTTAACTTTTCTTTGCAATCAGTTGGTTGTTTATTGGAGGCTTAGATCAATTAATTTAAATTAAATTTGTTGATCGGTCCGATTTATGTGATTGATTTTATAATTAATTGGATGATTAAAGAGATCAAGGTTCGATTCTTGCATTGATGGGTTTGATTGGTTTAATTTTTATTGAGAGATCAATTTCTCGATTTTAATTTGTTAGGATCAAATTTAATTTATTGATTGGCGATCGATGTTAAATTTTGTATTGATGGGCTCGATTTGTCTTACATTTCATATCAATTGATTATTTTTATTGGCGATTGGTTAATCTAAGGTTTAGATTATAGGCTTGATGTTTGAACATTTTGTGGGTTTCAATATTTTACAATTTTTCAGAATTGAGCATTCGTATATTTCAATTTTTAAATTTCAAATTAAAGTTATTTTTTTATTTAATTTTGAAATTAGTTCTAAAATAAAATTTAAGTTTTCAGATCGTGGCTTAAAGCGAATGAGATTAAGGGTTGTCTTCCCATGTGGCGGAATTTATCATTTTATATAAAATTTATTGTTATTTTCTGTGACGAAAAAGTGTCATTCCGCACAACGAAATTCATCATTTTATGTGAAATTTATTATTTTCCTAAGCGTGGTTGTTTCTAAACTTTTTCAACGCATGATAATGTTATTGGAAATTTATTTTTAGTCACATTTTCCTAAGAATTGAGGTCTCTATATAAAAGTCAAATATCGAGGGGTATTTTAATCATTTTTTCAATTTATTGTAAAAATTCTCCATTTCACTAATTTTAGTCTTGTCAAACTCGAAATCACATTCCAAGCATAGCATTAGTTCTTTCGAGACATTTCAAAAATGTGGGGCCCACGAGGGGTATTTTTGTCATTTTTTAGATCTTTTTATATTTTGACGAATGACTTCTTTTAGTTTCAATGTCAATCTTTTTCAATTCTCGATGTCATGAGGAAAGAAGTGGAAGGAGTTAAGAGAAATTGGGAAAAGGCCTCTCAATAGCCTACTTTTTCATATATTTTATACCCATTATTAATAGCCACAATAACCGAGTGACGAATTATCGAATGCAAAAATGAGGTGTCTACATTAAGGATTGAACAATTTGGTACATGTCAACTTATTAAGCTTTAAATCTGAGAGGTAAACAAGAAAAAAAACAATAGTTATGATCATAGGTCAAAAAAATGAAAGAAGTAAATTTTTTTTAAGTATGTATTTCAAATACAAATTGGGGTATTTAATATTGGTCCGTACTTGAAACACGGACCAATAGGTTCAATTTCGAGCAAAAAAATATTTTAAGCTTGTTGGTTCGAATTTGTCACATATATTTTTGGTGTTTTGCAAATGAGATAGTAAATAAAAAGAAGAGTGCTTCTCCTTTACCTAGAAGGAGATAAAATAGGGAAAAGTAAAACAAAAAAATAGTTAAATCTATACAATTTTGCCCTCTTAGGTGTCCTTATGGGCTTTATAATCTACCTTCGTGGGCTTCTGAAATTACAACAACATGAACATGGGATGGATACGCATTTGATTTTGAAGAGGTTAATGTCCTAGATCTACTAATAGTGCTTCAATGCATGCGGGTTCATAGGAAGTTTCCGGATATCCATTCTTCAAACGTCAATGTATATTGAAGTGTCGATGTTTTAGGTTGATAAATGGGATGGATGTTTTCCTCCCTCCTACTCAAAATAACGATCTCGGGGGCTTGAGAGTACTGACATCCAGGGTTAACTTTTGAACAAGGGTAGGGGTGGTTGTAAAGCACATGAGCATGTGCATGTGCATTTTTGAAAAGATGTATTCATCCTTGCACAGTATTTGTCCTAGAAAATGAAAAACAAAAGTAAGTAAATATTACATACATTTTCCCACAACAAAAAATGGAAAAAAATAAATATAATGAACGTTAGTAGATAAGATAAAACAAACAAATGAAAACATATATTTTTTATTTGAAAAATGATCAAATACAAAAGATGGAGGACCTTCATGCACTCAAGTAGAGTCCCCAAGCTATAGACATGAGATTTTCGAGTTCGAATATCTCTACTACTTGGATTTGCTGTTGCTAGCATTCTTTTTTAAAAAGGGGTGTGAATGGGCACTTGAAAAATGATTTCGAGCGCTCATTTTTATTTATAATGACTTTCGCACGAATAAAGGTGTTGGTCTACCTAAAATCTAAGTAAAAGGGGTATTAGGCACCCTATTCCTTCCACCATAAGTGATACATTGGATTTGGTTATTTTTTGAAAAAATTAAAATTAAAATCAATAAAACTCGATTTGTGCCATCGAGTACGAGGGGCTTCGATTTTGGCTTAAATTGACGAGGGCTTCCTTATTAAGGAAGGGGCCCTTCTATGATCCATGCCTTTAGACATTTTTGAAAAACTTTAGACTCATTGCTCAAGCACCCACTTTCATAAGAAAATGACCAAAAGTCTTAGTCTCAAAATATTTTGTGGTGAGTGCAAGGTGTAGGAATTTTTAAGAAATGTTTTTGAAAATGGTTTTCAACCCTTACCATTTCAACTGAGCCAAAACCTAATCTTCCAGAAGTAAGGGAAGGTATACATTACATCTTGGGGTTGTTCTAGAATAAGTAAAATAAAGAGAGGGGAGTAATAAAAGAGGAGAAAGTATGAAGGGAAGAAAAGGGAGGGAGTTATCCCTTTTTCATTGTCCTTACTCTACTTCATTCTTCTTTTATTTTGACTTTTCTTCTTTTCCTTCATGGTATGAGCTTTTTTATCTTAGTCATGATGTGTTATTTATGTAGAATTTTTTAATGGTTGAAAGGTGTAACTATAGATGCCATGAGAGAGAGAGAGAGAAAAGAGTTGAGAGAATTGAAACTTGATAGGATTTTTCAAGACTTAGGGGTTTGTGAGAAAATTAGGGAAGGGGGGATCTAGGATTTTGGGGATGGCTTTTAGGGATAAAATTGGGTAAAAGTATGGAATAGTGTAGAATGACATGAGATTTATGAGTGAGGTATATGAAATTTGAGATTAAAGGGGGGTATATGTGGAAGGTGGTGTAAGTAGGTTGTTCTTGATCCAAATAGGTTGGATATTTCAATCCATTTGGGTTGAGTGTTAGGTGGGGTTAAGGGAAGTGGATTTTAATTAAAAGAATGGTGGTGTAAGGGGGTAGTTATTGATATTTTTGGGAAGGTAGAGAAGATGACAAGTGTCAAAATGGTGTGAGGGTCTGTGTTAGGTGATTTGATTAAAGAGAAGGGGTGTGGGGATGGCTCGTGGTAAGAGGTTTGAAGAGAATGATGGGGGTAGGTTATGCCATGGGTGAGGGTTGATTAACTTTTTGAGAATGGTGATGGGGTTGGGTAGATGGACTTAGGGAGGTGAGTTGTGGTGGTGACAATTGTCCCATTTTGATAATCATTGGTTTTTGTGGTGATTGGTTGTGATCATTGGTATGACTTTGGGCTTAGGTAAGAATTGAGTAATGGTTTAGGTTGGATTGGATTTAGGGTTGGTTTAGTTGAATGAGCTTTGGAGTTGAGTTGGACTTGATTAGGTTAATGTATGATTAGAATTGGGTTGAGTTGAGGGTGAGGTGGTGTAGACACCCCATTTTTGCACTCGCCTGATTAATCAACTCGTTAACCCGTTCGCAATGATTCCCAATGATGGATGTGTATTCCATTGCTTTATTTTGTTACCAGATATGTTTCAAAAATCCGGATGAGGTATCTCGAACTGACAAAATCTTAGAAACCAGGCTACGCTAGGAAAATACGACTCCAGAAACATAGAAATCATCATCTTGC
Source organism: Akebia trifoliata (assembly GCF_017979445.1). Lineage (NCBI taxonomy): Eukaryota > Viridiplantae > Streptophyta > Magnoliopsida > Ranunculales > Lardizabalaceae > Akebia > Akebia trifoliata. The sequence goes on from NC_141386.1 coordinate 16,761,024, forward strand.
AGACCCAAAAAAAAGCTTCACGATAAAAATCACTAAAAAATGACCAAATTACCAAAATACCCCTAACATCAAAACAAGCCTAGAGTCTACGTTACGCTTAAGAAAACTCATTCAAACACATAAAACAACAAATCAAAACCAAATAAATCATTTGACAAATTTCACAAAATTTGACAAAATTACGAAAATACCCCTCACGAAGTTCACGACCATGTCACACAGAAAATTTCATAAATGACACAAACCAATATTTTCATTGAATTCCTTACGAAAAATCGAAAATCAAATCCGGAGACAGAACGAAGCAAGAAGTACGGTACAAAAAACAATTTTTGTCGGATCTGAGGGAACAAAGTCTTTGCTATCGGAAAGGTATAACTTTTTATTTTTTTATTTTTTTTTATTATCTAGGTTTTTTTAGCAATGTAACCTATTTGGAAAGTTAGTAGAGACCGACTTTGGCCGGGCGGGGTTGGTGCCTAACACCTTCCAACCCCGCAACATGATCCCCGGATTCAGTTTTTTTCTGTTCTAGATTAGTTCTTTATCTATTTAGAGTCGTTGATCGGTTCCTAGACCGTAATAAATAGGTGGCGACTCCCAAACCTCAAGGGTCAAAAGCGGATCCGTGCACCCCGTGGATCGAGGGTGCTTTCAGTGGCGACTCCGCTGGGGACTATTGAGGATCGAACTTGAAAAACCCCAAGTATGGGAGCATTGCCAAGATGACCTAGTTTTTTTTATTTTTTAGTTTGATTTATTTTATTTTTTTTTTCTATTTATTTATTTTTGTGACTTGATTGTTGATGATTTTGGGTATTGCATTTTTTTTTCCAATTAAGGATCACTTTTTGATGACCCCTAAATAATGAAAGATTCAAATTGACATATGAAAATGATGGAATGATGAAGGCTGGGACAGTAATGTTAAAACGTTTTTACAAAATATTCTAGTGAGAATTAAGTCTGGGAACCTATTAATAAAACGTAGATCTCATCGAGTAGATTAATTTAGAACTTGAGTTCACTCAATTTTGTTATCGGAAGCCTTAGATATCATCGATGCAAGTTCAATCTGTAAATCTGGAATTGTTGCTGAATGAAGGTTGGGACAGCAATGTTAAAACGTTTTTATAGAATATTCTAGTGATAATTAAGTCTGAGAACCTTTAATAAAATGTAGATCTCATCAAGTAGATTAATTTAGAACCTGAGTTCACTCAATTTCGTTATCAGAAGCCTTAGATATCATCGATGCAAGTTCAATCTGTAAATCTAAAATTGTTTCTGAATGAAGGTTGGGACAGCAATGTTAAAACGTTTTTACAGAACATTCTAGTGAGAACTAAGTCTGGGCACCTTTAATAAAATGTAGATCTCATCGAGTAGATTAATTTAGAACTTGAGTTCACTCGATTTCGTTATCGAGAGCCTTAGATATCATCGATGCAAGTTTGGATTGTATTTTCCTAATTCACAGAAAATCCGAATTTATCTAATGTTAGCACAATTAATGTTCCTGAGAGTGAGCTCATCTCAACCATTGTCATTCTATCATCAATGTAACATCTATTGGAATCTCGATTTATTTTGGATCACCCAAAAGTGATCATTGATTGGACCTTAAAAATTATAAAAATTATGCCTATTGTAATGTTTGTTTGATCAATTATTATATGCCATGCTCATTAATTGATTTGCCATGATCTTGACAGATATTTTTGATGTGCATGCTTTGATCTTAATCTTGATGTGATGAATTATGTGGGTAATATTCATATGATATTTATGTTGCGATGGCTTGATTAGGCCTATAGACCCATTTATTTGAAAAGGCCCCGGCCACACCCCACCCTGTTTTGCACACACCACATGCACGTTTACTGTTTTGCACACTTACACGTCCTATATAGCCAATGTGGTACTAGTGCGTGGCCCGATCTCTTCGGAGATGCGACGTCATTCATGAAGACCATAACTCCAGTCACGTACCTTAGGGTATATCAAACTGGAGCATCAATACCGTCTGATCAGGTGATTCTGATAGATATATAGATGCATCCAGGCTGGAGCGACCTGAGCCTTTTATCTATTGTGAGCCACATAGTCACATGTCCCGATTGCCAACGTAGTACTAGTACGTGGTCGGTCCCCTCGTGGGATGCCAAACCATTTATGAAAGCTACAACTCTTTACTCATACCCATAGGTATGTAAAATATAATCTAAGTAGATCAATTGCACTTCTTGGTCGAAACCAGTGCCTAAGCGAGATCTTGCCCCACTGTACCCTATTGTACGAGGGGGATAGACTACGTCTATTCTAGACGAGAGGTATTTAAGTGGGCCCTTGCTCAGCATCGTGCGCCACCTCTTAACTAGAGATCAAACTGGCTGTTTTTGGCTTCAGAGAAGTGGGTTGAGGTTTTAGATTATCACCTATATAGTATATCAAACCAAATCACAACGTATCGAAAGGTATATAGGTGTGCTTGGGCAAAGGTGGCCAAATAAAAATGCATTGCACGTAGTAAGCTTAGAGTCTAGAAACCTTTCCTATAGGTCACGACTCGAACTTATCGTGGGTGTTCCCGGGTTGTTTATTAAATAGAACCTTTGGATTGATGAATGTATGTGAATGATGTGAATGATGAGATCAAAGTGTATGATTGTCCCCAAGAATCAAAAATATTATTTTTGAAAATTAAAATGGGTGCACCAACCCAATAAAAAATCCATTTTAAACTTGACCCAGTCCATCTCGATCCAACGATCATTATGGGCCGAGCCATTTGAATCAAAATGAAATTCAAACTTTTTTCTGATTCGGATTTTAAACCCATTTTAAAAAAAGAAAAATATTTTCCAGATGAGAAATGCTTTTCAAAAGTAAAATATTTTCCGGAAGAATAAGATTTTCCAAAAGGAAATGCTTTCCCAAAAAGTTTTCTAAAAGAAAATATTTTTTAAAAAAAAGAAAAGGAAGAAAAATATTTAAAAAAAAAAATGGTTTACAAAAAATCTATTTTTGCATGAAAAATTATTGAAATATGTTTGTGGAAGTTGTTATTCAATGAAAACATTATTTGTCAATATTTTTCAAGAGTGCAATAAAATTATTTTTCTGAATAATCATTACATTAATGAATTGTTTAATGGATTGGTGCACAGAATTCAATAAAATCTCAGGGTTCGTTTAAAATGTTATGAAGTGGGTAATCCTGGAATTGATTAAATTCACCTTCAATGAGGCTTAAGGGTTATCATTATATCTAAGCTCAATCGTCCATCGTCCATCTTCTAGCTAGGGTTGTAAATCCGGTCAGTTAGAGTAAACGTCAATATCAAGTCAACAGTGAGAAATGACCTCAAAATTTCTCAACATCGCCCAGTTGTTCTTTGAAGATCACAGTACCTCAGTCATGCCGGTTGTAAGCAATGTCTCAGTCCTTAGTCCTAATCAAGCCCGGTGTGGGTAATTGTCTTGAGTTTTCATGAGTCATGTCTTCTTTAAATTGAGTCTACTATTTTCCTGTTGAGTCGAGTTAGTTTATCGAGTTTATAGAGGTGTCTGTCGCCCCTTCTGAATTTGATTGGATAAAGAAAATTTTTGAATACCTCGAGCGTATTAACGAATTAACTAATAACTAGCTTCAAGGAGAAATTCCTCTAATAAGAAACCCCCTCTTAAATGAGAAGATAAATGTCTTGCTCGAGGAAGCAAAGGTCATTGACTTCGAAACAAAAATAATTCCCGAGAAATTCAAATTGGAACTAACTTATCCCCAGAGGAGTACAAAGAGATGATGAATTTATTCAAAAAATTCAAAATACTTGCTTACATGGTCCTATGAGGATATGTCGGTTAAATTTGGAGTGTTGTTCAACATGAAATATATACCCATCCTGTGAGAACACCACATATATAAACCAGAATTGACTGACATAGTCAGAGGAGGGATTATAGATGTATCAGAGCTGAAATTTTAAAATCGATGGAATAGTTGAAACAGCCAGTAAAAATCTCAAGACAATCATCGTGAAAATGTGTCAATCACACATCACACCGGCATTGGCCAGAGAAGTTACAATTCGCATTATGGACATATTACACTTCAATACAGTCTTCTATTAGGGTCACTCTAGTATGATATGGAAGCAATCTTACCGGTTAAAAGGGAAAATCCTGTATCTCAAGGTCTTGATGGAAGTTAATTGTTAGAAACAGATTGGGTCTGTCAATGGAGAGGAGTCACTCACATGTTTGACAAGAAAGTCGAATTTCATCACTTATAAGTCAAGGATCTAAGCATCAGACTACCTAAAAAATTTTGAGTACTCTTCCTCGATCATAGAAAGTTTGAACTCAATTGGAGAGATTCAATCATTAAGGAAATATTATCTGGAAAAACTGTTAGACTTCAAGATCATGATGGAATCGAATTACCAGAGTCAACCTGAAAGCGCCCTCGATCCGCGGGGTGCGCGGATCGCTTTTGACCCTTGAGGTTTGGGAGTCGCCACCTAGTTATTACGGTCTAGGAACCAAATTGACCCTACAATGGATAAAAAGAACTAATCTACTATATAAATCTGAATCCGGGGATCATGTTACGGGGTTGGAAGGTGTTTGGCACCAACCCCGCCCGGCCAATGCCGGTCTCTACTTATCCCAAATAGATCTACATTGCTAATGATAAACCTAGATAAAAAAAAATAATAAAAAAAATAAAAATTTACCTTTGATCTGGAAAAGTGTTATTCCTTCAGATCTGGTTAGAATGGCTCCTTGTACCGTATTCCTTACTTCGTTCTATCTCCGGATCTGATTCCTGATCTCCGAGGTAAGGTATCTCCTTCTTGGATCTGAGTGTTTCAAATTTGTTTGTGATTTTTGGGATGTTTTTGAGAGGTTTTTGGGTGTTTTTGAGGCTAAAATCGGAGTAGGGGTGTTAGGGAAGGAGTTGGGGCTCCAAAATTAGGGTTTTGGGGAGGCTATGAAGGCTTCTTTACCTACTTTTCCTTGAGTTTTTTCTTTGATACGAAAATAGGGTGTGGAGGCTCCTATTTATAAAGTTTTTAGAAGCATTAGGGTTTGATTAGGGTTTCTTTTAGGGTTTCAATTAGGGTTTTGACTTAGTCTTTACGGTTTTAGGGTTTTGACTTTAGTCTTATGAGATTGACTTGATTAGTTTAGATTAGGGTTTTGATTTAGGGTTTTAACCTTAATCTTATGAGATTGACTCGATTAGTTTAGATTAGGGTTTTGATTTAGGATTTTGACTTTAGTCTTATGAGATTGACTTTAATACTTGACTCTAGTCTTACTTAATTGACTTTAATTTTGATTTTAGTCTTATTTGATTGACTTTAATATCTTGACCTTAGTCTTGCTTGATTGACTTTAAATTTGGAGAACCCCCCTCTATTATATCTTTATTCTTTGGACCCCCAAATGGAGGGGTCCTTAAAGAAATATCTTGCGAACCCTCAACAATTTTGCTTGAAAACCTGATTGATAAATTTTTTGGTTTAAATTTTAATAATTAATTTCATTAATGTTTCACTTTACATTATTTAATGATTTATTTATTAATTTCAAAATTTTTAATTATTAAAATTGTGAAATTACCATTTTGCCCTCGGAGAGGATTTTTTACTTTTTAAGTCGTTTTTCAATGTTCCAGGATGTTTTGAAATCAGTTTTTCGTAAGGAATTCAATGGGAATGTTGGTTTTTTTCATTTATGAAATTTTTTGCGTGAACTGATCGTGAATTTTATGAGGGGTATTTTCGTAATTTTGTGAAAATTGGCGAAATGATTTATTTGGTTTCGATTTGTCGTTTTATGTATTTGAACAGATTTTCCTAAGCGTAATGTAGGCTCTAAGGTTGTTTTGATGTTAGGGGTATTTTGGTAATTTGGTCATTTTTAGTGATTTTTATCGTGAAGCTTCTTTTTTGGCTTGCAGGATGATGATTTCTATGTTTCTAGGGTAGTATTTTCCTAGCGTAGCGTGGTTTCTAAGTTTTGTCAGTTCGAGATACCTCATCCGGATTTCTGAAACATATCTGGTAACAAAATAAAGCATTGGAATAGACATCCATCATTGGGAACCTTTGCGATCGGGTTGACGACTTGATTAATCAGGCGGATGCAAAAATGGGGTGTCTACACAACCAACCTTGACCGGATCAAACGGTACTACATTTAAGGAGGCCATCTTTGGCCTAATCAATTTTCCTGCTACCCAGTTCATTATCTCCTTTCTCAGCCCTTTGCAGCATTTTCAAAAAAAAATGATGCCTTTTTCTTTCTCAGCCCGATCACCTAACTTAGGGGAGGGAAAATTCGAACTACGTTTTAGTCTGATACCAAAATTCTGGGGTACGTAGGCAACCTGAGAAGTTACTTCAGGCCCGACCACATCAAAATAAAAAAAAATATAGATTCCCCAACAAAGAAAAAATCTAAAAAGAAATAATTCAAAAGAAAAAAATTGTTAAAGTGGGGAAGAAAATTCAAGGAAAAAGAAAATAATTTAAAAGGAAATGCCACGCAAGGGGCATTTGGGTTTTTGAGCCTCAAGATTCCTTTCTTTTTATACCCAGTCCTAAGCTTACCCATGAAAATCCTCCTAAGTACCGTGCGAAAAGTCAAGGAAGATAGCAAAGCATGATTTGACAGCAACTCCAGAAGTTCAGACAGGAAGAAAAAAAAGAAGAGCCTGCTAGGTTGAAAGCCCAAAAGGGCAACTTAGGCAAAAATTAAGGCAAGCTCGCGAGGTTAAAAATCTGGAAGGATGACTTTGGTAACAATCAAAGCAAGGAAAAAAGAAAAAATTGTAAGCTCGCTAGATCGAAAACCTAAAAAGGCGATCTAGGCAAAAGCTAGAGTATGCTCGCTAGATTGAAAACCTGAATAGGCAATCTAGGCAAAATTTAGAGCTATCAAAAAATAAAAGAAAATCTCCGTTGAGTTGAGAAGCTGAAAAGGTAGCCCGAGTCGAAATATCAGAAGTCCGAATGATCAAGTTTCAATATCCAGTTTGAACCAAATATAGACTCAATGGATACAAGTATCTCGTCTATGATTGATCTGAAGAGTTTCATGTCCCTAAGCGAACCGACGGGGAGAAAGAACAAATTCTATGATGAATTTCAGAAAGAAATATTTTGTTCCAATTTCTTTGAGCCTGACTCAAAAACTTCAATATAAAAAGTCAAAATTAAAAGTTAAACCTTTATTGCGCTTGCGGTAATCAAGGATTTTAAACTTTCATAACAATGGCACTTCCTTTTTCTAAAGAGTACAGTTTCCCCCCTTACACTAGGGGCATTTATTTTCAAATTATGTTCAATTATCCCCAGTGCAATGTTACTTGTCAAACTAGGGGCATTTTTGTTTTGATGCCTGGTCAATTTCAACCCCAAAGGATAAGGTTAACTTTGAATTAAAAGGTTACCCTCTTGATAGCAGTTTTGAAAACTCCTCAGATTCAAAGAGAGTTAAAATGTTTACCGGACCTTCATAAAATCCAAATTTTTATTAAAAAAAAAAATCAAATGCGAGGTTAATCCCCCGTTTGTTCCCTCAAAGCTTAGTTCATTATTCTTGCACCCTGGGCAGGTAGAATAGAACTTCCTAAAAAAAGAAAAAAATTAGTTCATTACTCTTTCACTCTGAGTAGGTAGAGTAGAACTTCCCAAAAAAATTAGCTCATTACTCTTTCACTCCGAGTAGGTAGAGTAGAACTTCCAAAAAAAAAAAATTAGTTCATTACTCTTTCACCCTGGGCAGGTAGAGTAGGACTCCCCAAAAAATTAGTTCATTACTCTTTCACTCCGAGTAGGTAGAGTAGAACTTCCCAAGATAATTAGTTCATTACTCTTTCACCCTGGGCAGGTAGAGTAGGACTCCCAAAACAATTAGTTCATTACTCTTTAACTCCGAATAGGTAGAGTAGAACTTCCCAAAATAATTAGTTCATTACTCTTTCACCCTGGGCAGGTAGAGTAGGACTCTCAAAAAGTTTAGTTCATTACTCTTTCACTCCGAGTAGGTAGAGTAGAACTTTCCAAAAAAAAAAAAATAGTTCATTACTCTTTCACCCTGGGCAGGTAGAGTAGGACTCCTAAAAAATTAGTTCATTACTCTTTCACTCCGAGTAGGTAGAGTAGAACTTCCCAAAAAATTAGTTCATTACTCTTTCACCTTGGGCAGGTAGAGTAGGACTCTCAAAAAGCTTAGTTTATTACTCTTTCACTCATAGTAGGTAGAGTAGAACTTTCCAAAAAAAAAATATTAGTTCATTACTCTTTCACCCTGGGCAGATAGAGTAGGACTCCAAAAAAAAAATTAGTTCATTACTCTTTCACTCCGAGTAGGTAGAGTAGAACTTTCCAAAAAAATTAGTTCATTACTTTTTCACCCTGGGCAGGTAGAGTATGACTTTCAAAAAATTAATTTATTACTCGTTCACCTAGGGTAGGTAGA